>NC_064630.1:828974738-829640051 GCF_023864275.1 Schistocerca cancellata | reverse complement strand
TACGGTAGTGGCTCTCTTTTCCTATGTATGCACAATATGTTACATTTATTTACTTATTTACGTTCAGGGTCAATGTTCAATGCCTGCATCATTCATAAATTTTCTGCATACCGTTCTGCAAATCGCTACTGTCTTCTGGCGTTACTATTTTCTCACGGGGCAACCGCATCATGTGCGAACACCCTTAAAGAGACATCGACCAATTCTTCAAATGGTTCAAATGGCTCTGACCTCTATGCGACGTAACATCTGAGGTCATCAGTCCCCCAGAACTATTTAAACCTAACTAACCTAAGGACATCACACACATCCATGCCCGTAGCAGGATTCGAACGTGCGACCGTAGCGGTCGCGCGGTTCCAGACTGTAGCGCCTAGAACCGCTCGGCCACCCCGGACCAGTTCTACTAGGTCATTTGTATACGGTGTAAATAGTAGCGGGAGTACTCCAGAAGTTACACTTACACCTGTCTATTTTGTTCCGTTAAGAGCGACGTGTTGAGTTCTATCTCCAAGGAAGTCTGGAATGCAGCCGCAAATCTGCTTCCCTACTTGGTAAGCTCGTGTACCTTCTTTCGCTAAACGGTAGTGCCGAACAGTTTTAGATGCCTTGCTGAAGTCAAAGAACACGACATCAACCTCGGTGCCGTTGTCTACAGCTCTAAGAATCTCATCGAAGAACAGAGCGGTGTGTTTCGCATGATTTCTGTTTGGGGAATCGATGCTGATTTTTATGGAAGGGATTTTCCTTCCCCAAAAACGTCAGATTTCTTAAGCATAAAACATATTCCGTAATTCTACAACAGATTGACGTCAACGATGTGGGCCTATAATTACATGCATCTGTCCTTCGCCTCTTCTTGAAAACGGGAACGACCTGTGCTTTTTGTCCCGTCGCTAGGTATCTTTCGTCGCTCCAACTATCTACGATAAGCTGCCGCTAGAAGGGCGGAAAGTTCTTTCTCATTATTTCAGTGGAATCTTATAGCTGTCTCGTCTGGCCCTGGTGCCTTTCCACCAGTAAACGATTGTTGTCGCTTTTCTGTTTCGCGATCGGTTATCTTACTCCAGAATGAGATTTTCATTCTGCAGCGGAGTGTGCTCTGATATTAAACTTCCTGGCAGATTAAAACTGTGTGCTGGACCGAGACTTGAACTCGGGACCTTTTCCTTTCGCGGGCAAGTGCTCTACCAACTGAGCTACCCAAGCACGACTCACGCCCCGTCCTCACAGCTTTACTTCTGCCAGGAGTGCTAGTTGTGCAAGGTTCGCAGGAGAGCTTCTGTAAAGTTTGGAAGGTAGGAGACGAGGTACTGGCAGAAGTAAAGCTTTGGTTATCTCAGTATCTGCCATTTCGAAGTTAGCATGATGATTGAAAGGAGGGACGGTGTTAATATCTTCTAAATGTTTGTTAATCGTGCAGCTGAGGCGGGCTGGAGGGCTGGGGGGGGGGGGGGCAGTGGAAGGGAAGAAGGGTGAGCAACAAACAGTCCAGTATTCACCAAGTCGGCTGTGGGAAACAGCTTACAACCCACATCCATCCAAGCTCGCGCGCACACAGGCCCTCAATCCGCCATAGTAGTGAAACTGATATATGTCATGCATAGTTTTCTCACGGGAATGTTTTCGCGTAAAAATCTCCGTGACGCCGGATATGCTTCTTTCGGGCTTCTTGCGCATCTTCAGATAGACAACCAATCAGCAACGGAGCAGCTTCTATTATGGCATTCCTGCGCATCAAATATATGTGGACTAATGTCGGTATCGGGCATTATTACAGAATATTATGCATTAGTGCATGTTAAATGTCTACCGTGAGGCACTGCCGCGCAGTAGAAAAGTGATCACCCACTAAATACGCGCAGATATGCGCACACAAATACGCTTGATATCGTCAGCTACGGTGAGGCGACAAAAGTCAGGGGGTACCTCCTAACGTCACTCTGCCTGTCGAAGTGCAGGAAGTCGACGTGGCGTGGACTGAGAAAGTCGCTGGACGTCCTCTGCAGAGACAGTGGCCAGTGCTGCCTCTGCAGCCACCCACCATTGTGGAAGCTGCCGGTGCAGGATTCTTTGCAGCAGGTGATCTCTCCATTACGTCACATAAATGCTCGATGGGATTCATCTCGCGCGATCTATGTGGGGAAATCATTCGTTCCAATTGTCCAGAACGTTTTTCTAACCAGTCGGAAGTGGCTCGGTGATATTGCACACTGTCATCCATGCGAATTCCATCGTTGTTTGGAAACATGAAATCCATGAATGGTTGCAAATGTCTCCAAGTAGTCTGATATAACCATTTACAATCCATGGTTGTAATAGTTCTGAGCAGTATGGGACTTAACTGCTGAGGTCATCAGTCCCCTAGAACTTAGAACTAGTTAAACCTAACTAACCTAAGGACATCACTCACATCTATGCCCGAGGCAGGATTCGAACCCATGACCGTAGCGATTCCAGACTGTAGCGCCTAGAACCGCTCGGCCACTCCGGCCGGCTACAATCAATGATCTGTTCAGCAGGACCAGAGGGCCCAGCCCATTCTATGTCAACGCAGCCCACACCATTGTGGAGCCACGTCCAGCTTATACAGTGCGTTGCTACCAACTTGGGTCCATGGATTCGTGAAGTGTGCGCCACACTCGAACCGTACGATCAGCTCTGAGCAAATGAAATCGGGACTCTTCGGACCAAGCCGCGATTTTCCAGTCGTCTAGACTTAGACGGCTGAATACGACAATGAAAGGATAAAAAGCTGAGTCGTGGAAAAAAATTAGATGGTATAGGGAATCTGACAGATGATGTAATAGAATATATTCAGAACTGTTGTGATCTAGCAATAAGACAAATTACAAATGAGGTGGAAGCTATGAGGAAATCCATATGAGCACTTTTACCGACATTATCTCTACAAAATGAGCACTCTACTCAAGGATTGTGTCTACATGGCGGAATCAGTTGGCATCAGTATAATAGGAGAAAAACAATTCCAAGCATCATCACAGCATAGCAGAAGTTGTAATAGGAAAAATAAAAACCAATTTTCAGGCGTCTACCCGCAGAAGTGTGACAAGAGACACTCTCCCATTACCAGTGTTTGCGTGTATTAAAATATTTCATTTTGATTTATATGATGCTGTGGTATCATTTGACCAATATAAAATTGAAAATCTCCTTGGTCTCGAGATAATGTAATTTCCTGCTGGCTCCTACAGGGTGAGGGTGCCACCTCGGCCTCAGATCAGGTCAGCTCACAAACTGCAAGTCACCAGACCGGGAGAGCCAGCACTGCAGGCGACGACGCGCTGTCAGCACAGCCGCGCGGGTCGGTCGCCTGCTGCCATTACTGACGCCGAATTTCCCAACGAATACGTTCGTCGTACGTCCCACCTCTGCGTTGTCCGTTGTGAGAGTAACGCCTGAGATTTAGTACTCTCGGCACACTCTTGACTCTGTGGATATCGAAATATCGAACTCCCTGACGACTCCGAAACGGAATGCCCCATGCGTCCGGCTCCAACTACCATTCCACTTGAAGAGTCTGTTGATTCTCGTCGTGCGGCCGTAATGTCGTCCGAATCATCTGAGTACAAATGACACCTGCAGCAGTGACCTGCCACTTTACACCTCGTGTACGCGACACTGCCGCTATCCGTAAATGTGCATATCGTTATCCCATGAATTTTGTCTCCTCACTGTACACTATTAATGTAGTAGGAAGGCCATTTACAAAACTGGAGCATGGAGACGAAATTTTGTAGCCAACAGTTTCGGATAATACGGGTAATAATTTAGTTTCAAGTCGATATACGGCAGATGTTGATAGATGTGAAAATTACCGAACAATCAGTTTAATAAGCCACAGCTGCAAAATACTAACACGAATTCATTACAGACGAATGGAAAAACTAGTAGAAGCCGACCTCGAGGGAAATCAGTTTGGATTCCGTAGAAATGTTGCAACATGCGAGACAATACTGACCTTACGACTTACCTTAGAAGAAAGATTAAGGAAAGGCAAACGTACGTTTCTAGCATTTGCAGACTTAGAGAAAGCTTTTGACAATGTTGATTGGAATACTCTCTTTCAAATTCTAAAGGTGGTGAAAGGCTATTTACAATTTGTACACAAAACAGATGGCAGTTATAAGAGTCGAGGGACATGAAAGGGAAGCAGTGATTGGGAAGGGAGTGAGACAGGGTTGTAGCCTCTCCCCGAGGTTATTCAATCTGTATATTGAGCAAGCAGTAAAGCAAACAAAAGAAAAATTCGGAGTAGGTATTAAAATCCATGGAGAAGAAATAAAAACTTTGAGGTCCGCCGATGACATTGTAATTCTGTCAGAGACAGCAAATGACTGGGAAGAGCAGTTGAATGGAGTGGATAGTGTCTTGAAAGGAGGATATAAGATGAACATCAACAAAAGCAAAACGAGGATAATGGAATGTAGTGGAATTAAGTCGGGTGATGCTGAGGGGTTTAGATTAGGAAATAAGGCACTTAAAGTGGTAAAGGAGTTTTGCTATTTGGGGAGCAAAATAACTGATGATGGTCGAAGTAGAGGGGATATAAAATGTAGACTGGCAATGGCAAGGAAATCGTTACTGAAGAAGAGAAATTTGTTAACATCGACTATAGATTTAAGTGTCAGGAAGTCGTTTCTGAAAGTATTTGTATGGAGTGTAGCCATGTATGGAAGTGAAACGTGGACGATAAATAGTTTAGACAAGAAGAGAATAGAAGCTTTCGAAATGTGGTGCTACAGAAGAATGCTGAAGATTAGATGCGTAGATCACATAACGAATGAGGAAGTATTGAATAGGATTGGGGAGAAGAGAAGTTTGTGGCACAACTTGACCAGAAGAAGGGATCGGTTGGTAGGACATGTTCTGAGGCATCAAGGGATCACCAATTTAGTATTGGAGGCCAGCGTTGAGGGTAAAAATCGTAGAGGGAGACCAAGACATGAATACACTAAGCAGATTCAGAACGATGTAGGTTGCAGTAGGTACTGGGAGATGAAGCAGCTTGCACAGGATAGAGTAGCATGGAGAGCTGCATCAAACCAGTCTCAGGACTGAAGACCACAACAACAACAACAATACGGCATTGCACCGATTAAAAATATCATAATCAAATTTTCTCTAGTGCCGTCCGTCTTATTAAACCTTGTCAACTAGGCAAGATCTCTGTCATGTAGACACACCAAAAAAAAGGTTTGCATCACCTCGGTTCCGAGAGTTCCGGAACCTGCAGAGATCAACATACCCACCATTTCCGCCCATTCTATTGCTCATGAAAACCACGCATTGCATGTTGAACCACCATACAGTGAGACCTTCAGAGGTGGTGGTCCAGATTTCTGTACACACCGGTACCTCTAACAGCCAGTAGCACGTCTTCTTGCATTGATGCATGTCTGTATTCGTCGTGGCATACTATCCACAAGTTCATCAAGGCACTGTTGGTCCAGATTGTCCCACCCCTCAACGACGATTCGTCGTACATCCCTCAGAGTGGTTGATGGATCACGTCGCCCATAAACAGCCCTTTTCAATCTATCCCAGACATGTCCGATAGGGTTCATGTCTGGAGAACAAGCTGGCCACTATAGTAGAACGATGTCGTTATCCTGAAGGAAGTCATTCACAAGATGTGCACGATGGGGGTCAGAATTGTCGTCCATGAAGACGAATGCCTCGCCATTACACTACCGATATGGTTGCACTATCGCTCGGAGGATGGCATTCACGTATCGTACAGCCGTTATGGCGCCTGCCATGATCACCAATGGCGTACGTCGGTCCCACATAATGCCAACCCAAAACAGCAGGGAACCTACATCTTGCTACACTCGCTGGACATTGTGTCTAAGACGTTCAGCCTGACCGGGTGCCTCCAAAAACGTCTCCGACGATTGTCTGCCTGAAGGCATATGCGACACTCATCGGTGGCGATAACGTGATGCCAGTCCTGAGTGGTCCATTCGGCATGTTGTTGGGCCCATCTGTAGCGCGCTGCGAGGTGTCGTGGTTACAAAGGTGGACATCCCCATGAACGTCGGGAGTGAATCTGCGCATCATGCAGCCTATAGCGCACAGTTTGAGTCGTAACATGTCCCCATGTGGCTGCAAGGAAAGCATTATTCAACATCGTGGCGTTGCTGTCAGGATTCCTCAGAGCCACAATCCGCAGGTAGCAGTCATCCACTGCAGTAGCAGCACTTGGGCGGCCTGAGCGTGGCATGTCATCGACAAAATGGCTCCCTGAGCTCTATGGGACTTAACTCCTGTTGTCATCAGTCGCCTAGAACTTAGAACTAATTAAACCTAACTAACCTAAGGACATCACACACATCCATGTCCGAGGCAGGATTCGAAGCTTCGACCGTAGCGGTCGCGCGGTTCCAGACTGTAACGCCTAGTACCGCTCGGCCACTCCGGCCGGCCTGTCATCGTCAGTTCCTGTGTCTCTGTATCTCCTCCATGTCCAAACAACATCGCTTTGGTTCGCTCCGAAACGTCTGGAGAATTCCCTTGTTGAGAGCCCTTCCTGGCACGGCGGCCGCTGTTGGCCGAGCGGTTCTAGGCGCTTCAGTTTGGAACCGCGTGACCGCTACGGTCGCAGGTTCGAATCCTGCCTCGGACATGGATGTGTGTTATGTCCTTAGGTTAGTTTGGTTTAAGTAGTTCTATGTTCTAGGGGACTGATGACCTCAGAAGTTAAGTCCCATAATGCTCAGAGCCATTTCAACCATTTTGAACCTGGCACAAAGTAAAAATGCGGATGCGATCGAACCGCGGTATTGACCGTCTAGGCATGGTTGAACTACAGACAACACGAGCCGTTGGAGGAATGACTGGAACTGATCGGCTGTCGGACCCCCTCCGTCTAATGGGCACTGGTCATGCATGGTTGTTTACATCTTTGGGCGGGTTTAGGGCCATCTCTGAACAGTCAAAGGGACTGTGACTGTGATACAATATCCACAGTCAACGTCCATCATCAAGAACTGGGGTGATGCAAAACTTTTTTTCTTGTGTGTATTAAACATGCCATACAAAGAATATTTGAAAAATTTGTCGTTGTCCGATTCAGTATTTACCGGCACCTGTGAAATTGTGACTGGAATGCCTCCGAGGCCTTGGACAAATATGCACCAATAATATCTATTCAAGATTTCGTGGACCTTACGTCGGAACGAGCACCTTTTCCTCATCTGTTCTGTCCAGCTGCCCTCCTGACCTTAATAGGAGGTGACTTGAACACTGAAATTTGTGGTAGACTGTGACTTGGGAGGATGAATGGGCAGCGTATAAGGAATCACTTCGTTGGTTACACAGTCAATTGGTTTCGTGTTGTATGGACTATGTCTATGGTTAGTAGTAACGATATGGAACTCGTCATTTTGCATTCAGATTACACGAACATTTCTAACACCATTTAATTTTTTTAAAATACCGATGCGTAGTACTTTCGCCTACAAATTACGAAAACAAATTTCGTCTAAGGAAGAGAAAAGGTTGTCAAAAAGAAAATTTTTCACTTTGTTTTGAAATTTAATTTTGCAATAAGACGTTTTAAGGAATTCGCTAAGTGATGAAAAATTTTAGTAGCAGCATTGTGCGCTCTCTTTTGTGCTAAAGAGAACCTTAGTGCGGAGTAAAGAACGGCACGTTTTTCTTCCAGTATTGTAATTATGTACATCATTATTCATTTTATTCAAAAACTATCCTTGACACAATTAATATACTGTGAACTAGTAGTCAGAATGCCTAACTCTTTAAAAACATGTCTACAAGATAATCGAAGGAAGAGGGGGGGGGGGGAGGGAGGTTACCCACATTAATCTTACAGCGCGTTTTTAGAAAGAATTTTTGAGAAAGAATTTTTTTAAAAAAAGCTTAACTTTCGCAGACGAAACTTTACTTGTAAATTATCGCTATAGCTAGTCACCTCACTACATTTTCCACCACTTCGTTTTTGCCATTAAGTGTAACAACGACGGCAAATTTAATATAAGTCAACCATAAGTAAAAGCTGTTTCGAAAGTGTTGTTGAGCGAGGAAAACGCCAATTCTGTTCCTTATACGTAGTACATGCTCGTGGATATGTCCCGTTTCTCAACGAACATCCGGAGTGGCCGTTCGGTTCTAGGCGCTACATTGTGGATCCGAGCGACCGCTACGGTCGCACGTTCGAATCCTGCCTCGGGCATGGATGTGTGTGATGTCCTTAGGTTAGTTAGGTTTAATTAGTTCTAAGTTCTAGGGGACTGATGACCTCAGAAGTTGAGTAGCATAGTACTCAGAGCCATTTGGGCCAACGAACATCGGAAGGACTCGCGCTAGGGGGTTCTTCATGACCATGGCCTACTCTTAAGCAATGTATAATGTCCCTAAAGCAGAGAATAGCTGTGAAAAATTAAAATTGGCTACGGTACACTTTCCAGTAGGGTGCACAGAGTCATTAAACCGTTTTATAATGTGAGTTAATTTAATCAGATCTGACTGTAGCAACTAAATGAAGAAAAGTAATGACATAAAAATATGTGTTATTTGTTGGCACTTCACGTACAAACATTTGCTACCAAGATCGCCCAGCATGCAGTTTCAGAAATGAAAGATAGAAGATACTTTCGTACTTGCGGACATTCTCTCTGTCTAGTTGCCTGTTTAAGAATACGATGCAGATCATCACGTTTGGAGGTTCACAGCTATGACTCGACAGTACGCCACGCGGAATTTTTATTCTCTGATAGAAAGTTTCTGTCGTCACAAAAAAAAAAAAAAAGAAAAAAAGAAACTGAGCGAGGTGGCGCAGGCAGGTTTTCCGTGAGTTCCCTAAATCGCTCTAGACAAATGCCGGGATGGTTCCTCTGAAAGGGCACGGCCGCCTTCCTTCCCCGTTCTTCCCTAATCCGATGAGACGGATGACCTCGCTGTTTGGTCTCTTCCCCAAAACAACCAGCCAACCAACCAACCAAAAAAAAAAAATCCAAAATTTCAGTGTACATCATTCACGAACGATCAGAAACTTCTCCGAATGCCTCATCTCCTTCTCAGTCTTAATGAAAATGACGTTAGTTCCGGGCTACGCGACCTCCCTTCACGAGTACTGGTCACGGACTCCTTTGGGGCCTGAGGACCAAAGCACGCCAAAGATCTCCTCTTTATTAGCGGGGCACACACGAGTGGAGTTTAGCGACGAGCCGCGGACTGTGGAACACCCACAGGCTTCGCCTGTGCATCTGTGGACAAACGACCTGCTGTTTTCGTATCCGACGATTCCGCCTGCGCCGGCCTGTGTGGCCGAGCGGTTCTAGGTGCTACAGTGTGGAGCGCGCAATCGCTACGGTCGCAGGTTCGAATCCTGCCTCGGGCATGGATGTGTGTGATGTCATTAGGTTAGTTAGGTTTAAGTAGTTCTAAGTTCTAGGGGACTGATGACCTCAGATATTAAGTGCCATAGTGCTCAGAGCCATTTGAACCATTCCATCTGCCAACTCGGGCGCGCCCAACCTAATTTTTGCTAATGGCCAGCTTTAGGTCAGTGAGTTTCACTGTGTTTTTGGCGTGGCAGCAAGTTCCACTTGCATCTAGTTCGTGCAAGAGCTGACCGATGACCACATCGGAAAAATTAATGCAATTGTACCGAAAAGCCCCTAGTTTATGGAACAAAGAAAGTAAAAAAGTAGGGCATACGAAGGGCTTTTTGAAATATTTCTGGACGGAATTCCAACTGTAGACCAAAGTATAAAGAAATTAAATTACAAATTACGAAATCATATTTCGGTAAATAGGTCAGAAAGATGCAGGTAACCAAAAGGATGGAAAACGGAAGAGTGGGCAGGGGATTAATTACATAAATCGACAGTAAGGTGAGTGCTACTAAAACGTTACTCCCACTATCTTCGGTAGTTTATTACCTATAACTGTGTGACATCCACTACTTTACAGGCATTACCAGTTACTGTATTTTACAAAGGATCAAGGACGCTCTCTTTCTAGCTGATCCAACGTTCTCGATTCTGAGGAGTGCACACGATTCCAAATCAGACCTGTACGTCTGGGACATTACCTTTCGGTAGTCCATTTTTTCACCAGTTTTGGGTGATTTTTCCTGAAATAATATATGAGTATATAGGTTAAAAACTGCTCGTAACTGCCAAATATTACTCCTACTGTCGACCATTTTAAGTTCCTCTCGACAATATAAAAGTTTTAAAATAATATATATATATATATATATATATATATATATATATATAAATAATCAGCAAGACGCAGTCAGGGTTACTGAAATCCGTCGCTTGCGACCTCCGGCCTGTGGAGCGTGCACCACAGTCCCGGGTCCACAGGTAAGCCGCGAAAATCCGCCGATTTACTCCGCACACGGAGGTACTTGGCCTGCGTACAGATCTGAGAGTTCCGCACGTTTCGCTGGCGAACGACGCGTCGGATATCGGCGGGCCGGATCCGCCACAGGTAGCCGTGTGGAGCTGGCGCGCTGCACGGACCTCCTCCTCCTGTGTGTCCGGAAACTGGCTGAATAACACAGCAGCCAATCAGCTCCTTATTTCGAATCATATAAGCCAATACTGTCGCTTTTCGAACCAAGATTTATTCCGAAATCAGTTTACAAGAAATCACTTTGAAGTGCGGCAGTCATTTTACGTGCCAGTCTCGTCAACAATTAGAATGTATTTATCATTCTCAGGTTGACAACAGGGTAAATAGGTTTAAAAAATTGTTATTGATATTATAAAATACGGTGATTGGCAGCAGGGTGCCATGTGTAATTTGCATGTCTCTGTTATTAACCTAGTGGCGGTTTTTAATGGATTGTGAATGGTTCTGCGGTGCATGCGAACGTGCAGAGCAGTGGACGTAGGACGTAGCTACGGGAAACGGTTCGGCCGAGCTGGTCGGTGACAGGTAGTCGGGACGGCGCCCTGCATAGCCTAAGACAAGGGCGGGCGGGAATCCTGCACATGTGCGGTGCACTTGCACGCGTGCAGTTAACAGGTGTTCCGCGTGCACACAGGGGAAGCTGGCCACCCGCTTATCTCCCATCCCCACCATACCTTCTGTCCGCCCCTTCCTCTGTAATGCGTTTAGTTTCCTAGCTTGCTTTATTGAGTGAATGAATAAGGTTAGTAGGAGTGCTTGAAAGAAATCATGGTTTGAAAGAGTACCTATTACCTACGAAAAGTTTTATTTAATTATCACAGCTGGAGTTTACAATACGTTTAATATCTGGAACAACATTTCTACATACAGACAAACACAAACAGTTACGTAAATTTTCATCACTGATGTTTGCTCTTAACCGAGACTTATTAATTCAGCAAATAGTTTTCCAGCTCTCGCTATATTAAGCGCAGTCTTATAACTTGCACATACCGCTGGGCTATTATTGTTGTCGTCCTGAAAACTTGAAAATAGTGCTCCATAAAATGTTAAATCAGTTAGATGAGAGACATTACGAGAGAAAGTCGCAGATCTCTCGTGACAACAGCAACTACGACAAATTCAAATGGCTCTGAGCACTATGGGACTTAACTGCTGTGGTCATCAGACCCCTAGAACTTAGAACTACTTAAACCTAACTAACCTAAGGACATCACACACATCCATGCCCGATGCAGGATTCGAACCTGCGACCATAGCGGTCGCGCGGTTCCAGACTGTAGTGCCTAGAACCGCTCTGCCACTCCGGCCGGCCAACTACGACAGATTCATCTGGTATCGTCAGATCGCTCTTCTTAAGCTCAGTCAATTCCCCATCCGCTCAGAATCCGACAATAAATTCTACTCGTCCTTGTGAAATTTATTATAATGGCCTTCAATACTAAACTTCCGTTGACCAGCGAGAATACTGCCACATATTATACATTTCGAATTTTCACGTTTTTGCACAAAGAAAAAATGATTCTCCCATTACTTTTTAAAAGATAGCAAATCTCCACTTCTCCGTTTCTTGAAATACAACGTTCACTACATAGTGCTCGCTTCGCATCAACGTCCGCAGCTTAGCCTGGCACTACACTGCCGCAACCTGCCGGCTGTCGCCACAGCCCCGGTCGACGCCTGCACGCGAACAGCACACGTGCAGCGCTGTGCGCTCGTGAGCCGCGTGCAACGTTTGCCCGCCCCTGGCCTAAGAAGTGAGATCGACCTGGCAGCGGCGGCCACCGTCCTGCCACACGACTGCTTGCGGTTACGATGGGGCGAAGGGTACTACGGCGCCGTGTGAGGTAGTCGGCGGTGCCTTTCCATGTTTCCTGACACCTTTTGAAGATTGGCATCTGCCGCTTAGCCGCTTGTAGAACATGCAGGTTACGGAAAACTAACTCAAGCCCCGTAACGGTCATCTCTGAATTTCTCAGGTGCAGATGTGAGGCTATGAACATTGTCGAGGGCGTCCTCGCGACGTGGCATAGACTCGCAAAATTACTGACGACTCCGTCTCTGCGAAGGGGCCTGCACTTCTGCAGCACACCGTAATCTTACTTACAGTGACCATAATTCGCAGCGAGATGGAAAATTATCGGGGGCCGGCCGCAGTGGCTGAACGGTACAAGGCGCTTGAGTCTGGAACGGCACGACCGCTACGGTCGCAGGTTCGAATCCTGCCTCGGGCATGGATCTGTGTGATGCCCTTGGGTTAGTTAGGTTTAAGTAGTTCTAAGTTCTAGGGGACTGAAAATGTTAGGTCCCATATTGCTCAGAGCCATATGAACCATTTATAAATTATCAGGGGAAGAAGTAATTAGACTCATAGGGGAGCGACACTGGTTTGCACTTGATATTCGTGCAAATGTGGATAGACAGAATTACCGCAGGTTTTGATTATTCGTTTATATATTGATCCAAAAGTGTGTTTATGAATCATTATGAATATTGAGTTTAATCATTGTTTCTGTTCGTCTCTTTCACGTACTTCAAGTTGTGAGCTTCTAAGATGTGACCAGGAAGATATTCCGAATCAGGTCAAAATCATAACTAACTTTTTACTCGAGTCAGATAGCGTTAGTGAGAGTGAGAAATTTGTTTTGGAGTTTCCCCACTTTAAGAGTTATGCCTAGGGCCGCAATCCATTTAACTGTGCGCACAGACATTTAGAAGTTAGTTCACTTAAAGGTGGCCTGGCCATAATTAGTTTTGGAGGATAAAGGTAAATTCTACACATGGGCTTTTGCTACGTAATTGTACATTCTCACAAGGCAAACGAAATTGAATGAACCGCTATACATCATCGTATGAAGGATTGACGTAAGTATCATATTTCGGAAGTACCGAAATCGGTTGCTTTCCAACTGTCATTTCCTCTCATCGACTGACTTACATTAAGGCTGCATAATCTCATTAATGCATCCACTCACAACTAATTATTTACATTTTGAACAATTCAGACTTCGCGTACGTGCCAGATTCACTTCTTAATTCATGCAGACAACACAATATATAAAAATGATATCGTCCAGCAGATGAAATGATACTAGCAGCCTGAATTTGAAGTTATGACATACATTTTAGTCTTTTAAGGAAAAAGTTGTTCAGTCAGTTATTTAATGATCAGTTATTTAATAAACTTTTTGTTGCGGCAAGTATTTTGCCAATACGTTTATGGACACTTGGGCTGTGTGCTGGAAGAGAAAACTTTGCGCCCTGCTGTCATCTGACGCCTTGTTAATTTAACCGTCGGTGTGTCTAGTCGTAGAAGAGTAGAAGAGCAACGTGTTGCTTCAATCTTGTATGTAATGTGTGTGTGTGTGTGTGTGTGTGTGTGTGTGTGTGTGTGTGTGTGTGTGTGTGTGTGTGTGTATGTGTGTGTCTGTGTGTGTGTTTCCTCAGTGTATTTGTTTAATTTTGAGGCACCCTTTATCCACAGCTATGTGCCATCTTCAGTGAAGGAAGGAAGGAAGATTAGAGTTTAACATCTCATGAACAGCACGGTCAGCATGGACCACAAGCTCGGTTTACAGAAGGACGGGGAAAGAAACTGGCCGTACATTTTGCAAAGGATTCATCACGTCGTCCAGCTTTCATGCGATCAACACTGCTGTAGTAGGGCGATTTCCAGTCTGCCCTCACACTTAAGGACGTCAATAAACATCTTTTATTTGTTGTTCTCCTGTAAATGACTTATTTGTGTTGAATAAATGCGGCAGGAAGGCGTCGACCTATCCCTTGCAAAAGCACAGGACATGAAACCCATCTGCAAGTTGAAAAAAAAGTCCGAGTTGCTTGTTCAAGATGCAAGTGATGTTTATTGCCGTCGGATATGGAGTAACTTCCCAGCACAGCAACAATCCCAGAGCCACTTCCTCCTCCACCTAGCACCCCCTCCTGTTCTCTGCCTCGCATTACCACAGGACCTGCCAGTATTCAAGGAATTTATAGCTATGCAGGGGCACGGAGCGCAGTTGGACTTGATCTCTACCGTATAGCTTCTGTGCAATAACAGAGGCAAACACGTGACGTGACCATCAGCGAGCCCGTTATCAGCATCTGAAAAGCTGTAATTGATTTAAAACAGCGGGTGTTAACATTTTGTGAGGCACTCCAAGCTAAATTTTCGACTGCTGAAGTCAGACTTTGTGATTTACATCGCATAGACAAAGAAAGCGCAGGTCAAACGTAGAGTGGTGTCCCTTGGACTGATTACTGTTTGTCTGTCCAGTGAATACGGAATAAAGAGTGTTAGTGAGTGTAGACCTCGACAGTGGCGACGAGTACTTTCGGACCTGCCGTGCTTCCATTACTCTGACGTCGATGAACCGCGAATTTACTTTCAAAACCTTTTCTTAAAGAATTTATTTTATTTACTAGCGATTCATCGAGAACATTAACATATTTAGTCACACTAGGTGAGCGTGGATGTAGTTGCCAGGAAGTAACTGATGGAAAATGAAATTACTTTTAACAAATGTGAATTTTATTCCTAAAAGCTGTTTTCAAAAACAGATTTAAAATTATAAGCAGAAAAGCACCCTCGAAATATCAAGTTACAATTTTATTTAGAGGCAGAAAGAAACAATATTAACAGTATGAGCCTTCCGGCTGAGCAGCTTGCCTGCCCTCTTTCAACACGGCCGCAGTCATGACCGCTCACAACAACCTCTGAAAGAGTACACTGCTGCAAATCTGCAACACACCAGTTTACTTTAAACTAAAACAGTTTTTAACAATTCACACAAACATGTAAACTATACATTCCGTAAGAGGGATGGAAATGGTACAACACTCAAATTATTTGCCACCGAAAGTGCAATTTGCTTTTTTTAATTTTTTTTAAGGACTCTTACAGTGGAAGTGTGGCAACCTTATAACCTAAAATGACTATTTAAATAAAATCCATAAAATGCAGACTTACATAAAATGTACAACATGCTCTACATTACACATATACCACCTCGCTAGATGATAGGTAAGATAAAAACATTTCAAGAATTTGACCTTTAAGCAATAAATTCGTTAACACCAAATCCGACAAATCAGACAGAGGCAGCTATTAACGTACGGCAGACCGACAGACAGACAGACGCTAAATGCCTAACAAATGCGGACGAAAGACGAACCAGCAAACTGGGGACGAAAGACTGACCAAGAACACAAGTAGAATTTAACAAGTAACTGAAACAACATATCACTAATCACTCAACTTCTAATAACTGCGATTTCTGGCGAAGACCTGGCGCAGCACCCCCAAAACGCTCTCCCGACCCGTCCGCTGCCAGCCACTTCAACGGACGCAGGAAGGCGCGCCCCGGCCAGACCGATGTCGCGGGTTGACTCCTGTTGCTCCCGTGTCGGCCACGAAGCCACTACGCCTCGCTATACGGCGCGGCCCACTGGACTCACGTGGCGACCTCAAATGCGCCGACGCTCAAGGCGGACAAGTCATCTTGTGTCCCAGTGCGCGACCGACCAACCGATCGATCCAACCGCCAATGCCCATTGCCTGAGCAAACTCGAGCAGACTGGCGGCGTAACACATACTAGCACTCCGGACGACAGACAGACACTAACCGCCTCACCAATGCGGACGAGAGACACACCCAGACTAACTTGGCTGACCAAACGACCAGACTAGCACAGGCTGCCAGACTGACTCACTAACGAGCTCCTAGCCCTCCTTAAATGCACGTAAACAGGCAACTTTTCCCCTTTTCCACCAGAGGTGGACGCCAAAGCTGCGATTGCCACAGCCGCGCCACCGCCACCGCCAGAAACGGAGGGCGGCTGCTTCACACTACGCGCTGCGACGCGCTCTTCAAAACAGCAAATTTTTACCACGGCTCAATCGTGGACCCGACATTTCTGCAGTAGTTTCTGGCACAACAACAGGGATATCGTCGTTTGGGAGGCAGTTAATGGAGCAGTAGAGTCATAAATTGTTTTTACTACAACAACAGCTATCAGCGTTGCTTGTGGGAGGTGACTCGCTCCTAGCTGATCCTTCACTTCCTTCCTTCGTGGCCGGCATTGGCCATTGGGACACGTATCCGTAGCACGTCAACCATCATTTTGCGGCGTACCAGGTAACTCACACAGATCGGAAACGAGTCCTCTTAAGAGTTGTCAGTTACAGTCCACAAGTTGTCTCCTGCAGTGAACCTACAGTGAATCCCGTCGTTTCCTGACATTTGCACTTTGTTGTCAGACCTCTGCACGAGCCATTCTCATGTGGCGTGTGCTAGGTTGGAATTCTATCGACGGCAGAACTTACTGTCAGAATCGTATAAAGATTGGGTCACTGAAATTCGTGGCCTTAGTCGTCGGTGTACTTTCACCTGTGTGGCAGATGCTTGCCGAAGATCGTACGCTGATTTAATGATTCCAAGTTCCCTTCTTAAACTTCACCAGCTAAAGAAGCGAGTGCACACTCTATGCATCGTGGAGATTCTTCTGGACGAAATAGCTATGGCTTTTGAATGCAGGTAGGGTTCTGTAGACAGGAGTCTGGTTTTGCCACGTCGGCCGTGACGGCTGGGCCGATAAGTCCATCCGCCACGAGCCAGCACCACGAGAACTGGGTCATGCCCGGTCACTCCGAGTAAACGACCCGTTGCCCGCAGTCATCCCGAGTTGCACAGTGACACGTCGACTTCTCCCGCTAGAAGTTCCATTCTGGAGACTGTGTCTCCTTCCCTGTCTGGCAACACGTGGGGCACCCCTCTCTTCCCCCGTGCACTCAGCGTTTTTCTCGGCATTTGCGTTTGCGCTATCTGTTCTACCTGTGGGGTTTGTGGCCACATAGTACCAACAGAGTGGCGCAGTGCGGCCGCGGCCGTGTCCTCAGACTCATCTTTTCTGGCTGACGCAATTCACCCCATTAACATTGTGTTTAGCTCACAATCAGGGAAACCAGTTTAGTTCCTACTCAGACAGCACGTGATGGGACGGTAGGTACTATTCGAGGTGTTCATTGACGCCTCTTTTTCTCTGATCAATAATTCTTCCAATTCTGGGCTCACCTCCACTGTAACCATTTCAGATAAGGACACAGGCTATGGCGATCATAAAATTCTGGTGCAGGGCGTCATTACGACAGAGTTCTTACATAATAATATGTCCCACATGCTTTCATTTTTGGTGATTTCTTCTGGCACAGCAGAAAAAATGTTTGGGTTAGATAAATTTAAGCAATTTGGATTTCGCATTTCTGAGAATTTACGTTTGGTATTCTGTTTCAAGACGTTGAAGATCTGACGACCCCCGTTTTCGGAATTGTTCCCTTCAGATTTATGTTGAGCAGCATCTGTTGAGGTGTGCCTTCACTCGAATCCAGATTTGGCCCTGAACTTCCTGCAGGCCTGCCCGATCCCTCGAGTCCGCTGGGATGAGGTGAATGTGGCACTGGATAGGTTGGACCCCCTCGATGTTGTCACTCCAATTTCTTGCAGTCAGTGGACTCCTCACCTCATAGTCGTCAAAAAACTGGTGGATGGCTCTCTCTGGTTGTGAGGTGACTTTAAGGCCTTGGACGACCAGTTGATTATAGAGTCTTTTCCATCACTAGAGGGCCTGTTCTCCAGAATAGAGAAATTACACGAAGACTGACATGTCAGACGCATATTTACATCCAGAATACTGCGATCTGCTGGTGCTCAACACACATTTTGGAGTGTATCGGTTTAATTGGCTTCCATTTGGAATGATAGTGCACCAGCTGTTTCTCAGCCCTTCTTGGAACAGCTGTTTCGGGCATTCCCTCATGCAGTAATTATTTAGATGACATCATTATGACAGGAGCGTCTACAATCGAAGACCTCCAGAATTTGTACTCCCCAGTTTCTCACACATTGGGCGAGGGCCTGAAATGTGACTTTAGTAAGTGTAATATTTCTCAGCTGTTGGTGGAGTACCTTGGTTTCCTCCTCTGTAAATGAGACACATATGTGAGGACAGACCCTGTACTGGCCATCGACAACATACTGTGTCGCCACTCTCTGAACCACGACAGTCATTTCTGTAAAAGTTCAGGTATTACAGTCGTTTTATCCCCCAGGCTCCTACGTCACTACCCCCCTTAAATGGCCTGTGTAAGAAGAGGGCTCGCATCGTGTGGTCACCTGTGTGTGATGTGTGACGTGGCACTTCTCGCGCTGAAGTTGGCTCTGTACTCGGCGTTGTGCCTCGTCCCACACTCGCGAAGAAAACCCCTTACCCTCGCCTCTTATTCCTCAGAGCATGGAGTCGGCACGGTGCTCTCCTGCTCTCCCACTGGCACCCTAATGGCTCTGAACATCCAACTTCTTTCACTTCCAAAATTCCCATCCAGGCTCAACACAGTTACTTGCACATAGAGAAAGACGCTTTAGCTATTGTCTACGCAGTGTTGAAGTTCCATTCCTATATAAACAGCGTGAAGTTTCAGTTGATTACAGACCATAAGCATTGCTTATGGTCGTCGTTGGCCCCTCAGGAGTTCCCCCTTCAGGGTTTCCCCCTTTGTGCATCACCAGTGGTGGCTCAGACGTGGATAGACCCCACTTTTCGCTCCATTGCCTGGTGAGTTCGGCATGGTTGGCCTCAGAGACTGTCCAGACTGCCACGATAACTTGAAGACATACATTGCCCTCAGGCCCCAACTCTCCCTCCGTGATGGTGTTCTCTTCATCCAGACAGAAAAACACTGGCCTTTGGTCATTATTCTGCTGGCTCTGTGCCCCAGGTCCTCAATGTACTATGTGTCGCTCACTGGAGTGTTTCATATATGAAGCACCTGGCCTATAGGCACGCCTATTGATAGGAACATCAAGTCAAGAGTTCACTCCTGTATAGTGTGGTGCCACCAACAGCCAGTTGCCGCACGGCTTTCTCACCTTGGCCCCAAAGCTGGACCCCAGTCTGCATATCTAGCCACTCCCTTCTACCAATGTCATTTGGTGTTTGTCTCATGTCTTTCCTATTGAGAGTCTCCCATTATCCATCGTCTCAGGTAACAGCCCCAGTTTATTTCCACCCAGGTCACCTGTTCTTGTGAGCTACAAGAGATCACACATCTGCCCACAACCCTCGTCCACTCAAGCTGGTAGGTGCAATGGATGGTGCAGATGTGCAGATGTTTGCCATGGCACACTCTGCTTCCATGTACGAAGCCCTCATGCTGTTTTTGGCCACCTAGCGAGTCACTCCCATTGCTGGGAATAGTCCTAATGAGTTACTACATGAACAGTCATCGCAGACTCCTATTACACTGCTATGTCCACCAGGACTTCGCCCTCCTCCCACCTCGGACCTGTTGCCAGTTCCAGTTGAGCATCCCAGTGTGAGCATGATAATTCAGACGCTGCTTCATCCAGGGTTCCTGTTACATGGCTCCAGTGCTTGCCAGACGTACGAGGTCTCCACTGGGACCGTGTCTTGTGGTGCAACTAGAACCAGTTTCGCTTTAGACAGCCACAGTCGGCACTCCCATTCCTGGATGCTTGATGCTTCATGCTCTTCTGCCTCTCCAGCCAACAGCAGAGACCTTGGTGCCTCAAAGTATCACGCAATGGATCCGGTGCCCCATCGGTCTCTGTTCCAGGTCGAGTGGAGGTGGCTTCACTTCCTGTCGCTGCTTCGTGCATGGCCATGCCTGCTTCTGACAGTCCTAGGATTGTCGATATAGAGATGCATCCTGTCCCAGGTGGGACTCCCGCCGGAGGTCGTCCCAGCCCCCCCTGTCGCTACCACAGTCTGCACCATAGGAACTGCATCTGCTCCTATGTGCCGTTTTTGGGAGAGGGAGGAGAGGGTTGATGATGCTTGGAGAGTAAGAGCGCTTTGTTCAAGGTATTGAAAAATTATACGTATGTAATCAAGCTAATCGACCGCCTAGAATTGATAAAACAAGAGCTAAAGTTCTTGCATGGTTCAACGCCCTCGGGCCCATGTCTCACTGGGCGCCACGGAAGTTCCGACTGCCAGTTAGGTGACAGGTACAAGCGAGTACAGGTAAAAAGACTAGCAGCGTCGCCGGAAACGGGGAACATCCCGAAGCTCGAAATTTGAACAGCTGTTACTGTGGTGTCACCGCCAAACACCACACTTGCTAGCTGGTAGCTTTAAATCGGCCGCGGTACATTAGTACATGTCGGACCCGCGTGTCGCCACTGTCAGTGATAGCAGACCGAGCGCCACCACACGGCAGGTCTCGAGATACGTACTAGCACTCGCCCCAGTTGTACGACGACTTTGCTAGCCATGGTTCACTGAGAATTACGCTCTCATTTGCCGAGACGATAGTTAGCATAGCCTTCAGCTACATTTACTACGACCTAGCAAGGCGCCGTATTCAATTGCTATAATACTTCTGTATCATCAAGAGCAATGTTCTACAAATGTGGATTAAAGTTAAGTATTTCAGAAGCTACGTACTTTTCTTTATAGCATTCATTACGTATCCTGTTTCAGACCTCACGCCAGCCTGCGTGAGCATATAGCGTGCATTTCGGTCTCCTCACACAAAACAGTGTTGGCACTTCTGCCGACACTTCAGTTACGCGCAGCGTATTTGTACAGAAGATGCTCCAAGAAATGGGAGAATGACAGAGAATCTTAAAGATGGCTAAGTTACAGCTCTTTGAGATTGCACAATAACTCAGATGAAATTGCGACCTTAGATAAATGAGATGTTTCCAATGATGCAACAAAGTTGCAGTATCTTTAAAACTACAGAAGTTAATATTTCACAGTCACATTTACACAATGAACCTCAGAATTAACAACTTTTAATCGTTTCATGAGACTTCAACGAGCGACATCTCAGATGACAGCTTTGCACTACAGTTATTAACCCTGAGAGCCACGTATCTGAATTTATTTTATTTTTTAATTAACAACGTCCTTTATATCTTTTTCATTATGCAAGTGTTTGTCAGAATATCATATTTTCCACATTTGCACTGCAAATGAACACTGTATCAAATGGTTCAAATGGCTCTGAGCACTATGGGACTTAACATCGGAGGTCATCAGTCCAGTAAAACTAAGAACTACTTAAGCCGAATTTACCTAAGGACATCACACACACCCAATCCCGAGGCGGGATTCGAACCTGCGACCGTAGCGGTCGCGCGGTTCCAGACTGAAGCGACTAGAACTGCTCGGGCAGCACTGTATTGATACCTCATATAGTCACACCTGTATTGTTATTTAACGAACAGTTTACAATTTTTCCAGGAACTTTGTTTGGATGTTGATTGCAAGTGCTATTAATAACTGTGCTAAATTGAAAGTGGTCAGTCACAAATCTTCGTGGACACCACAACTGAAAACTAAACTAAAATACACTTCTGTCAAGAAGGCATAAACAGCTGTATAAATAATACAGGGTGAGTCGCGTAAGACGTAACATCCCCATTATTCCGGGGGCGATTGCACGTATCGACAAGCGGTGTTCGGCGAATCATAGCCGACTATGGGGCACATACTTAGGTACATGCACAATAATCACAACGTTTATATTGACCGAGATAGTGAGGGTAGTACATGTTTTTTTTAATGGGACGCTATGCTTTTTTTACCATCATTCGAAGGCTCTGGATAAGACGCGTATGGTGGTGTAACGCATGTTGCTATTGTGATAGAAACTTTGCTTAAAAGACGCTGGGAAATCTTGTACGATTGAAAGTCGAGGCGGTCGGAAGCGTCTGCAGACTGTAAACACGCCTCGCGCGACCTGGAAAGCAGACCGCGTCGTATAACTAGTAGGACGTGCGTCTCCTATCCAGAAGTAGTTGCTGTTTGAAGATAACGTCCAGATATGTACACACATCGGAAGAAGTTAAGACATGTTACTTCTGTATGGCGAGTGTCGCAGGAGTGCTGTCGAAACCGTGCGGCGGTACAGGGATATGTGTCCTGTTCGTCGGTGTCCTACTCGCCAGGCCACTGCAAGAGTGATCGCTACACTAGCGCGAACAGGCAGCTTTAGCAGCAAACAAAGGAGAAGCAAGAAGACTGCGGCCGACAGAGACCACGAAGAGGTTGTTCTGGCCATGAGGGTATGTTCCCAGATAGACTGAAGTACGCCATTGTTAAACCACTGCATAAAAAAGGGGATACGTCTGATGTCAACAACTACCGCCCAATCTCTCTTCTGACTGCCTTATCCAAAACTATTGAAAAAGTAATGTATTGTAGAGCAGCTTCACACCTTTGTAAAAATAAAGTTTTAACAAAATGTCAGTTTGGTTTCCTGAAGGGTTTTTCAACGGAAAATGGTATATATACTTTCACTAATGAAATATTAAATGCTCTGAGTAACCGGAAGGCACCCGTTGGGATTTTTTGTGATCTATCAAAGGCTTTTGATTGTGTAAATCATGGAATACTTCTAGACAAGCTCAAGTACTGTGGTATGAATGGGACAGTGCTCAAATGGTTTAAATCATACCTAACTGTAAGGGTGCAGAAAGTTTAAATAAACAGTTCACATAATATGCAAAAAACTGATGATTTCTCAAACTGGGGAACAATCAAGAATTGGGTGCCGTAAGGTTCGGTCTTGGGTCCTCTACTGTTCTTAATATATATTAATGACTTGCCATTCTATAGTGATCACGCCTGACAGACAAGAATTAACTGATGAAATGGTAAACGATGTTTTTCAGAAAATCATTAAGTGGTTCTCTGCAAATGGGCTCTCATTAAACGTTGACAAAACACAGTATATACAGTTCCACACAGTAAATGGAATGACCCCATTAATAAATAAAGACTTCGATCAGAAATCGGTAGCTAAGGTAGAATATTCAAAATTTCTAGGTGTATGCATTGATGAGGGGTTGAACTGGAAAAAACACACTGAGGTTCTGCTGAAACGTTTGAGTTCAGCTACTTATGCTATTAGGGTCATTGCAAATCTTGGCGATATACATCTGAGTAAATTAGCTTACCACGCCTATTTTCATTCTCTGCTTTCGTATGGCATCATATTCTGGGGTAACTCATCATTGAGTAAAAGAGTGTTCATTGCACAAAACCGTGTAATCAGAATAATTGCTGCAGCTCATCCAAGATCATCCTGCAGACACTTATTTAAAGAGCTAGAAATCGTGGCTGTAGACACAATATACACTCCTGGAAATTGAAATAAGAACACCGTGAATTCATTGTCCCAGGAAGGGGAAACTTTATTGACACATTCCTGGGATCAAATACATCACATGATCACACTGACAGAACCACAGGCACATAGACACAGGCAACAGAGCATGCACAATGTCGGCACTAGTACAGTGTATATCCACCTTTCGCAGCAATGCAGGCTGCTATTCTCCCATGGAGACGATCGTAGAGATGCTGGATGTAGTCCTGTGGAACGGCTTGCCATGCCATTTCCACCTGGCGCCTCAGTTGGACCAGCGTTCGTGTTGGACGTGCAGACCGCGTCAGACGACGCTTCATCCAGTCCCAAACATGCTCAATGGGGGACAGATAAGGAGATCGTGCTGGCCAGGGTAGTTGACTTACACCTTCTAGAGCACGTTGGGTGGCACGGGATACATGCGGACGTGCATTGTCCTGTTGGAACAGCAAGTTCCCTTGCCGGTCTAGGAATGGTAGAACGATGAGTTCGATGACTGTTTGGATGTACCGTGCACTATTCAGTGTCCCCTCGACGATCACCAGTGGTGTACGGCCAGTGTAGCAGATCGCTCCCCACACCATGATGCCGGGTGTTGGCCCTGTGTGCCTCGGTCGTATGCAGTCCTGATTGTGGCGCTCACCTGCACGGCGCCAAACACGCATACGACCATCATTGGCACCAAGGCAGAAGCGACTCTCATCGCTGAAGACGACACGTCTCCATTCGTCCCTCCATTCACGCCTGTCGCGACACCACTGGAGGCGGGCTGCACGATGTTGGGGCGTGAGCGGAAGACGGCCTAACGGTGTGCGGGACCGTAGCCCAGCTTCATGGAGACGGTTGCGAATGGTCCTCGCCGATACCCCAGGAGCAACAGTGTCCCTAATTTGCTGGCAAGTGGCGGTGCGGTCCCCTACGGCACTGCGTAGGATCCTACGGTTTTGCGTGCATCCGTGCGTCGCTGCGGTCCGGTCCCAGGTCGACGGGCACGTGCACCTTCCGCCGACCACTGGCGACAACATCGATGTACTGTGGAGACCTCACGCCCCACGTGTTGAGCAATTCGGCGGTACGTCCACCCGGCCTCCCGCATGCCCACTATACGCCCTCGCTCAAAGTCCGTCAACTGCACATACGGTTCACGTCCACGCTGTCGCGGCATGCTACCAGTGTTAAAGACTGCGATGGAGCTCCGTATGCCACGGCAAACTGGCTGACACTGACGGCGGCGGTGCACAAATGCTGCGCAGCTAGCGCCATTCGACGGCCAACACCGCGGTTCCTGGTGTGTCTGCTGTGCCGTGCGTGTGATCATTGCTTGTACAGCCCTCTCGCAGTGTCCGGAGCAAGTATGGTGGTTCTGACACACCGGTGTCAATGTGTTCTTTTTTCCATTTCCAGGAGTGTATATATTCTCTTATGAAATTTGTTATTAACAATCCGAACGAATTCAAAAGTAATAGCAGTGTACATGGCTACAACACTAGGAGAAAGGATGACCTTCACTACTCAAGGTTAAATCTAACTTTGGCTCAGAAGGGGGTAAATTATGCTGCCACAAAAGTCTTTGGTCAGCATCAAAAGTCTGACAGATAGCCATATAGCATTTAAAAGGAAATTAAAAGAATTTCTTAATGGCAACTCCTTCTATTCATTAGATGAATTTTTGGATATAGTAAGTGGGTAATTTCCCAATTTCCACAAAAAAAAATTGGGTGTCATGTAATATTTTGTCTAATGTAATATCTTGTATAGACACCTTTTATTAACCTGACACGTTCCACGTCATTACGAAGTGTTGTATTCATGATCTATGGAACAAGTGCTAATCTAATGTAATCGATCCTCATTGTGGCACGAGACGTGTTGCCGCGGAATGTGGGGTCAGCCAGACGAGTGTCATGCGCATTCTGCACCGGCATAAGTTCCGCCCATATCACCTTTCACCCCACCAGGCACTCGAAGGACGCGATTTCGAACGTCGTATGGAATTTTGTCGCTTTGCTCTGCGAAGCCTGCGAGATGATAGTACATTCTTCAAACGTGTGCTCTTCACCAACGAAGCAACTTTCACTAATCACGGGAATGTAAATTTACGTAACGTGCACTATTGGGCAGCTGAGAACCCACATTGGCTGCGTCAGGTACAGCAGCCAAGGCCATGGCGCGTCAACGTGTGCTGCGGCGCTGTAGGACCTTATTTCATTACAGGAGTATTAAATGGAAATAAGTATGGAGACTTTCTTAGGAACATTCTACGCGTTCTGCTAGAGGAGATACCACTCAATGATCGCCTGTGTATGTGGTTCCAACACGACGGCTGCCCAGCTCTCTCCTCACGTGTTGCAAGCCAAATATTGAACGAGACATTTCCTGACCGCTGGATTGAACGGAATGCTGCAGTACAGTGGCTTGCCACGTCCCCCCGATTTGACTCCACTTAATTTCTTTTTGTAGGGAACACTGATAGATGCGGTCTACCGCGAAGCTCCAACAACGCCAGACGACATGCGTCACCGAATCGTCACAGCTTGCTCCGCCATATCATCCACTGACCTTTCATCTGTCACCCATTCTCTTGATCGTCGAACAGATGTGTCTTGCAGTCGAGGGTAAACCATTTGAGTACATGCTTAAATAAAGTACAACACCATGTTTTGTTAAGAACACTGTGAAGGTTATCAGTAGGTTGTTGTTGTTGTTGTGGTCTTCAGTCCTGAGACTGGTTTTTGCAGCTCTCCATGCTACTCTATCCTGTGCAAGCTCCTTCATCTCCCAGTACCTACTGCAACCTACATCCGTCTGAATCTGCTTAGTGTATTCATCTCTTGGTCTCCCTCTACGATTTTTACCCTCCACGCTGCCCTCCAATGTTAATTTGTGATCCCTTGATGCCTCAGGACATGTCCTACTAACCGATCCCTTCTTCTAGTCAAGTTGTGCCACAAACTTCTCTTCTCCCCAATCCTATTCAATACCTCCTCATTAGTTATGTGATCTACCCATCTAATCTTCAGCATTCTTCTGTAGCACCACATTTCGAAAGCTTCTATTCTCTTCTTGTCCAAATTATTTATCATCCACGTTTCACTTCTATACATGGCTACACTACATACAAATTCTTTCAGAAACGACTTCCTGAAACTTAAATCTATACTCGATGTTAACAAATTTCTCTTCTTCAGAAACGCTTTCCTTGCCATAGCCAGTCTACATTTTATATCCTCTCTACTTCAACCATCATCAGTTATTTTGCTCCCCAAATAGCAAAACTCCTTTACTACTTTAAGTGTCTCATTTCCTAATCTAATTCCCTCAGCATCACCCGACTTAATTCGACTACATTCCATTATCCTCGTTTTGCTTTTGTTGATGTTCATCTTATATCCTCCTTTCAAGACACTGTCCATTCCGTTCAACTGCTCTTCCAAGTCCTTTGCTGTCTCTGACAGAATTACAATGTCATCGGCGAACCTCAAAGTTTTTATTTCTTCTCCATGGATTTTAATACCTACTCCGAATTTTCCTTTTGTTTCCTTTACTGCTTGCTCAATATATAGATTGAATAACATCGGGGATAGGCTACAACCCTGTCTCACTCCCTTCCCAACCACTGCTTCCCTTTCATACCCCTCGACTCTAATAACCGGTACCAATGTATTATTAAACGGTATGTGTCAATGACCAGTAACATCCTTGAAGTATAAATGTAACGTGTGTGGATCAAGTAGGTAAAAAGACGAGGGCTAGTAGAAATCCTTGGGTAACAGAAGAAATATTGAATTTAATTGATGAAAGGAGAATATACAAAAATGTAGTAAATGAAGCAGGCAAAAAGGAACACAAACGTCTCAAAAATGAGATCGACAGGAAGTGCAAAATGCCTAAGCAGGAATGGCTAGAGGACAAATGTAAGGATGTAGAGGCTTATCTCACTAGGGGTAAGATAGATACTGCCTATAGGAAAATTAAAGAGACCTTTGGGGAAAAGAGAGCCACTTGTATGAATATCAGTAGCTGAGATGGAAACCCAGTTCTAAGCAAAGAAGGGAAAGCAGAAAGGTGGAAGGAGTATATAGAGGATCTGTACTTGAGGACAATATTATGGAAATGGAAGAGGATGTAGATGAAGATGAAATGGGAGATGCGATACTGCGTGAAGAGTTTGACAGAGTACTGAAAGACCTGAGTCGAAACAGGGCCCCGGGAGTAGACAACATTCCATTAGAACTACTGACGGCCTTGGGAGAGCCAGTCCTGACAAAACTCTACCATCTGGTGAGCAAGATGTACGAGACAGGCGAAATACCCTCAGACTTCAAGAAGAATGTAATAATTCCAATCCCAAAGAAAGCAGGTGTTGACAGATGTGAAAATTATCGAACTATTAATTTAATAAGTCACAGCTTCAAAATACTAACGCGAATTCTTTACAGACGAATGGAAAAACTGGTAGAAACCGACCTCGGGGAAGATCAGTTTGGATTCCGTAGAAATGTTGGAACACGTGAGGGAATACTGACCTAACGACTTACCTTAGAAGAAAGATTAAGGAAAGGCAAACCTACGTTTCTAGCATTTGTAGACTGAGAGAAAGCTTTTGACAGTGTTGACTGGAATACTCTCTTTCAAATTCTGAAGGTGGCAGGGGTAAAATACACGGAGCGAAAGGGTATTTACAATTTGTACAGAAACCAGATGCCAGTTATAAGAGTCGAGGGGCATGAAAGGGAAGCAGTGGTTGGGAAGGGAGTGAGACAGGGTTGTAGCCTCTCCCTGATGTTATTCAATCTGTATATTGAGCAAGCAGTAAAGGAAACAAAAGAAAAATTTTGAGTAGGGATTAAAATCCATGGAGAAGAAATAAAAACTTTGAGGTTCGCCGATGACATTGTAATCCTGTCAGAAACAGCAAAGGACTAGGAAGAGCAGTTGAACGGAATGGACAGTGTCTTGAGAGGAGGATATAAGATGAACATCACCAAAAGCAAAACGAGAATAATGGAATGTAGTCAAATTAAGTCGGGTGATGCTGAGGGAATTAGATTAGGAAGTGAGACACTTAAAGTAGTAAAGGAGTTTTGCTATTTGTGGAGCAAAATAACTGATGAAGGTTGTAAGGTGTCAGGCAAATCCAACCCATGAAAACCCTGACATGATAAGCAAATCCAGTAGTATGTCACATAACTCCGAATAAATCGTGACATTAAAATAAACAAAGTAATACGAGTAACGAGTGAGTAAATGGAATACCACAGACTAACACAAGAATGCCTAAATGCATGTCATACCTTCCCACTGTGAGACAGATGCAGTTCCGAGGGGAGAAACGAGAACAGAAGCCGAGAGCAGAACCGTGTTAAGCTAGAAGGCCCTACGATAAGGGACGGACACCCACGTCGCCAGCTAACCACCAGGACCACCCCCCAGCCCATGTTAAAAGCTAGAGCCCTCCAGAAGAACAGTATAGATCTTTCGATAACACTAAAAGGGCCATATCAGCCACAAGTTTTAGCGTGAGACTTTTTCGTGTCTCTGTTACGTTGAAAACTTTAAAAACATTGCCCACGAAAAGTAACCGCCAGGACCACCCCCCAGCTCATGTTAAAAGATAGAGCCCTCCAGAAGAACAGTATAGACCTTACAATAACACTAAAAGGGCCACACTAGCTATAAGTTTTAGCGTGAGACTTTTTCGCATCTCTGTTACGTTGCAAACTTTAAAAACATTGCCCCACCACGAAAAGTATAACGTTTCTCATTGGATAGACAGAATTTTTGTAGGCAGAGCTTAAGGTTAACATTCAGACCCTGATTGGTCAGATGAAAACACAGCCAGATAGTTTTTTTTTTTTTTTAAACCAACTTCGGTAAATTGTAGTAAGGAGGAGTTAGGAGAGAGTTGCTTCTGAGACGGCTAGCTGACGGGGCTGCGCCGGTCGCCGCCCCCTGACGAACACCGACAAGGTAATGAACGCACGCGATACCGCATTTTTGAGCGCATAAGGCTTCACTCAGAACTGCAGAAGTCTCATCTGTTATATCCCCTTTTTATGTAATACTAGTGTCGATCGTCAATTGCAGCTCATGGTATTCACATTTGCTACGTGAGTTAAAATCTGAAACCCGATGATTTTTCGGTTATATAAATACTGAGAAGCCACATCAGCCACGTTAATTTACGACAAGTTAGATAAGTAATTAAAGATAATTGAGGGTCACTGTAGACCATTTTGATAGTTTTCTCTTTTGTGAAACTTAATTTAAACCTAGATTATAGATGTGATATGGCATAGGTCACCCTTCGATCCATTGTAGAACTGGGAAACCCACTCAGGGAATATTCGTTCACATTTTTGTTGAACACAGTTGGTTTTTATCATCCTGCATTAAAATATTTCCTTTTATCAATAGTGCAATTTATAAACAATGTTTTGTGAGTAGAATAAAATTTCCAATGGTAAACTTAACTGCTTTTTCGACGTTATTTTACCAGCTAACTAAAAATAGGAAAGCCTTTAACCCCTTCCACTAAATTTAGTTAGTATTAAGATTCTTTCACAGGGAGTGCAGTGGAGCAGACGCTGAAATCATTAAGTATTTGGTTATGTCATCGCTAGTCTCACTAAACTCTTCTGAACTCTACATGTCATGTGTGGTCTGGCGTCTCCTTACCAGCAACAGGTCCCAGGTTCAAACTAGTCAACTCCCTAAAAAAACACACTCAGAGCGTCGTTGCGCGAAAGTGGTAGGGAGACACGACTTAGAACAACAGACACCACGCAGAATGTTAGATGGTCGAAGTAGAGAGGATATAAAATGTAGACTGGCAATGGCAAGACCGAGCGGGGTAGCGCAGTGGTTAGACACTGGACTCGCATTCGGGAGGACGACGGTTCAATCCCGCGTCCGGCCATCCTGATTTAGGTTTTCCGTGATTTCCCTAAATCACTCCAGGCAAATGCCGGGATGGTTCCTCTGAAAGAGCATGGCCGACTTCCTTTCCAATCCTTCCCTAATCTGATGAGACTGATGACCAGGCTGTCTGGTCTCCTTCCACAAACCAACCAACCAACCAACCAACCAATGGCAAGGAATGCGGTTCTGAAGAAGAGAAATTTGTTAACATCGAGTATAGATTTAAGTGTCAGGAAGTCGTTTCTGAAAGTATTTGTATGGAGTGTAGCCATGTATGGAAGTGAAACATGGACAATAAATAGTTTGGACAAGAAGAGAATAGAAGCTTTCGAAATGTGGTGCTACAGAAGAACGTTGAAGATTAGATGGATAGATTACGTAACTAATGAGGAGGTATTGAATAGGATTGGGGTGAAGAGAAGTTTGTGGCACAACTTGACTAGAAGAAGGGATCGGTTGGTAGGACATGTCCTGAGGCATCAAGGGATCACAAATTTAGCATTGGAGGGCAGCGTGGAGGGTAAAAATCGTAGAGGGAGACCAAGAGATGAATACACTAAACAGATTCAGAAGGATGTAGGTTGCAGTAGGTACTGTGAGATGAAGGAGCTTGCACAGGATAGATTAGCATGGAGAGGTGCATCAAACCAGTCTCAGGACTGAAGACCACAACAACAACATAACTGCAATTCATTGTCATTTAATGTGAGTGCACTTGTGCAAAGAATACTGGCTTGTGGACTTACTTTATTGATATTTATTGTGAATGTTCTGAGCGTGACGGTGTATTTTTCGTTAGGACACCCTTCAGCCAATGGAAAAGCAGACAGTAGCGGCACACTACAGGAGTCAAATGGAGACTGGTAGTTTTCCAGTGACGAGGTCGAGGCAGCGATTCTGGACACTTTACGTCTAATTCTGGAAGAAGGCAGACCTGCCTTTGATATTGCGTGGTTTTGATAGAGTGGTTGAACAGCCGCTACAATACCATAACTTTTGAAGGGACTTTATACATTCCTGGAAATTGAAATAAGAACACCGTGAATTCATTGTCCCAGGAAGGGGAAACTTTATTGACACATCCCTGGGGTCAGATACATCACATGATCACACTGACAGAACCACACGCACATAGACACAGGCAACAGAGCATGCACAATGTCGGCACTAGTACAGTGTATATCCACCTTTCGCAGCTGCTATTCTCCCATGGAGACGATCGTAGAGAGTCCTGTGGAACGACTTGCCATCCCATTTCCACCTGGCGCCTCAGTTGGACCAGCGTTCGTGCTGGACGTGCAGACCGCGTGAGACGACGCTTCATCCAGTCCTGCTCAATGGGGGACAGATCCGGAGATCTTGCTGGCCAGGTTAGTTGACTTACACCTTCTAGAGCACGTTGGGTGGCACGGGATACATGCGGACGTGCATTGTCCTGTTGGAACAGCAAGTTCCCTTGCCGGTCTAGGAATGGTAGAACGATGGGTTCGATGACGGTTTGGATGTACCGTGCACTATTCAGTGTCCCCTCGACGATCACCAGTGGTGTACGGCCAGTGTAGGAGATCGCTCCCCACACCATGATGCCGGGTGTTGGCCCTGTGTGCCTCGGTCGTATGCAGTCCTGATTGTGGCGCTCACCTGCACGGCGCCAAACACGCATACGACCATCATTGGCACCAAGGCAGAAGCGACTCTCATCGCTGAAGACGACACGTCTCCATTCGTCCCTCCATTCACGCCTGTCGCGACACCACTGGAAGCGGGCTGCACGATGTTGGGGCGTGAGCGGAAGACGGCCTAACGGTGTGCGGGACCGTAGCCAGGCTTCATGGAGACGGTTGCGAATGGTCCTCGCCGATACCCCAGGAGTAACAGTGTCCCTAATTTGCTGGCAAGTGGCGGTGCGGTCCCCTACAGCACTGCGTAGGATCCTACGGTTTTGCGTGCATCCGTGCGTCGCTGCGGTCCGGTCCCAGGTCGACGGGCACGTGCACCTTCCGCCGACCACTGGCGACAACATCGATGTACTGTGGAGACCTCACGCCCCACGTGTTGAGCAATTCGGCGGTACGTCCACCCGGCCTCCCGCATGCCCACTATACGCCCTCGCTCAAAGTCCGTCAACTGCACATACGGTTAACGTCCACGCTGTCGCGGCATGCTACCAGTGTTAAAGACTGCGATGGAGCTCCGTATGCCACGGCAAACTGGCTGACACTGACGGCGGCGGTGCACAAATGCTGCGCAGCTAGCGCCATTCGACGGCCAACACCGCGGTTCCTGGTGTGTCCGCTGTGCCGTGCGTGTGATCATTGCTTGTACAGCCCTCTCGCAGTGTCCGGAGCAAGTATGGTGGGTCTGACACACCGGTGTCAGTGTGTTCTTTTTTCCATTTCCAGGAGTGTATTTCAACAGTTGGAATGTGTTCCAGGGTAGGTCTCTAACTTTGCCGCTTGAATTACGGAACTGACGATAGACGGAGTGTGAGCTCCTGTTCATATCGCATTTGTCAATCTATGAATGATCATGTTGAACTCTGAGCTATTTTCAGTTGGAGAATCTTTCGTGTACTCTGATCACGAAATTGACTTGGTTTTCGCGAATATTTAATTATTTAGTTTGGGCAGTTTGCTGCCATTCCCGTAACGCTTTCAACATAACTTTACTGCATTTCATAGAGATATTTTCTGTCTGTATTTTAACTGAATACCGTCGTACTACTTCCCGTTTATTTCTGATGTGCTTTCTTGAATAAACATTATTCAACACGGTTGTCTGTCTTCATGAATTACAGACGTTAGAATAGAACGCTTTTTAATAGATCTTACATTTAACTGCCGCGCGGGATTAGCCATGTGGTCTAAGGCGCTGCAGTCATGGACTGTGCGGCTGGTCCCAGCGGAGGTTCGAGTCCTCCCTCGGGCATGGGTGTGTGTGTGTTTGTCCATAGCATAATTTAGCTTAAGTAGTGTGTAAGCATAGGGACTGATGACCTTAGCAGTTAAGTTTCATAAGATGTCACACACTTACATTTAACTTTTATTTTATATTCCTGTGTATTTTATTAACTCACAATTTTAGCTAATGCGTAGACTATTTAAGTGTAGGATCTCAGGTACAGGTTATTATTTACAGCGAATCAGGCTCGTGACATGAAATCAAATGTTTTTTATTTTATTTTATTTATTTATTTATTTATTTATTGTTCCGTGGGACCAAATTAAGGAGAAGTCTCCATGGTCATGGAACGAGTCAATACATGAAATTATAACACGATATTAGAAACAGATAAAATGAAATATAAAAAATCATATTCAGGTGACGAGTCGTAAGTTTAAATAAAGAAAATCAACAATGTAACACAGGAATTTGCTTAATTTTTTAGCTCTTCCAGGAGCTTCTCGACAAAATAGAAGGAGTGAGCCATGAGGAAACTCTTCAGTTTAGACTTAAAAAGAGTTTGGGCTACTGCTAAGATTTTTGAGTTCTTGTGGTAGCTTATTGAAAATGGATGCAGCAGAATACTGAACTCCCTTCTGCACAAGAGTCAAGGAAGTGCATTCCACCTGCAAATTGGATTTCTGCCTAGTATTAACTGAGTGAAAGCTGCTAACTCTTGGGAATAGGCTAATATTGCTAACAACAAACGACATTAAAGAAAATATATACTGTGAGGGCAATGTCAGAATTCCCAGACTATTGAATAGAGGTCGACAAGAGGCTCTCGAACTTACACCACATATAGCTCGAACAGCCCGTTTTTGAGCCAAAAATACCCTTTTTGAATCAGAAAAATTACCCCAAAAAATAATACCATACGACATAAGCGTATGAAAATATGCGAAGTAGTCTACTTTTCGTGTTGAAGTGTCACTTATTTCAGATACTGTTCTAGTGGTAAATAAAGCATCATTTAGTTTCTGAACAAGATCCTGGACATGGGCTCTCCACAACAGCTTACTATCTATCCGAACGCCTAGGAACTTGAACTGTTCCATCTCGCTTATAATATGCCCATTCTGTCTGATCAAAATATCGGTTCTTGTTGAATTGTGAGTTATAAACTGTAAAAACTGAGTCTTACTGTGATTTAGCATCAAATTATTTTCCACAAGCCATGAACTTATTTCATGATCTACATTATTTGATACTGTTTCAATATTACACACAATATCCTTCACTATTAAGCTGGTGTCATCAGCAAACAGAAATATTTTTGAATCACCTGTAATACTAGAAGGCATATCATTTATATAAATAAGAAACAGCAGTGGCCCCAGCACCGACCCTTGGGGAATGTCCCACTTAACAGTGTCCCATTGGGACTGAACATCACTACCACTCTCAATATTGCGGAGAATTACCTTCTGCTTTCTGTTCTTAAAGTAAGAGGCGAACCAATTACTCCACTTACTCCATAATGGTCCAACTTCTGCAGTAATATTTTGTGGTCAACACAGTCAAAAGCCTTCGTTAAATCAACGAAAACACCTAGCGTTCGCAAACTTTTATTTAATCCGTCCAAAACCTCACAGAGATTCTACCTTATGACTACATCGTGCTATTCTTTTTAAATACATATAATACAAATATATATTATATGTAAAATAGTTTTTAATATTGCCATGAGCGTACGAGTAACCGCAGGCATTGACGCATCTGGTTTGCTCGTATGGAATGCTGTTTGGAAAAACTACTATTCAACATTAAACCTTATGTACCATCGAATTTTCTCATCTGGGATATGAGCCTAATATCTCCATAACTGCAATTGTAATTCTAACTTGGTACAATCCAGATCCCAAATCTAATGCATGGTGTGTTGTTTGCGTGGGGACTCTGAGCATAAGATTTTGTAGCAGTTGCGGAAGTGAGAATCAGTAGGGAAAGCTAGCTGTGAGGAAGTTGGCCACGAAACTTCAAGAAAGGAGAAAGCTACGCAGAGACGTGCTGAGTTCGAGTCTGCAGCAGCCAGCAGCAGAAGAGACTTCGATGGCGCCATGGTGGCAGTGGCAGCCACTGCAATGCGGGCTATCAGCGGCGACTTCATCATCACCTACATTCTGGGCAGCAGCAGTACGGCAGAAGCAGCCAGCACGACCGGTAAGACAAACTCTGCCGCCGGTAGCCTCAATGCGCGTGAACGCGCTGAGTTACTGTTACTAACAGAGGTTCCTAAGAGAAAGCAATCATCCTGCCCGTGTAGGTTCAGATAATGTGACTGGGACAGTTAGTCCTAAATCTCAACCTGTTAGTGTGAACAGAGACGATTTTAGCGGGGCACATAGTCCGAAATCAGAGAAGGTACAAGTAATTAAGAATGATTCAGTGGCGTGGTTAAGGATAATTTCGACAAATGTGAACTCTATAATGGGGTATTGGTTACAAAAATAGGTTCAATGAAAAGAGAGATAGGTTCAGCACAGTCATGCGTAGCAGAAAGTTTAAAAGCTGAAATAAAGAAAATTAAATCCGGTTACATCTGATTAGAAGCTGTAAGGGCGGATGGTGATAAAATTTGTGTGTAAGTTGTCCTGATTAACACCAGTGTTGACACAATGGAAAAATATTTCGGGTACAAATTGGAAAATATACATTACGAGCTAGGTGGCGATGTTAAGAATTTTGTGCTGACGCCAAATGAACTTGAGGAAGTTACTATTAAGTCTATTAACAATTCACCTGGTGCAGTGGTAGAGTGTGAAACAAAGATGGTGAAAAATAGACAACAATTGTAAGCAGAGGTTAAAAGCAAACTTTTGCAGCGGGAACAGCAAATTAAAGATGTACGTGCAGAATTAAATGCTTTAGCAACAAATTAGGCTACTACTATGATAGGTGTTCCACTGGTTAATTCAGGAACAACAAAGTCCTTTGCAAATTATGGAATATACCAACGAACTGACTTTCTCGCTACGTGTAGAGATAGTTTTGTGATAGGAACATCGGAAGAGGCAAAAATTGGATTTGTTAAAAGACACCTTGAGCGCAATATATAATAATAGGGAAATTTAATGAGTTCTTCATTTACTACCCATGAAGCGTTGGAGAGTTGTTTCCTGAACAAATTTTGGAGTGAAGCGAAACAAACGAGACTTCAGAATGAATTCCTAAACAGACGAAATTTCAAACACGCAAGTGAGTCGATGCGTGAGGAAATTTCAAACACGGAAGTGGGTCGATGCGTGAGTTTTCTGTGCGTGAACTGGCCAGGCTGACGCGTGTGAGTCGTCCACTGGCAGTGTTGACACAGATCACGACGCTCAGGAGACGCCTACCGGAACACTTTTGATGGTATCTTGTACACAGTCCCCCAAATTCCATTGATGAATTTTTATATTTTATTGAAAAACTTAAGCAGGCGTTGAAATTCAAGCCACATAATGGGAAGAGGAGATAGTTCTACCCGAATGGGAACAACAATAACATCCAAGTTAATTATAACGACCATAAGAGAAATAAATATCAATGTAATAATAATTTTCAAAGGGGAAATGGAATTCGGGATTCTCACAATGGAAATTCAAACCGGGAACGAGGATCTGAGGGGTAGGAGCTTCAAGAAATTCAGCACCAGAATACGAGGTCGGGAAATTAGAGATCGTGTCATCTCAGGTCGTTGAAAAGCACACTGTATTTTAAAAATTCTGTCGGCGTCAAAAATTCGTCAAAGAAGGCGCAAATGTTGGAGGTTATAAGAAATAAAAATAAAATAGGGAATAATTTTCAGCAGCGCAACTATGAAGAGAGCGTAAGAAAGATTGCAAAATGTGTACTGAAATTTGATAATGAGGATATGAAGGTGAAAAATTTATTTTGTGAAGGGAATACTGAATGATGGAATGAATGTATCTTTGATTAAAGACTCTGTGAACGAAAGAGAGGCTGAAATTGGTGGAACTGGAATATATGACGAATTCTGATGAGATACTAGCCAGTAACAGCGCTTGTAATAATGTAAGTAAAAGTAATGTGGATGCGGTATCGAAGAAAATATGTGAAGGGCGATGTAGCCCTAGTTTCCTCAGCTGATGATTATTTATCGGCAGAGGTGGGTGATTTATTGTTAAAGGGAAGTAAATATGGTATTTTAGGTGCTAAAGATTCTAAGGTTGAAGCTATTGTTTAGATATGTCGGAGGAAGGAATTTGTACATTTATTTCCATTGATGGAAGTTAACCGATGGTTCTTGATGAAAGAATGAATGAAGTGGATATGGAAGAATTAATGTGAAGGTAATGTGTTCGGCGTGGATCAGAATTCTGAGTAGTGGAGAAATCTGAGAGTAGAGAAAACGTAAAGGAGAAAGGGTTCGATCCGAGTTTGGCGTAGCTCAGATGTACTGCGAGTTCTAATGTTGAGCGATGCAGTAGCGGCAGTTTATATGGTGTATCAACCAAGATTGGCAGAGTTATTGGCGGTGTTTCCAATAACGTGTAGTCGGATGTAATGGATGCTTTAAGCAACTAATCTTATGAGATATCGGCTGATGTTATTCGAGTTTGCGGTGTTTCGGCAGAAATGAGGGAGGATTTGTTTAAGACAGACGAAGTTTAAAGTTGTGTGGTTAACTATGAGAATGTTGCAGCTACTGATGTCGTTAATTCGGAGGAAGGAGGCGGTATATTTGGTTCTGAAGACAAAGATGAAACGACGAATTCAGCGGAAGAGTTAGATGCGACGGATTATTTGGAAGTAGATGAGGACAACCTAGGAATGGTTACTGAAAGTGAAGGTTATTCTGAAATTATTATGTGTACCACAAATAAGAAAGAAAAAGGAATGGATGTTGAAAATGATCTTTTGAGAGAGCAATGTTTAAAGAGCGGTGAAATCACAAATGTGCAGCCTCTGGGTGAAATGAAAGATGTAGATGAGGAAAGTAAGTATTTCAGTAGGCGAAAAAACGCTGAGAAGTGCGATTCACAAGACACACTGGCAAGAGAAACGATATAGGGGAGTATGGTGGCAGAGTTGAACGTGACTTGTGTTGATATAAGTGTGAACGTAAGTGTAACTTCATATTTTTTTAATGGAAACATGGACAGATTTTTTGAAATCTTGAGCTGAATCATGTGTTTTGTCTGTGCTATCAGTAAGCATTTTTTCTATCCTGTTCGTGAATGCATCGATTCCACTGGGGAACCCGTTCAGAGCTTGAGTCTATAGGGATTTACGAAGACATATGACTACTGGTAACTGAACCACAGTCGTATTTTTACAGCTATCATCCTTCAGCACTGACGGCTACCGCAAATTGACGCATGTTTCGACACAGTATTTGGCCAATGGCGTCATGAATTTTGTCAGAGGCAGCTGGACTGCGAACCATCTACATTTCAACACCAGAACACTGATCATGAGCTGTGTCGGTGAAAGTGAAGTGCTATGACATAGTGGTCAAAGCAAAAGGTACTATCTGAAGAGTGCAAATACACTAAAAGCTTTTGAAAGGAAAGACGTGACACGAGAGCTTATTTACATTTATGTGTATATGAGCCGTGGTAAAAATTGCTGTTTTGAAAAGAGCGCTGCAGCGCGTAGTGTGAAGCAGTCGCCCTCCGTTTCTGGTCGTGGCGCCGCTGTGGCAATCGCAGCTTTGGTGTCTCCCACTGGTGTTCCTTTAACTACTTGTCAATACAACCCCTATGAAAAATATGATTGCAGCTTGTTTTGACAAATTGATAGTTTTCATCACCAAAACATATCGGACAATCAGTGTCTTCAGATTGCTCAATTAGTTCATAAGTTTCTTTTGCTCTAGATTCCACTCAGTTTTGGTTCAACATTTATAAGAAATAATTTTATTAGATTTGTAAAAACAAAAAAATAATAATTTTCACCAACGATTCATTTAGTTATGAGTTCAAAATTACCGGTTGCAAAACAATTTAAAAGTTGAGTTAGAAAATATAGTGAACACAAACTACAAAGTTCATCTACTGCTTATTTTTTGCAAAATTAGTAAAGTTATTTCTTAATAAATGGAGTCAATTGTAGATCTATTTGACAACAAGCTTGTTGTTGTTGTTGTTGTTGTTGTTGTCTTCAGTCCTGAGACTGGTTTGATGCAGCTCTCCATGCTACTCTATCCTGTGCAAGCTTCTTCATCTCACAGTACCTACTGCAACCTACATCCTTCTGAATCTGCTTAGTGTATTCATCTCTTGGTCTCCCTCTACGATTTTTACCCTCCACACTGCCCTCCAATGCTAAATTTGTGATCCCTTGATGCCTCAAAACATGTCCTACCAACCGATCCCTTCTTCTAGTCAAGTTGTGCCACAAACTTCTCTTCTCCCCAATCCTATTCAATACCTCCTCATTAGTTACGTGATCTACCCACCTTATCTTCAGCATTCTTCTGTAGCACCACATTTCGAAAGCTTCTATTCTTTTCTTGTCCAAACTAGTTATCGTCCATGTTTCACTTCCATACATGGCTAAACTCCATACAAATACTTTCAGAAACGACTTCCTGACACTTAAATCTATACTCGATGTTAACAAATTCCTCTTCTTGAGAAACGCTTTCCTTGCCATACATACAACAATAAGCAAGTGTTTTTGATAATTGATGGAAAAAATAGTCCTTAGTTTTGTGCAAATCAAGTTGCTGATCTTTTAGGATATGTTCGATCTAGGAAAGTAGTTCAAGACGTTGTTAAACAAAAATATTGTAAATCATTTGACAATTTTGGTAGTTCTCCTAAGAAGTATCACTAACATACATTTTTTTTTGCAGCTAATTGAAGTTCTTTATCAGCTTGGTGTCTAGATTCTAAACCTTTATGATCACTATAAGCAATATCATGTTTTTTACAAGTCTCATATAGTTGATTAATATGTGGATCAACACATGCTAGTCTTTCTTCAAGATTAGTGTATGGTCCACAGTAATTATATCCTGGTATATCCCTCTCTGACAGTGGTAAATTTAAAGCCCAATTGACTAATCCTCTTCCATATTTATCACTTTTCCAGATCGTGTGTGGAACATTGTTTAAAAATCTAATCAATTATGGGATTCCTTTTAGATTGTTGATGATGAAATCACAAAATTTGTTGCTGGCCGCTGTGGCCATGCGGTTCTAGGTGCTGTAGTCCGGAACCGCGTGACTGCTACGGTCGCAGGTTCGAATCCTGCCTCGAGCATGGATGTGTGTGATGTCCTTAGGTTAGTTAGGTTTAAGTAGTTCTAAGTTCTAGGGGACTGATGACCTGAGATGTTAAGTCCCATAGTGCTCAGAGCCATTTTTGAACAAAATTTGTTCATCAACATCTCCGTTATGCCAACTTTTACGTTGTGAAAAATTTTATTCCCTACTAGTTCTTCGCCATGGATTACTGCTAATCTGTCGATTAATTGCCAAACATCATTCATCCAAACATATTCAACTGGTTTTTCTGTATACCTTTTAATTAAACCTTTACCTTTCTTCTCAGTAGTCTCAGGCGAGTTAAAATCTGTAGAATATATAGTTAGTCTTCTTAAGTTTGGAAAATAGACATCAACAATTGGTTTTAATTTATCCCAATTGAATTCAACTGCTAAATTACCAACATATTTAAACATGCCAACAGCTTTCAGTCCAAAAACTGTATCTTCGCTATGATTAATATACTTTAACACTCATTCACTCATTATCTTATTAGCTTCTTCCTGATGACTGCCAGACTATGTCTCCTTTGTTTTCTTTTAGATTGTCTCTCTTCTTGGTATTTATTCAATACATCCTGAATTTCTGATTCACTTAATGTACAGTCAGGAATATCATCAGACCAATCTTTTAATGGTTTAATTGGTGACCATAGGGAATCATCTGTTTTTCAACTTCTCTATTTTCTTCAATTGCTTTCAGAACATTATCTCTCATCCATTGATTCCTTGTTTTACTTTTTCGATAGCATCAATAACAGGTTTATCTTCTTTTTTATATTTTTCATTCTCTGTTCTTGGTTGTTTTTTCTAAAGTTTGAAATGTTCTTTCAGTACTTCAGCTTTCTTTCTATTTCACTACTTCATTTGGCTTTTTTAAAAACCTCTTCATCGTAACTTTGCAAACATTTATTAAGCATGAAAAAAACATTAATTATGTTTATGTTTAACATTGTTTTTATATTTAATGTTTTATACTGATGTTGGACATTTATGCTGAACATTTATGAAAATGGCATTGAGCACTATGGGACTTAACATCTGAGTTCATCAGTCCCCTAGAACTTAGAACTACTTAAACCTAACTAACGTAAGGACGTCACACACATCCATGCCTGATGTAGGATTCGAACCTGCGACCGTAGCAGTCACACAGTTCTGGACTGAAGCGCCTAGAAATGCCCAGCCACCGCAGCCAGTGAACATTTACATTTACATTTATGTTTAATGTTTATGTTGTTATGAATTATTGTATTTTATTTCTGAACTTACCTTCATTTGGTTTTCTAGTCATGTCCATAACAAAGAATCCAAACTCATCATTCCAACATTTACTACACATTTCTTTAAAACCATCAAACTTTAAATCACCACCAACAAACTCCTGATAAATGTGACTTAAACTTGTGTCTTCCTCTCTAAAGATATTTAAAAATTTAGTTTGTGTCAGACTAACTGTTCCAGTATTTTGGAGTACCTTTGAGCTAAGTAATAACAATCTATTTCTTTGTGTCTACCTCTAGTAAAATAATCTCTATTGAGATCTTGATCTTGGTTCTCAAAAATGAAGTCATCAAATATGACAACTGAATTTTCTTCATATTCATATAATGGAATGATTTATTCGTTATTTTCAATAAGAATAGCAATTTTTTCATTAATTTTATCTTCAATTTTTCAGATATTTTATAAATTCTTGATATTTTGGTTGATCTAAGCTTTTTGAGTAAACATTAAAATGATTTTTTTTCCATTTCTGTCATCCTGGAGCTAAAATATAATTATCAATTATAATGTTGTTTTTTCACATCCACTTGGCCTAATTATTGCACATCAAAGAGAATTTGGTTAAAGCTTACCATGTTTCGACATCTTCTTTGGAATTCTTGTTTTTGGCTCCTAATCAGTTTTGCTCATTTATTAATATTTTTTTCCAGTAGTAAATGGGGCGGTTGTTTCAATTAAGTGGTAAGTCATCAGTTCTCAAAAAAGCTATACTAATGTTGCACTGGTTGGTTTTTATAGAACCTTTTTAACTCCAAACATTACTTTGAGAAATAATAAATTATATACAGATGGAGAAACGTAGAAATTCCTGTAGGACAGTATACTTTGAAAAATTTAAAAAAATATTAATAGAAAAAGCCCAATATTCACACTAAAGCAGATGAGATCCTGAACCAAGTTACTATTGAGAATGATGTAAAATTGTATATGGTTATAGTAGATAGCATTCGAAGTTTTCTTGGTTTTAGTAATCAAGTTGCTGAGGCTAAAGAAAAAGCTGTGGCTAAAGATGTTCCTAAAATTATTCCATTCAAGTTAATCAAAATAAATTTTAATCTCGCTGATGAAACGTTTGTGAATCATTTTCACAGAGAAACCAATATTATTCCGTCATTCAAGCCTAATGCAGAATTTGGGGGACCAATAATTCTTGAACCACATTATCCTGTAAATATTCCTATTTTTGATCCAATTCAAGACTTAGAAATTACTGTAACAGAAGAAAATGATAATTTAATTTACTTTAATGGTGCTACAGTGACAGTTTTGTTAGAAATGTTTTAAAATTAAATGAATTTTTCCCCTAATAAATCAGCGATATGAATAAAATTGAGAGTTATTAGTTTTACTCATTCCCTGTGAATGAGAAGACTAAAAATAATTTAAATGCTCCCAACAAGGAAACAGAGATTGAAATAAATATTGGCGATGGGTGTCTTCATCCAAATCACCTGAATTATAATTGGAATTGATGCAACAGATAATCCAATGTACAACAGAGAATCAAACAAGCGGTTAATTGATAAATACGTAGCAAAACTGTTTGACTTCATAACGATAAGCAAAGGGAATAATATTTTATCCAGAATTGAACATCCTTTTATTTTCTCATCAGTTTTACTACATCTGACTTCATCTGTTGCTGACAAGATTTAGAGGGACATATTCTTAAGACTGGATAAATAAAGAGTAAGAGAAATGAAGTCCTTTATCCGTTGTCAATGCTTGGCGGATTTTTTAAAGGATTACAAAGAAATTATGTGGGAAGGAGATTTTACTGTAAATTTTAATGCGTGCTTCAAGTTCTGGTCTGACTATAATGAGCCCGGAATTGAAATTATGGATACACTTCCTAAGGAAGGAAGAATCGTCACAGAATCGATGGGAATTCATGTTCCTATTGTTAAATACGAAACAAATTACGAGCTTGAACAACGAGAAAATATTCTGAAAAATCCGAAAATTCCGATCTCCTTTTATGAACTTCAAACTGAAGAAATTGCTGGCTTATATGGCAGGAAGAGCTTTGAACTCGATATCACAAATTAATATAACTCGACAGAATTTGATATGCCATATTTCGTGATCATTGTATTTCAGAAAAATCGAAAAAATAGTCCATTAGTTGACTCTTCATTATTCGATCACGCTAAACTGCAAAATATATTTGTTAAAAATGGCAGAAACGAAATTATTCCACAGGAAATGTGTAATATTAATCTACCAAATAATTTTCTCATATCATACGATGCATTTCTCGATTTTAAACTAATTACTCTACTGAAAACAGACACCGATATTAGCCCATTCAGTTTCATAACGAATTATCCTGTTTATGTAATCAATATGACTCGTAGAGAAAATGTTGTAACTACACAGAAAACGACTATGAAACTTTGTGCAGCTTCCCAATGATACACTTGCTTATATAGTTATGTATGATAAAAAGAATCTTACATGCGATGCACAACACTGAATACTTACTGAAAATTTTTAGTTATGTAAATGAATAAAAAACTAGAAAAAGTTATAGAGACACTGGCATCATGTTTACACTTCCTTTCAAAGTATTTTCGAAAAGTAAAAACTGAAAGTGAATAATTTACCTATGTTAACCAATTCATTTTATTTGTCTTTTTACGATCACCTTTTATAGAATGAAGTAAAAATGGGTGAATTTGGTGTGCACTTTTTTTCTTTACATTCACCTTTTATATGAAATAAAGAACTTAGAAATCGGTTGGTGAAAGAAAGTGTGAGGTAAATTACTGAAATCGGTGGAGTTAGTCAGAAATTGAGGTATTGAGCTAGAGCTCAGAAATCGGTGGAAATGAGGTAAATAGGTGGAATCGAAAAAATCGGTGGATTAATCAAAAACTGCGGTATTGAGCTAGAGGGTGATCTAGTGGTCGAGAACCAGCAAAACCCTTCTACTTGTTTCGCACGGTCGCTTCTGGGTTGTGAGAAAACTTCACAGAAAATGCTTGGCATTTAGGTCAACTTCACATGCATGATATTTATGGTAACTATACACGTGTTATTATTGAATTCCCTTTGAAACTGAAAGCAAAATCCGAGAGCCGGAACCCTTACACATCGACTCATGACCTGGATAAATGGAAGCTACGGGAACATAAAGTCGACAAAACCCTCTACCTTTCCACATTCGCAGGTTGTCGAGAAAAACTCGCAGATTTGCTTCTAATATCTAACACTGAGTCATCGCTACTACTGGATGAAAACCATGCTGTGCTTCATTTCCTCTCAATTGTCAAAAGGTACAGGTGCATATCAAATCATCCCAAAGTGCTTGAACCCGTTAACTAAGGGCGAGCGATTAACAAAGTATCTGACTGATTGTTCTATCCAGGACCTGGTATCTGTGGACATGTCTAGAGCGGCGAAGAATTATCCATATATGGAGCAAGTACCCTTTGCTGACTTTCAATGTCTTCCCGTTAATGAGGCGAGCTCTAAGGGTGACTCCACTGCCTCACACACTACCCTCAGAGAACGACACGTATCATATATCAAAGCTTATCAGAGTGTGTGCCGTATGAGTCAAATCGTAATTACACTGAAGAGCCAAAGAAACTTGTACACCTGTCTGATATCGTGTAGCGCCCCCACGAGCATGCAGAAGCGCCACAACACGACGTGGCAATGACTCGACTAATGTCTGAAGTAGTGCTAGAGGCAATTGACACCATGAATCCTGCAGGGCTGTCCATAAATCCGTAAGAGTACGAGGAGGCGGAGGTCTCTTCTGAACAACAAGTTGCAAGGCATCCCACGTATGCTCAATAATGTTAGCGTTTGGCAATTTGGTGGTCAGTGGAAGTGTTTAAACTCAGAAGAGTGTTCCTGGAGCCACTCTGTAGTAATTCTGGAGGTGTGGGGTGTCGCGTGTCCTGCTGGAATTTCTGACGTCCGTCCGAATGCAAAATGGACATGAATGGATGCAGGTGATCAGACGGGATGCTGACGTACGTGTCAACTGTCAGAGCTGTATCTACATTTATCAGGGGTCCCATATCACTCCAACTACACACGCCCCACACCATTACAGAGCCTCCATCAGCTTGAACAGTATCCATGGATTCATGAGGTTGTCTCCATATCTGAACACGTCCATCCGCTCTATATAATTTGAAATCAGACTTTTCCGATCAGGCAACATGTTCCCAGTCATCAACAGTCCAATATCGGCGCTTTCGGGCCAAGGCGAGGCATAAAGATTTGTGTTTTGCAGTCATAAGGGGTTCACGAGCGGGCCTTCGACTCCGAAAGCCCATATAGATGATTTTTCGTTGAATGGTTCGCACGCTGACAATTGTTGATGGCCCAGCATTCAAATCTGCAGCAATTTGCGGAAGTGTTGCACTTCTGCCACTTTGAACTATTCTATTCAGTCGTCGTTGGTCCCATTCATGCACGATCTTTTTCCAGCCGCAACGATCTCGGAAACTTGATGTTTTACCGGATTCCTGACAGTCACGGTACAGTCGTGAAATAGTCGTGCGGGAAAATCCCCATGTCATCGCTATGTCGGAGATGCTGTGTCCCATCGCTCGTGCGCCGACTATAGCACCACGTTCAAACTCAGTTAAATCTTGATAACCTGCCATTGTAGCAGCAGTAACCGATCTAACAACTGCACCAGATTCTTATTGTCTTATATAGGCGTTGCCGACCGCAGCATCGTGTTCTGTCTGTTTTCCTATCTCTGTATTTGAATACGCTTACCTACACCAGTTTCTTTGGCACTTCAGTGTATTTTGGATGGTACATCAGGGAAGATCATGTGAAGTTGTTGCTCGTTTGGATGTAAGAATTTATGGAGAAAGTTGATGTGGTTTATCACTTTAACGTTATTATGATCAAAGTGCAGCAAAACCAATTACTGTACGAGAAAGCAGGTCACTGTTATATTTGTGGGTTTTCCATTAGCTAAAAAAAACTAAAAACCACGTTGGAATCATTGCCATCTGACAGGTAAATTCTGGTGTGCAGCCCATAATTCATGCAATCTAAATTATCAGCTACCACGTCACTGGTTTCGGCTTGTGCAACGATAAGGTTAGTGACCTGCTTGATAGTACTGAGAAATGCAGCTCATTTTCCAAGTTGATCACCAAGAGCATCACGCTGCACTCCCTAGACTCATTTTGGTTTATGCTGGCACCAGTTCAGAAACATGCTAAGGCCCTGTGTCACAAGGATATGTGTCTCACGTGAAGTGTACACCCTAATGACGAAGAAAGGAGTCTTCCTATATGAATTTCTGGATTCGATTGAGAAACTCAACGAAACCACATTACCTGTTTAGTCCCCAGTAAACTTGTATGAGATGCCACAACAGGTGCAGAATATAGGTATGTGGTCTCCATCTGACAGGAGTCCAGTATCTATAAATTAGAGGATTGTGAAAGGGACATGGATGTACACCTCCCCGCAGATATGTCTGAACAGTTCCATAACGTATGCATGGTAACTTACAAACTGGATCCTGCACTTCTCTGTACTGCAACTGGGTTAGGATGGGATGCCATGCTCATAAGCACAGATGTGGAACTCAAACTTTTGATTGATGTAGACATGTTGTTTCTCGAATGGAGGGTCGATGAGGCGTTTTACGTGGCCATAGGCATACCAACCCCCAGTAATCCAGGAATATGTGAAACAATTTATACAGGTGAGCCAAGCAATAATGTCCACCATTTGGAGGAGATTAGGTTTCTCAGGTGTGGCAAATGATACTAATGTAGGATATGATTTAGCCGTAGATCTGAAATATCCTAACAGTTTGCATGACGCACATGGTGATCTGCCTTAATGTCCAGACCATTAAATTCCAAGCAAATTATTCCCGCTTCAGGTTTATGACGACACTGGGCGATAAAAAAAATTGTGTCATCACTAGTGATTCTCCAACAGAAAGAGGTTCCTACTCAATGGTCTGAAGATACCCACAGTAGTGGTCGAAACCGGTCACCTTGATAAATAAATCATGATCAAGACTGTTTTAATAGTAAATATTTGTAAGACATTGATCACTGCCTTTCCCGTAATGTATTCAAAAGTAATTGATAAAAAGAAGCCTCAAGCACCATCTCACTTTGGGAACTAAATTGGTTAAAATCACTTGCGTTATTAAATTCGTTCAGTCACAATGATTAATGAAGTATATCGACATAAATACAGAGAAACGATAATCCACGATCTGTGATTCTGAAAAGACTTCTGCAAACTTAGGTACGATGCAGTTTACCGCAAAACCATCTTAGGAAACATAGGGATATTCATTTAACTAACTGTTGATATGGGCGTTATAGAGAGAGTGCTATATCTCTAAATCAAATTTTAAGCAAGACGAATTTCTGACTCTGGAGATGGCTAAGCTTTCGATACAGTTCATGAAGCCTGCTTACGTTGAGTCTATTCAAGCTCCATTTGTACTGTTTTCGCTTTTGTGAATTGCATATATACATTGTACAGTTTCCTTACTTTTTTCCCTGCTGACAGTCATGCAAGTCAATTATTTTTGTCATCTTCAAATTTTATAGTCCTGTCCTCCTCAGTTGCGCGCAATATTACGGTATATTAATAATTTTTACTTATGGACCGTCTGACAGCAACTGAATAAAACACAATTTTAGTGCCATACGCGTTTCGCCTTTATTTTCTGCAAGGCATCATCAGTAGCCTGGAATATGTACATATGTTAGCTATTTTATTTACATTTTTGTCATTGTGCCTATAGGTTATAAACAGTTCTGGTGGTTGGTATTTCCTATTAAGTAGTAATGTTTTGGGCTCTACTTACAGGTTGCGTGGACAATTTCCTACATATTACGCTCCTGTTGCATTTTTGGTGTTGTTCTTCTTCTTATGAACGCCAATTTGCGGTTTTTTTCGCCATCCCACAACACTATGCACAGAACGCTTGTTTTAAAGCAATGTTTCGGTTTCTGTTGACGACTGTCAAATGTTTTTGCCAAAGATCGAATTTTATTGCCAAACTTATGAGTGTAACTATTGAAGTATCTGTGGTCTGTTCGTGTATGCATTTGTGTGTGCGTTTCTGTCTGTGTGTGTGTGTGTGTGTGTGTGTGTGTGTGTGTGTGTGTGTGTGTGTGTGTGTCCAGATGATGTGGAGAAGAGTTCTCTTTCTTTTTTTGGTTTTTTATTTTTTTTGTTCTTATTTTCTATTTTTTTTAATTATTATTTTTTGTTTTATGTTATCATTTCCTTTACTAAGTGTAGTAGGGAGCCTGTGCTGATGTGTGTTTGTTCATTTATCACATGTTTGTTTTCTGCTATGGCTTTCTGGATGTGGAAGTTTTCTTGCATTTGTATAAGATGTTTGTCATGGTTGCTTATTCTCATTATTTTCATTTCTTGTTGCATGTTTGTAGGATGATGGTTGTAGTGTTTTAAATGCTCTGCAAATGTGGAATGGTTTGTTTCATACTTCCAATATCTGATATGTTCTTTGTATCTTGTTTGAAAATTCCTGCATGTCATGCCTATGTATACTGCATCACAACTTTGACATTCAAGTTTATATATTCCTGATTGTTGGAATTTGTCTCTCTTGGTAGCTGGCTGGCTTAGGTGTGATTGAAGGGTTTGCCCAGGCTTATATGCTATTTTGAAGCCCTGTCTCTTTAGGATGTTGGCAACTCTGTGTGTTAGTTTATGTGTGTAGGTCATGGTGTACCATCTGGTTCTTTTCTGTGTGGTGTTGTCATTGTGTGTGTTTGTTGAGTGTGTTTGTAAGTTTTCAGCTTGTGAGTTCTTTTGTATTGTGGAACTGTTGTGTTTGCTTTTTATTTGTGTTTTTATTTTTTGATTGAGCTTGTGTACCACATGTGTGTCATACTCGTTTTTCCTAGCTATTTGTATGATTGTACTCATTTCTTGTTCATAGTTTCTCTTGCTGAGTGGGATTCTGTTTAGTCTATGTAACATGTGTCTTAGTGTTGCAAGTTTCTGGCTGTGGGGGTGGTTGGATGTGGAATGTATTATTGTGTCTGTGGCTGTTGGTTTTCTAAAGATGTTAAATGTATGTTTACCATTTTCTTTTTTAATTATAATGTCAAGAAAAATTACACTCATAAGTTTGGCAATAAAATTCGATCTTTGGCAAAAACATTTGACAGTCGTCAACAGAAACCGAAACATTGCTTTAAAACAAGCGTTCTGTGCATAGTGTTGTGGGGTGGCGAAAAAAAAACCGCAATTTGGCGTTCATAAGAAGAAGAACAACACCAAAAATGCAACAGGAGCGTAATATGTAGGAAATTGTCCACGCAACCTGTAAGTACAGTCCAAAACATTACTACTTAATAGGAAATACCAACCACCAGAACTGTTTATAACCTATAGGCACAATGACAAAAATGTAAATAAAATAGCTAACATATGTACATATTCCAGGCCACTGATGATGCCCTGCAGAAAATAAAGGCGAAACGCGTATGGCACTAAAATTGTGTTTTATTCAGTTGCTGTCAGATGGTCCATAAGTAAAAATTATTAATATACCGTAATATTGCGCGCAACTGAGGAGGACAGGACTATAAAATTTGAAGATGTCAATACAGCTATGTCAAGCATTCCCTGTCAACATGTACAATAGGTTCAAGAAAATACATCTGAGACTCCATAAGACGATACAGCATATAAAATTCAACAAAAATTGCAAAAAGAACGATTTAATTCCAAGTTACATTAATGTAAAGATTAAAAACAGTTCTACAGTGGCACAAAAGTCGAAATCATTTGCAGAACGATATTGGTTACTACATGAAATTAAGATGCTCTATTCGAAAAAACAGCACCTAAACATGATGCTCTATGAGACTCATCTAGAATTGGCAAAAAACGTAGGAAACGCCGCAGTTTGCATGGCACTAGTAGAAAAAACTGAACACAACACATACACAGCAATGAAACATTTACAAACCAAACATAAACAGAAGATAATGAAACTAACAGTAACAAGGACGCAAAAACACATTTACATTTTAAATGTGAAACCACATGAACACCAACACACATTCCATCCACGCTTAGTTAACCTAACAGAGACAGAACTACACGAAAATGAAAAAATGCTCTTGGAAAAAGGTTTGAAACACTGCACCAATAGCAAAGTGAACAATCAATACATAGAAAATCTCATAGTAGAAACGGAACACATCCTTACACGTGAAGAACAACAAAATAATTGTGAAATAAACATAGGACTCACGAGAGAACTAGTAAAAGAAGAAATAAAAGGCATAATAAAACAAACACACCAGACACACAATAAGAACAACCAAACAGAAGCAGCTACTATGAAAAGGTTAAAACAAAAGTTAACAGACAATAACGTATTAATAACAAGAGCAGACAAGGGAAATGTAACAGTACTCATGGATAAAGAGCAATACATCACAAAAACCAAGGAATACATAAACACCAACGCCATACAAAAACTGAAGTCAGATCCAACTACACGATTCCAGGCAAATGTGAAACGAACACTGAAAAACATTGAACACACACTCACAGACAAACAGAAATACTACTTAACACAGAAAAACCAACAAGCACCAACACTCCGCAGTCAACCTAAAGTACATAAAGACGGAATGCCAATGAGAGCTGTTATCAACTTCAAGAAAGCCCCAACATACTGCATAGCCAAACACCTCCAAAAGTTAGTTACAAAACACTATAAAGTAGAAAACAACAGAACAGTGATAAACACAGGAAACCTAATAGAAAATATACAGAACATACAGGTACCACACACAGCATCACTGATTTCATTCGATATAGAAAATATGTATACCTCCATCCCTATCACAGAAACAATAGAAATCATAGAACAAAATCTCTCATCCCACAGCAACCTCACCACAGACGCAATAATAGAAATAACAGATATGCTCAGACTGACAACTGAACAAAACTATTTTCAGTTTGAGAAAGAATATTATCTACAAACTGATGGACTGCCCATGGGATCCGCAATATCAGGAACACTAGCAAACATTTTCATCAGTCACCTAGAAAATCAGATATTTGATAAGATAACCACAAATGAAAGTTTCAAAATCATATATTGGTACAGATACGTGGATGACATTATTTGTCTGGTAGATGAGCAAAGTGAAAAAATAGATGAACTCCATTCAGAAATAAACAAAGCTCATCAGAACATAAAATTCACACTTGAAAAAGAAAAAGAAAATCAATTAAATTTTCTTGACATTACAATTAAAAAAGAAAATGGTAAACATACATTTAACATCTTTAGAAAACCAACAGCCACAGACACAATAATACATTCCACATCCAACCACCCCCACAGCCAGAAACTTGCAGCACTAAGACACATGTTACATAGACTAAACAGAATCCCACTCAGCAGGAGAAACTATGAACAAGAAATGAGTACAATCATACAAATAGCTAGGAAAAACGGGTATGACACCCATGTGGTACACAAGCTCAATCAAAAAATAAAAACACAAATAAAAAGCAAACACAACAGTTCCACAATACAAAAGAACTCACAAGCTGAAAACTTACAAACACACTCAACAAACACACACAATGACAACACCACACAGAAAAGAACCAGATGGTACACCATGACCTACACACATAATCTAACACACAGAGTTGCCAACATCCTAAAGAGACAGGGCTTCAAAATAGCATATAAGCCTGGGCAAACCCTTCAATCACACCTAAGCCAGCCAGCTACCAAGAGAGACAAATTCCAACAATCAGGAATATGTAAACTTGAATGTCAAAGTTGTGATGCAGTATACATAGGCATGACATGCAGGAATTTTCAAACAAGATACAAAGAACATATCAGATGTTGGAAGTATGAAACAAACCATTCCACATTTGCAGAGCATTTAAAACACCACAACCATCATCCTACAAACATGGAACAAGAAATGAAAATAATGGGAATAAGCAACCATGACAAACATCTTGTACAAATGCAAGAAAACTTCCACATCCAGAAAGCCATAGCAGAAAACAAACATGTGATAAATGAACAAACACACATCAGCACAGGCTCCCTACTACACTTAGTAAAGGAAATGATAACATAAAACAAAAAATAATAATTAAAAAAAATAGAAAATAAAAACAAAAAAAATAAAAAACCAAAAAAAGAAAGAGAACTCTTCTCCACATCATCTGGACACACACACACACACACACACACACACACACACACACACACACACAGAAACGCACACACAAATGCATACACGAACAGACCACAGATACTTCAATAGTTACACTCATAAGTTTGGCAATAAAATTCGATCTTTGGCAAAAACATTTGACAGTCGTCAACAGAAACCGAAACATTGCTTTAAAACAAGCGTTCTGTGCATAGTGTTGTGGGATGGCGAGAAAAACCGCAAATTGGCGTTCATAAGAAGAAGAACAACACCAAAAATGCAACAGGAGCGTAATATGTAGGAAATTGTCCACGCAACCTGTAAGTACAGTCCAAAACATTACTACTTAATAGGAAATACCAACCACCAGAACTGTTTATAACCTATAGGCACAATGACAAAAATGTAAATAAAATAGCTAACATATGTACATATTCCAGGCCACTGATGATGCCCTGCAGAAAATAAAGGCGAAACGCGTATGGCACTAAAATTGTGTTTTATTCAGTTGCTGTCAGACGGTCCATAAGTAAAAATTATTAATATACCGTAATTATTTTTGTAGTTCTATATAAAGTACGTGTACCCTTCATCATCCAGAGAAAAAGGGGTTACAAAACACTTGTTCATCCAATTTTTTGGTATTGCTCATAAGCCTCGGACCCTTAACATGTGGAATTAATAGAAGAGAGAGATGAGGCGCAACACACAGCGGCACGCACGTGACAGTTGAGTCAGCGCAAGATGTTACACAGTCGTCTGGTAGACATTACAGGGGGGGGGGGGGGGTAATACGCATCGCGCACAGGTTTGCTGTTGAGGAAAATCCGAGAGAATACATTCCAGGCAAGATGTTACTTCTTCCTACGTATGTCTCACGAAGCGACGTCAACGACAACATCCGACTCATTAGAGCTGCCATGGAGGTTTACCGATGATCATTGTTTCCATTTCAATGTAGGTAGGGTGGGGAGGTGAAATGACAGAGGCAGCAGAAGTTCCGTCATCTGAACGAAATTTAGGTAATGAGACGCTTCATAAAATAACTTTTCTACGGCCAGTTATGTCTTTCTTTTTATTTTTCACCTGAAAGATGCGTTTAGGGAAATGATTCCGATTTTCTGTTGCGTTTTTCATGTATTATTCCAACTAAACGTCATGTTTCCTATGTGTAATATGTTGTTTTGTTCTGTCGCCTTTAATGTAATATATTGCATATATTATCAGTGCAGTGGTATTGCATATCATTAAGGAGGGGATTCCCAAAATAGGTTACAATCCGTATCTATATTCAAGGTCGTTAATCGAAAGACCTGCAGCAGGGATTCTCCCCGTTTCATATACAGGGTGTTTCAAAAATGACCGGTATATTTCAAACGGCAATAAAAACTAAACGAGCAGCGATAGAAATACACCGTTTGTTGCAATATGCTTGGGACAACAGTACGTTTTCAGGCAGACAAACTTTCGAAATTACAGTAGTTACAATTGTCAACAACAGATGGCGCTGCGGTCTGGGAAACTCTATAGTACGATATTTTCCACATATCCACCATGCGTAGCAATAATATGGCGTAGTCTCTGAATGAAATTACCCGAAACCTTTGACAACGTGTCTGGCGGAATGGCTTCACATGCAAATGAGATGTACTACTTCAGCTGTTCAATTGTTTCTGGATTCTGGCGGTACACCTGGTCTTTCAAGTGTCCCCACAGAAAGAAGTCACAGGGGTTCATGTCTGGCGAATAGGGAGGCCAATCCACGCCGCCTCCTGTATGTTTCGGATAGCCCAAAGCAATCACACGATCATCGAAATATTCATTCAGGAAATTAAAGACGTCGGCCGTGCGATGTGGCCGGGCACCATCTTGCATAAACCACGAGGTGTTCGCAGTGTCGTCTAAGGCAGTTTGTACCGCCACAAATTCACGAAGAATGTCCAGATAGCGTGATGCAGTAATCGTTTCTGTTCTGAAAAATGGGCCAATGATTCCTTTGGAAGAAATGGCGGCCCAGACCAGTACTTTTTGAGGATGCAGGGACGATGGGACTGCAACATGGGGCTTTTCGGTTCCCCATATGCGCCAGTTCTGTTTATTGACGAAGCCGTCCAGGTAAAAATAAGCTTCGTCAGTAAACCAAATGCTTCCCACATGCATATCGCCGTCATCAATCCTGTGCACTATATCGTTAGCGAATGTCTCTCGTGCAGCAACGGTAGCGGCGCTGAGGGGTTGCCGCGTTTGAATTTTATACGGATAGAGGTGTAAACTCTGGCGCATGAGACGATACGTGGACGTTGGCGTCATTTGGACCGCAGCTGCAACACGGCGAACGGAAACCCGAGGCCGCTGTCGGATCACCTGCTGCACTAGCTGCGCGTTGCCCTCTGTGGTTGCCGTACGCGGTCGCCCTACCTTTCCAGCACGTTCATCCGTCACGTTCCCAGTCCGTTGAAATTTTTCAAACAGATCCTTTATTGTATCGCTTTTCGGTCCTTTGGTTACATTAAACCTCCGTTGAAAACTTCGTCTTGTTGCAACAACACTGTGTTGTAGGCGGTGGAATTCCAACACCAGAAAAATCCTCTGTTCTAAGTAATAAACCATGTTGTCCACAGCACACTTGCACGTTGTGAACAGCACACGCTTACAGCAGAAAGACGACGTACAGAATGGCGCACCCACAGACTGCGTTGTCTTCTATATCTTTCACATCACTTGCAGCGCCATCTGTTGTTGAAAATTGTAACTACTGTAATTTCGAAAGTTTGTCCGCCTGAAAATGTACTGTTGTCCCAAGCATATTGCAACAAACGGTGTATTTCTATCGCTGCTCGTTTAGTTTTTATTGCCGTTTCAAATATACCGGTCATTTTTGAAACACCATGTATTTGTAGGAGCTATGTTAAGGGTCGATTCAGCCGGTCTGAATAAGCGAATTCGTAGAACGTGTAGGATAATTCATCAGAAATTCTCATCGCTATGCAGAACAGCCATTGCATAATGGTGAGACTGGTGCTTGGAGCGCATTTATCGAGCTAGTGTAGTATTTGAAAAGCCTGTACTCTAATTATTTCACCTTTAGTTTGATACTTTATCATCGACTGAGTTTCCCTCTACAATTTGTACTAGGAATTGTGAAATACCCTATATAGGTGAACGTCTTCTATTACGACGAAGTTTACATTTAGAGCTGGTTCTTTCTTGGTTGTAAGGGTATTGTCGAATGAATACTCAATATGTAATTAGTTTATCTGAATACAGTGATGGTACCGAAACTCATTTCGTTCCCTTTGCTGGCTGAACACAGTACTCGCCTGACCTGTAATGTCAACATAGTGCGATCACTGAAGCGTTCTGCAGTGTAACTGGGCTCATATTAGTGCGTGTAAGACCCCGCATCATTTATAATAATTCTCAATACATCGATATCGTGTTATTACTTGTTTATTTCAAAAGGAAAGGAAACCAAACAAGAATAGTTTATAAGATTGGTAGGTATCCAGTAACACTAAATAAAAGGAGGAGGATTAAATAAATGCATCTCAAATGATGATTACTTTTATGTGCGATTCAAATAGGCTTTTCCTTACTATTTGCTGTGTAAGGTATAGAAGCGAGAAACAGTGAATGATTCAAAAACCTTATGGTTGAATGCGTAGACCGTAGTCTGTGCATAGCTAAATAAACTGAAATATACCTGCGATGTGTCCACTGCAGTGTTAATCGCTCTTTACAGTACACTACTGATCGTGGAGTATCTAGCTACCTTCTTAACAGGAAGTGGCGGTGCGTTAGCGAGCAGTTTGTATACGTGTGAAGATGCAGGCTGTCGGTAGGGGGCGGCTGTGGGGGCGGCGGTGGGCGGCGTGGCGCCAGGTCAGACGTCGGCCGGCCGCTCTCGCCCCTCTCCACTCTGCACTGATCGAAACGTTTGCTTCACAGTTTAAAAGTTAAATACACATCTTTTATTGCTATCTGCACACATAACGCATGCTACGCAATCACAGACTCCTCAATGTGGCAACGTTTTTAAAAGTTAATGCTTCATCGCTAAAAAGATATGACACATTAGTAATTGTTTTAACGAGCAAACTAACCTGGATTTCATGCCAATTTACACACAGCACATGGCTGACATTATATGTAGCGTATTTTTTTTACATAACACTGGTATATAAAAGTCTGTGAGGGACTCGAAAAACGTTCCTACAGACTTTTTTTATACACATCAACTGACATCATAGTCGTCGTGTGGCAAAATCTCGTTCAGTCATTTTTGGGTCATAAATTAAAGAGGCGCCATGGCTGAAAGTGGCGTATAGTAATTGAGTAATAAGTTGTAGAGAGGTCCTGGTTGAAAGTGACTCACACTAATTGGGCACAGCCTTGGATAAATACGGCATCCATGCAGCTTTCTAGCCCAGTAGTAACTTCCATTTTTTTTAATTTCCTGATATTTACGTAGCACCCAGTTGGCCTAGAGAAGTAAGGAATGGGGTAGCAGGGATTTGATCTGTAAACAATGCAGACTGCACTCATATACAACTAGGCCAGTTACTGTTTGAATTTCCCACCGCTCTGTGCTTGGGACAATTTTTGTAGTACTGCTATGATGTCTGAAGTTGTCAGGGGTGTTGGATATTAAAACTGCAGCTTCTTGAAGACTTTATGGATGCCCCTGCGGTGCAGTTGCGTCTTAGCTTGTAGTCTGCATTGCCTATCTACACCGAACCTCTGCCAGAACCCATTCAGCAATACTACCAATGAAAGCCAAAATTTGTGTTTGGCCACTGCAGTTCAATAGTAGGAAAAAGGAAGAGAAGGAAGAATAGACGTGAGCCGTGTATCGACTCGTGCTACACCTTGTGTTAAGATTGCACTGGTTTTCCTTTTCTTCCCCTGACATATTTGTTTGACATGTTGTCTGTCATTTAGTGGCTGCTTGGTTGTCTTTTCCCTTTGCTATCAATATCTGCGTTTTTGCTTCCGGGAAACTGATATGGAGGAAGTGAGATCTTTGACCGGTTGTAACTTCGTGTGGTGGCGCAGAAGTAGGGGCGTTTCGCGCAGACAGTGTGGTGGACACGGGAGGTAGTGTGGCTCTCCAGCGCGAAGCAGGAGTGGTTGGTTGTACCGAGTCGCCACGTGATGTATGTCGGTTGGGTGTAACGAGCGGGTCGAGTTGACGGAAGGGCTCCCTGCGTGTTGGTTGTATACAGAATCGCCCCACGAGTAGTTGCTCTTCATTTCGCCTTGGTGGGACGTTAAATCCTCCGTTTCAACACTGGAGGTTAAAAGGAGACACCTAACCGAGCGGTCACTACCCGTCAACGTTGCAGAGAAGACGTGAACTCCGGTGAGAGAGCGTGTTGCCGCGTGACCGTGGCGTGTTGGGTACGCTGGCGACGCGTGCGCGGTCGGATGTGTGGATCCTTGCCATCAGAGGTCGTGCATTGCCTGTTCGAGCATAATTGAAAAGGTAAGTTTGTGGAAGGTTTAATCATTAAGTAATAATTTTGTGTAACCAGCGTCTCTTCCGCCTTGTGGCCTCCGGCGATCGGGTTCCCTGTACCCGGCACCGGTGTAATTGAAGACAGTGATCTTTCCTCCTCCTCTCGTTACTGTCCAATGGGAGGTGTAGTTTTGGCAGTTTAATTGTTTCGCTGTTCTGTCGTGGGTTATGAGTAAATTCGTGCTTCTTGTTGGTTGATCATGTGGTCGCTCATTCAGGACTGTGTTTTCATGCACAAGGTTAGCTCTAATTCTGTCAGCAAGTTTTCGCTGGCTAAAAGTCGGTGCAGTGAGCATGCTGAGAGTGGAAACTGTGTTTACGGGCGTGATTAAATTGCTCAGCATTCTGTCTGTTCTCGCTTCCCGCGCCCGGGTTCCCGGGTTCGATTCCCGACGGGGTCAGGGATTTTCTCTGCCTCGTGATGACTGGGTGTTGTGCGCTGTCCTTAGGTTAGTTAGGTTTAAGTAGTTCTAAGTTCCAGGGGACTGATGACCATAGATGTTAAGTCCCATAGTGCTCAGAGCCAATTGAACCAGTATTCTGTCTATCCTGAGCATCCCTGAGTGGATGATTTGTGGCCGCCTTACACGGGTCCGTCATATCTGTTATGTTCTAATTATATTCCACAACGCTTTTGTTTAAAAAATTTTAAATTCCTCGAAGTTTGTAAATTCCTCGAAGTTTGTAAATTCCTTTTATTGTCATTAATCGTGTGTTTGCTGAGACCTGTTTAATTTTTTTAGTGGCGGTGTTGGTACCTCACCGTACTTTATTAACAAAGTTCTGTATTTACTTTAGTAGCCTGTTTACTAATGTTCTTTAATTTTTTTTAAATTGTTGTATTGCTATAAATTACTTTGACTGCCGTTAGCGGCGTGTTTTAAAAGGTTGTTCATTGCCGTACTGCTAGCTTCTGTGTTTTTCTAAAAAAAATTTTTTAAACTGTTGTATTGCTATAAATTACTTGATTTCCGTTAGCGGCGTGTTAAAAAGTCTGTTTATTGCCGTACTGCTAGTTTCTGTAAGATACGAATAAAACATTTCTGAAAATCTCAATTCGACAGTAAACTACTAGAAATTTGGCCCCTCTTCCCAACTTGTGGTGTGGCTTGTAGTAACCGTAACCACTGTGTGTGTCAAGACAGTGAAAATTGAAATTGGGAAAGTAATGAAAGGAGAAGACAACGGGGTTTTCTGTGTCAGAAATCGTATGAGTTTCAGTTTGTTACAGTTAACCTTTACTCCGTTCTCTCAAAATCACCTGCCGCAAACATTGTCTAAATGAACACTGTACATAGGAAAGAGCTTCCAGTCTTACTCGCTCTAATTTTATAAATGGTCACTTCCGAGGATATTTCCAGGAATTAAAGTGCACATACGGTATTACTCTCCTTATGTACTCGTATTTAGTGTTTACATTAAAGTTCAAAAAATGGTTCAAATGGCTCTGAGCACTATGGGACTCAACTGCTGTGGTCATAAGTCCCCTAGAACTTAGAACTACTTAAACCTAACTAACCTAAGGAACAGCACACAACACCCAGCCATCACGAGGCAGAGAAAATCCCTGACCCCGCCGGGAATCGAACCCGGGAACCCGGGCGTGGGAAGCGAGAACGCTACCGCACGACCACGAGATGCGGGCTTACATTAAAGTCCTACAGCTTCTGTTGCAAAATCGAAGTAATTCTCCTGTGTACTATTTGTTATAAGTGTACCTTCAAGTCATTCTAGTATTACTAAAGTGGGAATTGTCAAGGATTCTGATCAGTCTTTATGTTTATTCTGCCAGAAGCAAATTAATAAACCTCGAAACCCAACATCGATTTTGATCTGATGGCAGCACGTGCTGGAACGACGTGTGCCATCAGATAAAATAGTGCCATAGTAACCACAGCGCCATTTGTGTCAACCCTTTAATAGGGAACAGCCAGAAGGCTTAGTGTGCTCCAAACATGTGAAGGAAGCAGGAAACCATTTCACGAGGATGCACTAAAGCTTCCTACACCAGCTGAGCGAGACTGAAAGAGGTCAAAGCGTGGTCTTCTAAGTGGTGGGATGGTTCTTTCGAAGAACTGTCACACAAGCTGGACGTGCTGCGTCACTTGTGCAACGATGCTGGAATCAGTGGTCACGTGAACATTCTCTCACTATAAGATGGCAAGAACTGTTCCTCTTACATGAAGTTATTAAAGATCACCATACTCACTTTGAGCGAACAGTAGGGCTGAACAAAAATGACTGACAAGGCACAATGCATCTTGTAGAGGATATAGTATGGACGTATTGGAATAATTAATGTTCGGTGATGGTTTTAAAGTAATTCACGCGACATAAAAAATTTGTGGAAACGCGTCGATTTACTGGAGGCTAGTTTATCGCAGGGAAGTATTCAGAGTTGACCGCTGGCGGTTGGCAGCACGCGGCTGGGGAGCGGTGAAGGGAAGCGACAGTAGGCAGCTTAGGGTGGCTCAAACTCTGACAAAGCGGTAAAGGGTATGGCCTCCAGCTGCCTTAAGATGAGTGTACCGGGAAGCAGACAGAGAACTTGTATGTCTGTCATCCCGTTTTCAGTGAAACATGCGAGAAAGAAAGAACGTAGGACCATGGAATTTGAAGTACTCTTCTGGGAGTCAGAATTTTGGAAAAATTGGTGTTTTATGCAGATGCTAACCTTAATGGGTGGCCTGGGAGGAGCTAAATAGCAGGAGTTGAGAGGAAGGGAATTTTGTGGGAATTTGTTCACTTCCCAGAGCAGGCATTGGTCGGCGCTGGGAAGCGACGCATAATTAACGCGACTTGCGCTGCAATTGGCGTAAGTGATGTTGCTGGAGGGTAAACTGAGGCGGAGAGCGGACTGGCAGAAGTCTCCGTAGAGGTTTTCCGTTCCCAGCTTGCCTAGAGTGCGCACGTGGCGCTCTTTACTCAGCTTGCCTGAGAGAGAGTGAACATCTCTGCAGTTTAGGATTTAGCAAACGATACGATTGAGCTTCGTTCAGCTATTTACTGAGCAAGATAGATAGGAGTGAATAGACGAGCGCAGCGTTGCAGCACCACGAGGCTGGCCGACGTCCACACAACGACGGCGCCCCGCCACGCTGAATTCGTGATAATGCGCCCGCTCCGGCTTGCGTTAGTTCATTGATTAATCTGTTGGATCACGTCGGCAAAGTTTTCACGAGTGTTTCAAGGGCCATGTATTGTAGAATTCTTCTTGCACTTCGCATTATGCTTGCGTCAGTCGATAGGAATTAATTTTGATTTATAGCGTTTTACTCCACATAAACGCAATTTATTTCTACTGCCTGTTAGGAGAGTCATGTAATGTGGTGATTGAAGGTCGTGAGTTAGAATAAATTTGTGCTAATCGACTGCATCTATTTTCAATCTGTAACGCCAGAAATGCATATCCTCCTATTTCCATCTATTTTTTTCCTTATTTTTGTTACCTGAATATATGACGTTTCTGTGTCTTTACATATTGTAATTGTTTTACTATTTGTATATATACATTTATGCATTTACGTCGATGTATAATCGGTTTGTTTCGTAAATATTATTTGTATTTTTACGCTGGGTCTTGCCTAGGGAAAACTGCTATCGAACGATTACATCGATAGGTCGTGTGAAGAATCAAAGTATGTAGGATCTTTGGTAGTGTTAACTCTGCCGCGTGGAGTGCGGGCAGAGCAGAGGGAGTCTGGCTGGAGTAGCGAGTGGAGCAGGGGTGTTGTGTGAAGCTCCCGTGAGTTGCCGCGCTTTCGGGGTTTGGCAGCATGTAATTGCGATCGACTCGCGATGATAGTTTCTGACATGGTGTCGCGGATGGGAAGCATTAGCTGGCGCACATCAAGAACCCGTTTCGCCTGGTGACCATGTCGAGATGAAGGCGAGCCAAGATCCAGCTTCTGCAACAGCGACGGCCGACAATGAATGACTGTCGCCACCTCCTCGATCGACGGCTTCAAACCTTCAATCAACCAACAAGGAAGACTGGAAGCACGTAAAGTTTTAGAACTGTATGGCAGACCTCAGCTTTTCAAACTGTACCATTTTCGTAACTATAATTACAGCAACTTAGCGTGAACATTTGTTGCTCATTGTCCCAATTGCTTTGCCAAGCAGGGTCCCTTCCTTTTCCCAAACGAGCCCGAGTGTCGTTGAAATTCAAACGCCAGCATCATTTTATTTCACTGCTTTAATTTCAAAGTTCAGTTAAGATATTCATAGCTGGCTACAATATTTAGATTACACAAGCACAAATTAAGAGTGTGAGTTTTGTTACCGTATTTTAGCTTACCTGTGACTGCAGCTCAGCTTGGTACGTACTAAATTTTACTATTGTTAATTGTTCAGAATCGTTTAATTCAAGTTCAAAGTTAAATCTCTTCTTTCTAAATTGCGTAGATTCAAGTAGCTTTAGAAATGATTGTTGAGGTAGTCCAAGACTAACTGTATTTTACTGAATTTCGATGTGCTTCAGAAAGAAAGCTCACTATTAACTTCAGTCACTAAATTAACCTTCGATTTTCCTGTTTTATTAATTCTTTTGCTAAATTAAGTGAGAGTGTAGCGAAATTTATTACTTCTGACAAACTTTCAGTTTTAAAACTGCACGTGTCAACCTTCAGTTGCCACGCTTCTAGTGCTAATTATATGTGAAGTAACCTTTTTTTTCAGTTACTATAGTAATTGTCCTTAGGACTGGCAACCGTAATTTCCCCTAAATCTCAAATATCTAATTACCGCTAGTTGATTGTTAACGTAACGGCCGCACATTTTTCTTTATTAACTTTACCCCTTTTCCAAAATTAATTTCCACCAGTTCCATTTGCATTTTTCCTTTGATTTAGATGTAACCCTTTCCTCCCTCTTTACCGACAGGTTAACTTCGGTGACGATTGCTTTTCCCAAATTTCCATTAGGTACACGCGGTTTCATTTTTCACTGTCATTAAGGTCGATAAGTGAGGGGGAGGTTACAAATCAAGTAGTTGAAATCCCAAGTCACTTTCTTAATTAATTTTATGTTCAACATTTGCATCTGGTGTTCAATAGCTGAATATAACATCAATGTGCACCTCTTTTTAATTAAAAGGGATCAATTCTGAATCGATTAATGTTAACAGTGCCACCGCAGTTCAATCAGGAGTCAGGGGGCCTTATTACTTTCTTTGCGTTATCCGATATTGCGGCAGTTCTGCACTCTCTGTTGATCTGTTAGACAATTAGCTGGAGTGAACTCACACCAAAACCAGATAAGTGATGGGTGGGGTGTAACAACACTTTCACAGGCTCTGTACGTCGAGACAGCACAGACGGCCGCCTCGATCGTCATGTTGTAAAGGCGTCAGTGGCAGATTGTAAAGCTATCCCAGCACACAGAAAGAGAGCTCGTGAGCGCAGACGTGTCAGCACGAACTGTTACGAACCGTCTGTCAGCAGTGGGACTACGGTTACGCACACCTCTAGTGCGTCTTCTGCTGCCACCACGGCACCAGCGCGCACGGCTCGCCTCGTGCCTTCAGAGGCTCACTTGGAAGCTGGAATGGCGCGCTGTGGGCTTCAGCAGTGAAAGCAAATTCTGCCTTCACGCAAGTGTCGGTTGTTTACGTCGACAGTGAACGCTGCCTCGAGAACGCATTCGTCCAAGACACACAGCTCCATCCCAGGCCTTACGGTCTGCGGCGCGGTAGGCTAAGACGCTCGTTCACCTTTGGTGTTGCAGGAGGGGACGCTAACCAGCGCTAGAAACAGGGTGTTTCAAAAATGACCGGTATATTTGAAACGGCAATAAAAACTAAACGAGCAGCGATAGAAATACACCGTTTGTTGCAATATGCTTGGGACAACAGTACATTTTCAGGCGGACAAACTTTCGAAATTACAGTAGTTACAATTTTCAACAACAGATGGCGCTGCAAGTGATGTGAAAGATATAGAAGACAACGCAGTCTGTGAGTGCGCCATTCTGTACGTCGTCTTTCTGCTGTAAGCGTGTGCTGTTCACAACGTGCAAGTGTGCTGTAGACAACATGGTTTATTCCTTAGAACAGAGGATTTTTCTGGTGTTGGAATTCCACCGCCTACAACACAGTGTTGTTGCAACAAGACGAAGTTTTCAACGGAGGTTTAATGTAACCAAAGGACCGAAAAGCGATACAATAAAGGATCTGTTTGAAAAATTTCAACGGACTGGGAACGTGACGGATGAACGTGCTGGAAAGGTAGGGCGACCGCGTACGGCAACCACAGAGGGCAACGCGCAGCTAGTGCAGCAGGTGATCCGACAGCGGCCTCGGGTTTCCGTTCGCCGTGTTGCAGCTGCGGTCCAAATGACGCCGACGTCCACGTATCGTCTCGTGCGCCAGAGTTTACACCTCTATCCCTACAAAATTCAAACGCGGCAACCCCTCAGCGCCGCTACCGTTGCTGCACGAGAGACATTCGCTAACGATATAGTGCACAGGATTGATGACGGCGATATGCATGTGGGCAGCATTTGGTTTACTGACGAAGCTTATTTTTACCTGGACGGCTTCGTCAATAAACAGAACTGGCGCATATGGGGAACCGAAAAGCCCCATGTTGCAGTCCCATCGTCCCTGCATCCTCAAAAAGTACTGGTCTGGGCCGCCATTTCTTCCAAAGGAATCATTGGCCCATTTTTCAGATCCGAAACGATTACTGCATCACGCTATCTGGACATTCTTCGTGAATTTGTGGCGGTACAAACTGCCTTAGACGACACTGCGAACACCTCGTGGTTTATGAAAGACGGTGCCCGGCCACATCGCACGGCCGACGTCTTTAATTTCCTGAATGAATATTTCGATGATCGTGTGATTGCTTTGGGCTATCCGAAACATACAGGAGGCGGCGTGGATTGGCCTCCCTATTCGCCAGACATGAACCCCTGTGACTTCTTTCTGTGGGGACACTTGAAAGACCAGGTGTACCGCCAGAATCCAGAAACAATTGAACAGCTGAAGTAGTACATCTCATTTGCATGTGAAGCCATTCCGCCAGACACGTTGTCAAAGGTTTCGGGTAATTTCATTCAGAGACTACGCCATATTATTGCTACGCATGGTGGATATGTGGAAAATATCGTACTATAGAGTTTCCCAGACCGCAGCGCCATCTGTTGTTGAAAATTGTAATTACTGTAATTTCGAAAGTTTGTCTGCCTGAAAATGTACTGTTGTCCCAAGCATATTGCAACAAACGGTGTATTTCTATCGCTGCTCGTTTGGTTTTTATTGCCGTTTGAAATATACCGGTCATTTTTGAAACACCCTGTACATGCAGAATGTTGTTACACCTGTTTTTTGCCGTTTTTGCAACAAGGTGATATGTTGTTCAAACAGGGCAATGCTCGCCCACAGACTGCCCACGAAACTCAACATGCTCTGCAAGACGTGCAACAACTTCACCGGCCAGCACGATGTTCGTACTTCAGTCGAGCACAGGTGGGGTACGATGGGACGAGAAGTGACGTAGTGTGACTCGTCAATCGACAACTCTCACAGAACTACGTGAACAGGCTGGGCAGGCGTGGCGTACCGTATCCCAGGGCAGAATTCGTCATCTGTGTGATCGACTGGATGCCAGAATCAGCGCCTAAATCGACGCCCATGCAGGCGACACCACATACTAACATGGATGTTTCATCATGAGTCATTCCCGAGTACCTCAGAACCGCTTTTGCTACTGGTCTGTAAATGTAACCATTTCATGTACGCTGCTGCAACAATAAATCTTGAGTGAACTGCAAACCTCTTTAATAGCGCATTTATTTTTCCAGCAGTGTGTTGTGTATGTGTGTGTGTGTATGTGTGTGTGTGTATGTGTGTGTGTGTGTTTGTGTGTGTGTGTTGTGTGTGTGTGTGTGTGTGTGTGTGTGTGTGTGTGTGTGTGTCACAACAACTCCAGAATTTTTTGTAAACGCTCTATTAAAGTACAAAATGGTTCAAATGGCTCTGAGCACTATGGGACTTAACAGCTATGGTCATCAGTCCCCAGCCATCACGAGGCAGAGAAAATCCCTGACCCCGCCGGGAATCGAACCCGGGAACCCGGGCGTGGGAAGCGAGAACGCTACCGCACGACCACGAGATGCGGGCTATTAAAGTACAGATATGTGCTGTCGTTTCTCTTGCATATTCTAGCGTAAATTTATTTATCCAACCCATGGCCTTTACATTTTGATGCGTAACGTATCTACTATTTCTATATAGGCCATGCTTTTTTTCTTTTTTTAAAAAAAAGGTCCTGACTGGAAGTAGGAAAAATGTTAATTTGCCACTGATTCTACAGCAAAACAAACAGGGTGACGCAACAGAATTTCTTTAAAAAAATCGATATTTAAAAAAGAAACTCGTCACTTGCAGTATTCTATGAATTTTAAGTGTTTCGTTTCAGTGTAATGTACCGTAATATTCTCGGTGGTTTTCTCGGAATCGATCGCGATGCAACAGTACCATTCCATTGGACATAATGATCTCATGACGAAACATGCCACCATTAATTGGATTTTAACAATCTCTTTTATTAATCCAGCCTTGTAAGTATCAGAAACTAACGAGCAATACACCAGAAACGACATTACATCTCTTCTGTAAGTCTCTTCTTTCGTGGATGTATTGCATTTCGTTAAGTTTTTCTCAGTGCTCCTCAACATGGGATTTACTTATCCTATCATTTACTTTATATGATCATTCCATTTCAGGTCGGTCAGGACGGTTGCTCCTAGAAGTTAAGTGGTAATTAACGTTTCTTATCGCTTTTTACCGCCAGCATAGTGGTACAGTACTGGATTTCTTTGCCCATATCTGTGCAGTAGTTACATTTCTAATTTAAATAATGAAAACTACACTATAAATTTCATGTTGGAGGATACATCGTAACAGTCTTATTAATTTTCTTCTCTATTCCCTGCATGTACTGACTACTTATGTCTCCGTACATGCCCTACTCGCATTTATCTTATTCTTCTGATCGCTATGCAAGGTATATAAAGGGCATTCAAATGAAACCCGGTCACTAGTGTAAAGTAACGGTAACGATTTTATTAACTCAAAAATGGTGCTATCCACAGCACACATGCTCAAAAATAATCACCAAAACTGTTGGCACACTTAGCCCATTGTGACACTCCACCCTTGAGGAAGCTATCAGGCACCTGTCGGATCCAGGGCTGGACCCAGTCACACACTTCGTTGCAAATCGATGTCCACGAATAGTTTGTTTTAGAGGTCCAAACAACGGTGAAAGGTCGGGACTGTACACTGGATGTTCCAGCGATTCACACCTAAAGTGCTGCAATGGACTTCTTCACTGCGTTGGCCGTGTGTGGGCGGATGCGGGAGGATAACGCCATTGGACAATATGCCTCGGCGTTTCAACTTGATGTTGCGTCTAAGGATCTGTAAATTCGCTTGATAATGCTGGGCATTGATGGTGGTTCCCTGTTCCAGGAACTCGACAGGCAGTGGGCCCTTGAGGTCAAAGAAGGACATCACGACCTTACCAGATCTTGTGTGCATGGCCTTTGACTTCTTTGGAGGTGTTGAAGTCGCATGTTTCCACTGCTTGCTCTGACACTTACTTTCCGGTTCAAAATGGTGATACCATATTTCGTCACCTGTGGTAATACGCGACAGAAAGCCGTATTGCTCCTCATGATAACGTTGCAGATGATGCATAGAAAGTGCTAATCGAGTATTGCGCTGTCCGGCGGTCAGTTGGTTGGGAACCCACTGCGCAAAGATTTTTCGAAAGTTCAAGTGATGCTGCATTATGGTGTGGGCGGTGCCCGCGCTAATACCCAGTAACTGAGGGATCTCGCAACCAGCATGTGTTTTGTACACATACCACAGCTCTCCACATGATTTAGAGAGGAAATTCAGCTGTATACGCGTATTGAAGCCATACTTATAACTTTACAGGTACATAGTATCATTGCGAAGTAAAGCAATGTATTCTGCACAACTGCAGTCTATTTGACACGTTTTTGATGATTATGATCACAAACAGGACTCACTGACTGACTGGCAAGGTGTTCTCAAGGGTCCTTAGAGAAGCACACCAGTACCTAACCCTCGTTTATACAGCCTGCACTGTAAAAACAGATAACGTTGTACTGCTGCGCAGCAGAAGAGCTTTGTTGCACACGTTTAAAATGTCTAGAAAATTATACCAGCTTAGAACTGCGTGGGTTAGCGTTGAGCTGGTGTGCCAATCAATATGCCAATGTCGCGCCTATGCATCAGATCTCAGAACAAAGCAGACAGAAATACAAGTGCTGCTGTGGTATTTAACAAGACAATGCGGGGTAACATCACGTACCTTCGGTACCCAAGTGGCACTGCAAAATCAAACAGAGACAGAAAATAACCTAGCTCAGCGACCCAGAATTATTACTGAATTATCACAGTAAGGCAAGGAGTGCTGACGGGTTAGGTAAATGAGGGAAATGCACTCTTACACTCAGAACTACTGCATCATTGGGAAAGACTCACCCCATTAAACAGAGAGGCTTTCAGAGCTAAAGGACACATTGTATTCTGCTGCCATTTCTGTCTATGTCGCTAGATCCAGAGAGGATGACGAACTATTGAGTTTCAGCGAAACTACAACAATCTGATCGACGATGTCTCCAGCCTGCTGGAGCAGCCGTGGTCTACCAGTGCTGCCAACTAGGTGATCGCAGATGAGAAGACTGGCGAGTGGCCGGCACCGCTACACTACCAGGTTATTCGGATGATATGCAAGCTGCCGTCTTCGCACTGACCCGGCGGGCCACATCGCTGCAGCCTCCTGGCGGACTCATCAGCGACTGCTGCTGTCTTGCTCGCTCCATTGTGGTTCACCAGGGGCCTAGTCTTAACAGCTGACGAGCTGGATCAGAGTTGGCATTCTCCGTATGAGCACAAGATGGGCTGTATTCGACAGAGCTGAGTTGGGAGCTGAACAAGATCATCGCGAATCGTTGGGCGGGCAGCCCCTTCCTCGCCGCTAACTGAAGCTATGAAGACACTTACACGTCTGAACACTGGGCTTGAGAAATAAATGTTATTACAAGTACCGCTGTATCACTAAAGCCTTTTTCTGGAAAGTTAACTGATGACCCAATTGCATTCTTTGACAATATTAAGGCTATCGCCACAATGAGTAGTAGGTTAGACAAAGGTACTCTCTGTGTAGCTAATCTGCGATTGGCAGGTCAATCAAAGACATGTGTATTGTACCACGAAGTTCTCGGCAAGACAGAAACGTCTCAGCAGATAGCTGAGAGGTTACAGCAATGTTATCGGAAACAAACCAGCACAAGGTTTCTCAGGAAAAAAATTGAGTACACAGAAACTGAAGGAATCGATAGGGAGATGTTTTTGGACAGAATCTAGAGGACAACTGCACAGACATACCAGTTGACGCAAAATTTGGAAGCAAATAGTGTCTTGCTGCGGGAAAAAAAATGGCTCTGAGCACTATGGGACTTAAAATCTGTGGTCATCAGTCCCCTAGAACTTAGAACTGCTTAAACCTAACTAACCTAAGGACATCACAAACATCCATGCCCGAGGCAGGATTCGAACCTGCGACCGTAGCAGTCGCGCGGTTCCGGACTGAGCGCCTAGAACCGCTAGACCACCGCGGCCGGCCTTGCTGCGGGAAACCGTGAATAGAAGTCTGGACGTTCCCCAATGTGGTATCGCTGCAGTGATGTCACGTAGGATAATGATGGAAAACCTTACGCATTTATTGGTGACTCCGATGGCAGCGACGGAATTAAGAGATATTGACGTTGCTAGTAGAACACTATGGACGCTGTGATTTTTCTGTGGAAATAAAGTGTTATTCGAGACATGTTCAGAAAGTAAGTGTACTAGGTTTTTATATTTTTTTAGAGAAAAGTGTTTTTCAGAACAAATTGCAGGATATGGTGATACAAATGCTGACCGTCCCGTTCAATGTATGTCGTGACCCATCGCACAAGCTTCTTAAAGCCCTCCTGGAAAAACTCTCGCCGACTGGTGTGGCCGAGCGGTTCTAGGCGCTTCAGTCTGAAACCGCGCTACCGCTACGGTCGCAGGTTCGAATCCTGCCTCGGGCATGGATGTGTGTGATGCCCTTAGGTTAGTTGGGTTTAAGTAGTTCTAAGTTCTAGGGGACTGATGACCTCAGATGTTAAGTCCCATAGTGCTCAGAGCCATTTGAACCATTTTTTTGAAAAACTCTCCCAACACCTCCTTCCACCACTTCAGAACCTCTTTCTTCACGCTATCGCCAGTTGAACATTTAATTCCACTCACTTGCGCGTCCAGGGAGGTGAAAAGATAATCTAAAGGCGTCAAATCAGGGAAATATGAGTGTGTGTGTGTGTGTGTGTGTGTGTGTGTGTATGGGAAGGGCGGGGAGGTGGGAGAAGTGGGTAGTAAAAACATCCCAACCGATGAGTCCAAGAATGCCTTTGTGGTTAAGGCTGTGTTAGGATGGGAGTTGTCGTGTCAAAGTAAATTCCTATCGTCAACATCCCGCTCATTTGTTTTGAATGCCCCTCTTGAGGTTTTTCCTCACAATATCGTTGTGCTTCGACGGTCTCCCTCAGAGGCAGAAATTACACCAAAATGATGTATTTTTTGCCCCAAACCACTAATGTCACGCTTTTTTTGCCCAAAATTATTGTTTTGAATTTTTTAAAAGATAAGGAACTGATGTGACGCCATTGCGACGACTTTCTTTTTATCTCATCGGTATAATGATAATGAGCCCCCAAGTTTCATCTCTAGTCGCAATAGAACTCAGAAAATCCTCTCCTACCAATTCAAGGCACTCAAGAAATTTGCGGGTTCTATTGACCCGATTTTTCTTGTGCTTCTCTGTCAGCAGTTTCAGGACAATTTTGCGCATAGTTTTAGGTATCCCAGCGTTTCTGTGAGTGTCACGTACAAGCGTTCTGCAGAGCTGTACGAACATCACTGAAATTTCATCCACTGTCAGTCTTCGGTCTTCACGGACAATTTCCTCCGTTTTTCCCAGGGAGGACTCAGGGTATTATACATATCCCTTTATCCAACAAGCTCGAGGTGCTGTCTTTCACTGAAACTGAAACTGAGCTAGTGGAACTCATTTCACCTGTTTTGAGGAAACTTGCTTTGTTCTGTGTCAAGAGGAGGCATACGCCAAAGGATAGATGTCTATTAACTGTCGACGTTTCAGATCTATGGCGAATTATGGTACCCCTGATGGAATAGTACACGAAACAACATCCAGTGTTCTCAGTGTGTATGTCTGGGGGCCTCATTCAACTTGATGAAGGGGCTGTTACGACAGCCATTGAGAAAACAGGGAGCAACAAACTGCAGATTGTGAAAGGAACGATACTTGTTATCTGGGCTCCAAGGTCACAGTTGAATCATTCCAACGACTGGCAGAGAAGGCTGAGAAGACCAGCCTCACTCATGAAGTTTCTGCTAGGCTCACAATTTGAAGCATTGTTCCTAGAAATGATCGTGGCCCCCTGGTTCTGAGTCGGTAGAAGCACTGGACTAGAGACATCGAAGGGGCTGTGACAAGTTAGGCTGCGACGTCCTGGATGTGAGCCATAGGTTTGAGAACAGTAGGTTCCCCAAAAAGTGTCGGGTGTGCAGTACACATCAGAAGCTACTACCCAGGTAACTGACTGTTTCCATATAGCAACAGATGTAAGACCCCCTAAGAAGAGAGTATTAAAATCTTAATAGTTATATGCCGAAGTATTCGCAACAAAGTGCCAGAGTTCGCAGATTTCCTGAAAAGCAGTGATGCTCACCTAATACTAGGAACAGAAAGCTGGTTGCAACCTGAAATTCATAGCAGTGCGACTTTTGGAGAAAATTTGTGTGTACAACGAAAAGATGGACGAATTGGAAATGGAGGTGGTGTATTTGTCGCTGTAGACAAGAAACTCAAATCCACCGAAATAGAAATTGGAACAGGATGCGAAATTGTTGGAAGAAGACTCAGTGGCAGAGGTGGGCACAAAACGCTAACTGGATCCTTCTTTCGCCCAACAGTCTCTTCTGATAAAACGGAAAACTTCAGAGAAAACCTCAGTTCACTTGTACATAAGTTGCCCAGTCATACTGTAATCATCGGTGCAGACTTTAATCAACCAAAACTCAATTGGGAAAGTTAGTGTTGTTAGTGATGAGCGTGACATCCGGAGAAAGTACTAAAAAACCTCTTTGAAAACTACCTAGAAAAGATACTTTGGAAGCGCACTCGTTATGGAAATTTATTGCTTATAATGGGAACAAATAGACCTGACGTCTTAGAGGATGTCCATATCGCACCTGTATCAGTGACCACAACGCAATTTTGTCAAAAATAGTTACCAGTAAACTAGATTAAAAGCAGTAATGTCAATCTCAACGAGGAATTTGATACTTTCAGCACAGGGAAGGAGCATGTGTGGGAACTATGATTCATGATGAAGTGTGACAGACGATGCACTGGATAGATATGTACCCAGCAAAATGCACTACTGTTCAAACTAATTTGATCTATAGCAGTAAAAAGTAGACATGAACCACATAATAGCATTGCTGCTGATCAAAATTGCATTAGGTGATTGAATGGCGTGGTTGACCTGTGAGGTAGTTGTACCTATATAGATGATCCAACGGAACATTGCATCATAATTCGGAATAACATAGGCATAGCAATGTCGAATTTATCGGTGGTGTTTTGTTGCAGGATTCTAGTGCGAGTCATTTACGAGATATTGTAGTTTGAGAAGTTCTTACACCGACACACAACACTTGTGGTTGCACACACTAAAGAACAACATAAGTCCATATATTAATTATGTGGGTTCTGACCAGTGACGAGACAAATGATCATGAGCGGTTTCGTTCAAAATGACTACTGGCGGTGGAAATACATGCTTCCAGTCTGGAATGAAACAACTGCTGCACACATGCTAGCATTTCAACAGAGATGTCTCAGTGGACTGCCGTAATACGTCATTGCACATCACCGGATGTAGCTGATATGCCCTTGTAGACAGCGTCTTTGAGCTTTCCACACAGAAAAAGTCTAGAGGCGCCAAATCTGGGAAATGAGCTGACCAAGGTACAGGTCCTCTGCGTCCGATTCAACGATTTGGAAACAACTTGTGAAGACTTGGTGAACTGTGGGCTGGACAGCCAGCATGTTGGTACCTCAGGTTCTTCTTAGTCAGCAAAGGAACCTCTTCCACAACCCATGGCAGATGGTCTGCATGCATTCAGTGTTCGTAATGGAAAACGGGCCTATGAGCTGACGGTTCACCATCCCACACCGCACGTTTACACTTTATGGACGCTGACATTTCACTTGACGAAGCCAACAGGGACTGTCAACAGACCAATAGTGCATTTTTGGCGGTTCGCTTGCCCATGATTTTTAAATATGGCTTCATGACTAGAGCTCACAGCGGAATGGTTCCGCTGGCATGCACTGCCCGCTTATATAGGGGACGAGTGATCTTGGTTACGTAACACGCTGATAACGGACTCAGACTCTGCAGGCACATCGCACGCAGGCAGGCGTTATCCCGTGCGCGCGCCGTAGTCGTTTAAGCAGCGGGCCTAGCCGCGGCTGGTGAGCCAAGTCGGGCGGGTTGCGTCACCGACTCGCTAGGCGCTAAGCGGGCAGTGCGGCACTATATTTTCCAATTTCTTCAAACTGTTGCATCCTTGAGCCCCCCGGTTGCTAAAGTCACAAATCACACTTTATTAATAATTTTAGTACAAAGTAATATCACCAATGACAGTTACATTTCCAGCAAGTACACTAAGTCCTTTCATCCATACATGAATGTTTTCGTCATTACTAACTTTCCTACGGGAGCGTGTATACAATGTAAATGGCATATTACTATATACATAACTAGGTATACTCTAGGTCTTCGGGTCGATACCACAGTGCCAGGTCTTTTAGGCAATAACATCTCGGTCGGTGAAGGATTCTAGTCCAGGAGGAGAGGCATTTTCACAGCGAACGATGGCTAGACTAAACCAGCCACTACCAGAATTGCCAGTAGTGATGTCCAGAGTAAAATTAACCCTGCAGTTAATAGGTCCATTCAGTATAACAGCTTGATGGAGATATGTGATAGGGATGGAACCTATTTCGTTGGTGAATGTATAGGACACTTGCCTGACTCATACCACTTCGTTGAGCTTTTGCGCAAGAGTTAATGTGCTGATGGACTGCGACAGCAGCAAGGACATTAATTTCTGTCGGCTCTCGTTTCCTTCTGTTACGTTGACTGGATGTTACACTACCACTTCCAAGTAACTGGTTGAAGAGGTTCATAATTAACTGCCGACATGGATGACGTCTTTGGGGCTATCGTACCTCATACACTGTACAAGAACGAATTGTATTCTTCCTACACTCTCTACTTGCCATGAGCATATGGCCTCTTTCTGTGTAGATCGCATCGTCCACTGACGAACTACTGCTTGGACTGTCACACTAGCAAGTCGCAGCTCACTCGAGGAATACAAAACCACGCTGAAAGCAAACAAAACAACAATGTGTCTAGCAACTACAAAAGTTGAATGACACAAACAAGTGTCGATGTGGAAATCCTGCAACAAACACCATTGACTACTTTTAGATGGTTAGTATCAATAGTCATTGTTCCTTTTAAAAAAGTGTGTGTTTACATAAAAATATACTTTCTAAGTTTATTACAATCTCTTTATTGGCTAACAATACGATCCTCTGACTGCCAATCGATTCTGTGAAATCTGCACATCAGTAGCAAAAAAATGGCTCTGAGCACTATGGGACTCAACTGCTGAGGTCATTAGTCCCCTAGAACTTAGAACTAGTTTTTTTTTTTTTAAGTCTCATTTTGTTCATTATTGTTCGTTGCATCTGTTCGGGGCGGACGTCGTAAGACATCCGTTTTAAGTTCGTTGTTGGTCGATTAGCTCAGTTTTATTTATTACAGAGGGCTGCTAACCCTCTGACCGAACACGCTGAGCTACCGTGCCGGCATCTAGTTAAACCTAACTAACCTAAGGACATCACAAACATCCATGCCCGAGGCAGGATTCGAACCTGCGACCGTAGCGGTCTTGCGGTTCCAGACTGCAGCGCCTTTAACCGTATGGCCACTTCGGCCGGCCATCAGTAGCACACTTCATTTCTATAACAATTGCGGTGCAAGTTTTAGGTGATCAGCCCCATACAGTCAGTCACAGCTTGCAGTCCAGTGGAACTGTGCTACTGCATGATGATCATAATCTCGCTGAACCACCAAGAATTTTACACTACACTACACCGAAAGGAAACACTTAAAACACTTACAATACTGCTAGTCGTGATTTTATTTTTCAACTGTGGACTGTGTAGCAATGGTAGATTATAATTCTTTTTTAATTCTGTAGTGTTAGCCTCTTTCTCTGTAAAGGCATCAGTGGTAAAATAACTTATTGTTCCTGCCAATCAGGACTTTTCTTATGTTAAAATATGTACTATACAGCTAATGGTAGGTGCATTATACATCAAATTACATAGTGGACAGATCAAATAAATAATGTGATCCTATGCTATCAAATGAAATTATGCCACAGCATAAGAAAGAAATGATGGCATGTATGTGCACTTTTATAGTGGTTTGATGAAACAGTTTAGAACTATATATATGTACTGGAAATATCGCTCAGAGCCGTTTATCATTTCCACTTTAGTGATATTACACTTATTTACAGGTACACTTAGAAGGAATTAATCGGATTTAGTAACAGAAGCTGAAGGAGTTTAATGTAGTGAATAGATATATAAGGAAGATGACACCACACGGCGTTTTTAAAACCTGGAAATATCCCAGCTGACAAAGAGCGTGTAAGAGTGATATCTACCTCCTATGTAAGCATCCAATTACAGAATGCCTCTGGAAGATGGCATGAGGGCTCGTCCTACCTACTCCCAGAGCGGTGAGTGGAGCATAATTTGTGTAACCACAAGCAGTCACAGCCGCTTCCCACCTTGCATGGTGCTGCTGGCTGCAGTATTAAAATCATTCCACACACTGGACCTCCAGTTGACCAAAGGCTGTTGTAGGTGTGTAGGAGGGAAGAGAGGGGCCTGTGGCAGCGACAGCGGTTGATGACTAGATGTGTAGCATATGCTGATCATGTGTGTGGTGCAGTTAGGCTCTTGAGCATCGGCATGGCGCAGATGGGTGCACTTACCGAGGGGCCGCAGGGGAGACATTTCCAAATTTTGTTTCATTGAAATAGCGACGTAAATGTTCCTGTCCTATCCCAGTGATGGTGTAACATCACAAGGCAGCTTGGTGGGGGAGATTGTTTAAATGTGGAAGTATGGAACACCAGTGTAGTTTATGAATACGCTTCCACAGTGTAATTTCAGTGATGGGTTGAGTCACCTGCAGCGTGTTTCTTAATGTATCGTATTTGCAGACACATTCCTACTTAAATTGAATTAATTTCTTTAATTTCACACAGTTTTTACATATCCTCAGAGATGACATAGTCCCAGCGTCCTCTTAACCAGTCATGTTAGATTTTGATGTCATGTTATGTCATAGAAAACACGATAAGGCTATCTCAGAAAAATATCTGGTAGCCATATTGTATCTTATTGTAATTAAGATAAGGGTGACATAAATATGAAGGTGGCCATACTTTGATATTGTCGGCCATTTTGGAACGTAAATTATAGACATTAAGATGAGTGGGTATTAAATTAGGCCTAAATATACATGGGAAATGTGGGAACCAAGCAGGCTGTCTCAACTCTCCCGTTGAGTAGAATAATGCTCCATCCCTCCCCTTATATAAGTCGCCTAGAAATGACTGGTGGGACGGGACGGGGGGAGGGGGTGGGTAAGGAAGAGAGGTGATGATCTTGACGCTGACCATTGGATGGTTCCGACAACCATGAAGACTGCTAGAAATGGCTCTGCTGCCCAACTTGAGCACCCACATTCTGCCTGGATATCTCTTTCGCAACTGACCATATGGTTTTAAATTTCTTCTATGATATTTTTGTTCTCTTAGCGTAATTCATTGTTTCTGCGCTTCTGATGACGTTCCTCAGCACTTTGCAGTAATGTCTGTAGCTGGGACGGTGCAGCAATCCTGTACCTTCGACCGAGTAACAGCAAGCTGTCATCGCCGTATTTTCAGCCCGCGGACGAACCTTATGATACTGCACAGGCAGTTAGAAACAGTAGATAAAATTTTTGAAGAACAGAAGAACCCACACTTAACCATATGACCATCTCCATCGTGAAGCTGACCTCCATTCTGACAGTGTTAGACTCGACCATTCGTTCAATAACCGATGTCACAAACTCATCCGAGCTACTTTGCTATCACACCTGTGTTCTTTCATTTTCGTATTGACAACCGAGGTCTTTTTATCGAACACACAAGTCTGTGTCGTGTACAGGCGGCAGCGCCGCTGGCATGCCTATGGATTGTTTTTTCTAGAGTGTTGTGAAAACAAACAAATTGTCCTTCAGTTATGCTTTTGTGAGTTATTACACTGCTTGACAACTACTAAGGAACAACTGCCTCTTGCCAGAACAACAGAAAATTGCTACGGAACATCCGACCAATGATAGTAAAATGAAGTGTAGTGGGCGGGCCGCGTTAACTGCAGCGGAGCCTGCGCACGAACGCTCTGTATCTTCGACCATAAATATAATAGACTGGCCCTGACGTCATTTTCATGGCTCCAACATCTCTGGACTAAAGTCATGTGAATGTTGGCAAAACATGGTTGTTTCGTGTTGCGCTTACGGCTGTGCTCAGCGTTTTGTCGGGGGAAATGGCATTAGATTTCACGTGTAAGTGTTCCTATGATGGTGCAGATGCGTTTATGGAATTCTGCTGAAGTGACTTTTATGTTTTTTACACTTGAAATAGAGTATCACGTAAATTAAAGTGTTGAAAGTGATGCCTGTAAAGTCAGACTCATATTCCATTTTCGAAAGTATCTGTGATAATTCGGTTACAGAAGTAAGTATAACTGTTTCTCGTTCCTACTCATAGGTTCCCTAAGGATGAAAACCGAAGGCCGCTTTGGATATAGGCCCTGAAATGGAAAAACTTTAAGCCATCTGCACATACGCGCCTTTTCGTATATAAAAGTGAGATTATAATAAGGTAAGAGCACCTATAGTCGACACATGAAGAGAATTTTTTTCTACCTTCTGATAATATTAAATAAATGTAGGCACCAAAATTATTTTCTGAAACTTCAAAGTCTCACCTTTCGTCTAAAATATCATTTTTTTTAAACTGATAGTTTAAACTTTTGTAAAAATAGCAGGAACTGAACCTTTGGAGTGCACCTAAAATTGATTCTCTAAAATGGACCTGCTCCCAAAGTCGACAATTTTGACACCTATAGTTGACGTAATTCCCATATCCCATTTTCTTTTATAAGTGACTAGAGCTCAAAACGCGGCGAATCCAATGTTAGAAGTTTTGACACGAGCCCACTCTTACCGTTTAAAAGAATTTTAACGACATTTTACTTTAATTGATAGTTTATAGTAATTTCGTGCCGCTGGCCACCAGAGGGGCGTTCGATGTATTTGTTAGATTTTATAAATGGTACTGTGAACAAATCCAGGTAAAATGTAGTTCTGACATAATTTTTCGCAAATAAAAAAGTAATTTTTGTTGGAAGCGTTTGGCAGTCAACTGAGAAATGTGGGTAAAATACGATACAAACATAGGATGGCAGACCGCTGATTTGAAATCCCGCCACGTTTTGCCAACAGTCACGTGGTTTATGTTGGAGCCACACCAGCCCTATAGCTTCTGCACAGCAAAGCCAGTCTACTAGTATCTATGGTCGAAGCTCTGTATGCATTCGACAGATCACGCAGAGTGGTGTCTGGTGCAGATTGTTGTGGAACCAATCAGTGCGACATTCCGTGTGGCACGGCAACGTGTCTACAAGACGTCATTGGAGTACTTACGATCGTGGACGAGCAGCTGGACGGATCGAAGCTGTCCAAAGTGTCACTACTGTCACCACAGTGACGGTTGTGTCCAAAAGCTTCATTTCGCAGTTAAAAAAGGACGCTGAAGGCGGGAGTCCCGTACAAAAGCGTGCCCGCGATGGTAAACGGTCCGCCATATCGCAAGAGGATCGATACGTAGCCCTAGTGTGGAGAAGGAACAGACGTATCAGTCCTAGGTAGAAGGCCGCAGATCCATTTCGCGGCGGTTAAATATGGCTGGTTCAATGCATATCACTTCAACCACGCCATCGTTGAGAAAGAGTTTGTTGCTGTAGGGAGTGTGCTGGTTGGGGTCAACTACAGTGGCCCAGAGCAATTTCCTCTGACGAGTCCCTCTTCAGAGGGATTCTGGCCACCAGTTAGTGTGGAGAGAGAGGGGAACAGGTTACACAACACTGAAAGTTCGTGAACGTCATCGGTATGGCCTTGGCGCTATGGTATGGGCAGGCATTATGCACAACGGCCGAACATCGCTACGAGGTACCGTCACAACTCAGCGGTATTCCAGAGAGACTGTTCTGGAGCACGGCCGTCTGTTTATGGGTGCGGTACGTTCCGAGTCTCTGTTTATGGGCGACAGTGCCCGCCCATGCAGGACCGCTGAGGTATCGGTCACGCTTGAATGTGAAGATGTTTACGTATGGAATGGCCTGCGTACTCCCCGGACCTAAAACCCTACAGCGCGTGCCTGGTATGAGCTTGTCAGACGTCTTTCTCAACAAACACCTCCTCACGGGACTGTCAAAGAACTGAAAACCACCTTTAGAGAGGAGTGGAACATTGTCCACTACGGTCTCCGTTTTCTTAAAAAAAAAAAGAAAAAAAAACAGGTGCCGAAAGTGCATTAGTGCCCGAGGAGAGCACATTCGTCACAGAGTCAGATGTCAACCTTTATGTTGGGGGTCCGACCTTTGTAAGACATGAACGTTGTTTATATCCGTTACCCTGCTTTCCCCCGTGGTGAAATCTGTACTGTTTTTCGTTATAAATAAACCACTTCCATTACGTATGTACTGTGTTTCATGTCGTCCACGATTGCCTGCGATTATTTCTGTCCAGCAAGGTCTCTGTTGCTTAGCAGCTGTTAAGCAATGTACTACTTTTGTGACTTTCATTCATTTGTATAAATTAGCCTTGATAAAGTAGCGACGTCATAATACTTTGCTCCTGCTTCACCTGTGTACTCTTATTTATGTGTACTGAATCAAATAATTCAGAAACTCCGTAAGATATTTGAATCACATGAAATTTAATAATCGATTTCCAGTCAACGAATCTCGGCGTTTTTTAGGATTGATGTTTCGAAATTATTCTTGAATAGACAGATTAAGTGTCTTCCTCTCTATCCGTGTTACTCGCACGAAATTTTATTTCTATCTAAGATTCTTCTGAGTGGGGTTCTCTCTGTCTCTCCCTCTCTCTCTCTCTCTCTCTCTCTCTCTCTCTCTCTCTCTCCTCACACACACACACACACACACACACACACACACACACACACACACACACACACACGCACACGCACACGAATTCTTCGCTGTGCATTGCACAGATAGACCAGTGGAAGACTATGGCTGAATTGAAAGACACACTGCATGTGCAAAGTTGTTATTTATTAGTTTCTTTTCCAAAGAGCGCACTATTCTAACAGAGTATGGTCAGCTCGTTGTCCCTGAAGTAGACGTGCAGGGAGATGACACCATATTGCTCCACCCACTCGACCAGACAGTCTGGGGAGTGTGGTACCGTCGGCTGCAACAGAGAACGTAGTCATGTAGTCATGTTAACGTCAGTCTGAACGATTGTGCGTAACGTAGAAAAAGTAACACAACAGTAAGGTTATTGTTTGTTTATTACAGTGTTTCCTCATTTAGACAAGTGCTAGAAACAAAAGACCTGAAGGCCTGTGGCTCAATGCGTGGATGAAACCTTTCGAATTGGGGGTCAGTTTCAGTACTTTTTTATTGCTTAGCAGACTGGAATTGCATTCGCGGGAGACGATGGTTCAGAGACTTTCACGGCCATACAGTTATCTGTGATTTTGCTAAATCGCACCAGGCAAGTGCTGGGATAGTTTCTTTGATGGGGAACGGCCGATTTTCTTTCTCACCCTGTCGTGATCCGAGCATGTGCTCCATCTCTAATGACTGCGCTGTCCAGAGGGCGTTAAACTCTAACCTAGTGCTTCTTTCTTTTATTAAGGAGGTCTCACTAAGCTCAGTGCGCTAAGTGAAGACCTTCTTCCACTACAAAAAAAAATGTTATGTGGCCAGTGGTAATCTCACAGTTTCTGCAGCCGGCGCCACTGACCACTTGAGAACGGAAGCCGCCTCGGCAAGTACGGGATATTAGCATTATCTGATTAAAATGAATGATGTCATGCTACGTACGGGAATGGGTCACAAAAATGGCACATCCTCATAAACGGGTTCATATCTTTCATTATAAATTAATAATAGTATCAGTAATTATAATGAGAAGGATAGAGTAGTCTGCAGTCGTACGGGAATTGGTCACAGTCAACCTTTATATGGTGCTGTATGAGTCATTCAAGTTCTCAAGTCACTTTAATTTGATAAAAAATGTGTTTTATGGAATTTTTCGTCGTGGAAGAGATCCTTGAGCTAAATGGAAAGACAAAAGCATTTTCGTCTGTGTCTTCATATTGACACAGGTTTCTGTTTATAAGAAATACCTCTGATAGCTTCCATATGAAATGCCCGCCTTAAGTGTGTAGCAATGAGTTGAAAGAGCGTCAGCAGTTCGCAGAGTTGAGAGAAAGTAATACAATGACTGCGGGTGGTCGTGCAAAATTGTGGAAGGATAAAAACAGAACAATTAGGGAAAACTGTATTACAGTGAGACATCAGTTGACCGGTATCTCATTAGTAATAGACAAAATTCACTCGTTGTATCTAGTCACAGCACGCTGGATGCGGCTACGTGATTGCTATTATTAAACCTATTAAAACCACAAGTGGCTAAGGAAGATTTTAAATTGGGAGCCGCTCGGAAGAAGGAGAGGAAGGAGGCCAGTTAAGGAGACAGCCACTTCTATAATTCTATTCTTGGCAGATCGTCGAAATTTTTACCATATGTTGTTACGATGATATTCTCGGAAAACTTCAAAGCTTTCTTCGGTATCGTTACCAGTTACCGAGATCAACAGGTTCAAAGCTACCATACTTATACAGAAAAACGGAAAGATCAGTTTTTTTCACTAAGGGCCAAATTACGTATCTAAATAACTAACCTTAGAAAATGGGTGAAATTTTAACCACACATTTCTTAGACATTCATCTAGAAACACCATTTTCCCGTTTTTGAAAATCTGTATTCGTTATTTAGCTACATCCGAAAAACTATGATTTTTGGGAACCGTAAGTACCAATTGGGGGACTGTCACTTCCATAATTTCTATCCGTGGCAAATGGTAGAATTTTTTACTACATGTCCTTAAGACGATGTTATCGGAGAACCTTGAACCTTTTTTGATTTCAATCCGTTATTGGTATCCAGAGGTTCAAAGTTACCGAACTTATGCATTTACTATCCGGTCTGAGGAGTAAATGAACAGTGGAACTTCTTAACTGTGTGTGGCTCACCAATGCTGCTCCCAGGCGTCGTTGGAGCCGAGAGCTAAACCAACGTTGGTAATTAGGACACGACGGAGCTGTCGATGAAAATTGAGGCTCCACGCTGTACTTCTTTCTATTTGGAGTCCTGAGTCCCCATTGATTAGGTTATCTGTTGTTCGAATATGGATGCCTCCTTTGTAGCACAGTCCCAAGAGGATCAAACTGAAGACTCATAAGTCATGTGACGTTACGTACTGCTGTTGCTGTTATGTGAATCTCCGAAAAATGTGTGCCAATAATGTTCATCACCGTATTGCATAGTGCGACTTAGTATTTAAAAAACAGTAGTTCTGAAAGTGAGTGCTTATTTAAGTGAGATGCCAAATCTACACCCGATTTCCAAACCAGAAACCAATTGAGGAACTTGTAACAGGGATCTTACAATGGCAATCATCACGTATCAAAATTTGGATCAATTGCCGGCATTGTGACTACAGAAACAGCTACGCAACAAAAATTGGAAGGGTATCCAGCACGACTCCTCTCTCTCTTCAGTGTGACGTAGGTAACGATGGCTTAGCTTACCTTGATGGCGGCAGAGGGGATGTCCTCGAACCATTCCCTGTTCGTCTTGCTGGCCTTGCCGAACGTCTGGAAGCCCACTCCGTGCACCTTCCCAGAGTCCTTGCCCACCAGCAGGAAGTAGGGGTGGAACTGCGAGCAGTCGGCGCTCTCCGTCATGTTGTGGTAGTAGTGGATGCCTGCAACAGCCAGTGGCCCAGTTTGTTCACAGCGTCCAGGACCAAGTCTCAGGGAGGTGCGGGTAGCGCAGGAAGCAGCAGGTTCCGCCCAGGGGCTCCCCGCGCATCGCCTTGGTGGGCTGGGGGCATCCCGCCGCGCTTCCGTCACACTGCCCCTGCTGCACATGTGGTCTGAGGGGCAAAGGACGATTGTCGCTTCTCAGTGCCCACGGTACACAGGGGTACTCTATCGTTAGATCGCCAGTGTTGGCAGTGGCCGGACACAAAATATTTGTGTGCCGAAATCGACCGATTTCCACCGAACCAAAACTAGGGAGTCCTGCTCAAGACGTTATGATCGTAACTCGGTGTTTGTGCAAAACGTCATGAACTGTGTTGTCACAAACACGCCTCATTCTGTGTACAGAATTAGTAACATGATCTGGTTAGTGTTACGTATTGGAGATGGATTAATTACTGTTCGTCAGATGCAATTCTCTCTGTGCTTATTATAGGATTGCGTTTCATCGATTTGTTGCGAAACGTGAATTATTCTTCATTTCTCTTCCCGCACAGCTTTCGCACATCTAATAAGTTTCTTTAATTTACGTCTATGGTCACAATCTTTTTTGTTTAACAGATTACCGGTTTCGGTCTTTAATGACCATCATCAGATCTGTTTCATAAAAACAAAGTCCTAATGCACTGCAGCCATAGTGGCATCGTCAAATGTTAAATGCGGGATCAGCACCAGCATCGTCAAATACATATATATCACATCTGTAGATCATTAGTGGGTATATGTTTTATTACATACTAGTTGAATATCCACTGCTGCCCAGGTAAATGTTTATTCCGACTTATGTCGGTCCATCTCTTCCTAAACCCCTCTTTGTGTCCGTGCCGTCGTCTCTCCTCTCTGTTCATTACCCCCTCCCTCCTATCAAAGCCCATCTCATCCTTCCCCTCTCTTTCACTCCATCTCCGTGCATCACCCCATACCAGTGGGAGGTTGAGGGCTCTTACCACTACACTACCTCTTTCCAGATACTCCACATCTGTACCAAGACGGATTGAAATCGATGCACGGGTTTAGGAGGAGTTAGTTACCAGCTGCTTCACCCACGTACCCCCCTGTCACATACATTTAACATATGTCACGCATGCTTGTACACACATCTCTGACGTATTTAGTCTTTCAGTTACAGTGTTTGTGACGTCCCCATTCCTGAACTATGTATCGTACAATGATACAATTTTACAAGTAAATTCAGCGCTTTTTTTTTCTCTAAATACCGCCTTATAAATGCGTCGCGAATAGAATTACTTGTAAAAAAAGTACTATATTAACACGTCAAGCGTGATGTGGCAGTTTTTTTGCATGAACGGCAAAAGTTTGGTAAGCTATAAACTTTTTTTCCTTTCATCATTTTGTAGGAAAGTTTCGTAAAGATTTTAAATTACATGTAAAGTGCGTTCCAAGACACTAGGTGCTCTCATTCTCAAATACAGCATGAATAATGTATGGGTTTGGCGCGTCGTGGCCTGCACTACTTCTTCATACTTTCGTCTAAAACCGCAAATGCTATAAGACTAGCTCTGCCTTTCTTGCGCGTATCGTGTAAGATGAAACATTGTCAGTAGTGCAAAGCGTTTTCCTACGTTTTATCCGGGACCCAAACTGATCGTCCTAGAAGTCGGCTTCTGCCGAGTTTTTAATTTTTTCTAAATAATTCGGTTCACCATTTTACAACTATCACCTGTTAGAGTGATTGATCGGTTACGTTGACACATGTCACCACCTGCCTCCTCGGGAGACAAACACGTACAGGAAGCACCGGCAGCGTCCAGGTGGGGGAACTCACCCATGGTGGGGATGCACATCTGTTCCATGTACAGGTGGGGGAACTTGCCCATGGTGGGGATGCATGCCTGCTCCATTCACAGGTGGGGGAACTCACCCATGGTGGGGATGCACGCCTGCTCTGTGTACAGGTGGGGGAACTGACCCATGGTGGGGATGCATGCCTGCTCCATTCACAGGTGGGGGAACTCACCCATGGTGGGGATGCACGCCTGCTCCGTGTACAGGTGGGGGAACTCACCCATGGTGGGGATGCACGCCTGCTCCGTGTACAGGTGGGGGAACTCACCCATGGTGGGGATGCACGCCTGCTCCGTGTACAGGTGGGGGAACTCACCCATGGTGGGGATGCACGCCTGCTCTGTGTACAGGTGGGGGAACTGACCCATGGTGGGGATGCATGCCTGCTCCATTCACAGGTGGGGGAACTCACCCATGGTGGGGATGCACGCCTGCTCTGTGTACAGGTGGGGGAACTGACCCATGGTGGGGATGCATGCCTGCTCCATTCACAGGTGGGGGAACTCACCCATGGTGGGGATGCACGCCTGCTCCGTGTACAGCGTCTCACTCTCGATCTGCGACTGCTCGATGGGGATCTCGACACGGCCGTTCTTGCCTTCGAACCACAGACCGCTGCCCAGTCCGTTCTTCCAGGTGCTGCGTCCCTCGGTCACCACATCTGCAAAACAGAGGCGCTGCTGCCACACATCCGACCACTTACTATGTGCCACTTGATGAAGCACAGAGGCGATACAGGGGGTTACATTACATTGGTAAAAGCGCCTCTCTTGTTGCCTCTGCCGCTGGAGTTTGTTGAGCATCAGTGCAAAGCTCTCCCGTGACGAAGCGCGCCGCTCATCGTTGGATCCTGTCCACCATTTCTATTAAACCTTACCAAATAGTATTAGTCAGTGACATAGGCGGGAGCTAGCGTGAAGCGGCGCGTTTCTTCGCAGGATCATTCACTCTTTGGAGAAGCGGTACGCAGGTGCTGGACGAATTCCATTGGCAGACGTAACAAGAGAGGCGTTGTGCAGCACGGAGAGCTTACACTTCAAGAAGAGTAGGGAAACACATCACTTCCTCCCACAAAGGTCTCGCTTAACGATCAGGACGAAAATACCAAAGAAATTAGACGTCATACGGAGCTGCAGCGACAGTCCTTCTTCCCACGGGGAAGGGGCAGAAGCTGGTGGTGCCGAAAGTATCTCCCACCACGCGCCGGAAGGCGGCTTTTGGTGTAGGTGTAGATACTCTAAAACCGTCAATGAGAAAAACAAATTCTAACTGAGTCTGACGCACGGTCCTGGGAACAATTGATTAAACACTTTCGCAACACTCTGCATTTTGTGCAAGGAAACACAAATGTGTTCCATTTATTTGGTTATGAACAATAGCATTTAATATATTAGCTCGATTCCTTCTGTAGCAAGCCTCTCAAAGGCTCGAGTGAAGGTCGCTGACTGTCTGGTAATTGCAGTAATCTTCCTTGACACATATGCGTAGCGATATCACCACATAGCAATGTAGGGGAAAAAAACCAGGTTGTTACTTACCATAAATGAGACTCTACGTTGCAGACAGGCAGAAATGAAAGACACAGCTTCTAGAGTGGCATGAAGTATCACACTAAATATGTGAGATGTTCTTGGACTCTGTTCTTCATTGAAGTCCATTTATTTGTGGCCGAAGGCTTTTTTTATTTATTTTATTTTTTATTTGATTTTTTTAATCGACAGACAGCAATACGGTCATTTAATGACGAAAGAATTGTGTCTTTTATTTGTGGAAATTTACTGGCTGAACTTTTTGCTCCTCTATCATCCCTAATCTGAACGACTGTGTTATTGGTTGGAAACCCTCAGCAACCGATTTTGCTCCCTTCCCCACTGAATCTTCTTCGAGCCATCAAAGAGAAGTTACGAAAGTAAAATTTCATGAGTCCCGTATTACTTCGAGGGGAAGATCTACGATCACAATATTGTGTGTCCGCCGCCATCACAACGCTATTGCACTTGACGGCATTGTTGTCACTGTCGGTAGCGACTTCATTAGAGCCTCATTATTCATCGTCAATTACCCGTTGCTTTCATCACGCGTCCACTAGGCTACGCCTTCTTGAAACCTCATGAATTTTTTTTTTTATTGTTTCGCCACGAGACTATATTCGTCCCAAATTTCGTGGGATTCCTACTGCGTCAATTGACAAGCGTTACAGAACCCAGAAGTTGGGGAATAAATTGATTCTTCTCAAAACGTAGGAGACACAGTGTGAACTGGCGTTCTTGCAGATGTCAGAACTCTTTACAGTTATTACCTCGGCTGGTAAGAGATCTGATAGAAAAACTGGTGGCAGAAGGCACGCACCTTCGGGGACCCAGTAGACGCGGGTCCTGTAGATGGGGATGCCGAAGCGCTCCATCTCGACGTACAGCTCCTGCGAGGACCAGTCGTAGTCCACGCCCAGGTTAGCCACGTCGTCGACCACCACCTGAAAAGTGTGCAGGCGGTAAACGAGACAGCACCCGGATGCCAAAGCGGACAATGTACCTCAGGCAGCACGTTAATACGAGCAGCTTCTTCGACGAGAGCGCCTTCAATACACGTTGTACAGGTAGTCGGTGCGGTCAGATAACTAAACAGGAGAAGGGAGGAAACTCGACCACAGGAGCTGCGGCAGTACTCACGCTGACGTCGATTCCGGCGGCGACGCCGTTGGCGTCGTAGAGCATGCAGACGCGCGGGTCGTTCTCCATGCAGTAGGTGGTCACGGTGGAGGTGACCCCGGAGTCGACAGCCTCCACCCAGCCGTCGGACGTCGCGTCGCTCACCGTTTTGGGCATGTCGAAGAACGCCGACAGGTGGAAGATGTCCGCGAGGCCCAGCACCGACCAGCGCACTGCGGGACACGTGGAGGGCCTCAGTCAGTGGCAGGTGCTGCCTAGTCGAGAGTCCACAATCACTGTCCTCTGTTCACCACCCAGGAAACGAACCCCAGAACGTGATACACGCCTCCCTTGCTCGACGTCCCGCAATATTCGAGAAATGAATGCCAAACCAACTGTGTACCAGAACCTATCCTACTAGGATCCAGTATGGACAAGTCGGCCCGTTTCCTGTCACCAACTTCTGACACACTTCTGCGGTCGGGCCAGTGCATCCCCCCCAGCCTCACACCCACACATGCTCTACATCCCGTCCCAGCAGAATTTTAACCACTTCCCCCTAACCGACCACGGGATCTGCCCACAGATCCACCGTCCCCTTCAGATTTAACAGAACATCCCCCATCCTCTGCAAGTTAGGGCTGCGCTCTCCATATTTCACCTACCGTTTCCAAAAGACTTCTTCGCAGCCCTTCTTTCCGTTTTCAATTTCACATTCTTTTCAAAATAATCTCTTCCAAAAACACTCCTAACCTACCACTCTTTTCCTTCAAGCTGGTGCAGTCAACTATATGGATCATTTTTCTTGTAAAGACTACCGTCCTGTTTTGTACTTCAGAATAAAACTAATCTGCTACACAAAATCTTATTTGTCAACCCGCCTATTTCAAACACTGTAAAGCGCATGCTTAATGTTTTAAAGTGATGTATTGTAAAATGCTTTAACACGAAAAGCGGCAACGTTATCCAACCAAACAATCCTCCAAAAAGAATGAAGTAACACTAAAGCAAGAAAAAAAAATTTATGCAGAACATATGCAAAATAAAACTGTAAAACAGATCCTGCAAATGTGTCCTAAGGTGGAAATCATCATTCAGCCAGCGTGGCGCTGATGTTAGTTGGATTGTCTATCGTAAGGTGCATGAAATACTGTATTTTGAGGACCTGTTTAATTTTGCGCGCCATGTATCGTTCCTTAATAAAGGTATGATAAGGAAGAATTATAATCAGACTGTTTGGAGTCAGTGCTGTGTTTCCATCGTGTTGAGCAAGTACCGAAATGAAACGAAGAAAGCGTGAAAGTTAGAACAGTACCAAATCGGTCGCTTAACACATGGATCACCGTGGAAGTCATGTGTCCTTTCTCCAAGTTGTAAGTAGGCTGTTTAGGTTTTCTTATTGGTAACGCCACGTAGCGCTCTGTATGAAAATCACTGGCTGTGCTGTGTGCTGTCTGTGGCTAGTTTGCATTGTTGTCTGCCATTGTAGTCTTGGGCAGTGGTTGTTACAGCGGGTAGCGTTGCGCAGTTAGAGGTGAGCCGCCAGCAGTGGTGGATGTGGGGAAGTGAGATGGCGGATTTTTGAGAGCGGATGATCTGGACGTGTGTCTATCAGAAACAGTACATTTGTAAGAATGGATGTCATATTTATATTATATTATGACTTTTGAACACTATTAAGGTAAATATATTGTTTGTTCTCTATCAAAATCTTTCATTTGCTAACTATGCCTATCAGTAGTTAGTGCGTTCAGTAGTTTGAATATTTTATTTAGCAGGAAGTAGTGGCGCTCGCTGTATTGCAATAGTTCGAGTAACGAAGATTTTTGTGAGGTAAGTGATTTGTGAAACGTATAGGTTAATGTTAGTCAGGGCCATTCTTTTGTAGGGATGATTCAAAGTCAGATTGCGTTGCGCTAAAAAATATTGTGTATCAGTTTAAGCACAGTCATGTACAATTTTTCAAAGGGCACGTTTCAAAGTGATACTGCCGAACATGAGCAATTAGTACATTCTCTCAAGCAAGCTCCAGCCTCCCCCTTTTTGAATCCGTGTCATCATTAGGCCATCTGAATTTCAATAATGAAAAGTTCTTTCGACAGTGTCCTGGCTAGAGTGCTGCCAATGCGTCGGAACAGTACAAGGATATCAACTGTGGCGGTCGCGTAACGAACTACGAAGCAGGACTGTAATCGGTCAGCAGCTGTGTCAGTTTTATTTGCATATGGAGACCAACATACTTGTACTTCCAGCAGCTAAATGTGCACTGAAGTAACATTAAGAGTTTTCTGCTCAAGAAAGACACTGTAACAGATGTACGGTAGTACGTTCTCCCGGTACACGGGCGCTTTAGATAGCCTTCCATGGTGAGGAACAGTGAGAGGAAGAGAAAAAGAAAGATATAAAGATAGACAGATAAGTAGATAGATAAGTAGACAGACAAAGAGAGAGAGAGAGAGAGAGAGAGAAAGAGAGAGAGAGAGAGAGAGAGAAGATAAATAATGCCTGTTGCCAGCTTGTTTTGGGGCTGCTAGTACATGGAAAAATGGTAGTTGCAGAAGAAATGTATAATCGTACAACTGTACTTACGTATCCCATGATGGATTTATATTGGTTAGGCGACCACATGTAACGTTCCACAACTGCTTCTGAATAAGATTCGCACCACTTCCCATCCAATGAGGGCATAATTTCCCATTTCAGGACTCCATATCCTGCATCCATAATTTCCCATTTCAGGACTACATGTCCTGCATCCTTCAATAACTCCTGCATTGATACTATACGCCGGATAAAGCATGCAGTACCGCAGGAAACTCTGCCTTTCTATTTTCTCAACAGACAGAATAATTGGTGGCTGGGTAGAAACGACATATAGCTTGCTTGGGAAAGCAATAAGGCTCAACAGTGTTTTTTCAGCCAGTGCAGAAATAAGGAGTGCTAGATGGTAATAAAATACTCCATCTTTGGTAATTATTAATTTCTGTGACGCCCCCTGCATAAGGTTTCGCTGAAATACTATTATACTTTTCTTCCACCAGACACCGTAAAGTGATTTGTGGAGAATGAGGTAGGTGAATGACAGTGGAGTTGTATCAGCGCAAATTCAACTACACTCCTGGAAATGGAAAAAAGAACACATTGACACCGGTGTGTCAGACCCACCATACTTGCTCCGGACACTGCGAGAGGGCTGTACAAGCAATGATCACACGCACGGCACAGCGGACACACCAGGAACCGCGGTGTTGGCCGTCGAATGGCGCTAGCTGCGTGAATGGAGGGACGAATGGAGACGTGTCGTCTTCAGCGATGATAGTCGCTTCTGCCTTGGTGCCAATGATGGTCGTATGCGTGTTTGGCGCCGTGCAGGTGAGCGCCACAATCAGGACTGCATACGACCGAGGCACACAGGGCCAACACCCGGCATCATGGTGTGGGGAGCGATCTCCTACACTGGCCGTACACCACTGGTGATCGTCGAGGGGACACTGAATAGTGCACGGTACATCCAAACCGTCATCGAACCCATCGTTCTACCATTCCTAGACCGGCAAGGGAACTTGCTGTTCCAACAGGACAATGCACGTCCACATGTATCCCGTGCCACACAACGTGCTCTAGAAGGTGTAAGTCAACTACCCTGGCCAGCAAGATCTCCGGATCTGTCCCCCATTGAGCATGTTTGGGACTGGATGAAGCGTCGACTCACGTGGTCTGCACGTCCAGCACGAACGCTGGTCCAACTGAGGCGCCAGGTGGAAATGGCATGGCAAGCCGTTCCACAGGACTACATCCAGCATCTCTACGATCGTCTCCATGGGAGAATAGCAGCCTGCATTGCTGCGAAAGGTGGATATACACTGTACTAGTGCCGACATTGCGCATGCTCTGTTGCCTGTGTCTATGTGCCTGTGGTTCTGTCAGTGTGATCATGTGATGTATCTGACCCCAGGAATGTGTCAATAAAGTTTCCCCTTCCTGGGACAATGAATTCACGGTGTTCTTATTTCAATTTCCAGGAGTGTACATCTTCCCAGCTTCATTTCTAACATAGCAGAGAGTGTAAATGGAACACATCCAACCCAGCAGTTGTACGCATTATTTTATGAGAAGACATGGCACAGCAGTGGAAACCTCACAGGGGAGGAAAATGTCAATTAAAGAGATGTCAGTCATTTTGTGAAGTGCGTGCCAGGAATGAAGAAGTTGCGAGTGTTCAACGAGCAAAAGCAGTAAGATGAATGATAATGCCAACTAGAAGTGAAGATGTCAGGGGTGAATAAGGTACTTATTGTTAAGTCATCCTTCACGAAATGCTTTCTTTAGTATTACATTTTACAGATAAGGATAAAAATGCACTTGTTGTTGTGATCTTCAGTCCAGAGACTGGTTTGATGCAGCTCTTCATGCTAATCTATCGTGTGCAAGCCTCTTCATCTCGAAATAACTACTGCAACCTACATCCTTCTGAATCAGCTTAGTGTATTCATCTCTTGGTCTCCGTCTACGAGTTTTACCCTCGACGCTGCCCTCCGATACTAAATTGGTGATCCCTTGATGCTTCAGAATATGTCCTACCAACCGGTCCGTTCTTCTAGTCAACTTGTGCCACAAATTCCTCATCTCCTCAGTATTTATCGTCCATGTTTCACTTCCATGCATGGCTACTCTCCATACAAATGCTTTCAGAAACGACTTCCTGACACTTAAATCTATACTCGATGTTAACATATTTCTCTTCTTTAGAAACGCTTTCCTTGCCATTGCCAGTCTACGTTTTATATCCTCTCTACTTTATATCCTCTCTACTTTTATATCCTTTTACTACTTTAAGTGTCTCATTTCCCAATCTAATTCCCTCAGCGTCACCTGATTTAATTCTACTACATTCCATTAGCCTCGATTAGCTTTTGTATACGTTCATCTTATATCCTCCCTTCAAGACACTGTCCATTCCGTTAAACTGATTTTCTAGGTCCTTCGCTGTCTCTGACAGAATTACAATGTCATCGGCGAACCTCAAAGTTTTTATTTCTGCTCCACGGATTTTGACTCCAGATTTTTCTTTTGTTTCCTTTACAGCTTGCTCAATACACAGATTGAATAACATCGGCGACAGGCTACAACCCTGTCTCACTCCCTTCCCATCCACTGGTTTCCTTTCATGCCCCCTAAACTCTTATAACTGCCGTCTGGTTTCTGTAAAAATTGTAAATAGTGTTTCGTTCCCTGTATTTTACCCCTGCCACCTTCGGAATTCGAAAGAGAGTATTCTAGTAACATTGTCGAAAGATTTCTCTAAGTATGAAAATGATGAAAACGTAGGTTTGGCTTTCCTTAATCTATCTTCTAAGATAAATCGTAGGGTCAGTATTGCCACACGTGTTCCAACATTTCTACGGTAACCAACCTGATATTCACCGAGGTCGCCTTCTACCAGTTTTTCCATTCGTCTGCAAAGAATTCGTGTTAGTATTTTGCAGCCGTGACTTATTAAACTGATAGTTCGGTAATTTTCACACCTGTCAACACCTATGTTCTTTGGGACTGGAATTATTATATTCTTCTTGAAGCCTAAGAGTATTTCGACCTGTCTCATACATCTTGCTCACCAGACGATAGAGTTGTCAGGGCTGGTTCTCCTAAGGCTGTCAGTAATTCTAATGGAACGTTGTCTACTTGTTTCGACATAGGTCCTTCAGTGCTCTGTCAAATTCTTCACTCAGTACCTTATCTCGCATTTCATCCTCATCTACGTCCTCTTCCATTTCCATAATATTGCGCTCAAGTACATTGCTCTATGTACTACATGCACCTTTCTGTTTCTCTCCTTTGCTTAGAAGTGGTTTTCCAGCTAAGCTCATGATATTGGTTCAAATGGCTCTGAGCACTATGGGACTTAACATCTGAGGTCATCAGTCCCCTAGAACTTAGAACTACTTAAAGCTAACTAACCTAAGGACATCACACACATCCATGCCCGAGGCAGGATTCGAATCTGCGACCGTAGCGGTCGCTCGGTTCCAGACTTAAGCGCCTAGATCCGCTCTGTCACAGCGGCCGGCCAGGTGGTTCTATTTTCTCCAAAGTCCTCTTTAATTTTCCTTAACTCAGTATCTATCTTACCCCTATCTACATCCATACATTTATTTTCTAGCCATCCCTGTTTAGCCATTTTGCAATTCCTATCGATTTCATTCACGTTTGTATTCCTTTTTGGCAGCTTCATTTACTGCATTTTTATATTTTCTCCTTTCATCAATTAAATTCAATATCTCTTCTGTTTTCCAAGGATTCCTACTAGCCCACGTCTTTTTAAGTTCTTGATGTTGCGCTGCCTTCTTTCATCTCTCAAAGCTACCCATTCTTCTTCCACAGTATTTTCCCCCCTTCTTGTCAATCGTTCCCTAATGCTATCTCTGAAACTCTCAACAACCTCTGGTTCTTTGTTTATCCAGGTCCCATCTCCATAAGTTGCCACATTTTTGCAGTTTCTTCAGTTTTAATCTAAAGTTCATAACAAACAGATTGTGGTCAGAGTCCGCCGGAGCCTCTGGAGCCTCTGGAAATGTCTTACAAGTTAAAACCTGGTTCCTAAGTATCTGTCTTATCTGAAACTTTCCAATGTCTCCTGGCCTCTTCCACGTATACAACCTCCTTTCATGATTCTTAAACCAAGTGTTTGCTTTGATTAAGGTATTCTCTGTGCAAAATTTTACCAACCGGCTTCCTCTTTTCTTCCTTACCCCCATTCCATATTCACCTACCACTTTTCCTTCTCTTCCTTTTCATACTGTCGAATCCCAGACCTCCATGACTATTAAATTTTCGTCTCCCTTCACTATCTGAATAAGTTGTTTTATCACATCATACATTTCATCAATCTCTTCGTCACCTGCGGCCCTAGTTGGCATATAAACTTGTACTTCTGTGGTAGGTACGTGTCTATCCTGGCTACAATAATGCTTTCACTATGTGGTTCGTAGTAGCCTATCCGTATTCCTATTTTTTATTCATTATTAAACCTTCTCTTGCATTACCCCCATTTGATTCTGTATTTATGACCCTGTATTCAGCTGACCAGAAGTTTTGTTCCCCCTGCCACCGAACTTCGCTAATTCCCACTATATCTAGCTTTAACCTATCCATTTCCCTTTTTAAGTTTTCTAACCTACCTGCCCAATTAAGGGATCTGAAATTCCACGCTCCGATCCGTAGAACGCCAGTTTTCTTTCTCCTGATAACGATGTCCTCCTGAGTGGTCCCCGCCCGGAGATCCGAATGGGGGACTATTTTACCTCCGGAATATTTTACCCAAGAGGACGCCATCATCATTTAACCATGCAGCAAAGCTGCATGCCCTTGGGAAAGATTACGGCTATAGTTTCCTCTTGCTTTGAGCCGTTCGCAGTACCAGCACAAGGCCGTTTTGGTTGATGTTGCAAGGCCAGATCAATCAATCATCCAGACTGTTGATCCTGCAACTACTGAAAAAGCTGCTGCCTCTCTTCAGGAACCACACGTTCGACTGGCCCCTCAACAGATACCCCTCCGTTGTGATCGAACCAACGGTACGGCAATCTGTATCGCTGAGGCACGCAAGCTTCCCCAGCAATTTCAAGGTCCATGGTTCATGGGATGGGTGGGGGCGGTAGCCGGGGGGGGGGGGGGGGGGGGAATGCAGTTATGTAAATGATACTCAGTGTAATGAATGTATTATGCGACGTGCCTTACACACAGAACAGAGTTGGTTTTTATGAAGGAATAAATTAGAAAATAAGAAACTGCGATACGCCATACGTATCGGCATTCGATAGTTTTGCTAAGGCACTGGTGTCATGTTAAGGACCGATTTTTTTCTGCGATAGAAGAATGTACGGAAGACATGGATGAGAAGGTGTCAAACAGATAAAAATGTGTAGTTGTAGACTGTGAAGGGTAGAAAACAACGGCATTGTGCCAGAGTGTAGGGAGTATAGTCATACCAAATAAATTAGTATACTTTTCCCCCTTCTCATGAGATGTTACCCAATCAGTACTTACGATCTACCAGCAGAAAATTTTCTCTTGCTCATTAAAAGTGAACATCCGACCCACCTCTTAGGCCGTCCCACGCCGATTCTGCAACAGAAGAAAAAGAAAATTTTGGTTGTTAGATGTTGTACCACTAACATTTCTGAAGCTGTATGTAATGGCCCTTATCTTTAACTTTATAGCTATCGCCGTCTCCTCGTCAGCCTATTTTCAGAAACGTTATGCTTGCTCCTTCAACTTTTGCCTGTCTCACCTCACAAGTTGTGGTTTTCTTCCACTACCCTGCAATAAGAACACGATAATAAAGCCTTAGATGACAGCGGTGAGACAACCGTGCAACCCGTCCGTAGATGTTTGTGTATACAGTGTCTTTGTGTTTGTTTATTGTCCATTTAAGGCGTAAATAATCTTTTAAGTAATGATAAACCTGGGTGTGCAGCTATTTTCGCACGTGTAGTGGTGTGCGAAGCTCAAGGACGGAAGTAGATTTCGTACGATCTGTCCCTGCCAACTAACATAGCACGATTAAACTTGACCGTACATAGAAAAAACTGCTACAGTATAGCACACTAGCTGACTGAAAGAAATGCGGAATGAGACCAATGGAAATGGCATCTTTATTCAAAGACAATAGTTGCACTGAAGACATCCGCTATTCGTGATGGCCCCCTGGACATAACAAAGGCGGAACACGGCTGTTAACAGTGTTTGCGACCACCACGGGCGGCACTCCACGTCGTGCGACGTCGTCCCGCGCTGGCCACCCGGCTGGTGAGGCAGGCCGCCCTCTTCCTCCAGCATCGCGGCTGGCGACCGACGGATCGTCGTCGGCGCGTCTGGACCTGCTGGAGTACGTCGGCTCGCAGCCCCACACGCTCATTCGCTGGGATTTGTGTCGGGAGAGCGGGCAGACCGATCCTTTCGCCGGATATCCTCTCATTCCGAGAGTCCCTCCACCTGCGCTGTTCACTATTGTCATCCATAAAACTGAACTCAGGGCCGAACGCATCACTGCAAAGAGGCATTTTTGGAAGGAGCACAGCGTCACAGTAACACCGACCTGTGAGTGTACCGCGCTCAAAAGTTTGGAGGTCAGTATGCCCACGCAACATTACGCCCCTCTGCACCGTAACGGCTGGACCGTCAAAACGATGATATTCGACAACGCTAGGCGTACCCTCACACGGCGGCGTGTGGGAAGACGTAAAACACCCAGAAACAACATGACCGATTTGGTGGTCCACGTTTTGCTGTGTGCGGAGGTAAAAGGGCTCCAAATCTCTGAACACGGTACGTCCAATGGTCATAGTTTGTGTCGTTGTACTGCCTCTCAAATTCGGGAAGTTTGTGGTAAGGTCTTATGGCAGCAAACTGCTGAGGTCATCGGTCCCTAAGCTTACAGCCTACTTAACCTAACTTAAACTGGACAACACAGGCACACTCGTGCGCGAGACAGGACTCGAACCTCCGGCGAGGGTAGCCGAGCGAGCCGGCTACTCCGCGCGGCACTGCTTCTGAATGTGTGTCTTTACAGGGGTGCATTCGGCCCTGACTTCCCTGTTATGGATGCCAATGTGTGATCGCATCGAACAGCTCATGGGGAGGAACTCTGGGAACGAGGGGATATTCGGCGAATTGTGTGGCCTGCCCTTTCGCTGGACTTAAATTCCATTGAGCACGTCTGGGATACTATGGAGAGTTGTACTGCAGTACGTCCACACGCACCACCCACCACCCATCTGTGGGCAACCGCGCTGGGGGACGAATGGAACCCCGTACCGAGATATCTCCTCGCCATGTTTGTGGCCAGAGTGGGAGCGCGCTGCAGTGTCTTCCGTGGTGATCACACCATTAAAAACTGTGTGTCACCTTCTGTAACGTCCAGGAGACCGTCAGGAATAACGGTTGACTTCAGTGTAATTATTGTCTTTGAATAAAAACGTAATTTGTTTTCGGCTCATTCCATATTGCTTTCAATTACCTTCTGTACTATAGCGTAGCAGTATATTCCATGTATGGTACAAGTTTCAGCGAGGTAAGTTACTTGCCAGTGAGACATCATTTGAAAATTAGGTTCGTCCTTAAGTTTTGGACACCACTGTTAGAATTGTTTCCCTAAGGAAAGGTAACTATAGTGACTTCTTTCGTTGTATCTGTGACACAAGGAATACGCACAAATATGAACGCTCTCGGTGAAAGGTTTCTAATGGAATATAAGATCTAGTTCGTCGATTTATGTTCGATTTCCGGCACTGAAATCATTTCAGCCGCAGCAGAGTCTACAGAAAGTTATTGTTGAATCGCGAAGTTATAGTGAAGAACAGTAAGAGTAACAAGCGCTAATGTGAGATTGCTGAACAATGGCACTTTCAATAGGTTAAATTGATGAATCTAATTAACTTCGTTACTTTCGGTTTTCATAGGGCTCGTTATTAATTGCTACATGTATTACTTTAACATTCTTTCCTTTGGTTCGCGGAAATCGTTACATATTGGTCACCCTTGTGGTCGGGAGTCTACGTACTGCTTTTTTAGGAACCTTGCTCGGAAGCAGACATCTAACTTTACGAAGTGGCAGTGAAACACGGATGTAGATGGACGGATGAATGAATGTGCGGGACTCACCTTCGGCGAGCGCAGCCGCGACGCAGGCGACGAAGAAGACCAGAGCTCTGAAGGCGACCATCGTGCTGTGAATGCGGAACCGTGGCCGCCGCCCGCGCCTTAAGAAGCCGCGCCGCACCTGCTCGCCCGTGTACACAGCTGGCTGGGAGGGTCTGGGGCAAATTTGCGCTCGGTCGTGAACAAAACAACAGCTGGGTCAGCTAGCCGCAGCCGGCGTAGGCGAAATGACTGAACGAAAGTTCCAGAAGAATGTAAGGTAGTGCTCCGCTGTACGCTTCCGGAATGATCGACCTCGCTTCCGAACGGATGGAAGGAAGGTTAGAGACTCACCTGCCGAGGCCTTCTAATAAGTAGATGCCGAGTCCAATGTCGGACAAGGCCTCATCGTCATCATCAACATCGTCATCATCAGCTATTTAAAATTCGCTGCTGGATCAAGGCTTACGCCGGAGTCTTCAATGTACCGGGTGATCAAAAAGTCAGTATAAGTTTGAAAACTGAATATTTCACGGAATAATGTAGATAGAGAGGTACAAATTGACACTCATTCTTGGAATGACATGGGGTTTTATTAGCACAAAAAAAAATACAAAAGTTCAAAAAATGTCCGACAGATGGCGCTTCATCTGATCAGAATACCAATAATTAGGATAACAAAGTAAGACAAAGCACAGATGATGTTCTTTACAGGAAATGCTCAATATGTCCACCATCATTCCTCAACAATAGCTGTAGTCGATGAATAATGTTGTGAACAGCACTGTAAAGCATGTCCGGAGTTATGGTGAGGCATTGGCGTCGGATGTTGTCTTTCAGCATCCCTAGAGATGTCGGTCGATCACGATACACTTGCTAGTTCAGGTAACCCCAAAGCCAATAATCGCACGGACTGAGGTCTGGGAGCCCGCAGCTCGTGGTCGTGCGGTAGCGTTCTTTCTTCTCGCGCCCGGGTTCCCGGGTTCGATTCTCGGCGGGGATAGGGATTTTCTCTGTCTAGTGATGACTTGGTGTTGTGTGATGTCCTTAGGTTAGTTAGGTTTAAGTAGTTCTAAGTTCTAGGGAACTTATGACCACAGATGTTAAGTTCCATAGTGCTCAGAGCCATTTGAACCATTTTGAGGTTTGGGGACCTGGGAAGCCAAGCATGACGAAAGTGGCGGCTGAGCACACGATCATCACCAAACGAAGCGCGCAAGAGATCTTTCACGCGTCTAGCAATACTTTTTTTTGTTCTAATAAAACCCCATGTCATTCCAAGCATGTGTGTCAATTTTTACCTCTCTATCCACATTATTCCGTGGTTTATTAAGTTTTCAAATTTATACTGACTTTTTGATCACCCGGTAGTTCTGTCTTCATATACACAGCTATGATACACTTACTATACAATTTGTAATCGTCTCCTTTAACTACAGTGAGATTTTTGTTGTGTGTCTGAAGTTGAGAGTTTGTTTTATATGGAACTAAATCTTCCACGGTTACACGTTACATCACTTACTTGGTAATTATCAATCTCTCGATTGAAAACTAATTTTCAAAATTTTCAAGAGTAAGCAGGATGACGTGGATAGAACTACTACTCGTACGTATTGTGATGAATGGTAACTTGCTCTATCTGTGAAAAAAAAAAGAAATTAAGTAGTGAAAAAAGTTAAGTAAGAGAACCAACCGTGTAATCTTCTAATGTACTGCTAGTGGTGTATTGCTCGATCCACTCACATCGATTAAATATCTGGGTCTAAAGTTGCAAAGCGGCAAGAAATGCAATGAGCACGGAAGGCCGGTTGCAGGAAAAGCGACCGGTCGACTTCGGTTTACTGGGGGAATTCCACAGAGACGTAGGTCTTCCGTAAAGAAGGCGGCGAACAAGACGCTCGTGCGACCCATTCCTAAATGGTGCTCCAGTGTTTGGGCTTCCCGGCAGGTAAGATTAAAGAAAGACATCGAAGTTGTTCAGCAGTTTGTTTATTAGACTTTTGATTTTCTAGTGAGTAAGCTATCTCTCATACACGATCTTGCGTGTCTCCCGAAATATCTCGTTAAAAATTTCAAAAAATATTTTGCCCCGCTTCAGGAGCTCACGAATCTGCCTCTACGGGCGCTCATTAAACGTGTTGTAGGTCCTGACTTTAGGTGGAACGAGGTACTGAAGAAATCAGATTTCTGCGTAATCGAACTCCCTTAACCTGCCAAAATTCGGTTAATCATTCCGTTAAACGTCTTGGCCGTATTTATGGTTCGTGCTTCAATCGGTTGAAACTCAACCCTTACAGGATTTCTTCGTTGTCCGTCTGTCTGTCCGACTGTTGCGGGTGGACGTATCAAGTTGAATCACACACGAAGGTATACGGCCCAGCGCTGGAGCAAAAACTTTCAGCTCCTTAAGTCTTAATTAACGTGGAAGCCATAAAAACACCAAACATGGAGGCAAAATGTAGGCATCTAAAAGCTACTTAAAAAATGAATAAAATCACTTAAATTTGTTTCCACAAGAGGAGGACACAACGTCCCAATTCGGACCTCGCAAACACTTACATTTTACTGACATTAAATATAACAACATAAATAATCATACATGTGACGAGAACAAATGGACAACACTGTCGCCGACCGCGGTGGCCGTGCGGTTCTAGGCGCGCAGTCCGGAACCGCGCAACTGCTACGGTCGCAGGTTCGAATCCTGCCTCGGGCATAGATGTGTGTGATGTCCTTAGGTTTAAGTAGTTCTAAGTTCTAGGGGACTGATGACCACAGCTGTTAAGTCCTATAGTGCTCAGAGCCATTTGAACCATTTTTTGATAACACTGTCAATCTTTACAGATGACAACACGACTATATTCACGAAGGTTCGCGCCCTGGCAAGGGAGATGCTTAACTTCAACATATAAGGTGATTGCAGTAAGCCCTAATTCCACTCGACGAACGTAGTAACGATATAAGCGAGACAAATGTGGTGAAGGAGGATAGCCGGATGTGCCGTAGTAAAAAGGGCCACTATCAATCCCGTCAGGACGCCACCCCCGTGATCACGTCAGTTTCAGCTACCTGCAACATACACAGAGTTATTTGTAGCTTCTAAAAAACAATTAACATGAAAAGGCACAACGCGTAACACACTAATAAAATATAAACGACTACTACGGTCGCAGGTTCGAATCCTGCCTCAGGCATGGATGTGTGTGATGTCGTTAGTTAGGTTTAAGTAGTTCTAAGTTCTATGGGACTGATGACCTCAGAAGTTAAATTCCATAGTGCTCAGAGCCATTTGAACCACGTAACAGAATATCGTCTTGAGCTCATAGAGTACTCAGTTTGACTTGCCTGTTTATAGGCCTTACAACTCAACAGTATCAGCTTAAGCAAACCCGCGAATACAAAACTCGAAATATGACAGGAATAAAGATTGAAGCCACTGACAATGCTATGCTGCCACACAGAGGAGACAATTGTAACTTACAGCGGCACACAACCGACCTTACATCTCCAATTTAGTATAATCAGAATAAACAATTTTGTGTATAATAATTACTTACAGTACCAAGACAACCTCCGAATAACACTTATTACCCAAAGTAGGTGCCGGTATGGAAAGGCACCTTTAGTAATACAGAGTTCGAGTGTATTCAGTTATTGGAAGGGTTTCAACTTTACATCCCGTTCCACATAGCTCTCTGTTTACACACTTCTGTAACTTCTGCAACTAAAGAAGGGCATATAAATGCACATATAACTGACACAGATTTAAGCAGAATAAAACCGTACTTTGGTATGGCGCAAATGGCTTCATTTGCTTTACACGTGGGTTATCTTCACCATCCAGTAATTCCGAAATATATTCAACAACGCGTGAGAGCAAGACGTCGCCGTGGTATCAGCTATTTACTTCACATACACTCCTGGAAATGGAAAAAAGAACACATTGACACCGGTGTGTCAGACCCACCATACTTGCTCCGGACACTGCGAGAGGGCTGTACAAGCAATGATCACACGCACGGCACAGCGGACACACCAGGAACCGCGGTGTTGGCCGTCGAATGGCGCTAGCTGCGCAGCATTTGTGCACCGCCGCCGTCAGTGTCAGCCAGTTTGCCGTGGCATACGGAGCTCCATCGCAGTCTTTAACACTGGTAGCATGCCGCGACAGCGTGGACGTGAACCGTATGTGCAGTTGACGGACTTTGAGCGAGGGCGTATAGTGGGCAAGCGGGAGGCCGGGTGGACGTACCGCCGAATTGCTCAACACGTGGGGCGTGAGGTCTCCACAGTACATCGATGTTGTCGCCAGTGGTCGGCGGAAGGTGCACGTGGCCGTCGACCTGGGACCGGACCGCAGCGACGCACGGATGCACGCCAAGACCGTAGGATCCTACGCAGTGCCGTAGGGGACCGCACCGCCACTTGCCAGCAAATTAGGGACACTGTTGCTCCTGGGGTATCGGCGAGGACCATTCGCAACCGTCTCCATGAAGCTGGGCTACGGTCCCGCACACCGTTAGGCCGTCTTCCGCTCACGCCCCAACATCGTGCAGCCCGCCTCCAGTGGTGTCGCGACAGGCGTGAATGGAGGGACGAATGGAGACGTGTCGTCTTCAGCGATGAGAGTCGCTTCTGCCTTGGTGCCAATGATGGTCGTATGCGTGTTTGGCGCCGTGCAGGTGAGCGCCACAATCAGGACTGCATACGACCGAGGCACTCAGGGCCAACACCCGGCATCATGGTGTGGGGAGCGATCTCCTACACTGGCCGTATACCACTGGTGATCGTCGAGGGGACACTGAATAGTGCACGGTACATCCAAACCGTCATCGAACCCATAGTTCTACCATTCCTAGACCGGCAAGGGAACTTGCTGTTCCAACAGGACAATGCACGTCCGCATGTATCCCGTGCCACCCAACGTGCTCTAGAAGGTGTAAGTCAACTACCCTGGCCAGCAAGATCTCCGGATCTGTCCCCCATTGAGCATGTTTGGGACTGGATGAAGCGTCGTCTCACGCGGTCTGCACGTCCAGCACGAACGCTGGTCCAACTGAGGCGCCAGGTGGAAATGGCATGGCAAGCCGTTCCACAGGACTACATCCAGCATCTCTACGATCGTCTGCATGGGAGAATAGCAGCCTGCATTGCTGCGAAAGGTTGATATACACTGTACTAGTGCCGACATTGTGCATGCTCTGTTGCCTGTGTCTATGTGCCTGTGGTTCTGTCAGTGTGATCATGTGATGTATCTGACCCCAGGAATGTGTCAATAAAGTTTCCCCTTCCTGGGACAATGAATTCACGGTGTTCTTATTTCAATTTCCAGGAGTGTAATTTCCTGCACAGACACAAGGCAGACGAAGCGTTTTCACATGCAACAGCGGCGAGTATCACACATTTCCTCCGTCACGCCATGGACACATCACAATTTCAATGACCAGTAACAAGAAACTACACATGCCCTCGCAGCAGAAAAGCCCCAAAACACAACAGTGCACCACCCGAGGTCCCATCAAGTCACTGCGGGGTTCTCTCGCTGACCCTGCCCATAGCGTTCGGGCGTCGTACCACAGGCCTCACGGTAAACGTCAACAAGTCACCTCGCACCCTGCGAATCTCCACTCCGCTGTCTCTTTTCTCTCGTCAAGCACCCGACCAGCGGCCTGAATCGCGGAAGGCAAAGATGGTGACCCTATAATCGATGGCAGCGATGCCATTCAAAGTGCGAGAACACTAGCGCCAGCCACGCCACGGCTCAACAACATAAAACTTTGTCGAAACTCCTGCAATTTGCGGAACCATTATCTTCGCAGTATCGATACCGATAACAGACGAAATCGTTGAGACTCTCGATTCTGGCATGGGTGAATTGTCTCTATCTATAACTAATTTTGTACAGAACACTCAGACAGAGTGCGGGTCCTATTCGCAGTTGGAGAGCGGAGCTTTTGCAACTGCAATGCCATGCGTTTGACCTGGCATCACTTGGAATTTGACATTGCAAGACCTTCAATGAAAAGTTAAGGAAACATGTAGCTGATTTTATTGAGGGTCTTTTCAATTATTTCGTATTTTTTGATTCCATCACCCTTGGCTCTTTTTCAGTGTTTCTGAAAGAAGCTTTAGGACGCTGAAATGGGGGAGGAAACGAAATGATACATCACAAGTTGAGACGGAATGCGATGTTGTTTCAGTTACATGATAGAATCCACTCTACAAGGGTCAAAAGGGATTTTCTGGCACGAACACACTTATCAGTGTGACGTTGTATGCTATCTGGTTTGAATGCACGCGTCGATTCACTTGGGAAAGGTGCCGTAAAGCGGACGTATCCTTTCCTGAGGCAAGCTGGCCCACAATTTTTGTAACTAGTCCTGGAGATGCTGGACGCTGGCTCTGTTCAGGACAAATCTGGGGACACTTCTGGCCACGAGAGCGCCCGAACACCAGGCACGCTGATCACACGCCACGTGTAGACGAGCATTGTCTTGCTGAAAAGTGCAACGACAGTATCGCCGCACGAGAAGTAATACACGAGCACTCAGAAAGTCCCTGGCGCGCCTTTGCGGCCTCGGACTGGCCTCAGTCACTACAAGTTGAGACCTGAAGTGACATCCGATGGCTCCTTACACCTTGTTCCGGTCCGGGGTAGTGCCGAACCCCGATTGGTCACTGAGCACAGTGGACGCCGTCCATCCGCAGTCCACGCATGCCGGTCACGGCACTCCTCCAAACACAGTCGCTTCCGTTATGGTGTTAGCTGCAGCACACGCGTGGGACGGTAATTCTTTAGTTCGGCTCTTGGTCGTCGCTGACCGACGGCGTGGCATGACGCACGGTGTTGGAGGGAGTCCATTACTCGCCGCCGGAAGCCAGGTACAGACGTGAAAGACCTGCTGTGTGCACAACACGGCGATCCTCTCTTGCGGTGGTCAGACGTGGCAGACCGGAAGACTGGCGACGAGCACGCCCGGCCTCACTCTCACCTTCCCAGGCCGTCCAGCATCGCTCCACCGTCACAGCTGAATGCCCCACAAATACGGATCTTACACGTCTCGACCTGATACCCACCCACAGTGATGGCCATTTCAGACTCTGTCAGGTGCTGACTACATTGTCCCACAGAAGTATACAACACGTCGATATCCTTCACAGTCATTATTCAATGTCTGAAGGTGTTCACGCCGCTATGTGTGCGAAGCTGAATTGATATCCGAGCATGTCGTGTGGGTGTTTCAAATTTTTGGCAGGCAATGTACAACTTCCCCTTCCTAGTGAAGTATTACGTCCTCCTATACGGCAGACTATGATAAATATGTTTATCTTCCTATCATTTACGACCGTCCTCTCTAGATCGCCCACCACGAATCGTGGACCTCGCCCCACTGAGTTGTCTACCGTGTCTAACCGATAAGCTATCTGAAGACACCGGAAAGGTCCAGGTAAATAACATAATGGAAAAACAGAGATTTCGAATCGAAAATATAGAGTGCAATATATTTTCAGGAATAGATGTTAACTCTGGCTATGATTTATTTGTTATGAACTAAATCTCATAAGCGAATAAACTGCACAACGGTAGGAAACTAAGAAGATAGATGTGGATAAACTGAAAGAACTAGAAGTTGGTGAGAGTTTGAAACGGAGCTTTAGGCAACTTTTGACTCAACTATGGAAAACGAATACAGAGTATCCAATAGGGAAAAAAGGCACTGCTGAAAACTTTGAACGACGGGCTAGATACTGAACTCAATTGACGAATGGTGTAAGTATTAGAAAATGATATCGACAGTACAAAATAGCAAAACATGAATGGCTAGAGAAGAAAATTAATGCAAGAGGCAGAAGCGTGCATGACTACAAGAAAGACATGCCGCCTGAAAAAAAGTTAAAGGAGAGTTTGGAGAAACGATTGGCACCTGTAGGAACACAAAGACCTCAGACGGCAAGCTGGTGCTAAGCAAAGAATGGAAAGCCGAAAGGTGGAAGGAAAGTACAGAAGGGCTCTACAAGAGAAACGAACTTTAAGGCATGGTCGCAGAACACTGAATTTTTTAAAGTATGATTATAAAACCGGTAAATCCCTTAGAGATGCGGAGAAATTTACGCCAAGTCATGAAACACTGACTGTATGACTTGTCTTACAGGATCGGTGGGAAGATGGAAGAAAGAGAAATCTAAAGCTATAGCAGTTGTAGCTTTTACATTACACAATGTTGCCAGGGAGACATTCTTTGAAATTGTGAAGGCTGAAGGAATATAACCCAACACGCGCAAGTTTATACATAACATTTACAGAAACCAGACATCTATTATACGAATCAAAGGTACTGTAGGGAGGTAGATATTGAGAATGAATTGAGACATAGTTGTAGCCTTTCTGCGATGTTATTCAGTCTGTACATCGAGCAAGAATGAAATTTGGAGAGGGACTTCAAGTTCATACAGAAGAAATAAAAACTTCAAAATATAACTTGACTCTAGGAAAGGCACGGCTGATAGCACGCATCGTGGGCCTCGACGAATTGTCAGTTCAGTAATGGTGGGAAATGTTAGAGGTAAACATCTGTACACACATCAAAGAAAAGTTTTGCATCAGCCCGGTTCCCAGAACTCCTGAAGATGGATGTTGACTGTGGATATTGTATCACAGACTCGGTCCCTTTTGACTATTCAGAGGTGTCACTAAACCCACCCAAAGACGTAAACAACCATTCATGAGCAGCGCCTATTATATGGAGTGGGTCCGACAGCCGATCAGTTCCAGTCATTCCACCAGGAAGGAGGTTCACGGCTCGTGTTGTCTGTAGTTCAACTATGCCTAGACGGTCAATACCGCGGTTCGAATGCGTCCGCATTGTTACTTTGCGCCAGGAACGGCTCTCAACAAGAGACGTGTCCAGGCGTCTCGGAGTGAACCAAAGCGATGTTGTTCGAATACGGAGGAGATACAGAAAAACAGGAGCTGTCAAGGAGGTGCCTCGCTCAGGCCGCCCAAGAGCAACTACTGCAGTGCATGTCCGCTACCTACGGATTATGGCTCGGAGGAACCCTGACAGCAACGCCACCATTTTGAATAATGCTTTTCGTGCAAACACAGGACGCATGATGCGCAACTTCACTCCCGACGTCCATGGCGAGGTCCATCTTTGCAACCACGACACCATGCAGCGCGATACAGATGGGCCCAACAACATACCGAATGGACCGCTCAAGACTGACATCATGTTCTCTTCACCGATGAGTGTCGCATCTGCCTTCACCAGACAATCGTCGGAGACGTGTCTGGAGGCAACCCGGTCAGGCTGAACGCCTTAGACCCACTGTCCAGCGAGTACAGCAAGGTGGAGGTTCCCTGCTGTTTTCGGGTGGCATTTTGTGGGGCCGGCGTACGCCGCTGGTGGTCATGGAAGGCGCCGTAACAGCTGTACGATACATGAAAGCCATCCTCCGACCGATAGTGCAACCATATCGGCAGCATATTGGCAAGTTATTCGTCTTCATGGACGATAATTGGCGTCTCCATCGTGTACATCTTGTCAATGACTTCCTTCAGGATAACGACGTCGCTCGACTAAAGTGTCCAGCATGTTCCCCAGGCACCAACCCCATTGAACTTGCTTGGGATAGATTGAAAAGGGCTGTTTATGGACGACGTGATCCACCAACCACTCTGACGGATCTACGCCGAATCACCTTTGAGGAGTGGCACAATCTGGACGAACAGTACCTTGATGAACATGTGGATAGTATTCCACGACGGATACACGCATGCATCAGTGCAGGAGGACGTGCTACTGGGTATTAGAGGTACCGGTGTGTACAGCAATCTCGACCACCACCTCTGAAGGTCTCACTGTATGGTGGTACAACAAGCAATGTGTGGTTTTTATGTGCAAGAAAAAGGGCGAAAATGATGTTTATGTTGATCTCTATTCCAGTTTTCGGTACAGGTTCCGGAACTCTCGGAACAGAGGTGATGCAAAACTTTTTTTTGATGTGTGTATAAGGAAGCCAAGGCTTACCCTCGTTAAGCAGGTTTAGAGGGATGCGGAATCCTTTACTTGCTTTCACTTTCCGCTCCTAGTCCATAAATCTCTGTATATCCTACAAATCGCGTAAACTCGACGCTGACAACCTCACTCCTTCCGCTCCAACTTTCAATCTCGTTAACTTACCCCACCTACATCGACACATTCGACCAACTGCACACCATCACGCTCTGCATATCCTCTCCCGAGATAATTCTAACACACTCCCTCTCCCAGACAATGAAACAGGTCCTGACATTCCCATTCCTTCCAGACCTAACCCACTTCTTGCCCTCCTCCACATAAGGCAGTCTCTCACATCTCCACCCTCTCCTACTCTTTCGTGCTCATCACTATTCCCTAGCCTCTATCCTACTTTCATACATTCCAAATTCCTTATTTCTCCAACTCCCACCCTCACACGTTATACACACTCCCAAATACCAAACCTCTTGCTTCGTTGATACCCTGCACTTTACATCTTCACAACAAAGCAACCTCTCGTCTCCCAAAATATTCCCTAACGAAGTAGATCCTTTCGATTTTTGTGAGGTGACGGGATTCACAGTTTTATCACCATTACCATTAAAAATATCAACGTACCTGAAAATTGTAATTACTCACAAATTTCTTTCGTTAAGAAAAGGCACTTTTGCTCTTCTGATATCTCATAGTCTACAGTGAGGAGTGAAGGAATGAGATGACAATAAAGAAAACTAATTTGGCTACAACAGGCAGAGAATTAGGGACACTGTACTTGTCTAGCAACTTATTGACTTTATGCCGTAAACACATAACCAAACTGACTAGGACATACAATCGAATTTTGCACTTTTGTATGAGACATATTGCAATATTGCACCAGAATGAAATTGAAATTAGTTTCACTCCCCGGCTCTCACCAAGATCTTCCCGAGATTTACGTTACTTTAAGGTAAATACCAAAATTAACTTACGTATACTACTGACAGAAAAAGTGAACCACCCAGATTGGGAGGAGCAAACGAAATGAAACTCAACGAGTTGAGAGGGTATGGGACGTTATTTCAGCGATTAGAAGATCGAGACAAAGTTACAAAGAATTTAGGAATGTCTGATCACTTATCAGTGTGACGTTGCACTTCCTCAGCCCGGGATGCACGCTCTAATTCGGTAGGGAAGGGTGTCACAAGGACATTTTATAGTCTCCTGAGGAAGGGTGGCCGGTGCTCGATACTCTGGAGACTGGATGTGGAGACGGGGCGTGGAGCTGGCCACGCAGGTGTTTTATGGGAGCCGTGCTGACCACGAGAGTTCCGAACATCACGCAGACAGTTCGTAGAGAGAGGCGCCGTAGGTAGAGTGTCCTGTTGAAAAACGGCACGACGGTATTGTCACATGAGAGGTAACACACGAGGTCGCAAAATGTCTGTGATGCACCGTTGTGCCATCAGAGATGCCTCAGTCACTATTAGTCGCGACCTAAAGTGATACGTGATGTCTTCGCACTACAGAACGCAACGAGAAACACCACCGTGGCTCTCCATTACACTGTAACAGAGGGAACATTCAAAGGTCAGGGCCACACTCGTCAACGATGATCACCCAGGGCAGTGGAGACACGATTCTTCGCTGAACACGGCTGGATGACATCCGTCAGCGGTCCGTGCTTTCCAGTCCTGGCGCCCCTCAAAATGCAGCCTTGTGTGTTGTGTTCACTGCACCCTCAGCTTGTGACGGTATTCCTTAGTCCGTCCGCTATTAGTCTCCATTCTATGGTGCAAAACAACACAGTGCATTAGTTGTTCTCGGATGGTAGGTGCAGATGTGACGGAGAGCTTGTCTCGCGGAACGACGACCTTCGCTTGTGGTGGTTGGACGTTGTCCACCGGATCCTTGACGGCGAGCACACCCGATTTCACGCTCCCCTGCAGCCGGGCATCCAGCCACTCCACTGTCACGAGCGAATGCTCCACGAATCTTGAGACAGCAGGTTCGACCAGGTCACCACATGGAGACCCTCCTTTCAGTGTCTTGTCACCCACCGATAACATTGTGTCCGACTAGTATGTGGGATTCCGGGCCCTTCACAGTGGAGACGTCTGACGCTGTTCAAGCCAGGGCTGCTGACAACGCTAGACACGAACAACACGAACAAACTCTGGTCGCCGTTCTACGGATCACAAAGAATTACAGCTCTAATCATATACGTGGCCAAGGGGAGTGCGGACCTTCTCGAAGTTATATTGACATCCGACGATATCTTGTCACTGCTTCACTTTATTTTGAGGCAGTGTAGTTCCGGTCCCAGATTCGAGAGATTTCCCGTTGGCCTCATTACTGTCTAGCCTTATATTTCGCTGAAAAAATCTTGACAATGCAGTGGGTCAGAACTCGAATGTCGGCCGTTGTGGCCGAGTGGTTCTAGGTGCTTTAGTCCGGAACCGCGCTGCTGCTATGGTCCTCGGGCATAGATGTATGTGATTTCCTTAGGTTACTTAGGTTTAAGTAGTTCTAAGTCTAGCGGACTGATAGCCTCAGATGTTAAGTCCCATAGTGCTTAGAGCCATTTGAACCATTTTTGAACTCGAATAATCTGATCTTCTTTTAGGAGAAGAGAATGAAAACTTCAGGAAATTTTTTTTTTCAAAATGTACATAAATTAATGTTCTGTGTGTCACGCGCGCACATTTAACTGGTAGTCCAATTCTGCCCCTACCCTACCCAGCAAATCAGGAGTGACGGTAAGAAAAGCTACTGCAATGTGGTGTCCCAAGCTTTCGAGGATCTGTGGCAGAGATGGGACGTAAACGCTATCCTCGATTTAAACGCACAGGGAGTGGCGGACACGGCCTGTCCGTCGACGTCTCGTTCGGGCAGTCCCGTACACAAATGTGCCAGCGGCGAAGGATGAAATCTCTGCCATCAGTTTCAAATCGTTCACGAGCCACAACTGCAGTATGTCGGGATGCTGTTGACAGTTCTTTCACCAAAGAAGAAGGCTCGACAGAAACACCACTAGCGTCCTGTAAAACTTGCCACGGACAGCTCTTTGCACACTCACTTCTTTCCAATCGGCAACGAGCAGATTTCAGCACAAAGAATACCTTCTCTGCCTGGTTCATTTGTTATGGTATGTATAACTATTTACCTATGTCGATTTTTTAAAACGTTTCGTGGCCTTTTTAAATACCTTACCTCTTTAACTGTTTATCCAAGTTAATATTTTATATCTCCTCTGTTAACTTTAATAATGACACGACAAGAGTATAACGTTTTCTATTCAGACACTAACAAAATCTTACTCATCAATTAATCAATAACCTCTTTTAAATGAGTTTTAAATGCCTGTTGTATATGGAATTTGATCCGAAAACTGATTTTCAAGTGGAAATTGAGGAACTCTTCAGTCTGTACCGAGCTTCTGTATTTCAAAAGTTACGCAGGGATGCCATCCAATTAAATTGTGAGATTGATTTCCTTTTTTCATGTGCACTGAAATAATAAATATCAGTAAAGAAATCAACTGAATAGGCGAAATCAGCAAAAGGAAACGTTATAACTATATATGGTACATCAAATAAATCAAAGTGAAGATGACGTTAAGCATCAATAAAATCTAAGATATTCTGAGATGTTTTAACATTATCGAAATATTAGGCCTCCATGCTGCGTCTCAGATACACCAGGTTGGACGTATTAAAATAATGGAAGGGTTTCTTTCGGAAAGAGTCATCACAGTTTATCATAGTTTATTTCCATAAAAATATAATACGAAGTAATTCACAACAATGCTATAACAATTATTTGCCGTTGCAGTTATATAATTTCTTAGTTCACTTAGACAAACACTATGATGAGCTCTGTGGTGCAGTGCGCTGACAACAGAAGTCGGAAATGTTACGAACGCATTGAATAGCTTCGCACAAGCACACACGATTCACACAAACGAGGAATAGACATTGAAACAAGTTTGTCATCATCACAAGTTATTACCTTAAATAAGAATACTACGGAATGCCTTTCCCAGAAAGAAATTTATCTGCAACATCTCCTACATGAAGATAAGACGCCATAGATTGAAACACGCCCAAAGTGCGTGAACATTTAAGAATAAATATCAGATACAATGATGCGTCTAATTATAAAGTACAGTGCGCTGTAATGTGAAAGAAAACGCAAGTCATACAAAGAGCTGATGTCTCTATAGGTGAATCACAGGTTGTCTTCTTACGAACAAAGTAAACATTTCCTTTCTTCGTTATGGAACTGTTACAGCATATTTCTGGCAGAACTCTAAAAAAAAGTGCTTCACTGTTGTAAATAGCTTCATGGGATAAAAATGAGGACGTCAAGTACTGTAGAACTAAGTTCTTCTAGAATATTGACCATGAACCCAAAATACATCACTCTCACGTTACTTAACCAGCTTAAGCTGACAGTTTTCTCATGTGTGAAGCCTAAGATAGACAGGTACATTAAAACTACCAGTCAAATTAATGGACCACAGGAATGGATACGTATTACATTAAGGAAACCATTCAAGAGTAATACAGAAAAGGACAAATCTAATCTAATTCTTCATAATATACCCAATAGCAAATGTATGGAAATTAGGGGGAGGGCGATGAGAGGGAAGGAGTAGTGGAAGGGAGGGTCATAGGGAAGGTGGTGGGTGGGGGGCGGGGGGCGGGAATGTATGATCTTTGTTTTGAGTATGGAGCTTTGTTACCACGAGTTCGAAGACAGATTCTGACTGATTCTATGTAATATTTTTATACCTGTGTAGATTTACCACTATTTTGTCTCATTTTTATGAAATTGTTTTATACCTGATTGTGAGATTTTACTCATGCTGAACTTTCTTATCGTGTCATGTTGTACTTAGCTGTCTATTACTTCTGATTTTATCTAATCGTTTGTACTTGACTACGTGTTTTACCTCTATTTTACGTCTGATCTTCTGTAATCTTTTATAGCTAGTGTGTGGTTTCGTTAATGTTGGAGAGTCTTATCTTGATATGTCGTACTTTTGTCTACGGTTCTATTTTTTGGTGTCTTGAAAATTTGTTTTTGTATTACTAGCGCCGTCAACGCGTTCAAAATTTGTTTCGTGGATTTGGCGAGTATGACACTGATATGATGCAGTTCAGATGGATTATTACGTCCAGTTCAAATTGTATCCTAAATATCTTCTTTTTAAATATTTTTATTTCTATTTGAAATACGTATTTTGGAATGCTTATAAAAAGAGCGAAAAAGAGAAAAATATGTCAAATAAAGTTGGTGCTAGACAGGACAGTTCTGATAATCACTCTCTAGCCTCGTCACCCTAATACCTTCCACGTGCGGTGTATCACGTGAATGAAGTTCAGCTTCGCACTGCTTTACAAGATGTGTTTAACGCCAATGAACAAGTTTATGTGGCTGTCGTGATGGATATTATTACATAGCTTATTGGTGTATAGCAGTTATTTTTGTAATGTGGTACTGTTTTGTAATGGACAGAGTACTTACTATTTGCTTACTGTTTTTTGGGATGATCTGATAATGAGCTTAGGCTCCAAATTAGTCATCGACTAACAAAGGAAACTGATATTGCAATTACGACGATTCACTACAATTTCTTGCGAAACCGTGCAATTGCTGGCGTCATGCATTCCAGTATGCTGGCAATTACCATACAAGTTATTAACTAAACTGAAAGTAATTGAATAAGTATTGAGAAATAAAGCCCATTCATGTGAAATACGATCCACATGAACTTTCCCGTTAAAAGAGAACTTATACTATTGAAAAGCATATGGTGGACTAACGGACTTCCTGCACCATATATTCTGGTTAAACAAAGCAAGGTCGAGAAAAACACTACTAAATTCACAAAATAAAATCGCTAAAATCCTCTGAAAAATTTAGAAACTCTACCACCGAAATTGAAAGTGTACCAGAAAACTAAACACGGTCATCCGTTAGGATAGCGACACCCCATCACACTCTAAGCTTCGACACACGCTCACCGGACGTTCAGCGCCGAGTGCGTGGTCGCAGCCGAGGGGTCCTTCCCGCCACCAACCTAACCACTGTTCGACGAATAGCGATAGCGCTCAAATTCCTGACTCGGCAAGGTTCGTTATCTACAATGTTACTACTACAGCGGAGAAGCATGTGCAGTGCTGCTCCATTGTCGTTGTTGAGGTCTTCAGTCCGAAGACTGGTCTGATGCAGATCTCCATGCGACTCTACAAGCCTCCGAATAATGACTGTAATCTACATCTGTCTGAATCTCCTTACTGTATTTGCCTATGCGTCTACATCTACGATTTCTACCACCCCTCCTCCCCCCCACACACACACTCGCCCACACACACACTCCCAATACTAAGCTGGTGACCCCTTGATATCTCAGAATGTGTCCTATGAAGAGATAATCAAGTTGTGGCACAAATTTCTTGTCCCCTTCTCCCCCCTCTCCCCGTTCTATTTCATATCTCCTCAATAGTTAAATGATTTATCCATCTAATCTTCAGCATTTTCTGTAGTACCACTTTTCAAAAGCTAGTATTCTCTTCTTCCCTAAACTGTATATCGTCCATGTTTCACTTACATACACAACTGGCCATTAAAATTGCTACACCATGAAGATGACATACTACAGACGCGAAATTTAACCGACAGCAAGAAGATGCTGTGATAGCAAATGATTAGCTTTTCGGAGCATTCACACAAGGTTGGCGCCGGTGGCGACACCTGCAACGTGCTGACATGAGGAAAGTTTCCAACCGATTTCTCATACACAAACAGCAGTTGACCGGCGTTGCCTGGTGAAACGTTGTTGTGATGCCTCGTGTAAGGAGAAGAAATGCGTACCAACAGGTTTCCGACTTTGATAAAGGTCGGATTGCAGCCTATCGCGATTGCGGTTTGTCGTATCGCGACAGTGCTGCTCGCGTTGGTCGAGATCCAATGACTGTTAGCAGAACATGGAATCGGTCGGTTAAGGAGGTTAATACGGGACGCCGTGCTGGAATCCAACGGCCTCGTATCACTAGCAGTCCAGATGACACGCATCTTATCCGCATGGCTGTAATGGGTCGTGCAGTCACGTCTCGATCCCTGAGTCAACAGATGGGGACGTCTGCAAGACGACAACCATCTCCACGAACAGTTCGACGACGTTTGCAGCAGCATAGACTAACAGCTCGGAGACCATGGCTGCGGTTACCCTTGACGCTGTATCACACACAGGAGCTCCTGCGATGGTGTACTCAGCGACAAACCTGGGTGCACGAATGGCAAAACGTCATTTTTTCGGATAAATCCAGATCCTGTTTACAGCATCATAATGGTCGCATCCGTGTTTGGCGACGTCGTGGTGAACGCACATTGGAAGCGTGTATTCGTATCACCATACTGGCGTATCACCCGGCGTGATGGTATGGGATTCCCTTGGTTACACGTCTCGGACACCAGATGTGTTACGACCCGTGGCTCTACCCTTCATTCGATCCCTGCGAAACCCTACATTTCAGCAGGATAATGCAAGGCCGCATGTTGTAGGTCCTGTACGGGCCTTTCTGGATACAGAAAATGTTCGACTGCTGCCCTGGCCAGCACATTCTCCAGATCTCTCACCAATTTAAAACGTCTGGTCAATGGTGGCCGAGCAACTGGCTCGTCACAATACGCCAGTCACTACTCTTGATGAACTGTGGTAACGTGTTGAAGCTGCATGGGCAGCTGTACCTGTACACGCCATCCAACCTCTGTTTGACTCAATGCTCAGGCGTATCAACGCCGTTGTTACGGCCAGAGGTGGTTGTTCTGGGAACTAATTTCTCAGGATCTATGCACCCAAATTTCGTGAAAATGTAATCACATGTGAGTTCTAGTATAATATATTTGTCCAATGAATACCCGTTTATCATCTGCATTTCTGCTTGGTGTAGCAATTTTAATGGCCAGTAGTGTACATGGGTACACTCCAGGAAAATACTTTTACAAAAGAGCTAGTTTTGACTTTATTCGACTATATTCCATTTTCCTTGTTTTCAATAATTCGAAAACCGTCTTAATCGAATTGTTATTATTGGTCGACTGCTGGTGTAAACGCCCAGAAGATGACACCTACGTCGGCTTGAAACCGGTTGGCGGTGTAATAATAATAATAAATGCGATTAAGACTGTTCTTGAATTATTGATTAAGCGTACTAATCACTGCTTCTCTCTACAACCATGTTGTCCAAAAATCCTTGTTTTGTTTTTGTTGATATTCATCATATATTCTCCTTTCAAGACACTGTCCATTCCATTTATCTGCTCTTCTAAATCCTTTGCTGTCTCTAACAGAATTACAATATCATCAGCAAACCTCTAAGTTCTTATTTCTTCTCCCTGTACTCTAACTCCTACTCCAAATGTTTCTCTGGTTTGCTTTCCTCGTTGCTTAATGTACAGATTGAATAACATCGGTGAAAGCCTACAACTCTGTCTCAATCCCTCCTTAACAAGTGCGTTCCTTTCATGCCGTTTCACTCTTGAAACTGCGTCTGGTTTCTGTACAATTTGTAAATACTTTCTGATAGCACCAACGAGGAAAGAGACACATTAGCAAAGAAACTGAGTAGCATGCACAAAAACATTAAATTCGCCATTGAATATGAGACCACCAACAGCATCAATTTCCTAGATGTAAAAATCACTAACAAAAACCATGAACATCATTTTGAGAAAGCCAACATCCACTGATGTATGTATCAACAGATCTTGTCATCCAAACCAGCATAAGATGGCGTATTTTAGATCCACAATGAACCGCCTACACAAAATTCCTCTTGAACCAGATAAAGAAAAAGAAATCAATATTATTAAAACCATAGCCTCAAACAATGGATACAGCCCTCTCATGATAGACAAACTATCATAAAAAATCCAAAAACCATCAGCCAACACAACTGTGCACCAGACAACCATGCAACTTGCACAAGACACAGTAGAAAAGAGCAGGAAATATGTTACACTACTCTTCTTAGGGAGCATATTCTATAAAATAAGCAACCTATTTAAAAACACAAACGTTAAAATAAGCTTCCACACAGACAACAAACTCCAGCACTTAGCAGTTCACAACTTAAAGAAGAACAATCACCACACAAAAAAATCTGGCGTATACAAACTCAGCTATCAAAGATGCCCCTCTTGCTATATAGAACAAATTGGAAAAGCATTGAGACAAGGTTCAAAGAGCATATAGGTGCCATACATTTGAACAACATTTCAAATCCACATTTGTCATGCACACAACTACCAACAGCCATGGAATGAAGAGCATTGAAAACCATGTACAAGTACTGCACCATACTGAGAAAGGTAGCCTTATGAATTTTCTTGAGGAGAGTGAAATATATGTACCTAAAAGCAAATCACCACAAAGTCTCCTCAATGAGCAAACCGAGTTAGCCAATGCAGCCTTTCTTCAAACTTTTATTTACCTGCTCTCCAATTTAAGGTAAAAGAAAGTCCACTTTTGTAATATTTGTAATATTTATAAATCCACATCCATCCCAACCCATTTGAATGTAAATAGTAAGTAACGTAACGTTACCAATTTAATATCTGCTGTCACATACTGAGGGTGGAAGTCCTTGGTTGTTATGGTTGTAGTATCGCCATCTTTGTATGCATACCTCCATGTGATGAAACGCCTAAGTGTATGAGTGGCGCCTTTTATATATATATAATATATATATATATATATAAAAGAAAAGTGCATTATACAATTTTCGATGTTGCAAGATGATAAGCAACCTGCACTGGAACGTAATGGCGCGAATTCTTCATTGTAAGTAACCGAAACATCTTCCATTTAATAATAATAATTTGTTTACATCTCTTACAATTGTCGTGAGGCACAGTTACAATTAAAAAGACGTTGTATCACATCTTTTTTGTAGTTGTGGGGCATCACCACCCGAAGGAAGTTTCATCAGGTGGGGAAACAAAAAACGAAATGTAATGTAAAATGTGAACTTGTCGCCTGAAGATGCACCTATCGTTTCGAAACCGGTAACTGCGCTATTTAAGTAAATAAATAGCATTGTAGAAAGTGGCTGGTTGTTGTAATCTTCTGTGTTAAGAGTCAACCTATAATTTGTAAATAGCCTTTCGCTCCCTGTATCTTATTCCTGCTACGTTCAGAGTCTCAAAGAGATTACTTCGGTCAACATTATCAAAAATTATGTTGCTCTTTCCTTAACCTATCTTCAAAAATAAGTCATATGGTCAGTCTTACCTCGTGTGTTCCTACATTTCTCCGAAACCAAGACTGATGTTCCTGGGGTCGGATCTACCAGTTTTTCCATTCCCCTGTGAAGAATCCGTATTAGTATTTCCGAACTAAGATTTATTAAACTGATAGTTCGGTAATTTTCGAACCTTTCAGCAATTTCTTTGTTTATAATTGGAATTATTACGCGCTTGCACGGCGGAAAATGGGAGTGAGAATATCTGTAGAAAGGAGAGGTGTGACCTGGCAGCAAGTGGAGTAAGAAAAGTGGTGGGAGGACCGAGCCAAAAGGAGAGGACTCGTCAGCATCCAGACCCAGCAGTAGCTGGAGCGGGATTCGGATATAGATAGATAGATAGACATGCTTCTTGAAGTCTAAAGGTATTTCGCCTGTCTCATATATCTTTCACACTAGATGGAAGATTTCTGTTATCACTGGCTTTCCAAAGGCTACCAGTAGTTCTAACAGAATCACGTTTATTCCTGGGGCTTTGTTTCGACTTATATCCTTTAGGGCTGTATCAAATTTTTTTCGCAGTATCATATCTCCCATTTCATTCTCCTCTATAGCCATCTTCTATTATAATGCCTTCATCTCCCTTGCACAGACGCTCTACACAGGATGATCGTTAATACAACTGACAACCTGCAGGGACGGATTCATGAATGGAAGTGGAGGAGAAAACGTCCTACGAGCATGTGTCCAGAAATGGACGGTGTTCGTCCAATGAAAGCTAATCGGCCCGAAACAAAGTGTAGAGCTGCACAGCTGCATCGCATGCACCTTACAACACATGTTCAAAGTGGCCTCCATGGGACTGCAGGTGATAGGGATGGTAGTGGTTGGCACGCAGGATACACGTAAACGCACTTTGGCTTACGCCACACTGTCGGGCCACACCAACACCCAAAAATGGCTTGCAGTGTTGCGAGATGCGGTTGGTGCGTGTGAGGGTGCTTGTTTCGGTACAGCCGCGATGCCTCTCGACCGTCTCCATCTGTTTGGCCGTACACAAACACCATCTCTGCTAGTTCCCGGCATAAATAGGTGACCATTCTGCCGCTTACATTACGCTGCGTCAATCACACTGCCGCAATCCCCCTCCACCTCGCCAACCCCTCTGGAAACCTCCAAAACTCCCCCTCACCTCACTGATACACGCACACATTTGATATCGAATTAAATGATATATTAATTAAATACGATGTTATTCAATCTGTATATTGAGCAAGCAGTAAAGGAAACAAAAGAAAATTTTGGAGTAGGAATTAAAATCCATGGAGAAGAAATAAATACTTTGCAGTTTGGCAACAACATTGTAATTCTGTCAGAGACAGTACAGGACCTGGAAGTGCAGTTGAACGGGATGGACAGTGTCTTGAAAGGAGAATATAAGATGAACATCAAAAAAAGCAAAACGAGGATAATGGAATGTAGTCGAATTAAGTCGGGTGATGCTGAGGGAATTAGATTAGGAAATGAGACACTTAAAGTAGTAGAGGAGTTTTGCTATTTGGGGAGCAAAATAACTGATGATGGTCGAAGCAGAGAGGATATAAAATGTAGACTGGCAATGGCAAGGAAAGCGTTTCTGAGGAAGAGAAATTTATTAACATCGAATATAGATTTAAATGTCAGTTTGTCTTTTCTGAAAGTATTTGTGTGGAGTGTAGCCATGTATGGAAGTGAAACGTGGACGATAAATAGTTTGGACGTGAAGAGAACAGAAGCTTTCGAAATGTGGTGCTACAGAAGAATGCTGAAAATTAGATGGGTACATCACATAACTAATGAGGAGGTACTGAATAGTAATGAGAACAAGAGGATTTTGTGGAACAACTTGACCAGAAGAAGGGATCGGTTGGTAGGACATGTTCTGAGGCATCAAGGGATCACCAATTTAGTATTGGAGGGAAGCGAGGAGGGTAAAAATTGTAGAGGGAGGCCAAGGCATCAATACACTAAACAGATTCAGAAATATGTAGCTTGCAGTACCTACTCGAAGATGAAGAAGCTTACACAGGACAGAGTAGTATGGAGAGCTGCATCAAACCAGTCGCTGGATTGAAGACCACAACAACAACAACAACAATTAAATCGATAAATTAATCAACCCCGACCCTCTAGCAAACCCTACACCCGTGCCTTCACACCCCCACTTTGCTCCTCTGTCCCATCTCGAAGTTGGCAGGTAAACGACTCAGTCTGTGCTGGAGAGGACAGAACTCACGATAGGAAATTCAAATCAATCTCAGTTACATAGCAAAGGATATACTGTCTCTTTATAAAATTCAGTTTGTAGGGGTTGGATCTCTCTTTTATTCGGTGGGAAAAGCTCGTCACTCTCTACTGTTTTGCAAGACGCGGGTCTTGCAAAATACATCGAAAAGAAGTATCTAAATAGATCGCTTTTTTATCTGTACCGCAAGGAATAACATCACGAAATGGACGCCAACATAACCCACTGCACGTAATTACACCGTTAAATATCTTCCACTTGCGTCTTCGCACCGATCATAAGATAAGGCCAATGTGCCGGCAGCTGCATGTCTTCCCGCACACGAATCCAACTGCAGCAACCCTTTGAGCTCCGAATGCTGGACAGGTAGCCGCCAGTCACCTGCAGAGGAATGCGTTGTACCAGAAGTTGGTTTCCTTTGAAATTTGGTACGAGACTAACTTCCTGTTTTGTACCCAGACACACACGTTCCACACCAGGGAATTGGAAGCAGCTGCTAAATGCGTTCGCCCTACAGTGCACGTACCGACTGTGCTAGTTCACGATACCACCAAGAGGGGAAGCTACGAGAAGCAGTCCGCTCACCGTTCATCCCTCCACCCTGTCCCCTGCTTCCCTCCCTCGCTGTTCCTCTGGTCAGTTGGTTACTTCCTGTTGGTGGCGGCAACGAAGCACCAGGTGGTGGCAACTCTTTGATATTGTTACCTGAGAAATTGCTGTGGAAACACATGCTTGCCCCCTCTCTCTGTGTCTTTGTCTCAAGTCTTTACTTCCTGATTTGTGAACCAATGTATGCAAACACACACAGACCAAGATGTCCTTCCCACGCCTCCTAACTCCCATCCCCCTTCTCTATTGCCCTCGCCACATATCCCAACCTTGGACTGGTATTCGGTATATCGCTTTGTTCTCACACTGCTGGCCGCTGTGGCCGAGCGGTTCTAGGCGCTTCAGTCCGGAACCGCGCTGCTGCTACTGTCCCAGGTTCGAATCCTGCCTTGGGCATAGATGTGTGTGATGTCCTTAGGTTAGTTAGGTTCAAATAGTTCTAAGTTCTAGGGGCTAATGACCTCAGATGTTAAGTCCCATAGTGCTCAGAATCATTTGAACCATTTTCTTCTCACATTTCCCAACTATGCAAACCTGTAGTGGATGGAGCAAACACATTTGAGAAGAAGTAGGTAGCATCTGTCATGTGCCACACTAGACCCTCCTTTGTTCCGAGCAAAGCAGGAGATACCTGGTAAATCCCCAGCTGCGGATGTCTTGAAATTGTCCCCTCACTCTGTCAGATTGACTGACTGAATCATTCAATCGATACACTTTTTGTGCGTGCGGTTTTTCCTTGCATCGTATTGGTGAATACTAGGATTGGTATATTCGGTGGGATTTGATGGCGCAACTGTACTGTTTCCAAACCCTTCTGGATTTTTTCTCTCCTTCCTATTGGTGGTTACTGGCATAGTTACACCATTTGATAGGAAGTCAGTTCCGTTGGAGGTAGCTAAAAATTTCAAATATTAGCTCAGCTGGACGCTATGTCGTTAAGCAATTTGTGGAGGGTTCTGATTGGTATGCGTGTTCGCAATACAACTATCGGAAACAATGCATTGATCAATCAGGAATTTCATGTTGCTGTCACAGATATTGGAGAGATAGTACTCTTCTACGTCTGGTCAGTTTCAAATTAACACAGAGATAATCCTGCTGGCCAGGTTGGTTAAAGATAGAGGAAGAGTTACGAGATACCTAGAGTAAGGCCATCTAAAGTATTGTTCAGGATCCTTAGCCAGTAAGTTCAACGAAGGAACCATCCCGGCATTTGCCTGGAGCGATTTAGCGAAATCACGGAAAACCTAAATCACGATGGCCGGACGTGGGATTGAACCGTCGTCCTCCCGAATGCGAGTCCAGTGTCGAAACACTGCGCCACCTCGCTCGGTAAAGGAGGAGGTGGTTTAGTAAAGATACCGAAGTTAAGAACCGTCTGCAATGTCATTGGCTGATAGCATCACGAGGTTGTTGTGATGAAGCGAATTGTTTACATAACAGTTCTTCGAGAGTGGTGGTTGGACCAGGAGTAATAGAGTAAAATGCGCTGATATTACAGAAAAACAGGTAAATTTACGAAAATTGATGGAAAAACGGCAAAAAATGTGGAGGGATGAAGGTACTTCCATGCTCACCTGGGTGTATGAAAATCATTCCATCCTCCGCTGATGCGATTGACAACTCATAATATCTGTGCTCTATGAGTTTAAGTCCTGCAGAATATCTCCTTGTTCCACATGCGATTATGCATTCTAAGTCATAAAAATGAATGAGGTCATCACCCTCGGATAGGTATTTGAAAATGCTCCACACTCTCGCAAACTCTTCCAGTTTCCATATGTTGTAATGTCTTCCACATTTTTAAGAAACACCACCTGCGTCTTTTATTTCAATCAATCTTTGTGTTGTGGAAGCAGCGTAGTTCAGACCATGTAATGTATGGCTTTCTGTGAGAGCCAGTTGATCAAAACGTGTTATTGTCAGTTAGCACCTGACACAGACCTCGAAGTCATGGTAGAAAAACAAAATGTGTGGCTGTATACACAGCTGTAGTAAAACACTGCTTCAATGTCTCACAGCAAAAAGCAACGTACTAAACTGCTTATGAAACGATAACACAAAAACCCTCTCCTTGTGAGTGATAGTCGATACGGTCTTCCTCCAGTACAGGCAACAGAACTTAACATAGATCAGAGGAAGCGACTTCAGTCACTGGTCATACTCTCCAGTGGACCAATACATGTGTGTTTAATGGGTTCACAACATATGGTCGATGACAATACACAGACGGTATGACGGTATTTGTATCGCCATATATCGGAAGAGAGAGCCATATAAAACCTCGTATTGAGTTCTCTACCAGTTAACATTAGCGAAGATTTTATAGTTCGTAGTTTTACTCCACTGCGTGTAACAAAAATAACAAGGGAGAAAGAGAGAGAGAGAGAGAGAGAGAGAGAGTGTGAGAGTGAGATACTGTGCTGTCAACAAAGACTTGGACGCCATTACACTGTCACATTTCTAGCTTGGTAGCCACAGGAATATGATAAAGGAGATTAGGTCATGTGCAGGAGTGATGTTTATAGACAGTCATTCGACATCGATGAATTGTAGGTTTTATACTTCTTATTTTCTTTGTGCTGTCCCTGTATACTCTGTATGGTTACAAATTTCCTCCTGTACATTAGTGTGCTGTTTTTCCCGTTGTCATGTCTCTCTGCTTAGTCGGCGATGGATGGAAGACTAGACGGTCATCTACCTAATAGAACAGTGCTATCAGAGTGTGATGAGATTTCGAAATAATTAGCAGGTATCTGTAAATTGGCGGGGGACATTTCTTACTCGTCGAAATCAGGTGGATTCAAATTCTATATACCGAAGACTGGAGGATTCGTGAGGAAACGGTACGTAAGCAATACTCTGACGATAGGGGAGTTGGGAAGTGAACCCTATACCGTGTCCTGTAACTATTGTCGGCAAACATATTACAATCTATCACATACATCTTGCAAAGTGACTGCAGTCAACAGCAGGTGTTCCATCTTTTGTTTTCACGATAAATAAGAGGTAATATTTTTCCGCGAGATTTGTGTGCCTATAAATGAGTGGACTCTGTCTTGGAGTGAGATTCGTTGTTGTTACTATCCTATCACGTGGTCGACCCTTCCTCCTCCTTGCTCCTTATTCTTCATCCTGCTGTAGCTGACAGAAGCAACTTGGGATTATATAGTACTTTAAAAAACCAATCACAACATCAAATACCTGATTGATGATTTTATTGTTTCAGACAGTGATACTGCGAGCATGCACACCAGTCTGACCCCTCTGCTAATTGCTTAACCAATTTCTGCCTAGCGTAACATATATATCACGGAACAGCCTATCATTGTTTTCTCTCGTTGGCAACAATGCCTGCGTTTGGAGTGGCTATTGTTGTGTGGCTTTCAGATAAGGAGGCTTTATGTTTATCTTTAGGTGGGTTTCAGTCAGTTGCAAGCATTAAGTGGTCAGTCACTGGTACCTGAAGTACGGAAGACTTTTCTGAGTGCGATTATGTCTTGGAATAAGAAATAAGTATCATTTTTTATCGCAAATTATAATACAATTTGTTTAAATTACGGTTGATTATAATGTTAAGAGTACTGAAATTTATGTTAATAGTTATCTACAAAATTCAGTTCTTAGTTTTGTGGCTCCAGATACAGTTTTAATTTTGTGTTGCATATATGTCACACTAGGCAAAACAGTGAAAATAACGATTCGTTCTCTTTAGAGGTCTATCTCTCCATGAGATCCTGGCTATTGTTGAAGGTAAGGAAGAAGATTCAACAGATATATTTATTGAACCTCCTGAAGCTAATGTGAATTTGGATGAAGATTCTGGGGAAGAAGATGGAGGAGAAAACATTGACAATCTTGGACCAAGGCAACTCCAGGCTGGTGCAGAAGTGGTTTTAGCAAGTAAAAACAGGTTAGGTAGTGAACCTGGGATTAATTTCACTCCTAATGATAAACCAGATGAACAGCAAAAGTCACAGATATTAAAAACTGTAATCAGAGAATGGAAAAAAGACGATCTGCGTAGTGTTAGTTCTTTATTTCCTGAGAGTGATTATAGTAAATACAGAAACTTGTGTCCAGTTCAGTGCTTCGAATTATTTTCGAACGACGAAGTAATTGAATTTCTTCTCACTGAATCGACGCAGTATGCTTTGTTCAAGAACTGCTCAGATCAAAAATGGTTCAAATGGCTCTGAGCACTATAGGACTCAACTGCTGAGGTCATTAGTCCCGTAGAACTTAGAACTAGTTAAACCTAACTAACCTAAGGACATCACAAACATCCATGCCCGAGGCAGGATTCGAACCTGCGACCGTAGCGGTCTTGCGGTTCCAGACTGCAGCGCCTTTAACCGCACGGCCACTTCGGCCGGCAACTGCTCAGATCCAAAAATAACATATGAAGAGATAAAAGGTTTCCTAGGAATTCTAATTCTTTCTGGTTATAATCCTTTACCTAGCAGAAGATATTACTGGGATTCTGGTCTGGACTTGAGAAATGAAATGGTCGATGAGAAGGGACAGGTTTGAAACAATTATGAGATTCATTCACTCGTAAGACAACACAAAAATAGATGCTAATGATAGAATGTGGAAACATCGTCCATTAATAAATATGCTAAGAACAAAGTTAACTCTCCACTTTCAGCCTGAGCAAGATTTGTCTTATGATGAGAGCATGAAAAGTATTTTAGCAGACATGGATGTAAACAGTTTGTGAAAGGTAAGCCCATTAGATTTGGGTACAAAGCATGGCGTCTAAACACAACCATGGGTTATCTGGTGGACTTTCAAATATACCAAGGAGCTGATCCTCAGAGGAATGAAAAATATGAGAAAGCATTTGGAAAATGTGCTGCTCCTTTGATTCAAATGATCGATTCTCTTCCTGAAAAGAACAAACATCCACCCTACAGATTTTATTTTGACAACTTGACAACCTGTTTACATCACAAACATTGTTGATTTACCTGAAGCAACGAGGTTTTGGTGCAACTGGGACTATTCGCGATAATCGTCTGCCTAGAGAGTGTCATCTCATACCTTCTAACACTATGTACAAAAGGAATAAGAGGGGAGATTTTGATTACAAGAGCAGCAAAGAAAGTGGAACAATCGTTGCCAGATGGCTAGATAATTCTACAGTAACAATTGCTTCCACAAGCCATGGTATCAGTCCAGTCAGCACCGTTGCCCGACACTCTAGACAAGAGAAGAAAAGAATACTTGTACCTCGACCTAATGTCATTGGTGAATACAACAAAAATATGGGAGCACCTGACCGAATGGATGAAAATGTAGCGTTATATAGAGTGAGTGTCAGAGGAAGGAAACGGTAGTGGCCAATTTTTACATGACTTCTAGATATCTCTGTACATTATGGGTGGCTTCTTCATAGGAAGACTGGTATAAATATGCCTCAGCTGCACTTCCGGCGCTACATTGTGAAATGTTACCTGACTTCCAATGCTGCAGTACCAAGAGGTCCTGGACGCCCTGCAGGTAATTCAAACCAAGGCAGAGCGCTGCATGATATCAGATATGATGAAACAAATCATCTGGTAGCCATGGTGCCACAGAAAAAAAGAAGACGCTGTGCGGTGGAAAACTGCAAAGGAATCCCAAGAACAATATGCTGCAAATGTGATGTTGGTTTGCGCATAGAATGTTTTGTGCCATATCACAGAAAGTTAGTACTGTCACCTGAACTTGATGTAAATCACATACAGTGTATTATTTTACTTGCTGTCATATATCCTGCCTAAAATGTATTTTCTGCCTAGCGTGATATATATGTTACGCCCTTTTTTGTTTCGATCATTACTTTTTTGTTTTGATTGTTGTATTGCTTTTCTTTGATGAAAATAAACACATAAAAATCTAATTTATACAAATCAGAAGAAAAAAATAATTCAGGCAGAAATGAGTTAACGACATAGCATGCAACTGAGCTGATATTTGAAATTTTTAGCTACCTCGAACATAATGGACTTCCTAACAAATGACGTAACTGTGCCAGTATCAGCCAATAGGAATCAGGAGAAAAAAAGTCCAGAAGGGTTTGGAAACTGGGCAGTTGGGCCATCGAATGCCACCAAATATACCAGTCCTATAGTATCCACCAATACGATGCCAGGAAAAACTGCCTACACGCAAAGGGCATCCATTGAATTAATTAGTCACTCAATCTGATAGAGTGAGGGAATATTTCGAAGATATCCACAACTGGGGTTTACCAGATATCTGCTGCTTTGTTCAAGACAAAAGAGGGTCTAGTGTGACACTGGACAGAGGCTACCTACTTCTTCTCGAATGTCTTCGCTCCATGCACTACAGGTTTGCATAACTGTGGAAGTGTGAGAAGAAAAGGATATACCGACTGCCAGCGCAAGGTTTGCATGTGCGGTGAGGGCGACAGAGGTGGATGAAAGTTAGGAGGAGTGGGGAGGACATCTTGGTCTGTGTGTATTTGCTACGTTGGTCCATGAAACAGGAAGTAGCCACGTGAGACAAAGAGAGAGAGAGAGTAAGCATGTGTTTCGACCTTATTTTCTCAGGTATCAATATCAAGGAGTTGCCACCACCTGATGCTTCGTTGAACAGGATTTACCAGAGGACGGAGGGATAAGGGGAGGAGGGGATTGGATGGAAAGAGGAGGCGTAAGGGAGTTCCTTCTCCCAGGGTCCTTTGCTGGTGGTATTGTGAATTAGCTCAACAGAGGCAAGGATATCATCAGGAGTGCCCCAATGAGGTGCGATAGGATCACTGTTATTCTCTATATACTTAAATGATTTGTCAGACAAGCTAGGCAGCAATCTGTAGTTGTTTGCTTATGATGCTGTGGTGTATGATAAGGTGTCGAAGTTGAGCTACTATAGGAAGATACAAGACAAAATTTATAATTGGTGTAATGAATGTCAGTTAGCTCCAAATGTGAGAAAACGTAAGCTAGTGCGGATGTGTAGGAAGAACAAACCTATAAAGTTTGGGCCGGTCGATGTGGCCGAGTGGTTCTAGGTGCTTCAGTCTGGAATCGCGCGACCGCTACGGTCGCAGGTTCGAATCCTGCCTCGGGCATGGATGTGTGTGATATCCTTAGGTTAGTTAGGTTTAAGTAGTTCTAAGTTCTAGGGGACTGATGACCACAGATGTTAAGTCCCATAGTGGTCAGAGCCATTTGAACCATTTTGACACTTCACCAGTTACTTTGCCCTGCAACTGTCAAGGAAAACTTGAATTTTTCAGCGTGAAACCGATCTCTAACAGGCTATATCTCCACATATCATATTGAGGTAGTAAACACAATTCGTATCCAGCACCATACGAAATCATTACTTCCGCATCGTGCATACAGCTATCGTCCACCTGCACTCGAAGAGAGACATATCCCAAAAAAGGCATAAGCACGTTTACCGCATACAGTCCTCGGAGCACTAGACACCTGCTGCGAGGTCGGTCGTTCATCCATATCGGCTGATGGTCACGAGCCTAGTGACACCGCACATACGCGGGCCCGACGCAGGACCAGAGCCCAGACCACCTTCAGTGGACTGCGGTCACTCCCTGAACTGGCGTACAAAGGCTGGGTGGGTTCCATTCGGCACAAAGGCGTTCTTATTTCTGGCTCCAGCCTGCTTGCTTGCTGCCACGCTTTCTGTAGCCACCTCCAGATTCTGGGATTGCAAGAACAATATATTTTCACATGGTTTGCCAGAATATCATAGCATTTGCGCAATAGTTCTCGATATCAGCCGCAAGACGGTTATCTACCGATCGCTTGCACAGTATAATTCCGAAAATAAAGAGTGGAAATTACTTCCCTAGAAACCCGAGCTGCAAACCACTGAGTAACTAGAAACCTTTTCGAAAAAAATAGAGGAAACTGGTTGTCCCACTCGTGAATACTGACGTCGGTGATAAAACAGATTCCAAATCATGCTTCTACTTAACAAAGTCGACTAAGGTGTTTTTCATGTCTAGGGAATCAGCAACCGTCACTTCCACCTATCTTTCACCATCTAGATGCAGACAACACACCACAGTCGAGGTTCTCTCAACCAAATAATAACGGGAAATGTGTAGAAGCAGTCAACCGGACAATTTACATGGGAGGGAATAATGAGCCAGCGCAAACAGACGTCCATTTTGAATCTTCTAAAATTTCCACGAAGAACATACGCGATCACGAAGGCCGCCCTGCGCGTACGGAGTATTAGCTCGCTGTACAGTCGCCTAGAGGGCGACACGGTTAGGTCAGCTACGTTCCTGTACCTCAGCCGGCTTCTCCAGGCCTGAGAGCTCTCGTCGTAAGCAGGAAACGTCAGTCGTTTTGGCCATCTGCTACCGCCGCCACACGCCTCGCACTCCAGGCAGAATCATGCTAGGAAACCGGACATACATATTTTACCACTGTACTTGCAATTAGATATTACGATTGCAGTGTCAGTGTGACAACATTCGACGAAGAGCGAAGTATCGGAGATTCCCCCTCCTGATGGCTGTGGATCTGGAAATATAAATATCTGTACCGTTCATATAGGTGTACTTAATTTTCCACTTTTTATAAAAATCTTTCAGTTCCCTGACGACTCACAGTTTTCCACGTCAAATACATACCTTCTCTTACGAGAGGACATAGTCATTTTCTTTACACATGACAACATCGCTGTCATCCTCATATCTCCAACCTTTCGTCATCTGCTGCAGGACAAGGATTCCTCCTCGTTCCTCTATGCATTACTATCTTCAGTTAAGCTCATCCATTTTGCTGTTCAGCCCAGTTTTACATTTGGTCATCGTCTCGGCCCTCCATCACCTTTCGGAATCCATTAAACAGTTTCCCTGGGTCATCTGCTATTTATTCGCTTCGCTACACATCCCGCCCACCATTTTATTCTCATCTCACTGACAATGACGATTACAATTTCAGATTGTTCTCTGACCCAATTCTTTGATTTACTGTCTCTCTAGTAATCCCCATCATGTATCTCTCTTTTGGTCACTGAGCGACTGTTGGTTGTATAATGATGTCCTTATTGAAAGTTCAAGTGTCGCTGCTATGACTTAAAAATGGTAGTCTACGCTCATTGTAAATTATTCTTTTCACACACATTTGAAGCTGGATTTCGAAAATTCTACTTCGCGCAACGAGAGGAATCCAGGGCATATTTACTCTTCTGTTTACTTGTTTTCTTGCACATCAGGAAATGCGACGTTGTACGTAAGAATACATACCATACAGGAAAACATCTCCAAACCGACTCAACTGTACATTCCAAAGACGGCTGCCGTGTGACTGGTAGAGTATACATCCTCCTTTCGTTAGTACTTCAGGCAGCGGCGGCTCCTTTTAAAGGGCCAGAGCGGCCCGGCCCCATCAAAAATTTTGTGATACATTTTCCTCTTTCAGTTTTATATGAAACAGTTCGAGTATGAGATGGCTGTGGCGTAGTGCTACTGACAGAAACCCGACGTAATAAGGCCCATTTCTCTCTATTGCAGACACACGAAACGCGTATCATTCTTCAGCGCCAACAGGCTTTCCTTTCCCCATCGCATGTACTGAAAGCCGAGGGCCAGCAGCAGGTGGCCTGTAGCCGCTAACTGCCTCCACATTCCAGTCCAGCAGTCGCTGTTTCCCCCCCCCCCCAACGCCATCCTGCGCCAGCAAGAGCCTCAGTGGACGGGCCACCGTCTTTCCCCGCAAGCACCCCTGCCACGTTTCCGCTCTCCTCCCGCTGCCCGCCTGTGCACAGGTCTTCACAACGTTTGGGGTCAGCCACCTTGGGCCCGCAGCACCTAACTGTACTTGCTGCACGTGCCTTACTGCATTCCTTCGCCCCCCCCCCCCCCCCTCTCCTTCCCTACTGAAATTCATCAACGGGAAATGTGGACAGTAGCGAACGAGGCCATCTCTCAGTAGTGTCCAGTATTCTGGAGCTGCGTGATTGAAACTCGAGTGTTGGTCACTGATTTTAAAACGAATAAGGTAGATTGTTTGCTTTAAATGCGAACTTTTTAGGTTAAGCTTTACCGTGACTGTTATTAACGTTAAATAAAACAATAACTTTACTGTTACCAGCCACTTTTTGTTTATCTCCACGACGCGTTTCATAGGTTTAAACCTCCATCATCAGGTGGATTTACATTTGGTAGTACGTCTGTGTGTATGTTGCGTTACGTGACCACTGGAGGTACTCATTTTATTTTTACCGTTAGATACACGTTTAGTATTTTGTCCAAACAAAAACCATAACCATATTCTGAAATAGAGGTTTGTTTCTGCACTAGACCGTGCCTCATGTTCCTTCAAAAAACCGTAACACAACACACACATGTGATACTAACAAATGTAAATCCACCTGATGATGGAGGTTTAAACCTTTGAAACGCGTCGTGAAGATACATAAACAGTGACTTATAACAGTAAACATGTTGTTTTATTTAATATCGATTTTTTTGCTTAAAACGCCCTTTCATGTATAAAATATACAAGAGGAGTTTGAAAGCAAGCGGTTAGACGCACATCAACCAAAAGATTTCTTAGTGCCTTAACTCGACCGAAAGAAGAAGACAACCTTCTGCAACACATGGCTCTGTAAAAAGTCGCCTGCCGCGGTGGCCGAGCGGTTCTAGGCGCTACAGTCCGAAACCGCGCGACTGCTACGGTCGCAGGTTCGAATCCTGCCTCGGGAATGGATGTATGTGATGTCCTTAGGTTAGTTAGGTTTAAGTAGTTCTAAGTTCTCGGGGACTGATGACCTCAGATTTTAAGTCCCATAGTGCTCAGAGCCATTTCAACAATTTTTTTGTAAAAAGTCTTGGTTAACAGTGAGTGAAGGCAAACAGAAATTATTTTGTTTTTACTGTACGTTATTTGGTGGTGAAGGATTATGGACAGCAGTCAGCTGAACCAATTAAGAAACGTGAAGAAAGTGGCTTACATTTAGAATATACTCGTAAATATAAAATGTTTAGCACAATTAATATTGCTACTCAGATTGATTCGGCGTATAAAAGGTCAATAAAGAAATATTAGTTCCACGAATATTAGTTACAAAGAATAAACACGTACTAAGCAGAATAGTAGTTTTGTGGAACTTACGAGTTAGTTATGCATTGTTCTGCTGATAGATCACGCCGAGCAAAACCAAACTGCATGTAGGGATGGACATAATCTCGAAGGGTAGGTGCATTGTTGTATTGATCAATTTTGCCTTCCAGAATGACGATATCACCACGGAATGGCACGAAAACATTCCCCAAACCATCACGCTCGTCTCGTTCACATAACCTGTTTAGTTTGGCACCATTTAAAACCAGATTACATGGACACATCTTTTTCTTTTCCAGAGTTTATGTGCTAGCCTAGAGTTGCAGTTCCCTTCAAGAAAAGTGGAAAGCTTTCGCGAAGTTGGTTTTTCCTTGCTTTATTTATATTGTCGCAGACCTGGCTTCCTGTTGATAGATCTACCAGTAGGCTCCGTTAGATATTTATTCCAATATCGAAGATAGCAGGGAGATATTGGCGGATGTAAACCAGCGAGGGAATGCCACGAGCTGTGCTGGGTAGCTCAGGAGGTGCGGCACAGCCGACTATCGCTGGCTCGAGTGCCGGCCTGGTACACGGTTTTCATCTGCTGCAGAAAGTTTCGATACGTTTATTGCGTGCAGTTAGCTGCTTCCTCTCTGGCGTTGATACTTTGGTTCCAACCTCAGCGTCGTGTCCATAATGCCGTTACTTGCACACCATTTTTAGCGTTTTGCTTGCACTTCCCATCGCCTCCACCATCTGACTGCCATTTCTTTCCTCCTCCTGATCGTCAATAAATTCATCCACTGCAGCCGACCTCATATCAGAGGCGTGTTTCGCGATATCTTCCGGCGCTGGGGCTGGGGCTGCTAGTTGACGACGCACTCTGATGTGTACTACAGCCAGTCACGTGATCAAGTTAGCTGCTGCTACTGCAGTGTCTGCGGACTGCTTCGTCGGGCCGCTACGCTCGGACAAGTCCGCGCACGGTCAGTGTGAGTGCAGTAACCCACCACCACTCCGTTAAAGCTGCTGTCACCATTGCACAGAAGTTCACGTGCCCTCATATGAGTGACGTCAGGCACTGGTGTCCGTATCTCACGTAGTGATGGAAACAACAGAACGAAAATGGTCGAGCTAGTCTGTTGTACTTTTATGTGTTGGTTGGATTATTATTCATTTCTTCTCTCCGAGTCAAAGCAGGCTATGGGAGCAACCAGATGAAAACGTTCGACACCGCTCTAGCTTTGCACATCGAGTAAACTATCCATTCTGTCTTTTCAAGTTGGTCGGGCAGATGGTTGGTTGTTTTGGGGGAGGGGAACCAACAGCGAGGTCATCAGTCCCATTGGATTAGGGAATGATCGGGAAGGAAGTCGGCCACGCCCTTTCAAAGAAACAATCCCAGCATTTGCCTGAAGCAAATTAGGGAAATCACGGAAAACCTAAATCAGGATGGCCGGACGAGGGTTTGAATCGTCGTCCTCCCGAATGCAAGTCCACTGTGCTAACCACTGCACCAGCTCGCTCGGTCTTTTGAAGTGAAAACAGTTAGAAGTTTTTCTGAACTATATATTCATTCTTATAATTGTAGCCTCTCTTTGGTGATTTAGCTGACTGAGCTATCCATTAATTCTTCTGAGTGAACCCAGCCTGCAGTGCTTTCATTTGTTGAACTAAAGGACTGCTACATTATACCGCCAGAGGGTAGCCCTACAACCAGGGGAAGTGGAGACATATCTCAGGGGGCATGCGAAATTTGAAATAAGCATCAAACATGTTCATGTAATTATGAACTGAATGGAATAATTTTCCTTTTCATTAGTGGAAACTAATTCACATACTGTTGTGTATTAAGTTGTTCCACGTTCCACCAACGCCTAACTGATTAAGCTGACGTATCACATGGGTAAGCCTGCCGTCACTTAAATTGTTGACGCCGGACGAAAACCTTCGGGAACCCCGGACATCCGGGTAAGCTCGGATTAGTTTCCCTGACACACGCGGTCTGTTCACGGTAACTTGGCGGGTGGCCACGATGTGCCGCGGTGAGGGGGAGCGTGAGAGGGGGAGGGAGTGTTTGCTCGCCTGCCTGTCAGTGGCGGCAACGCCAGCGGGCGGTGCGCCTCGTACCGATCGCCAGACATACATCGCTCACGAGTAACAAGGATTTGCGAAAGAACATTAGAGTGACGTTCATGTTCGAACGTAGTACTCTTTTGCACTCAGAAATATGAACGTTAATTATGTCAGTTTTAGTACAGCTCAATGAGTAAAAGCCAAATGATATTTAAAGCAGAAACTCGCGGTTTGTGGCATATACGGCAAATGTTCTAGCCGCTTAACAGAGTTCATTGTGTTAAGGCGACCATATTTTCTAGACCCAACACGGGACGGGTTAAAAAATTTTAATATTGAAAAAAAGTCTTAATTAAACGTAATAAATAAAAATTCTCCCGCAAACAACTGGGAAACATTCAAGGAAAAAATCACAAAAATAGCGAAGGAGCAAATACCATTGAAGAAGAAGCACAAACATCCATGGTGGAATATGGTATGCGAAAAGGCAATTCAAGTTCGTACAGAAGCCTTTGCGAAGTACAGTTCAAATAAAAATGAGAAAACTCTTCAAAACTTTTTAGAAACACGGAAACTTTCAAATAAACTTATTAGACAAGAGAAGAGAAAGTATGTAGCTCAGCAACTGGAATCAATAGAAGCAGATTTTAAAAATTATAATACGCATGGATTCTACAAAACTTTTGCAAACCAAATTAAAGGGTATATCCCTAAAAATGTCTGTTTTCGGAAATCAGATGGGAATCTGGCACTAAGCGACGAAGAAAACTGTGAAGAATTAGCCAAATATTTTGAAACGCTACTAAACTGTCCAGAACCAACAGAAGCTCTTCCAATATCCAGCACTAAAGCCCCGCAACAGCAAGACTCTGTACCGCCAACTGAAGAAGAAATTATCAAACACATAAACAAACTCAAAAATAACAAAGCATCAGGAGAAGATGTAATTGTAGCCGAATTTCTCAAAAGTCTAGGGTCTAACTCAAGAAATGAGCTAGTTAAAATTATTCAAAACATATGGGTTACTGACGAAATACCAGAAGATTGGAAATGTGCCCTAATACATCCGTTACATAAAAAAGGGGATAAATCGGATGTGAACAACTATAGAGGAATCTCCTTACTTGCCGTCACATACAAGATATTATCAGCTTGTCTTCTTGAAAGAACACAAAAATTGCTAGAACCCAAAATCTCATATTTCCAAGCTGGTTTCAGACCAAACAGATCATGTCCAGAACAAATTTTAAACTTGAAATTGATTACAAGGATGAGACAAATGCGAAGGAAGCCTACAGTATATGTCTTTGTCGACTTTAAAAAGGCATATGATTCAATTCACAGACCCACACTATTTAAAATTCTTGAAGAACAAGGACTGGATAAGAAGACACGGAACATGATAGAGCAGACATTAACAAATACAAAATGCAAAGTGAAATTCATGGGAAAACTTTCAAAATCATTTGAGATAAAAACTGGGGTTAGACAAGGTGATGGATTATCACCTCTGTTATTTAACTTAGTTCTGGATAGAGTCATGGCAGAATGGGAATAAGAACTCAAAAAAGAAAAGTACTGGAAACCAATATCACTGGGAACCAAAAAAGATGACCTACAAATCCCCTACTTAGCCTACGCAGACGATCTTGCAATAATGGCAGAGTCTAGTGAAATGGCAGTCAAACAGATAGAAACCTTAAAAGAGTGTGCAGGAAAAGTTGGCCTACAAATATCTTTTGAGAAAACGGTGTTTACAACAACAAATCTAGAAATTTCTAAGTTACAAACCAAATATGGAGAAATTAAGAGGGTACCATACTTTAAATATTTAGGAGAGATAATTTCTGAAAAATACTCACAACAAGAAATAATATTAAAAGCTCGTAGGGGTCTAGGGCTGGTCCAAAACATTTACAATAAAAAATGTCTATCTATAAATACAAAAATTAAACATTATTAGTCGGTAATTAAACCAATAATGCTATATGCCAGCGAAACCTTGACATTTAAAAGAAAAACAGATATGGAAAACCTGAAGAAAGAGGAAAGGAAAATCATTAGGAAAATTCTGGGACCAAGATGGACCAAAGAGGGGTATAGATTACAGAAAAATTCTAAAATTGAAGAATATTCTAACATAGAGATAGAAATGAGGAAGAGGCGTCTAAAATTCTATGGCCACATAATGAGACTTCCCGATCACAGACTTACAAAAAGAATAGTAAGATACGTAGCATCCCTTGTTAATGGAGGAGAATGGATCAAAAATGTAAAGAAAGATCTGGAATTAGCCAACATTACTACTGAAGACATGAACAAAAGAAACAATTTCAAACTTAAAGTTGACAAATGGGAGGTCAAACCAGAGACAAAAGCGCCGAGAACTGGAACAAAATGGAGCGAAGAAAGAAAAGCTGAATTCTCGCAAAGAATGAAGACCTGGTGGGCAAACAAGAAGAATAAGAAGCCCCAGAAGTGAACCATCTTTACTTAGCGTCTTCCATGTTGGGAGCTTTACGACTAATAATAATAATAATAATAATAAATACAAACTATCACATTAACTTATTACAAAAAGTACATTAGTTTATACTTTATTTTTACTTTCAAAGATGAAGGTATGCGAGCAGACGCACAGTGCTTACCAGCGCTGTAAATTTTCTTCAGCATGACGCTGTTCTTCAATAGTATATGAAAATAGTCAGGTTCGCCATAATTCGTTCTAGTCACTAACTTAGCTTTCGTAGTTTCTGCAGACAGACTCACAGAAACAGGCCGGAAAAAAGTACGCTCCGCCACACACCATACTCGAAAGCGAGTTAAAATTTCAGTTGTGAGCTATGTTGAAAGTTAAAAGTCTCTAGCTTATCGAGAAGTTACTGTAAAATCAATTTCAAAATTTGTACCGAACAAACACACGAGAAACTAATTATGCTTATTCACTACTGATATTTTAGAACCGTGACTGTATATTGTATGTAAATAAGTTATACAAAACTGCAACCAGTCACTTTTTTTGTATAATTATGCTTTATTCCATGAACCGGTTTTCGAACCTTTTCAGGTTCACCTTCAGATGGTTTCAGGAATTTACATCATTATTGCTAGCATAATGCTATGACAAAAAGATGGAGCACACTTTAATGTATCGCCATGACTATAGCTTATCTGTCGATATGGATGTAAATTTATTTTTTACTTACTGCGACAGTATAGACGGCTTTTTTCGGTTAGTGTCCATCAGTCTGCCTCCATTCTGATGTTCAGTTGTTATAACACTACTGTACTTTGTGTGCAAGTGAGTGTACTGTAGTGATATAACCTTTCCATTAACAGTTTCTTTGAACATTTTTAGCATGAGAAAAACATGTGATTTAGAGCTTCAGTCGCTTCATTCTGACAGTAAGATAATGGACTGCTGAGAATTCCATTTCATTATAGCGGTGCCGAAAAGTTTCCGTATTTGAAGCCCTGTTCTTTTGAGGCTTCATACCATGCGATTGATGTATTTGAGCATGATGAACCAGGACTTTGATGGAATTTCTGATTGAATTGAGGCATATCATTTTTCTTTTGCAATTGTATAGGCTTCATGTATTCTTATCAACAATCTTTAATCCTTTTACAAAACCCATAGGGTAAAATAGTGCAATGCAATAATGGGATGGCGGGAAATTTCCACATTGCCTGACAAATAAAAGGTGAACCACCCAGAAAGGAAGGGAAGGAGGAAAATAAATAAAGCTTCACGGACCGAGAAGGTGTCTGATGTCGTTACAGTGAGTATAAAAGAGAGTAAAATTTACAGAGAACTTGTCAGTATGAGCCCACTTAACAGTACCACGTTGCATCCTCTCTGGCCAGGATGCACTGCTGTGATTCGGTTAAGCCGACTGTCAGAGAGCCCTCGTATGTCCTCTCCTGAGACGAGGTGGGCCTCAGCCGCCGTCCTTGACATCCCGGACACTGGCACTGACGACATCCCAGCTACTCGCACACACGGTCCAGCGGGGACAGATCTGGGGATCTTGCTGGCCACAGGGGTTCCTCAGCATCACGCGCACAGTTCATTGAAACACGAATAATGTGTGTACCAGAATCCTCCTGTTGAAAAACAGCAGCACGATACCGTCTCATGAGACATAACGAGTGAGGTCGTAGGATGTCCGCGACGCAGCACTGTGCTGTTAGTGTTCGCTCAACCACGCGCATCCCTGACCTGAAGTCGCAGCCGACAGTTCCTTACACCCAGACGCCAGGACCAACACGACTGCGCCTCTCCAAAGCAAAAGGGATCTCTCCCGAGGTCGCAGCCATACTACTCGGCGGTGCTCGTCCGATGTAGTGGTGAACTGCGATTCCCTCGCTGAACAAAACGCGATGGCACTCATCAGCAGTCCACACTTCCCAGTCTCGGACGCCTCCAAACGCAGCCGACTGTGTCGTAGTGTTACTCGTGGGACGTAAGTTCCTAGTCCAACTGCTGCTAGTCCCCGACAAATGGTGCAGGTTGATACTGAAGGTTGCAGGGGATCCATCACTCGTTCTCGTGTGGCAGACGCGGACGTGAAGGACTTGCGGTATTCTGGGTGCACAGCGCGGCGATCCCCCGTTGTCACGGTAAGCCGTGACTGACCAGAACCGTGTCGATGAGTAAGCCCACCCCCACGTTCCCACACCGTCCAACAGCGGGTCACTGCTACATCCAAAAACTCCACAAATCTGGAGCCTGCACGATTCGACCGACTGGTCAAGACGAGACTCACAGCGAAGCCCCTTTCAGAGTCTGTCAGGTGCTGATAACGCCGTCTCAGACCAGTTCGCCACGCCTCTACGTGCTTCACAGAGTTGACGCAGCATCCGCCAGAACTGGTAACAACACTGGACAACAGCATCAGTGGCGCACTGCTGTGGCCGTTGTACCTGTCAAAGAGACCTGCAGCTCTAAACGTTTATATGTACCAGCATATTTTGTGTATGTGTACGAAGTTACATTGACATCCAACCATGTGTTCAGAACGATTCACATTTTCGTCAGGCGGCGTACTTCTGATGTTTCTTTGGCGAGATGATGAATGTGTTAATTGCAGATATTCTGAGATTGACATGATCTGATGATCATCTTCGGAATTGTAGGTTGTTGACTACTCATGTATTGCGAGTAGCGACCAAAATTGTTTGTCGAGGTTGTGTATTGCATATCGTTCTTTGTGGCCATCTGCTATATTTAATCCATCCCTATAAACCCGTGTCGACTCTGGTAAGATGGAACTACGCACCGCCTTCCTTTAAGTGCCTCAACTCTTTCAGACTCTCTGGCTACAATTGTGTACATTAACGTTTGCTGTGTATTAGCTGCAACAGAAGTATTTTTTCCTAATGGAAACATGAGGTACACATTTGTGAATGTCCAACCTTTTCATCATGCAGAAGTGCTGCCGATTGTTGGGCATCACTATGAAAATATCAGCAAGTCAATGTAGCAGGGCACAGCAGCCTGCGACCACTAGAATACAAAGGTGTTGTTTGTTCACTGTATTCCATGGTATAACCAAATACTGTTATTGTTATTTTGCATGGTAATTATTGAATCATTATTCTGATTTTATAATGAAGAATATTTACTAATTAGGAATTTCAGTTCATAAAATGAAGGCAAGTGAACAAAGTTCGTTTTGAAAACGGGTGCATATTTCTCTCGGTCTCGTAAATTCACGTACGGCCGGGAAATCGGTGTGATGGCCACGTGCTTCTCAATATCCGAGTTCAGTCACGCCTGTGAGTTGAGGGTGACAAGGCGGCCGGTCGGTACCTTAAGCCTTCGTGTCCTGTTCGGGCGGAGATTAGTTTAGTATTTGTTTTTTACATATTTTTATGTAAATCTTGAATGTGAAACCATTAAAAGATCACCATACAAGGAAATTTTATTCTTCCTCCAGAAAAAAATTCAGCTCTGAATGGAGTAGTTTTAGAAAAACGTTTGTGAGTGGTTGAACGGCCAAATGGAACTAAGATTTATAATACGATTTGGAAGCGTTTTATTTTATACTGGTACAAAATCCACCAAAGTATTTCACAATGAGCAGCAATCATTCCTGTCTGCTGAAATAATTACAATGTTTTATTTCTGACCTATACTTCGTAAATATGCGAACGGATGTTAGTCTTTGAGATTCGTTTGAAACAACGATTTTCGCTCCTGAAACAAGACGCCGTTTCTCGAAAAATTGTGATATTTGATTGGTGGTATTGAAACATAAATGTAGACGAAAACATCTGGATGCTAATAAGATCTCCAAGAGTGTCCTGTGATCGAAAAAAGTAGATTTTCAAACATTTTCTCGTGCTGAGCATAAAGTTGCTCTTAGTCTATAACCACAGAAAAAAATTTCCGGTGTTTTTGCATCAATAAGTACAGCATATGCGCAGTGACTCTGCTAAGCATAGCGGGACCCTAAACTATGTGTTACTTTTGAATACCAAATTGTTCCAGCACTCTAAAAGCGAAAGGAGACAATTATCATAATGAATTTTCGTTGTTAGGGGAAGATAGAAGTGTAGGTTAGGGTCTAGCTAAATGTTCACGTAAAATCGAGCTCAATAGGGGCCCAGCGCTGGTATAGTTGGTTAAAGTTGGAGATCGCCTGTCAGTTTGGTACAGGCAAGTTTGAGGTATTTGAATCCAGATCTCCCAGAACACGAGAGCGACGTCTTAAAGAGCTGTGCAGCTTGCTCCCTGCCTTTACAGGGGACCACACAGCCACCGCCACACCTCTGACGACGTTACACGCAACCGTTAAACGTGTCCAAAGAAGTGCCACCTGAAAAAACAGAAGGCGCAAGGGCACGTGCTCTGCACCATTCACTTTCAGAGCAGACCGCCTGTTTACGCAGCTGTACCTCGGTTCGCACATCTGCAACTACTGACTTGTGGTAAGTAGAGAAGAAAGTTTTACCAGTCGAAAAGACACTTGGCTGGATTTTCAACACGTGGTTTATGTAGGCCGTAATAGTCGTTAACCACTTTCGAATTACAAGTGATCATAGACTTGTAAGATCCAGACAAGAAACAGGTACAAAGCTAGAAAGAAAGAGACTCGTCGACAGGGTGGTTACGAGAATTTCTTTGAGAATTTGGAGGTAAATCAGAATAAACTCAGCAACAGTTTAAACACCTAATTAAATGAAGGTTATACAGACATAGGCACACGAAAAGGGCAAATGCTTGATAAAAATACTGACGCAAACAGTGAAAGATGTGCCAGGATGAAGAGAGTAAAAGTGAATAAAATCTCAGATAGAATAAAACAACTATTGAAGACGCAAAATATATCCGCAAAGTGGAGAAGGGGTTGGCTTAGATATGATACTGAAATTGGGGAAACATGCTGTCACATCATTGGCCGGTGGTGAAGTTACTGTAAAATTGCTAACATTGGTCGCACTATCAACTGAGATGCTTGTTATTAGAGTACATCGATGGTGTCTTTTCCCATCCCATCCGTGCGCTGGCACGCTGTTGGTTACCACATAATGGTCGGCTGATATCACCAGTTTGAGTTGGGGAAAGAGTTTTGGTGGATGGACAGCACCTTCTGCGGTATATAGCACCAGAACACTGATCGCGTACATGAGTGCGATATGAGGAATCAGTCGAAAGGGAACTCAGAGCCATCAGCTGTGTGAGAGACGAGTCTAAATGTAGAGCTCGTGAAGCACCTTCGGACTGTAGTTTGGAAAGCCAGCCGGAGTGGCCGAGTGGTTCTGGACTCTGCAGTCCGGAACCGCGCGACCGCTACGGTCGCTGGTTCGAATCCTGCCTCGGCCATGGATGTGTGTGATGTCCTTAGGTTAGTTAGGTTTAAGTAGGTCTAAGTTCTAGGGGGATGATGACCTCAGAAGTTGTCCGATAGTGCTCAGAGCCATTTTGTAGTTTGGAAACCTACATCAACGCCGTAAAACTCTTCCAGTTTGCTTATGTTGTAACTGTTTTTATTTACAATCAGCCAAGGTGTGGCATGTTATGCTTTCTGCTGTAAGAACACGAGTTACTCCGTGCAACGTCTAGTTTCCTGCGAAAGGCCGTGGATCAGAACTTCTTAATGTCAGTTTAGAACCCGGCACAGGCCTCGAAGTCGTGGCAGAAAAAAACAGAATGTATGGCATTGTACAAAAGCGTGTTAGAAAACAGTGGTTCAAATAACAAAACAGGACCAGCGGGAGCGTCTCATGCTACTTAGTATAGTCTGTGGGTTACGATCATTCACCTAGGGTACAGGTGATCAAACTTTAAAGTGGCCTCTGCAGTTCCTGTACACTTAATAGTATCGTGCAACAAAGGCGGCAGTTTGATGTGTGAATTCTGTGAGGGACTGGGACTGGGTATACCGTTAGGAATGCTTGGAGGGCTGCACGCTGCGCTATTCTGGGGAGGTTTGCGAAATCTCTTTCTCCTCACTGGACTGCACCACAGCTAAGCGTCATTGCGCCAGCATCGATGCCTAGGTGAGTTCTATATCGGATGAATTTAGAGGACCTTTTATAGTTCGTAATTTTTGTCTGTTGGGAGGTATAGAATAACGATGATAGCATGTTGGGCTGATTGATTTGAATCGACGCGGATCTGCTTCGGACTGTAGTATCTGTATCTAGTTTGGATACGTACCACATTGCGCTAATTTCCACCGAATGGTCAAAACATGGTCCTGTTGCACTAACTCAGACCGTTCTGTTTCTACATGGGTTGCAGAAGGTGATGGATATGTCTTTCTCCGAATTCTGTTCAGTTCCGACTTAAATTGGAACGATCACATGCGGAAAGCTGTAGAAATGGGTGCAGTTGCAAGACGCGTAGGCGTAGGGGGTGACTAAAACCTCGTTGGAATTTTGCTGTAACAGCTAGGTTCAGGAAAGGTGACTCGTTTCGAGAAATGAGAGTGCCAGAAATATGACTGAGTAGTGATTGTAATCATTAAAGGAATTGTCAGTAGGATCCAACTTAGGTATGTGCTTGAATGGAAATATTTCTTTCCAAATCCCAGACATAATTTCTAGCGGATAGCATAACACTAAAGATCTGAGAAGCTAGTGTACATTTTTTTCTTACGACCTCAATTAGCACGTCATCTACTACTGTTTGTGTTCCTTCTCAATCAGTCATCGCCTTTAACTCAATGGATATATCGCAGAACCTCTGATATGGTGTCGAGACAGATTGCGTTTGTAATATTGTAGAATTATCTAGCTTTGTGAGTGAGTCGCAAATACTGCTTACATACTGCGTTCCTTAGCCGAATCACTTTCAAAATGCGCTAATTTTATCACGAGGTTGCATTGTGGGCTACGTGTTGGTCTGATAATACACATTCTTACGATCACCGTCACGGTTTTTGTCTGGACAACAAACCTCCTCATTCAGAGGTACTATCGTATCTCGATTCTTAAAGCGGGCATAGCTTTTAACATAGATAATAGTGTGCATCTGTAGAAGCAAGATCGCTTGTGACAGTAACATACGGTAGTTGTTGGGATCGAGATTTTTTAACATCTGGACGATTAAGTCACTCTTTCTAAGACACGTGGTAGCACTCGCAAGAAAAAATGTATGAGACATGACCACCCATCCTCGATTTTTGGTCAGTATTATTTTGCATCGTGTGGAATCATTTATTGGTCAAGGATTATACTTAGTAGTAGGGGATACGTGATAGGTCCACGTTGAGCATGAGGCTTATAAAGTATGTGTTTGTGTAAAGGAAATGACTATGTCCAGTCGGAAGGAAGGTACAGATATTTCCATTTCCAGAGTCACAGCCTTCATCATGGTGTATTTCCGATACTTCCTTTGTTGTTGAATGCTATTCAACTGAGACTGTGATCGTAATGTTTAATTGTAGGTATAATCACAAAAAATATATGTGAGTGGTTTTCTAGAATGTTTCCGTGTATGCAAGGCCTATGGTGGGAATGATTCACGTTTCCTGTTAACGGCAGCAGCCGTCCAAATGCAGAGGCCTGTTGGAGTGTAGGAATGTATCTGAGTTAACTTTGCCATAGTCTAGATGTCCGAACAGAGAGCTAATACTTAGTATGTGTTGGGCGACTTTGGTGATCAAGTGGAAATTTGGGAAGATTGTGTATGGAGGGGTGATTGCGCAGGACCATTATTCCCTCCCATGTAAATTGTTCGGTTGACTGCTTCTGCACATTTCGCGCCTTTGTTTAGTTGAGAGAAAATCGATTGTTGTGTGTGCATCTAGCATGTGGAAGACACGCTTGCTTGTTCTCTAGACATGGGAAAGACCTTAGTTGGCTTGTAAGCTATAGAGAGGATTTGGAATCTGTTACATCACCGGCACCGGTATTCAAGAGTGGTTTATTTCTTTCTAGCTACTCACTCGCTTACAGCACGCTGAACCTCGCAAAAGTTTGGGGGTTTGTAGAGAAATAATTTCCAGTATATATCTTGGGAATTATGTTGCGCTAGCGATCGGTGTGATGCTGCCGAGTGCTTCATATCGAGAAGTACCGCGAAATTGGTATAATGTTATGGCGGACCATCCGAAAAATACATGAGTTCTTGTAATCCCTGAGTCTGGAGATGTGTGCAGAAAAGTGAGCAAGCAAGGAAGCAGGTTCGGAGCAGAAACAGTAACGTGTTTGTGCTGAGGGGATCCTGAATTTGTAGAACAGCTCTGAAAGCGACTTTGGTCTGGTCGTGAGTTGGGGGTGGATGACTTCTGATCATCGTCAGTGGGAAAATATCTAGTGCTGAGAGGAGCATATATACGGTAATGTCCGTCACTGCAGTATATGTACGAATGATGTAAAAGGGTTGATTTTGTTTCGAATTGTATGTTTACTACATCGACACGGTACATGGTGATATATTGCTGGGCTGGAGATCGTTTTTGTGCACTAATATTCAAGCTCATGCCCTCGCTAGGAGAGGAGTGTAATTGAGTGGGAGTCTTTCCGTATCTGACGATATGTATGGTAGTTTGTAAGTGCAATATGGCGATATGTGTAAAAAAAAAAAAAAAAGCTGAAAGTCTCGTCTGCAGATGGAAAAAAGTCAGACAGTGCTTCGACACTTTCGGCAACAGTAATTCGGTGGGTAAATTCGATGAGAGCCAATCATAATGTTCGATTCATTCACATTTTTTGTGCTGGGATATAGGAGCCTCTACATAGCGGAGGGAACGTTTGTGTGTGTTGGAAGCAGGGAGGGCAAAACGTGATGGACTGGGTACCACGTTAGGTCCGCGAGGAAGACTACAACCGACGTTTATCTCCGTTATTTTCGTATACAAGTTCTGTTAGGGCAAGAATTTTCGTGCATACAAACCGAGACATCAAGAAAGCGAGCGTTAACTATTTCGGGGACACTATACAATTTCTAGGGTGACGACTTGGTTCTTATTTTTTACATAGTCGCGTGACATCAGTATAAGATTGAAAACTTTGTTAGATGCGGTTGCCAAGGTTTGTACACTACTGACCATTAAAATTGCTACACCAAGAACAAAAGCAGATGATACACGGGTATTCATTGGACAAATATATTATAGTAGAACTGACATATGATTACATTTTCACGCAATTTGGGTGCATAGATCCTGAGAAATCAGTACCCCCCACCTCTGGCTGTAATAACTCCCTTGATATGGCTGGGCATTGAGTCAAACAGAGATTGGATGGTGTGTACAGGTACATCTGCCCATGCAGCTTCAACACGATACCATAGTTCATCAATAGTAGTGACTGTCGTATTGTGACGAGCCAGTTGCACGGCCACCATTGACCAGACGTTTTCAATTGGTGAGAGATCTGGAGAATGTGCTGGCCAGGACAGCAGTCGAACATTTACTGTATCCAGAAAGGCCCTTACAGTACCTGAAACATGCGGTCGTGCATTATCCTGCTGAAATGTAGGGTTTCGCAGGGATCGAATGAAGGGTAGAGCCACGGGTCGTAACATATCTGAAATGTAACGTTCACTGTTCAAAGTGCCGTCAGTGCGAACAAGAGGTGACCGAGACGTGTAACCAATGACACCCCATACCATCACGCCGGGTGATACGCCAGTATGGCGATGACGAATACACGCTTCCAATATGTGTTCACCGCGATATCGCCAAACACGGATGCGATCATCATGTTGCTGCAAACAGAACCTGGATTCACCCGAAAAAATGACGTTTTGCCATTCGTGCACGCACGTTCATCGTTGAGTACACCATCGCAGGCGCTCCTGTCTGTGATGCAACGTCAAGGGTAACTGCACCCATGCTCTCCGAGCTGATGGTCCATGCTGCTGCAAACGTCGTTGAACTGGTCTTTAAGATGGTTGTTGTCTTGCAAAAGTACCCATCTGTTGACTCAGGGATCGAGACGTGGCTGCACAATCCGTTACAGCCTTGATGATAAGATAGATGCCTGTCATCTCGACTGCTTGTGATACGAGGCCATTGGGATCCAGCACGGCGTTCCGTATTACCCTCCTGAACCCACCTATTCCATATTCTTCTAACAGTCATTGGATCTCTACCAACACGAGCAGCAATGTCGCGATACGATAAACCGCAGTAGCGATAGGCTACAATCCGATCTTTATCAGAGTCGGAGACGTGATGGTACGCATTTCTCCTCCTTACACGAGGCATCACAACAACGTTTCACCAGGCAACGCCGGTCAACTGCTGTTTGTGTATGAAAAATCGGTTGGAAACTTTCCTCATGTCAGCGCGTTGTAGGTGTCGCCACCGGCGCCAACCTTGTGTGAATGCTCTGAAAAGCTAATCATTTGCATATCACAGCATCTTCTTCCTGTCAGTTCAATTTCGCGTCTGTAGCACCTCATCTTCGTGGTGTAGCAATTTGAATGGCCTGAAGTGTAGCTAAGCGTGTGCACTTCGCGGCACTGCATTTGTCATGCTGGGCAGTTAAGCAGGGTTACACATGTCTCATGTCGCATGAGGAACAATGCGCCCTGTGCTACTCTGTCATCAATGGTAAAGACACGTGCTGCCCAGAGGCGTCTCGCCTATGAGACCGACGCGCGGCTTGGAGTTCTGTGACGTCAGTATAACACTGTATACTCGAAAATAGATTCAACTTTCACCTGCGTCCGGCGGAAGCTGGCGGCTGTGACGGCGTGCGAGGCCCTGGAGCGTCTGCTCTCCTGCCCGGTCACGTCAGCACTGGTGTCCAGGTGAACACGTATTTCAAGAGGAATTCCTCAGGTGTCAGGTATTCTCAGGTGTCAAGTATTTAATGTACTGTGGATGAAGCCCGACCAACAGGCATTACATGCAGTGATCAAAAATGATAGTGCATTGAGAATGGCTAGTTTCTACCTGAAATCTAGATCTGCTAATTGAATTTAAAAAGGACGACTGATAGCTGAAATCTGTTATTTACAAGTATGAAAGGGATGGCCGCCTCATGAATGCGGGACTCTATCGGGCGTCTGTGTATGGTTTGACAGGTGACAGCCACGTCACTTTGTGGGGGCTGCCTGTGTGGTCCAGTGGACAAGGTGTCAAGGGTGATGCTTGTGCGCGTTTATTGTGTGTCTGTTGCATTATTTTGCGAGCTGGTCTGTAGTCTGCGCTATGCGTTATTTGGACAGTTTACGATTTTGTGTCTGCACATCAGTGTACTGCATTATTTATGAACAGTTTGCACTTCTGTCCTGAAAATATTTCGGAAAATTAGGAGCTGTTTGTGTGTCTGGAGAGTGTTATTTAGAAGTAGTTTATAGGTCTGCAGGCTGTGTATTATGACCCCAAGCACATCAGGGCGAGTGTTTTGCATCAGTGTGATAAATATATTCCATCCCTAAATAAAATGTTTCAAAATAAATAGATTACACTCCTTCCTTACACTATCCAACAGCCCAGTTCAGGCTGAGTCATTTACGCACCATTTTCCCCCTCCAGACCACCATCTCGAATTACATCACAGGAGGGATGAGAGCACACTCTGGTGGAAGTACTTTGTACTAGGTCAGTTGGACTCTACATCTCGTGGTGGAGAGACTGCTTGCAAAATAAAGACTCATGTCCAGCACAGGCAGAGTCGTTTTGCCACCATTTCCCCTCACCATCTTGGGTTATGTCACGAAATGGACAACAGCCCTCTCTGGTGGTTCTACTGTGTACTAGGTCCAGACTTCATGGTGAACACACGGTCTGCCACCATTTTGGATAATGTTACTTGCATCATCAGCTGGCATCATGGTTGCCATCTTGGATTACATCTCCGAACCAACGACTGTGCCCTCTGGTGGTGGTACTGTGTACTAGGTCAGTTGCAGCGTGCACCTTGTGGCGAACACTCTGGATTGTTGCTTCTGGATTGTTGCTTCTAATTGTTTAAATAAAGACTGGTTCATGATTTTGACAGGTGTCGATTAACAAGCATGTTTGCAGAGTGTTTTAAATGGATTATTATTTTGACAACTTACAAGCTGTTTGGCTCTCTGGATGTAAATGTATTGCATTATTTATGAGTGGTTTGCATGTATGTAGGCTGTGAAAATGCGTTATTTTGACAGTTTACAATTAGAAAGTTCATGTGTAGAGCATTATACATGAGATATGTAGGAGCAGTTTTCAGGTCTGTATGCTGTGTATGTCACAGCCTGTGTTCTTTATCACTGTGATAAATATACTCCATCCCTAAATTGTTCCAAAATAAATAAAGTGCACCCCTTCCTCTCTACACCAGCCCGGTGCAGGCTGAGTCCTTTTCCCACCAATCCCTAGGAAGTGGTGGTGGTCAGGTGACTTAGGTTAGTGGAGGTGAGCTTTGATTCCCACAATAGGTTGGTAGAGATAACCGTGGTGTGATGCATTATCTTGTTGGAATTTGAACTTTCCACCAATTCCTAGGTATAGGTGGTGGTCAGATGGGTTAGTGGAGGTAGCCCAAGTGTTCCTGCCATTTCCTGGGGGTCGGATTAGGTTAGTGGAGGTAGTCCAAGTGACTTATCTTCCCACCAAAATCCGCCATCTCTCATGGCGTCACTGCCACCATGTTGGATGATGTCATGTGCTGTTGCCAAATCTACACCAACAGCTTCTTGTTTCAGGAGAGAAAAATCAATGCTAACATATGGTTTATGAATAGTAAAGGCAGCTGAGATACAACTAGGGAAAGGGGTAGGGGCAAACTTTCGAAATCATAAGCGATATCCAGTTTAATTAACGAAAGAAGAAAACTTAAAAATGCAGGAATGAAGGGAGCAGGAGGGAATACAGACTTCTGCATTACTCCTGATCACGCAAGGAGTGTCAGTTATTTTGGGAGGTGGTACCGCAGACCAGTTCGAATAAAACTTTCCATGTAACATGTATCCATTTTCTATACAGCATTTTCTATACAGCAGTTATAATGTAACCGGAACAAATATTCTCAGAAACTGTTGATCAAAGGCAAATGATTAACTTGATTTTCATAAATTTCACCGCCAACGTCAATGCACTTTTAGAATTATATTGACAACATCATGTGCTACTCATCTGAGCTCGTCTTAGCGTTCTTTTTGCTGTTCATAATTCGTACGATAGATCCAGATCTTGGGTTTACTTTTTCTTTCTAGTCCTTACCTTTCAACTATCTGCAGGTAAAAATCGGAAGTGATAAGTTCCAGCGACCTTCGTGTCCAAGAAAAGTGACTTGTTTTGCCAATACATCTTCGTGGGAATTTTAGGTTTAGAGAATGTGTCACCTGACGGCTGGGGCCCGTCTTGCTAGTAGAAGATATCCATCATTGTAGCAAAGGATCCTCTTGCTGTACTGTTGAAAGCTCAGTTTCGAGAAAGTCTAGGAAACGGAGCCCTGCAAAACGACGCGATAAAGTAACTGACTGTCCATCACATCGCACCACACGTTTACGTAGAAGCGATCTTAAAAATGTGCCTCCGCAACGGCGTATGGGTTTTCGCGGGGCCACGATAGCGTCACGTGTGAAAGTGTCTTTATCGATAAACAATATTAACATGACTACTGGGCGATTTGCAGTTAGCTCACGCCGTAATTCCAGTCGTCCACCGTCGTCTCCTTGTCGAATCCGCTGCAAATGCACACTTTAATGTCCGCCGTTTTGTATGTGGATCACTGATACGTGTAGAAATTCTGCATGTCCTTGTTGAAACACTGCCTCCAACTGAAGAATATTTTCTCCCTCATCCCCACAGCCTCCTGGGCACTGCACCAGTGTCATACAGTTTAGGCAAAATACGAGTAAACATTCTTAAATCTGGAACTCTGCGGTTAGGTAACTACAAGCTCGATCCTCTACAAGGAGCAGCAGAAGTGGTTACATTACAGATGCTGTACACATCTGTACAACGACAATATGAATTTACGGCCCATAGACATACCCAGAATTTGTAAACATTGTTAAACAACACTATAGAATTTGCCAACAATCTTGATGAGAGTTGAAAAATTCAATTTATTAAACTCAGGCACAGCTTTACAGTTTGAACTCCAAAAAGGAAACGACCACCGCTAAATAAACTCAGACAAGCTGGAGCAGCAAGACGTGAAATGGCTTGTATCTACAGCTAGCTGTATCCCTACAGACAATAAGAACTGGACACTTTTTACATGAAATGTTTTATTCAAATTAGTTTATACTCACACCTACTAAAACATTTAATGTTCCTAATGAACCACCCTGTAAATAGATTAGAAATCCGAAAAGAAATCGGCCGAAACGATGACTTGAAGTTGGAACGCAGCTAACAAGGGGAAGGCGTAGCGCCGCGCCAGTCGACAGGGGGACTGAGTCAGTGGTGGCGCAGGTTAAGGCGCCAGCTGTCTCGCCCTAAACGTCTTCACCGTGGCGAACTTTCGTTCAAACCATAGCATCTGCGGAGAAGGACAAGGTGAATTTACAGCCCATTAGAACGGTATCGATTCAGAGGAAATGGAGGAACAGACGAGTGCTGGTCGCCAAACCACGGTTCCGTGGCCCAATGTGGTCTACTCCCTAAACACAGCCAAGCTGAACCTCATTTCGGTGCCTCTTTCAAGGCTGATTTTACACGCATGGGAGGCTGAACCTCTGTTCCGTCGCTCCACGTGGCCGGTTCCCCACAGAACGGGCAGGTCGAACATTGTCTCGGTGGCTCAGTATAGTCAATTCTCCGCTCACAAGCAGGCTGAACCGCACCTTGGTGGCTCAGTATGGTTAATTCTGCACTGACTAGCAGGCCGGACCATGGCTTGGCAGGTCACCGTAGCTAATCCTCCATTAGCTAGCAGACCTGCCTGTGGCTCGGTAACTCATCACGACTGATCCTCCAGTCACAAGCGGGCTCAGTTGCGGCTTGGTGTCTCAGCAAGGCTGTTTCTCCAGCCACGATCAGGCTGAACCGCAGCTTGGTGGCTCGGTGGACTTGCTGCAAATCCAGCAGAAGCTGCCGACTTACATCCGTACGCTTGAGGCTCAGCACGCACAGTGAGGGCTTGGCCGCTCGGCCTGCCGGATCATTTGTGTGGCAGCCTTTACGTCTTCACTTACCGCACGTCCAAGACATCATCAGGTAGTCTTTTCCCACTAGTAGTGATTTTAAAATAAAATGAAGTTTCAGCTTCAGATCTTTTCTGGCGGTAGAATATCATAGAAACGAAAGATTTACAGGGAGTGTGTTTGAGTTTCTAATGCGCTTTATAGTTATAAGACCGTACTTTAGTACTTGCTATGTTTCATATAAGAACTCCAAGACACATTCATTATGTTTGTGATCTGTTATGCAGCTAGGATCTGGGAGCAGAAAGATGCTGAGCTTAAATAAAGTAGTGTTTGGAAATAACTATTTATTTACTATACAGGCCATACTTTAAATTTACAAAATCAATCAGTACTTATTCGCTCCAGAGGACATGTTGAACACGTTAAGTTCTGGTAACTATACCACACGCTTTGCAGAATTTTTAAACAGTGTAATACGTAGCAACAGGCAGCTAACATTTAAAAAACAGCACACACGTCTGTGAAGCAGCCAGAGCAGACTGTTCAATCATTGATTATTACAACACATCGATAAGAGAACTGACAGAAAAAAAAATTTTAAAAAAATATGTACACGGCCGTGATGCAGCCACGCTAATATACACAGTCGCTGAAACTGGAGAATTGAAATAAACGTGCATGACTATGAAGCAGGCTGAGTAGACTGCAGTAATAGAATAAATGACTTCCACATTACAAGAGGGAGTGTTGACAAGACGCAGGCGTCGCCAGCTAGGTCTATGAGCGAGTAAATGCCAGGCAAGAGAAGACCGTCGAGCACATGATGTAGGGAAATACAGCAACTGACTAGATTCCGAGCGACATCCCAGACAGTTGCTCGATTCAGTACATATTCTGAAACATATACACAGATTACAAATTAAATTTGCGTACCAAGAAAAAACCGGCAGTATGCGGGTCCCCAAACACAACAGAGACATTAGGGCATACAACTGAGTCCTTTTACTCTCAAGTATTTAAAACAAAAATATAAAAGGTACTTAAATTAAGGCAATAGCAAGCATTAACATCTTAGTTTTAGAAAATACCCGTACGTATAGTGCGAAGTGAAAACAACGTTTCGAAATTGATACCTCCTTACAGTTATATAAATATTTCAGTTAGACAGGATTTTATTGCCATGTGTTGTGCTGTTATATATGGCCGCGACAGTTCCTTGAAATCTGTTTCACTGCAGATGCACTCTTATCGCCGGAGCTCATACAGGAATCAATAATTGGCGAGTAGGGGGTTAGTGTGTAAGGTGGCTATAATTTCGCACCTTACAAGCACCCATCCACATACTTTGCCGTGACCTACAAACACAATTAGGTATCATGTGACAGGTTGCACATCGTATATAAGAATATATAAAGCAGACTGACATTGTCACACGCGTCTTGTAAATAACTGTTAACGCTTATTGCATGAAAGGTGACGCAGTGTGTTTATTATAAAAACGGCGTAATGAATGATTGCCTATACTAGTACAGGTTTTAACGCCAGTGGAGATCAAACGGCAGGCAGAACTCAAGCTCTGGGTGAAAGGGCCGCACAGGTGTTGGTTCTACTTAAACACAGCAAGCAGCTAGACGAACGTGGTAGCACCTGAGCTTTGGAGCACAATAGGGTCATGGCCGGCCGCTGTTGTAGTAGGGGCCGGAAGGATAACCGGATAATATTTCCGAATGCTGAAAATCTTGGACGCAAGTAAGAGGCACGGAGAAGCGGCACCTCGGGAACCGCGCAGGCTGGGTTATTTCCAAGGATTTTTACTCAGAACCGTACCATTGTACGAGTATAAGTTTTTCTTCGCAAACTTTTGGCGTTGGACGGCAAAGGACTAAAATACGGTTGGCCGGCGTTCGGAAAAATCTGTAGAGGGAGAATATTCCGTGGTTTCGGGAATGTGATTCGTTTTCGGAATTACGATGGGAGTGGGGTGGGGAGGGGGGGGGGGGAGCCAAGCCTTGCTGGGAAGCCAGCGCTGTAGAGACGAGGTCTTCAGTTGTGAGCGGTTACAGAGTATCAGCTTTGTTTGTCTTTGCTCTCAGGAGAGTTTATAGTTAGGACCGTTAGGCAGTGTAGTGTTGCGAACCTATTCTGGACTTCACCTCCGGGTTGGAAGTCGTCGTTGAGTACGCAGTGTTCAGTAATTGAGAGCACTTCCTCTTCCTATACTAACGTTGAGATGTTATCTGGAGTCCGTCCTTGTGCTTGGGAGTTCGCGTTTCTCGTGTGTAGAACACAGAGGAGAAGACAGTATTAGAGTATATTAGTCAGAGGACCGCCTTCTACCGTCTTAGTGTTTGAAAGAGTTTATTTGTGGCTGGAGTTCTTCCATCGTCGCAGACGAGTACGAGAACCATAACTTCGACGCTCCAGACGCAGTACATACGGTGATATCGCAGATTGCTTTGGCTTCTTAGGGCTATAAAAGCGAAACACGTGTGATCACGCTAGCTTATTTTCACTAAGGTTCCGCACCACCGTAGAACATCTTTGAAAGTAGTGTCTTCTAGTGTTTGGTACAAAGATGTTCTCAGTCATTTCGCGTTATTGATATTAGACCGCGCAGTTATAATAATGGTCAGCGTTCTGCAATTTATCAGTATTTTTTCTTAGGAAATGTAAACTTTGTGATATAAATTTTTTTAATCTAGAATAAATATATAAGCAGGAACCACGTTTATCATTTAGTAGGATTAGTCGCCTTCATCATTCATTTATGTTTAGACTGTAATTTATAGAAGTAAGAGATCCTAAGATCTGCTTCAAGGGGTAGTCAGACAAGGCCAAATCTTCATTTTAGCGTTTATTATTTTCCGTTGCGCACATTCATTTTTACAACCTCCTGGAGTATCATCTTGGAAATGAACGAGGGACGATGCACTGCAGCTTGCGGAAAGTTGACAATTTGGGTCGGATGGAAAGCGTGACCAGATGGCTGAGGCGGCTAAGGCAACCGTTCTAGAGAAGCACGGCCTCTGGGTTCGAGTCCTCCTCCAGCACTAATGTTCAGCTTTCGCCATTGCATCACCACGTTGCCCCGTGTGGCTAAAAGTCGCTGGTTTTTGACCCATCCTCTCCCTTCCCTTCCCCATCGTCTATTTCGTATATAGTCCTGGTAGTTGTAATGCAGAAACGTTCATATCCAATCTGTCACAAGACAACATGTCTGACTTTATAAAATCGTCATCGCGCAGTCTGGTGTGAACAGCGTTTCGATGACTCCAAGTATAGAAAGGAAGTGCGCTGTTGTGCATTAGCGAAACTCGGCGTCAAGCCACCTGATTACTGGACACTACTCCATGTTCAAAGTATTGGCTGCAGGTATAATGAATAATCAAGGATGCCAGTCCCCTACCGCACTAAGGGCCACGCTGGTAACTTGCAAGTCGTGAAGTGATAAATACGACTGGTAATACGAAAAACAGTCAGCTGTCAAGTGTAGAAAAGTCATGGTGATCAATTTTTAAAAAATACTTTTTAATAACAATAAAAAGACTGTTTTTTTGTGATGGTAACGCATCCACTGCTACTCAAAGTCTCTATGACTATGTCATAGAGAAATAGTCTGTAGAATTTGTCTGTAGTCTCTACAGTTTGGAGACAAATTAGTCACTATATTTCGGCAAGGACTGCAGCGCAGGCCACGGACTAACGCCCTGCCCTGGGCCGGCAGGTGGTGGACCTGCGGTGGCCGTGCCTGCTGCTGCGCGCCATCGGCCTGTGGGCGCCGGACCGGGGCTGCCTCCGCCGGCTCTACTCGGCCTACACGCTGTGGTCGCTGCTGCAGCTGGTGGCCAGCGTCGCGGGGCAGTTGGCAGGCCTGCGCGGCCACTGGGACCACCTGCCCACAGTCGCCACCTCCGTCTGCCTCATCGTCACTTCAGTCTGCACTTTGTTCAAGGTACGAGGCGGCTCTGGCGGCGCTACGGCTACAAAAGCGGAATGTTTGTCGAGTAGAACAGCACGTGCTCACTCTGCGCTGCAGGGCTAAACACAATAAAGCGATTTAAAAGTTTCCCGGTGTACAGATTGTTCCATGGAAAGCCGCAAGAGCTCTCGGATGTCTACAGCTTCCTGCCACGATACTTTGGCGCAAAGTGTTCCGGCCATCTTCACGTGAATACGGAAGGAAATCCGTGCTCCGAGCTCCCCACCGTCTCCACCGGTGGCCAACTTTCCTATGACGACCGAGCACTCGCCTCAGCTACTTCAAAACCAACAGTATTTCGCCGGTACGGTTACGAATTTTTTACAGTTTGGCCTCACAGAGTTCCTTCGACATCTGGACTCCATAAAATTTAGTGTGGATATGGAGAAAGATGGTTTCTTGTCATCTTTAGATGTGTTGGTGCGACGAGCGAGCGATGGCAGACTTGAGCACTCACTGTTTCGAAAGTCCACTCGTACAGACCTGTGTTTACAAGCTACTGGTTGCCACCACCCGTCACAGACGACTGGCGTTCTGACGATCTTAATCTGCAGATGCCACACCACCTCGGACGCCAATAATGTGCAAGTGGAATCGTAACACTTGGAAACTCTGTTCCTGAATAATGCAACTACAGGATCCCTAAATGACCGGTATATTTGAAACGGCAATAAAAACTAAACGAGCAGCGATAGAAATACACCGTTTGTTGCACACGGTATCCTGTAAACAGGCGCCTTGCGCAACTATACGTCCTCTTTAACAGGCCCCAATAGCACAGAGATTTTGGAACGAGAACGAAAGATTGCTTTATTATGTCTTCTTAAGATTCTACCTACTTCCGCTGCAACATTTCCAATATATGGTGGATAAACAGTCATTTTGATGGCCTCATCTTCTCCCTTGCCCCGTCATATATATATATATATATATATATATATATATATATATATATACCTTACTACGCCATATTATTGCTACGCATGGTGGATATGTGGAAAATATCGTACTATAGAGTTTCCCAGACCGCAGCGCCATCTGTTGTTGAAAATTGTAACTACTGTAATTTCGAAAGTTTGTCTGCATGAAAATGTACTGTTGTCCCAAGCATATTGCAACAAACGGTGTATTTCTACCGCTGCTCGTTTAGTTTTTATTGCCGTTTCAAATATACCGGTCATTTTTGAAACACCCTGTATATATATATATATATATATATATATATATATATATATATATATATATATATATATATGACGGGGCAAGGGAGAAGATGAGGCCATCAAAATGACTGTTTATCCACCATATATTGGAAATGTTGCAGCGGAAGTAGGTAGAATCTTAAGAAGACATAATAAAGCAATCTTTCGTTCTCGTTCCAAAATCTCTGTGCTATTGGGGCCTGTTAAAGAGGACGTATAGTTGCGCAAGGCGCCTGTTTACAGGATACCGTGTGAATGCGGCAAGTCTTATACTGGGCGAATGGCGCGCACTGAGCGGCACCGCATTACACGTATGACACCAGCGGAGCACGACCCTTCGTCGTAACTGCCGTCTGCGCCACGTCTGTTATGCAGAGAGCTACGTTAATTTAAGTATTAACTGTGTTTTTCTTTGTCACTTCTTCTTCCGCGTGTTTTTCCTTTCAGGAAGCTTTAATTTTTGAGTGCTAGTAATAGTGTTTGTTTTGAATACAGTCCAGAGACAGGTACTGCTATTTTCATTGTTTTCAGCAAGAAGTGTCTAGTAACCACAGTTTAGTCAACAATCAGCTGCCTTTAGTGAATTAGCAGTCTAGTTAAAAGTTGATGAACTCTCTACAGTAAATTGATTTCTTAGGATGGATAGGATGTGTGACCGCTGTGTACGGACGCAGGAGGAGCTGGCCACTGTTCGCGAACAGCTGAACGAGTTGACGGCCGCGGTCAGCCGTCTTCAGGCTGCTGCCTCGGAGTGTAGCGGCAGTGGGGAGTCTGGTGCTTCGCATGGTACAACCCAGGTGTTACACTCTTCACCCACAGTCCCTGCTGTCGAGACATCTTCGCGGGTACCGGGCGCGGTTGGGCCACCCTCTCCCCAAGGGGAGTGGCGGGTTCAGCGGCGTTCGCGGTGCACGAGGCGGAGGGTCAATGTGGAGGCTGGCCGTGTGGCATCGCCCGCTCTGCCTGTGGGTGGACATGTGGCCGCTCCTTCAGCAAGGTCCGAGCAGGCACACGGGGGGAGGGGTTTATTAGTGATTGCGAGCTCCAACGTTAGGCAGCTGATGGAGTCCCTTAGGTTCAAATGGTTCAAATGGCTCTGAGCACTATGCGACTTAACTTCTGAGGTCATCAGTCGCCTAGAACTTAGAACTAATTAAACCTAACTAACCTAAGGACATCACACACATCCATGCCCGAGGCAGGATTCGAACCTGCGCCCGAAGCGGTCACGCGGTTCCAGACTGAAGCGCCTTTAACCGCACGGCCACACCGGCCGGCCAGGAGTCCCTTAGGGAAATAGCGGAAAGGTCGGGGAAGAAGGCCAGTGTTCACTCTGTCTGCTTGCCGGGGGTCTCATCCGAGATGTGGAGGAGGCCCTGCCGGCGGCGATAGAGAGCACTGGGTGCACCCGACTGCAAATTGTTGCTCATGTCGGCACCAATGACTCCTGCCGTCTGGTTTCAGAGGTCATCCTCAGTTCGTACAGGCGGTTGGCGGAATTGGTGAATGCGGAAAGCCTCGCTCGCGGGGTGGAGTCAGAGCTAACTATTTGCAGTATCGTTCCCAGAACCGATCGCGGTCCTCTGGTTTGGAGCCGAGTGGAAGGCTTAAACCAGAGGCTCAGACGATTCTGCGGAGATCTGGGGTGCAAATTTCTCGACCTCCGCTATCGGGTGGAGAAATGTAGGGTCCCCCTGAATAGGTCAGGCGTGCATTACACGCAGGAAGCAGCTACAAGTGTAGCGGAGTACGTGTGGAGTGCACATGTGCGTTTTTTAGGTTAGAAAATTCCCTCCCTAGGCCTGACAAGACGCCTCCTGCAACAGGAAATAACAATATTAATGTGCTAATAGTAAACTGCAGGAGCGTCTATAGAAAGGTCCCAGAACTGCTCTCATTAATAAACGGTCACAATGCCCACATAGTACTAGGGACAGAAAGTTGGCTGAAACCAGATGTAAACAGTAATGAAATTCTAAACTCAGATTGGAATGTATACCGCAGAGACAGGTTGGACAGTGAAAGGAGTGTTTATAGCGATAAAAAGTGCAGTAGTATCGAAGGAAATTGACAGAGATCCGAAATGTGAAATAATTTGGGTGAAGGTCACGGTTAAAGCAGGCCCAAACATGGTAACTGGATGCCTCTACAGGCCCCCTGGCTCAGCAGCTGTTGTGGCAGAGCACCTGAAGGAAAATTTGGAAAATATTTCGAGTAGATTTCCCCACCACATTATAGTTTTGGGTGGAGATTTTAATTAGCCGGGTATAGACTGGGAGACTCAAACGTTCATAACGGGGGGCAGGGACAAAGAATGCAGTGAAACGTTTTTAAGTGCAGTTAAACAGAGAGCTCGTAGCGATAACATATTAGACCTGGTGACAAACAGACCCGAACTATTTGAAACAGTTAACGCAGGACAGGGAATCAGCGATCATAAAGCGGTTACTGCATCGATGATTTCAGCCGTAAATAGAAATATTTAAAAAAAGTAGGAAGATATTTCTGTTTAGCAAAAGTGACAAAAAGCAGATTTCAGCGTACTTGACGGCTCAACACAAAAGTTTTGTCTCAAGTACAGATAGTGTTGAGGATCAGTGGACGAAATTCAAAACCATCGTACAATATGCGTTAGATGAGTATGTGCCAAGCAATATCGAAAGAGATGGAAAAGAGCCACCGTGGTACCATAACCGAGTTAGAAAACTGCTGCGGAAGCAAAGGGAACTTCACAGCACACATAAATATAGAAAAAGCCTTGCAGACAAACAAAAATTACGCGAAGCGAAATGTAGTGTGAGGAGGGCTATGCGAGAGGCGTTCAGTGAATTCGAAAGTAAAGTTCTATGTACCGACTTGAGCGGTAGGTAGATCAAAACAAAATGTCCAGACACTCTGTGTCCAAATTGGTACTGAAACAGAGGATGACAGACTAAAGGCCGAAATATTAAATGTCTTTTTCCAAAGCTGTTTCACAGAGGAAGACTGCACTGTAGTTCCTTCTCTAGATTGTCGCACAGATGATAAACTGGTAGATATCAAAATAGACGACAGAGGGGGATGGAGAAACAATTAAAATCGCTCAAAAGAGGAAAGGCCGCTGGACCTGATGGGATACTAGTTCGATTTTACACAGAGTACGCGAAGGAACTTGCCCCCCCTTCTTGCAGCGGTGTACCGTAGGTCTCTAGAAGAGCGTAGCGTTCCAAAGGATTGGAAAAGGGCGCAGGTCATCCCCGTTTTCAAGAAGGGACGTCGAACAGATGTGCAGAACTACAGACCTATATCTCTAACGTCGATCAGTTATAGAATTTTGGAACACGTATTATGTTCGAGTATAATGACTTTTATGGAGACTAGAAGTCTACTCTGTAGGAATCAGCATGGATTTCGAAAAATACGATAGTGTGAAACCCAGCTCGCGCTATTCGTCCATGAGACTCAGAGGGCCATAGACATGGGTTGCCAGGTAGATGACGTGTTTCTTGACTTCCGCAAGGCGTTCGATACAGTTTCCCACAGTCGTTTAATGAACAAAGTAAGGGCGTATGGACTATCAGACCAATTGTGTGATTGGATTGAAGAGTTCCTAGATAACAGAACGCAGCATGTCATTCTCAGTGAAGAGAAGTCTTCCCAAGTAAGAGTGATTTCGGGTGTACCGCAGGGGAGTGTCGTAGGACCGTTGCTATTCACAATATACATAAATGACCTTGTGGATAACATCGAAAGTTCGCTGAGGTTTTCTGCGGATGATGCTGTGGTTTATCGAGAGGTTGTAACAATGGAAAATTGTACTGAAATGCAAGAGGATCAGCAACGAATTGACGCATGGTGCAGGGAATGGCAGTTGAATCTCAATGTAGACAAGTGTAATGTCCTGCGAATACACAGAAAGAAAGATCCCTTATCATTTAGCTACAAAATAGCAGGTCAGCAACTGGAAGCAGTTAATACCATAAATTATCTGGGAGTACGCATTAGGAGTGATTTAAAATGGAATGATCATATAATGTTGATTGTCGGTAAAGCAGATGCCAGACTGAGATTCATTGGAAGAATCCTAAGGAAATGCAATCCGAAAACAAAGGAAGTAGGTTACAGCACGCTTGTTCGCCCACTGCTTGAATACTGCTCAGCAGTGTGGGATCCGTACCAGATAGGGTTGATAGAAGAGAGCAGCGCGCTTCGTTGCAGGATCATTTAGTAATCGAGAAAGCGTTACGGATATGATAGATTAACTCCAGTGGAAGGCTCTGCAGGAGAAACGCTCAGTAGCTCGGTACGGGCTTTTGTTGAAGTTTCGAGAACATACCTTCACCAAAGAGTCAAGCAGTATATTGTTCCCTCCTACGTATATCTCGCGAAGAGACCATGAGGATAAAATGAGAGAGATTAGAGCCCACACAGAGGCATACCGACAACCCTTCTTTTCACGAACAATACGAGACTGGAATAGAAGGGAGAACCGATAGAGGTACCCAAGGTACCCTCCGCTGCACACCGTCAGGTTGCTTGCGGAGTATGGATGTAGATGTAGATGTAGATTTAGAAATAAGTAAATCCGCAATAGCCGCACACTGCATTTCGACTGGACGTTTGATTATGTGGCCCATATGTCAAACTTTTTGGAGCTACAGGTCAATGAATTAGTGGAAATAATCTAGCTGGCTGTTTCCAATTAAATTCTGCGTGAAATCTCGTCATAGGAAAGCTTTGTGCACTGCGTAGCCGGCGTCATTCTGCAACTTTACCATACGAAGACAATCAATTTTGATATCGATGAGGCGACTTTCCGCCGCGGAGGGCTCAGCGCTCGGACTTTAGTGGCAGAACCGCGTGCGCCCAAGCAGTTCGAACGCAACGCCGACTGGATACACCGCGCGGGTGCCGGCGGGCTGTTAAATACGTGAGTTCACTCAACACTGACAAAACTACAGGCATTTACATTACGAAGAAAAATCCTATCCTCCGGAACCACATCGTCATTCCTCGGTCGACGGGTACGAAGTTCCTCGGGATTCATATTGATCAGAAGCTCCTCTTCCACCATCATGTCCGACGAAAAGGGCTTAAAGTTACAAGAACTATCTACCTGTCATTCATATGGATCAAAAAGTCCTTTTCCATCATCATGTCCAACAAAAACGGCCTTAAAGTAACAAGAGCTACTACCTCTTTTTCATTAGTAGAAAGCTGCGAACGGTCAGTACAAGACTCTTAGACTTGCATCACTTACATACGAAAGCACTGCATGGGAGACCACTGTCAAGACGCGAATGAGAATTCTACAATGTATCCGAAACAAGGTCCTTCGTTGGAGCCTATACGCCCATCTCCTTATTAGGATCACTACTGTCCACAATGAAACCGAGATGCCGCTCCTGAAGAGGACTGCCAGAGACTTAGCCCGCCGGTACGATACGAAAGTCGGCGCCCTTCGAGGTAGAGGTTGCAGACAGTGGAGACACTGACCGTCGGGATTGATTTCGTTATCCGGTCGCCGTCATCATACTGGAGAAGTCGGATATTGGCCACTGTTAACCCAAATGAATACCACACCAGCGACAGAGACAAAGAACAGTTTCCCGTAGGATTTGAAATGATACTGTCAGCGAGCGGTAAGGGACTTGAAGTCGCACAGCACAGACTTTCAACGCGAATGACTCAGTAAACAAAAACATCGAGAAATCCTTACAACTAGCCTCATCAATCGAGTCCGACTAGTTTCGCTGGTGGTACTGTACAAGTATCATCACAAATGAAAAGAAAGACATTGTCTCATCCGAAGATGGGCGGAAGACTCTGCACCGAAATTTCGTGGCAGCAGGTTGCAAACATCTGGCATTTCTCCTGAAATTTTGTAGGAAATGAAGTGAAGCTGAATGCCGACTGGCTGCTGCCTGCTTTAAGAGAGCACTCGACTACACGTCACACGCCTTACGCCCCACTGTCTGGCAGTACAGTGGCGAGAACACACAGTCACTCTGCTGTTCCTTAAAATATACGAGGACTTTTATTTCTTCAGTCTTCAACATTGCCAGACACCGTGGCGGCAGGCACACTGGCGCCCTAGCCGTGGCGGTTCGAGTGCTCGCTGTTGACGAACTGAAACATGCGACCGTCTCGTGGTTGACGTACGTGCTGGGCCCGCCAGGGACACTGGTGGACATACGGCTCAATCTCTGCGGGAAGAGCTGTGTGTGTGTGTGTGTGTGTGTGTGTGTGTGTGTGTGCAGACAGATCACAGACTATTCCTCGGCGATACACCGATGGCGTTGGCCAAGGCATCCATTACATACAGTCCGTACAAAGAAAGAGCATTTTAATAAACCCAGACAAATTCAAATCACAGGTTCTACACAGCTGATGACATTATAAATCAGATGACTAGAATGTGAATTCGTTACGTGTATAATAAGGACGTACGTAAACTTGATATTTCTTTTAAATGCAATAAGGCGTTGGTACTTAGGAGAAGCCGTTTGCGTTCAAATTTTGTTTGTATCCCACGCGGTTGCGGACGGAGATGTTTACCTCCGTGCCTTCGTGCGGGAGCCACGGAGAACAGGTGACCCTAGAGGCGAAAGGTCCTCACCCCGCCATAAATACGTAACCCTGGCAGGTCAGTTCAGGTACCTTGTAGGGTTGGCAACGCGGACTGCGTTTTTAGTCACGGAAAAACATTGCCCAGGTTATAAAATTCCGGGAGACACGGCACTATCTCATTGTCTCTGTAACACTAGATCACCATTCTTCCGGGGTACGTCGAAAGAACACCAGTACCTTGGAGTGAGACCTGCGGGGATTCCGCGCTTCCTGCGGATTGCGTCGCGTCGCGAGTGTGTGGTGGCATCGGCAGAGGCAGCGCTGCGGCACGCCTGCCGCCTGCGTGCTGTCCACGTGGCGCCCTAACGAATCCCTAGAACTCTCGTGGCGGTCTAGCAACTCCACTCTCTTTGCACAGCATTATCTTTGGTGCATTCGAACGTCCAACGATTTTCTCTGTTTGTTTGCCAAACGTGGTAGTTAATGGGTGGGCTGTCATCTTATTGTTCCGTTTCTAACATGCTGTTTGACGGAGTTTCCGAACTTATCTTTATTTTTAATGCCTTTTTGTGTTCTAATAATTTCCCATGTGCTACATGGCTATTTCCACTAACAACACGGCATTGTGGAATAGTAGAAGGGCTTTCTCAACTTTCATACATTTTCAGGAACATAGGTGAATTAACTTAAAATTCTATTATTTTAAACATAGCTGCGTAACAGCAACGGTTCCACGTAATTAGATTAAAAACAGCCGACCAGTTGCAAAGCATAAAGTAATCTTTACCTAGGTTTCGATAGCGTTCTCCAACTTCCATGTACTTAATTTTATTTATCTGACAAACCCTACTCTTAGGGCTATATTTTATTTGGACTAATGGAGCTATGGAGATGTTTGTAAAAATGGCAATGACGTATCACTCCATGTTAATGTAATACTGCCGCCTTCTGAAGAAGATAGATTTAAATCTATCCAAACCTAGCTAAAGATTACTTTATCCTTTGCAACTGGTCGGCTGTTTTTAATCTAATTAAAATTCTATTCTTTCTTCCCCCTAACCATTCCACCTGTGCCAGCGTATTCTTCCACCAAGTTTTCACAGAAACACCTGCAGCAATAAAAGAATTCTGTCACTGAGAAAAGAGAATTTCCCTGGAGGTAAGAAACCACTCACCTGTTAGAGGGGAACGAAGTGACCGTTGACTGTCGTCACACGGGACGAGGTAGGTAGCGTCGACCTGGCGCTCTGCGAGTTTTGTGCAGCTGTTTTTCATTGAGAAGCCATTTGGTCAAGTGAAACACAAAATAAGGTCTGCGCTATCTCCGCAACGTGCCACGCAAAGTAGAAACAGTAGGATGAAAGAACGCAGAAATCACGAAGCACCCAGAAAGCAAGACGGCCTATCGTATTTGTCGTGTTCAGCAGAAGCCCGTATTCGGTGGGCTTTACACGACCTTTCTAAGGACCATATCATGGAATGTGTCGAGAAAAACCGTCCTGGCACGATTTCTTGTAATAAAATGACGGAACGCGTCATACTGCTGGTCAAACAATTTTCGTATTTAGTTACGTTCGCTCTATAACTCTCTATTTATGAAAGCAAGCCGTTTTAAGCAACGGAAGGTTGAAGATTAACGAAAACGTGTCGTTTTTGTTAGGATTTGTTATAATTAAAAGTCGGTTACTAACATTTCGGCGACTAAAGCATTTAGAAGACTGTAGTATAAAATACATGGTCGCTGATTTCTGTGCAGTTGGTAGTGGAGCCACGTTATGGAACACAGGTTGGAACTAAATCGACAGATATATTGTTAATATCCGAACTACCGCAGGGAAGTGTGATAGAACCCGTAATGCCACATCCTCGTACGAGAAATAAGAATCAAAAATTAGCTCCCAATACCCCAAAGGTTTCCCCCCAAGTCCCAAATTCCTAGAAAAGTGAATAAGCGAACGAAGCTCCATTTATCACTATTGTTAGGACAATAACAAGTAATTAAATCAGGAATCTAAGACTTGACAATTTAGCAATCTACGAAAGAAAGATTAAATTTCAGTAAAATTTAAATCAAAATCATAATAAATCGCAAAATTAGCATAAATTAACATTTGCAAAGTAGAACTAACGATCCCAAAGAATACTCCGTGTGAGTACTCTTTGGGAATCGTGAGTAATGACTTAGTATAATTCAATGCATTGTCACTACGTTACGAGAGTTAGCCGTAGCAGGTCGTATATTTGAATGCTCATACATGTAGGCGCGCTTAGATTGTTTTTGAGATTGAATAATTGCGATCTATTGTGACGCAGTAATACGATCTTCTGACTTCAAATATCACGGCATTAGAATTCGAACGGAGGACTATTACATACTAGAAAAAGTGAACTTTAATCTAGATAATTGAACTAAACATTACTTAGACAGTAATTTAGGGAACGAACACTGATAGGCAATTTTCATTCATAATAGCCAGTGGTTTATGGAACTTCAGTGATAGGTCCGAAGCATATAATTTAAATCCCCCCAACTACTGGGAAAGTTTTCTTCTCAAGAATCAGTTAGGAAGTGACTGATATTGTGCAATGAAACACCCTCTCGTGCCAAGTCGTGCATTTCTGATTTAAAATTCTATCAAATTATTGACATGCAACTCCCGAGTAATAATTATCTCTAGTAACCTAGGAAAATCGTGTGAAGATAGCTCACTTGACCTGCCTCCACTAACCTAAGTCACCCAACCACCACTTTTTCCCATGAACTCTCGCTAAGTTTGAATTTTGGTGGTAAACAAAGGTCAATTCGCATATCTCTACTAAGCTAAGAAAGTCACTTGGCCTACCTCCACTATCCTAAATCACCTGACTGCCACTTCTTCCTGTGAACTGGTGGGATGTTTGAATTTTGGTGTATCTCTACTACTACTAAGAAAATGTTGGGAAAGAAAGGTCATTTGAACTATCCTAACTACTTCTTCCTAGGAACTGGACGGGAGTGAGGGGGGGGGGATAGGACTCGGACTGAAGTCTTTATTTCATGTAGTACAGCCATCCAGTGTGTGTGCTCACCATGAATTCGACTCCATCTCAGTTAGTACACACTACCACCACCAGAGTGCGCTATCGTCCATTGTGTAACGTAATCTGATGACGCGACTACCGCTATTCAAGATGGCGGCATACATTGCGTTCACCACACGGCCTAGTACCCAGTACTGTCACCAGAGGGTGCTTCCGTGACGTCAACTGATGACGCGAGTACCGTTATTCAAGATGGCGGTATACACTGTATTCACCAAGTGGTTTGGTACACGGAGGGTGCTGTCGTGACGTCGGCTGATGACACGAGTACCGTTATTCGAGATGGTAGCAAGCACTGTGTTCGCCACGTGGTCTAGGACACAGCCAGAGCACACTCCCATTACATAATCCAAGATAGTCCAAAGTTCCCATGGCAGATCACTATGTAAAAAATAAGAACCAAGTCGAACTCTCTGAAATTCTATAGCGTGCCACAAATACTAAACGTTCGCTTTCTTTATGTCAGAAAAATTCACCCCCTAACATAAACTCTTTGCCATAATAGCCCAGAATTTCATCTTTTCTGCTGTACACTATTTTTAAACGATTTGATTCAGCGTTTACGAACTAAATCTAACAATCACTTGTCTTAATACAAGCAGCCTACAACTACATCTATATAGCATTCACGTTCGAAAAAATCACTAAGCTCTCAGGCTTCGAGCGAGATTCAATAAATCCTTGACCCTGAATATAACTAATTGCATCCTCCTCAGACGAGTTCGTAATATACACGCATAATCAGATTCAAAGGCTGAATTCGATATCATACAGTGTGTATTCTAGATAGCATCTTCACTCATAGTATGAATTATTTAGCTGTAATTTGATAAACTATCGTAGGCTCAGTTCTCCTCGAGGTCCTGGAAGCATCTGACTAGTTCAGCTTTCAGTCACTGGGAGTGCTACTGAACACACCCCTCCCCCCCCCCCCCAAAAAAATGCTCAACACCCATTGGTTCACACTGAGATCACGTCATACCACATCATCACATCTATACAAGGAACCGCTCTGCTGCAGGCGCATCTGCAAGTGACTGCGGGATGATTGATGGTGGGTCAAGTCCACCCAAAAGAGCCAGCGTCATCTGCTACGCTCCACCTGCACCTGCACCAAGTCCGGGCTTCTCTTACCGGGAAGCGGCTAGCGCTGCTGCCGCCGCCCCCGCCGCCGCCGCCGCCGCCGCCACCACCGCTCCGGGCCCCCACGCTGCCCCGGCCGCTGCGGCTGTCACAGCACCGCTCTGCCATCCGTGGGCCTCCCTCTCGCAGCGGCTCGATTCAACAGCGTCTCCTGCACCGTAGCATGAGGCACGGCGCGCGCCCATATCCACCTCGCCAGCTACTTCAAATTGTTCTAGCATTAGTAATAGAGAAGATCCTGTCTCTAGTGTCAGTTGTCTTCCCCGTCCTTTTAGTGAAGGACATCAGTTCAAGCGACACCATACCGCAGTTGCAGTACTCGGTGATTGCCGACGCCTCTGAGGAGCGAATCTACATCTACATCTACATGATTACTCTGCAATTCACATTTAAGTGCTTGGCAGAGGGTTCATCGAACCACAATCATAATATCTCCCTACCATTCCACTCCCGAACAGCGCGTGGTAAAAACGAACACCTAAACCTTTCTGTTCGAGCTCTGATTTCTCTTATTTTATTTTGATGATCATTCCTACCTATGTAGGTTGGTCTAAACAAAATATTTTCGCATTCGGAAGAGAAAGTTGGTGACTGAAATTTCGTAAATAGATCTCGCCGCGACGAAAAACGTCTTTGTTTTAATGACTTCCATCCCAACTCGCGTATCATATCTGCCACACTCTCTCCCCTATTACGCGACAATACAAAACGAGCTGCCCTTTTTTGCACCCTTTCGATGTCCTCGGTCTATCCCACCTGGTAAGGATCCCACACCGCGCAGCAATATTCTAACAGAGGACGAACGAGTGTAGTGTAAGCCGTCTCTTTAGTGGACTTGTTGTATCTTCTAAGTGTCCTGCCAATGAAACGCAACCTTTGGCTCGCCTTCCCCACAATATTATCTATGTGGTCTTTCCAACTGAAGTTGTTCGTAATTTTTACACCCTGGTACTTAGTTGAATTGACAGCCTTCAAATTGTACTATTTATCGAGTAATCGAATTCCAACGGATTTCTTTTGGAACTCATGTGGATCACCTCACACTTATCGTTATTTAGCGTCAACTGCCACCTGCCACACCATACAGCAATCTTTTCTAAATCGGTTTGCAACTGATACTGGTCTTCGGATGACCTTACTAGACGGTAAATCACAGCGTCATCTGCGAACAACCTAAGAGAACTGCTCAGATTGTCACCCAGGTCATTTATATACATCAGGAAGAGCAGAGGTCCCAGGACGCTTCCCTGGGGAACACCTGATATCACTTCAGTTTTACTCGATGATTTGCCATCTATTACTACCAACTGCGACCTTTCTGACAGGAAATCACGAATCCAGTCGCACAACTGAGACGATACCCCATAGGCCCGCAGCTTGATTAGAAGTCGCTTGCCCCCAGGGGCTCAGCATTCATTTGCTGGGTACGGGCTTGGCGACCCCGGGGTCCTGAGCTGGGGACTGGTCAGCGCCGCCAGTCTCCTGTCACCGTAACCCCCGGACATGCTTCAGCGATCACCGTATGGCGCGGCGGTGGAATGTTGTGTGCTGCGGGGAATGGTAATCTTGGCTTGACCGCCTGGATTGCGAGGAAGGCCAACCTCTATAAAAAACCCTCAGTCTTCCGGTGTGTTCCGCGCCTATGAGATGCATGGCTTTTGAGGTGGAACAGTCGCAAGCGGGCAACCTCTGGGGCACCTGCCACACCCCAGTTGTATAAGGCTTACTCAGGCACGCGGGGCTCTGTCTGAGCGGACCTTTAGTTCCCTAGCTGCTCGTGGGACCGCAATGGACCCTTCGACCTCTACATTTCCCCCTACCAGTGGCTTGGGTGGGCCACTGGTAGGAAAACACACCCCATCGAAGAAGCGTCTTCGTGCTGCGTGTCCTCCAGCACCTAGTGTTGATCGAGATTTATCAGACTGTCGTAACAGAGCACATGCTGATAATCAGAATGTGTTTTTGATTATTAAACGGAAGGAGGGTAGCTTTGAGAGGGTTTCTCCCTTTTACATCCACAAGGGTCTTGAGGGAATTGCAGGAACACTTAAATCTGTGAAGCGACTGCGCAATGGGACTCTGTTAGTTGAGACATCTAGTTCCCGTCAAGTCACTTCTCTTCGGAAAGCAACCTGTCTCGGTGAGTACGCTATCGAGACCGAGCTCCACTCCACTCTGAACTACAGTAAGGGTGTTGTGACATGTAGGGAGTTGGTGGATATCCCCACAGACGAGTTAAAATCTGAATGGGCTGCTGAAGGTATTGTTGACGTGCAGCATATTATGAAATGAGTCGATGGGAACCTAGTCAAATCCGACGCGTTTATTCTCACGTTCAGTTGCCCACGACTCCCAGAGCATGTTAACGCGGGGTTCTTACGTTTGCCAGTAAGGCCATATTTCCCCAACCCAATGCGCTGTTTTAAATGTCAGCGCTTTGGGCATACTACGTTGGGGTGCAATGGGATAGCCACTTGTGGTAAATGTGGTCAGCCTGCCCATGAAGGAGCCGATTGTTCATCGCCTGTGAAGTGCGTGAATTGCTCTGGGAGTCACCCTGTCTGGAGCCGGGTCTGCCCCATCTACCTCGACGAACGGAAGATCCAGGAGATCAAAACATCTAAGCGCATCCCCTATGGTGAGGCCAGGAAGCTCTTTAAGGCCCTGCAACCTCCTGTGTTTACGACATCTTTCGCTTCCGCTCTGAAAAAACCGGTACAAATGGCCACTGTTGCTACGCAAACGGAGGTTGCTAGTGTTAGCACTAACACCTGCGTTTGCCAGTGCACTTGTGCTGCTGCGGTTGTTTTGAAACCTGCGGCTCTCCCCGCAACGTCGGACAAGGCCGTGGTTGCTGACATTGGGGTACTTCCTGCCTCTTCCCATATGGCGCCTTCTGCCCAGGCGGGTACAGCTCCACCTGCTGCCAAGGCTCTGCCTTCTAAGCCCCCCAAGACAAAGACGCAGAAGGTGAAGGTTTTGCCACCTGAGGAGACTAGTCAGGGTCGGTCCGATGGCGAGGCCATCGTACTGTCTGACATCTCCCGTGGGTCGTCATCAGAGCTGATGGACATTGATGTCGACCGGGGGCGATCTTCTCGCCCCAGGAATAAATCTCCGGCCAGTACGGGCTCTCCTCCAAAACACAGAGGCAGGGTGAAAGTTCAGCCACCCTGAGCACTGGCTCCCATATTACAGTGGAACCTGAATGGGTTCAGGACGCATGTGGCCGAATTACAACTCCTTGTACGAGAGTGCCCTTTGTGCTTATGTCTCCAAGAGACACATTTTCAGGCCACTGATGCTCCTTCTTTACGGGGCTATACCGTATATCGGAAAGATGATCTGACGGGGGAAAGGGCAAAGGGTGGTGTTGCGGTTTTTGTCCGTGACATGCACCCCTCATCTGAGCTCCCTCTCGTTACAGACTTGCAAGCAGTTGCAGTTGACCTTCTTGTGGGTCGGCGGCTCACAGTCTGTTCACTTTACTTACCACCTCGGGATGCGATAGACTCTGAGGCTCTCACAGACCTTATTAGCCAACTCCCCCGCCCATTTCTTCTTCTGGGGGACTTCAATGCTCATAATGTCTTATGGGGCTCTTCGACTACTTGCCCCAGGGGTCGCATTCTGGAAAACCTCATGATGTCTGAAGAACTGTGCATACTCAACTCTGGTGCTCCCACTCATTTCTGTACTGCTTCTGGGTCGTCATCAGCTATTGACCTTTCCTTTTGCTCTCCAGCACTCGTGGATTCTGCTCTGTGGGAGGTTGCTGCAGACCTCCATTCTAGTGACCACTTCCCCTTTGGATTCGCCTCCTGCCTGAGGCTATGGCATTACCAGTGCCGCCCCGGTGGCACCTCTGCAGAGCTGACTGGACACTTTTCAGCCAACTGGCTGTTTTGGAACACCGTGCCAGCGTCCACGAATGGGTAGACGATGTTACAGCCGTGATCTCCCATGCTGCTGAATTGTCAATCCCACGGTCATCCGGTCATCCCGAGAGGCGTCCTGTCCCTTGGTGGACTACTGAGTGCCGCTCAGCCATCCGAGCCCGCCTTGCAGCTCTGCGCCGCTTCAAGTGCCGTCCCTCAGCTGACAGTCTTGCGGCCTTTCGGGTGGCAAGGGCCAAAGCGCGGCGAGTGATTAAAGAGAGCAAACGACGGTCATGGCAATCGTTCTTGAACTCCATCTCCCGTTCCACTAATTCTACGAAAGTATGGGAAGCCATCAGGAGGATTTCCGGGAAATTCGGCCAGCTCCCTGTCACGGCATTGCTGCATCAGGGAAGTCTCCTCACGGCGCCGAGAGACATTGCCCAGACACTGGCCATGCATTTTGCGGAATCTACCGCTACTGTTAACTGTGATCCGGTTTTCTGCCGCTACCGCACTGCCATCGAGAGGGGTCACTTGGACTTCCGGTCTCCAAATTCTGAACCCTACAACTGCCCCTTCACAATGTTGGAACTCGATTCGGCGCTGTCTGTGGCTCATGATCGAATCCGGTACAGCATGCTGCAGCACTTGTTACTGCCTTCCAAGGAAGTTCTCCTGAATTTTTTTAATATGATATGGTTATCTGGCACGTACCCTGACTCGTGGAGGGAGGCGATTTTGATCCCCCTCCTCAAACCGGGGAAGGACCGAACGCATCCCAGTAGTTATCGAAGTATTGCTTTGACGAGCTGTGTCGGGAAGACGTTAGAAAGCATGGTCAACCGTCGCCTGGTTTGGCTGCTGGAAACCAGGCAGCTCCTTAGCCCCTCGCAGTGTGGCTTTCGGAGATGTCGTTCAACTATAGACAGCTTGACCCTGCTTGAGGCGGCCATCCAGCAGGCCTTCCTACGTAACCAGCATTGTCTCGGTGTCTTCTTCGACATTCATAAGGCGTATGACACTACTTGGCGTCGCCATATCCTCAACCAACTCCATGAGTGGGGCTTTCGTGGCCGTCTCCCCATCTTCATTCAGTCCTTTCTTTCCCACCGCCTCTTTCGTTATAGGGTTGGTAATGTGCTCTCTGATTTGTATGTGCAGGAGAATGGTGTTCCTCAGGGAAGCGTTTTAAGTGTAACCCTCTTTTCCATCGCCATTAACAGTATCACGTCCACTATCCGGAGTCCTGTCCAATGCTCCTTGTTTGTGGACGATTTTGCTGTTTTCTGTTCTTCCTCCAATCTTGTCACTGCTAGTCCGCAGTTGCAGCTTACGATACAGCGATTAGAGGCATGGACTGCGAAGACAGGTTTTACCCTTTATGCAGACAAATGTGTGTGTGTTCATTTTAATCGTTCTCGACGTCTTTTTACCTCCCCTGAATTGCGTCTGAGGGACACCATTCTTCCTTTTAGCGACACTGTGCGGTTCCTGGGCCTCACTTTTGATTCCAAGTAGTCGTGGTTGCCTCACCTTAAAGACCTCAAGGTGCGGGCCCTGAAGGCACTGAATATTTTGAAGTGTCTGAGCCATCGGTCCTGGGGAGCAGATCGGGCGCGTCTGCTGCAGTTCTATAGGGCTTTCGTCCGATCGCGTCTTGACTATGGTTGCACCGTGTATGGGTCAGCAAGACCTTCGTATCTGAAGATTCTTGATGCAGTACACCATGAGGGTATCAGGCTGGCCACTGGTGCCTTCCGTACCAGTCCCATCCCCAGCCTGTGTGCTGAGGCAGGGGAACCGCCGCTCGCCATCCGGCGGAAACTCCTCATGGTGCGACGGGTGTGTCAATTCCTTGCCTGTCCTACCTCCCCTGCGTACCCTACCGTTGCCCGACCGCCTATGGAACGTCTCTTTTCCCGTCGTCCCAGGGCAACGAGACCATTTGGGATTCGTGCCAAGCATTTGCTTGAGTCCCTTGGTGTGGAGCGTGTGGCCCCCCAACGACAAGGTTTTACTCGCCTGCCTCCCTGGTTGCTCCAGAGGCCCAGCGTCCTTTTAGACTTGTCGGAGTACCGGAGGAGTTGCACTCCTGCGTTTGTTTTTATCTCCTTATTTTATGATATTTTAAACCAGCATCCCGACCATGTACCAGTATTTACGGATGGCTCTAAACAGGGAGACTCTGTTGGTTGTGCTGTTGTTTTCCCTGATCGAGTCGTCAAGTTACGGCTTCCTGCGGCGTTTACCATCTTTGATGCCGAATTGTTTGTGATCTTGCGGACATTGGAGCAGATAAAGTGTGTTCCCAGTCTTAAGTTCCTCATCTGTTCTGACTCCCTGAGTGCCCTTCAGACCATGCAACACTTGTACCCAGCGGATACGGTCGTCCAGAACATCCATGATGCCCTCCTCCACCTGCAACGGCAGGGGAAGGAGGTGTCCTTCTGCTGGGTGCCGGGGCACGTGGGTATTCGGGGAAACGAACTGGCGGATGTGGCTGCCAAAGATGCATGTTCCCTCCCTCACGTTGTTGAATGTGCCGTCCCCCTCCATGCTGTTACCTCCCTCCTGCGTTTTCGTGTTATGCGTCAGTGGGAAGAGGAGTGGCTGGCAGTCGGTGACAATAAGCTGCGTCTGGTCAAGGCCACCACGCGGCCATGGCGTACGTCCTACCAGTCATGCAGGCGGGATGAGGTTCTCCTCACTCGCCTCCGCATCGGGCACAGTCCCTTGACGCATTGTTTTTTACTCCGGCGGGAGGACCCCCCAATCTGCAGTTCTTGTGGCGTCCAGATTACTGTCCGCCACATTTTACTTGACTGTCTTTTATTCTCTGACAAGAGGGCGGTGGTTTCCTTGCCACTGGATTTGCCCTCTATTTTACAAGATGACGCAACGACTGTAGTTAAGGTCTTACGGTTTTGTGTCCTGTCCAATTTGTTGCCTCGGATTTTAGGGAGAGGGTTTTAATGTGCTGCTGGGTGACTGGCTCACCCAGGTTTTAGGTAAGAGGTCAGCCAGTCACGATTACCTCCTTGTTTCCCTTCGGTTTCTGTTCTCTTTTCCTTGTGTTTCCTTTCTTTTTTAGTGTGTCCCTTCTCCTCTCGTTTTGCCTCTGTGTGTGAGGATTTGGAACTGCGTCAGGTCTGTGTGTTTCAGCCGTTCTCCTTGTTCGCTGTTTGTCTTAGTCCCTTCACTGCATGTGTTCCTGTTTTTATGCGTTTGGGCGCTGATGACCACGCTGTTTAGCGCCCGTAAACTTCAAACACACACACACACTAGAAGTCGCTTGTGAGGAACGATGTCAAAAGCTTTCCGGAAATCTAGAAATACGGAATCAACTTGAGATCCCCTGTCGATAGCGGCCATTACTTCGTGTGAATAAAGAGCTAGCTGCGTTGCACAAGAACGATGATTCCTGAAACCATGCTGATTACGTATCAATAGATCGTTCCCCTCGAGGTGATTCTTTATGTTTGAATACAGTATATGCTCCAAAACCCTACTGCAAACCGACATCAGTGATATAGGTCTGTAGTTCGATGGATTACTCCTACTACCCTTTTTAAACACTGGTGCGACCTGCGCAATTTTCCAATCTGTAGGTACAGATCTATCGGTGAGCGAGCGGTTGTATATGATTCCTAAGTAGGGAGCAATTGTATCAGCGTAATCTGAAAGGAATCTAATCGGTATACAATCTGGACCTGAAGACTTGCCCGTATCAAGCGATTTGAGTTGCTTCGCAACCCCTAAGGTATCTACTTCTAAGAAACTCATGCTAGCAGCTGTTCGTGTTTCAAATTCTGGAATATTCCATTCGTCTTCCCCGGTGAAGGAATTTCGGAAAACTACGTTCAATAACTCCGCTTTAGCGGCACAATCGTCGGTAACAGTACCATCGGCACTGCGCAGCGAAGGTATTGACTGCGTCTTGCCGCTTGTGTACTTTACATAGGACCAGAATTTCTTCGGATTTTCTACTAAATTTCGAGACAATGTTTCGTTGTGGAACCTATTAAAGGCATCTCGCATTGAAGTCCATGCCAAATTTCGCGCGTCTGTAAATTTTAGCCAATCTTCGGGATTTCGCGTTCTTCTGAACTTCGCATTCTTTTTCCGTTGCCTCTGAAACAGCGTTCGGACCTGTTTTGTGTACCACGGGGGATCAGTTCCATCTCTTACCAATTTATGGGGTATAAATCTCTCAATTGCTGTTGCTACTATATCTTTGAATTTGAGCCACATCTCGTCTACATTTGCATAGTCAGTTCTGAAGGAATGGAGATTCTCTCTTAGGAAAGCTTCTAGTGACACTTTATCCGCTTTTTTAAATAAAATTATTTTGCGTTTGTTTCTGGTGGATTTGGAAGAAGCGGTATTGTTTGTGGCTAAGAGGTCAAGTGTGTTTTTGCAACCATTTACAATTCACGTGGGTTCGTGGACTAACTGGTCGAAATAATTTTCGGAAAAAGTATTTAGGACAATCTCGGAAGATTTTTTCTGCCTACCACCGGTTTTGAACAAGTATTTTTGCCAACATATCGAGGGAAGGTTGAAGTCCCCACCAACTATAACCGTATGAGTGGGGTATTTATTTGTTACGAGACTCAAATTTTCTCTGAACTGTTCAGCAACTATATCATCGGAGTCTGGGGGTCGGTAGAAGGAGCCAATTACTAACTTAGTTCGGCTGTTAAGTATAACCTCCACCCATACCAATTCGCACGGAGTATCTACTTAGACTTCACTACAAGATAAACCACTACTGACAGATACAAACGCTCCACCACCAATTCTGCCTAATCTATCTTTCCTGAACACCGTCTGAGACTCCGTAAAAATTTCTGCAGGACTTATTTCAGGCTTTAGCCTGCTTTCTGTACCTATAACGATTTCAGCATCTGTGCTTTCTATCAGCGCTTGAAGCTCAGGGACTTTCCCAACACAACTACAACAATTTATAACTACAATTCCGACTTTTCCTTGATCCAAGCACGTCCTGTATTTTCCATGCACCCTTTGAGATTGCAGCCCACCCCGTACTTTCCCGAGGCCTTCTAACATAAAAAACCGCCCAGTCCACGCCACACAGCCTTCGCTACCCGTGTAGCCGCCAGCTGAGTGTAGTGAACTCCTGACCTATTGATCGGAACCCGAAACCCCACCACCCTATGGCGCAAGTCAAGGAATCTGCAGCCAACACGGTCGCAAAACCGTCTGAGCCTCTGATTCAGACCCTCCACCCGGCTCTGCACCAAAGGTCCGCAGTCGGTTCTGTCAACGATGCTGCAGATGGTGAGCTCTGCCTTCATCTCGTAAGCAAGACCGGCAGCCTTCACCAAATCAGATAGCCGCTGGAATCCAGAGAGAATTTCCTCAGATCCAAAGCGACACACGTCATTAGTGCCGATATGTGCCACCACATGCAGCTGGCTGCACCCTGTGCTCTTCATGGCATCCGGAAGGACCCTTTCCACATCAGGAATGACTCCACCCGGAATGCACACGGAGTGCACACTGGATTTCTTCCCCTCCTTAGCCGCCATATCCCTAAGGGGCCCCATTACGCGCCTAACATTGGAGCTCCCAACTACCAATAAGCCCACCCTCTGCTATTGCCCGGACCTTGAAGGCTGAGAATCATCCTCCGAAACAGGGCAGGCAGCTGCATCTGGCTCAGCCAGAGACAGTACCTGAAACCTGTTTGTCAGACGCACCGGGGAGGCTTTCTGATCAGCCTCCGGGGACGTCTTTCGCTGCCTGCCACGCCTTGGAAAGACCTCCCAATCAACCACAGGCGAGGGCTCAGCCCCACTGCGGACAGCAACCGGGCCAACCACAGCGGCAGACCGATCTGGGGACAGACGGGTCGATGTTGACATCCCCGTGATACCCAAGTCCGGCTCCCCACAGTGGTGCCCATTGGCAACAGCCTCAAGCTGCGCGACCGAAGTCAGCGCCGCCTGCAACTGTCAGCGAAGGGATGCCAACTCAGCCCTCATCCGAACACAGCAATCACAGTCCCTGTCCATTCTAATCGATGTTGAACAAAAGTTACTGAAACACGAGTCCGTGCCTAGATAACGCAAGGGAAACACGCAAAGAATGTATGAACTGACCTGTACAAATGCCTAACGACTGTGCTACAATCTGCCTGAATTTACGATTACAGTAACTAAAACTCGAAATTACATCTCCTATACGAAACTATGTAACAAATAAGTGAGCTGGGAATATACGACTTGCTGCTGGCAGCTGCTATCGAACGGCGGCAGGGAGCACACTGGAATCTTGTTCTACAGGATCGAAAACCCGGCAGGACGGTACCGCGGTCCTGTTGGATTTCTAAGCGCATGCCTTCCTGTCGTGGAAACACAGTGTGACGGTACGTCACATAAATGGACATTTGGAGAAAGGGTAAGGAAGTTTTTGTTATCAGACGTGTGAATTATAAATTATTTCAGGACTGTGTACGTGTGCGCGATGTACAACAAATAGTAAAGAACGTAAGTTATTATTATCAAAACACAAATATCGATGTAATTAACAAAACATTGTTTCTTTGGTATAATCTCTGTGTAAAATAGGCCATGAATATCAGAGACAATGCTTTGATCGAACTATCTCTCCTGTTTTGTTTCGTCTAGCGGTAGCCCGCCATTGTAGTGTTGTCTGATAATTAACGTGTTTTATTTGTATTTTGAAAAATATAATAGAAATTGTCATTAGAAAGTGTGTATTATTGACTTACTTGTCACCACTCATGATTGCAACCGTTAATTATAATTAACAAAATTTTTACAGAACTTTAGTCGGCCATTACGCTGATTGTATTAATAATTAAAATATCATGTCATAATGTTAAATGTAAACGCGAGAGACTTCTCAGTTTTGATCTTTCATTAATTTCAAAGTTAAAAAGAGTGAAAATAGATTTCGTTTATTAATATTTAGAATACTGAGTGAATTCAGTATGTTTCATTTTCGCCGCCTAACGGCAGACGACAATCTCTCCAGTTTTGCCTTGCAAATAATGAAAAAGAAAGATTAAAAAAAATCATTACATTACGCAATATCTCCGTTAATCTTTGTGTAATTTGGTACATAAATAACCAGTAGCCCCTGAGACCCATATTAATAATTACAGTTTGCCCAAGAATACGCATATTTTCTTTTCTAAATAGCAGCGTTCACGCTAACTATTTATTAGAAGGTGGTGAGTAGCACGCTGTGTTTAAAAAAAATACTATATCATGCATACTTCGGGGCGGCCGATGTCCGTACGAGTGTTATCGCGGCATAAGTTAATTAAAAGTCTCATGCTAGCCCACAATATTTAAAGCCACCACAACCAAAATCGTAGTATATATATATATATATATATATATATATATATATATATATATACTACGATATATATGTATATATACACTTATACCGTGATAACAGCTCCTCAAGGTAGACAATGATCTGTGGCATCCCGCCGTTAAATGCAGTGCTGTGCTTTGCATTGAATTATCGCACCCGCCAAAAGTTGAGTGAGTCTGGCGTTGGACAGACCAGCATACATTATCTTAGTGGCGGGGGGGGGGGGGGGGGGGATGGCGTGATAACGCAGAGCACATCAATCACCGAGTGGTTTCGTAAATCCACCTTGATTGCTATATTAGGCCAGTTTTCAGAGATGGAAGTGAAAGGCTCAGCTAAGGCACTCAGCAGAATTCTACACCTGGACATCCACATACATGTCTACGATCCGGTAAATGGAAGGTTTAGTTATATCAAGCTCCCTGAAGATAGAGCTAACAAGAGGGCAGGCACTAATGTCCAAAATAGAAAAGATCAGGCTCGTTTTGCGTGGTCAATTCTGGCTTGCGAAAGAAAGTATGAGCGAAGGGATCGTCCTGAGCGTCCCAGTACATACGATGTGGCTGGTAACATTCATTCGTGTTGTAATTTTAATGGTACAGAGTTCCCCGTCAACATCCAGACGTACCTAAATTTGAGGCCCAGAATACAGGCACATCGGTTCATGTTTATGGCCTGGAGGAGAAGAAAAGCAAGTCAGATGAGCAAGACGAGCACATCGTCGTCGGCCCCTCCATTTCTCAAAATTTGCCGGTGAGCGACAGCTGCATGTGAACATGCCAGCTACTCTTCTCTGAAGGTGATAATTATCACTATGTCTGGATCAAGGACATGTCCCAACTCCTTTGTTTTCAGTTAAGTGACAAACGGTGTAAAAAGCATATTTGTTTAAGGTGCCTCAATTATTTCTCCTCAGACAAGTTATTAGCTACACATCTAGTAGACCGCGCTTCCGAAGATCCGGTACGTGGTATTATGCCTACTGAGGAAAACAAATTCATAAAGTTTAAGAATGCTCACCTCCAGGAGCGATACCCGTTTGTAGTGTGTGCCGCCTTTGAATGCCTCCTCGCTCCTGTGACCCACTGTGAAGGCGACCCTACAATCTCACAAACCACCTTTACAGAGAAACACGTACCACATGCGGCAGCGTACCAAATTGTATCGTCGTATGACTCCAACCTTAACTGATTCAAATCTTACGTCGGTATAATCCTGCGGTTTCCTTGCTCTCTGAGCTTGAAAAATATTCACAGGAGGTTGATAAGCTTTACAGCGGCAACGTTCCCATGACCAAATCGAAGGAGAACGAAGACCTGTATAATAACGCCTCTGATTGTCATATTTGCGGGCTGCCGTTAGACAGAAAAGCGGAAACTCCTCGTAGGGACCACTGTCACCTTACCGTTAAGTTCCGTGGTGCAGCTCACAATTTGAAGTACCAGTTACCTAGACACATACCCGTTTTCTTCCACAATTTAAGTGGGAATGACGCTCACTTTCTAGTTCAGCACTTGGCTGATAACGGTTTGGAGAAAGATCAGGTGAGTGTCCTACCTGAGAGCGCCGAGAAGTATATTTCATTCTCCTAACGAATAACGCCAAGAATTACGCTCCGCTTCCTTGATACGCTACGTTTTATGCAGGCGCCACTACAGAAACTTGTTGAGGAATATGTGTATCATATGTGGAATATGTGTATCACTCGAGCTGCATTTCCTGATGAAGAAAAGTTTCAACTTGCGACTAGGAAGGAGGTTTTCCCATATAAGTATGTGAATAGTATGGCCAAACTCAACGAAACCAGGCTACCCGACATAACTGCATTCTCCAGTAACCTCACAGCCGACGCCATAACGAATGTACAGTATGAGGATGCCATGGATGTCTGGCGGGAATTCAACATTTCCACTTTAAGAGAGCACGCACGGCTTTACATGGACACAGACGTGCGCTTGCTTGCAGACGTTTTTGGGAAGTTCCGGAGTCTATGTATGACCACATTTTCTCTGGACCCCGCTTCTTATTACACGGCACCTGGGTTGTCTTGGGACGCAATGATCAAGAAAACGAAGTGCAGCATCGAATTATTGACTGATTCTGACACGCTTCTTTTCTTTGAGCGTGGGATCCATGGGGTACTTTGTCAATGTGTCCATAGGCACGCAAAAGCAAACAACCCGCGGATGGGTGACAGGTTCTGACTGGAGTGTACCTGAGAGCCCGCGGCACACCGGACGTGGGCTGGAGTGAGGAAGCACGCTTGTGACGTTCGAGCTGAGTACAGCTACTGACACGGCACACACGTACCGTTTAGTTTACATTTTATGCGAGTCTTTCGCCCTTTCGGGCGTTCTGTAGTAGTGTTGGACCGTGCCTCTTTAGGCAGTTTGTAGTCTCCGAAGAAGGCGTGGTTGTCCGCGCCGAAACCAGGGTCAACATCCGGTTTCTATTTGCGTTCGAGGCGGATTCTTTATAATCATTACGTATGATGAACCTAGGTGTCTCTAGATGGCTGGAGGTTTTAATAGCCCATATTTGTCTGCTTGCCATCGGTAACACTGGGTACTCGAAAATCTCCCACGAGCGAAATGTCAGTGACAGAAATGTACCCGTATAAAGGACTTTTAAAAGCTCAGACGCTCCTGGTTGGCATTTTCCATATTATCTTGCTGATAGTGGTCATATTCTCCTCTTGAGCTTCCCGAATGTATGCGATACTGTCCGTTGCACTCTGCACCAGAATGAGTTCTTGTTTAACGTTCATAATAAGCTGTCTCATGTCCTCAAAGTAGCCCATGAGCATTTTTAGAGGTATGCATGCAGTAAATTGCTTGTACTCTGCAATTGTTCTATCCTTTGGCTCGTCTGTGAACAATTCTGCATTTTCTAAACTATGCAAATCTGCTGGTGATGCCAAGACAGGTTTTAAGGGTTGATGTCATGCCGACATTGCGTGTGCTGTCGATCTCAGACCCACTGAGTTCATAGGCTATCTCTTGGAACAGGAATGCTAAAGTGTTCGTGTCAGCTTGGATCCTACTGTATCACTGCCACCAGTTTTCTTGAATGACCCCTCTAGATATATGAAAATCTTGCGTAGAAGTGTGAATGCGTTTTGCAGCTGGATGACAATCCTGATTTCATCGTTCTTGTTAAAAGTGGTTGAAGCGTAATGTTTATTCCTTACGTATAATTCTCTGTTCATACTCTACTGGCCTGGTTATACTGAGTGAAGAAGTCATTGCACGGCTTCAGGCACTGATTTAAGAAACTTGTAGTTCGCATGTGTTATCACTTGCTGTTCGGTACCTGTGGATTGCATGCACTTGTTTTATGCCATACGCCCCTTCTGCCTTAGATGTAATCGTACAATGATTTCCTCACCACGAAAGTCTACAAGTTGATTATTCTGGTCAACAATACGCAGCTCCAAATAGCCCAATGTCTGAGCTGTCACTGGAAGGTATATTGCATTGGCAGCGGTCTCAACAATCTTATACCCCATTGCAACTGAGGGGAAGAATCCGTAAATACTGTGAATTAGACTATCGTTGAGATAGGAATTCGTAGAAATCTTACACTCTACATGGACTGTGCTGATGGGGAGTATGTCCGCTGTCTGATCCGACTTGTAAAATTTACTTGGATCCTTCTTCAAAATCTGTCCTTTTGTGAAACCCAGCAGGAGCCCTATTGAATCTTTATGGTTAAAGTCAATCGCTGCACTTACAGTCCTTATTTCAGATTTAAGTGTATTGATGTTTGCACATAGTTCAATACCTTTTCCAGACTAAGACTTCATTTAAGTCGTCGATATCGTATGCACCTGGTTCTATTTCCACAATATCTTTTTCACCATTAATATCCAGATGCAGCTTATTGTTAGTCTCAGTGATATTTTGGATGCTCTTGTACGTCTCCAGTCCAATCAATGCAATACTCCATTCACCAAGGCTCAAATCAATTGGGGGCAAGTAATTTTCACGCAATACAGATGATCGTTCTTTTAAGGTCAAAGTGTACGACATTGCATCTGAATCTCAATTGATGAATGAATGTTTAAACCTCCTCCATATATAGCGTGATTCTTCTTCTTCTTTGTGAACGTCAAGAGAAACATGATGCATAGATGTCGGCAGAGGTGTGCATTAAACTCCTGATAGCGTCGATAATTGTAAAGCACATGTCTTATGTGAGTGAAGTATCGTCGTATTTCTACTGGTGGTTGCAGTTCACCAAATGAGTAGAAATAGTAGAAATTATCCGCATTTTTCATAACTTATAATACCCAGTGGGTGCCGGGGCCTTCAGCAACATCTAAATACACAATACCGCATTCACCAGTTTTCCACATAGTCTTCGGTAATGTATCCCGCATAAACACACCACGGAATCTTAGTATCTTGAATTTATCTCTAACAAACTTAAGAAGATTCTGTATTGATGAGTGATCGATCTTGTAGGACCGTTAATGGTTTTTTTATTGATAAATAGACCAAGCCCTTTCCTGTACGGTTTCAAGTATAGTCCTTAACCAATGGCCGCGGCCTCCATCATGCGGTTATGTCTTCTCGCCTCTTCCAACTGTGCTTGGGAGTTCTGCGCGTTCTTGACCGTTCCAGCAATAGCTGCAGCACCACCAGCGAGGGAACCTACCGCCGAGAACGCGGAGAGGGCCGGGATGGGAAATGGAATAAAACCGCCGGATGTCTTGGGTATTGGTAGAACTCAAGGTGCTTTAACCGATCCTCTTGTTCTTCTTCCCGCACCTTTCTGCTTCAGTGCGTTTTTAGCTGCATGTATCGCTGTCAGGCTACAGTTCTTCAAACACCCCTGCTTCCCACCCTTGTTCTTCTTCTTGTTTAGTGCATAATGCAACATTCATAATTCGCTTGAAATTCATCACTCCTTAATCCAACTTAATTTTTCCACGCATGGTTTCATCAACTGCAAAAGCTTCGATGCGTTGACCTATACCAATATCCTTTCTTCTCCGTATCGCCTAAGCCTTATCAGCTAAAATCCTATCTGCAATGTGACGACTTGATAGATCTTTATCTGTAGCGTATGCAATGTCGTGCTCCATACACGCTTCGTCGAGCAGATTAACTCCCTTATCACCTCGCGCCAAGCGTTTCTGAAGCTTTGTGTCAGGTCCACACTAGTTACACCCAGGGATGTGTTATTCCACTGGCAGTTTGTCTAGAATACCACCACCTTTTCTAATGGGTCTCCTAGCACGCATGTCATGCTACTGTGGTGGTTGTGGACAATGCACACCCATTATATAGCAAATCGAAGGCATCAATCCAACTGTTTTGTGTAGCAGGGAAAACAAAGCCATTTGACTAGTGCTTTATTGCCCCGACGTCTTATGTCTCTTTCCACGAGAAAAACACCCGGTTCTGAGCTTTTCTGCATCTCCTTGGTGTAGAAGCAGCCTGCAGTTTCTTCACCTCTACAATCCTTCAATATATAAGTTCCAGGATTCGTTCGTTGCACCTTTGAAACTGTAAATATCTCAGTTGACCAGTTCGGTAGGTATGATTTCTGAAATGCCGTCTTGTGTTTTCAGATACGCACCAAATCACCTACATTAAATTTCTGTTTGCTTGGATCCAGCATCTTAATGCGATAGTACACCATATCAATGACTCCATTATCACAAACATCAATTGGTCTCATTTTTATTGTGCTATTTTTGGTTCGATTATACTGAGAAATTATTTCTGGGAGGATATCTGTTCATTTGTATGAGCCGCGAAGGTTAAAACGCATCCACATTCGATCTTTTATTGTTCTGCTCAGGCGCTCCACAATACTTGCCTTCAGGTGAGTGAATGTCGAGTAGTGATGTATTCCGTACCGCTGCATCACGGTCTTGAAATACCTATTGCAGAACTCCCCAAGGTGATCGGTTTGAAGGTTGTCTTGGCTTCGATTCGTTCCTGTCTGTAGCAAACGCTCAAAAACATCGGCAACATTTCGACTCGTTTTTGTTTTGACAGATAATGCCCAGGCAAATTTGGAGTATTTATCAATAACCATTAAAATATATTTGAATCCATTATTCTCATGTGAATATTCCCTCATATCTACAAGATCAACTTGTCACAAGTCATCCAACCCTTTAATCATAACATTCCTGCGAGGGTATGTTTTGCATGGTGGTTTGTGCAGTTCTCGAACTTCTGTCTCCATACTTATTCGATGATACATTTCTCTCTAAGCTCTGAGATTATTGAAACAACCTCATTCGAATGAGGCATATTACCTGCAGCAGCTGATGCCATGAGCAGCCATAGTCGATCTATTAGCTCGTTGCAGTCGTCACAATATATATACTGAGGGATTCAATTGTTCACTGCTTTATGATCAATGTCAATACCATCACCGCTTCGCCTTGATGTATTGGTTTTATAATGGTTTTGTATTTCTTGTTGCTCAGGCTTTTCGTGATCTTGTGTACACCAGTCATGTGCAGTATTTCACGGTACGTTTCCCTATCATTAACTGAGTAATGTATGGGTTTTTTGGTAGGTCTTAGGAAAATAAAATTCATTAAGGCGGAGGTTCTCTCAAACACCAATTTGTATTGTGTCTTCAGTAACGCCGAATGTTCTTTCTATCTGACCGGCTGTATGACGAATAATGATTTCATCAATGGCAACGCCCTCGTTATCGTGTGTTTTTGTTTTTGCTGAGAGCTGTTGGAGAGATTCAGTAACAGGCTTAAAGTTCTCTCTTAGTGTTTGCTGTCGATGCATATGCCCTAACCTCAGCAGTCGTAATTTCTCACGAACCGCTTTACACGCTTGAATTGCTTCGTTGACATCTCGGTGTATACTTATTAGACATCTCCGCGGCATCAGGCTTTATATACCCGGTCATTTTCTTCCTCCTCTTACTATAATCCTGATCGCCCTTCTCAACAACAAGGAAGTCTACATCTATTTTCCCCTCAATGGCCTCGACCTTTTCAGTTAAGTCGGTTACTTTCTTACTGACTTGATTAACCAGCTCATTTAACGCATTTACCATTCTCAGAAGAGACTGGTAATACGTCTCTAGTTCTCTGCGCATACCTGCAACTTTATGCGCAATAGCCTGAATTTTCGCATCCACGTACAGGCGAAAGTTCTGTCTGTGTACACCCATCCTCTCGGGTTGGGAGGTAGACATACGCGCGAATTTGTCCGTGGTGTAGCGGAGACTGACGTACTAACCTCTCTTACTGTGCAATATATACAAGAATTCCTGGTGTACTGCGAAGTCATGATCTCTGAGAACATACATGTAATACGGGAAGAGTCTCGTTTTGCAGAGGTCGTTTGTACCATTTCCCGTTGTTACTTCTCTCAGATAGACCGCTCCAAATAACCTCGTAATCGAAAATGAGGTTGCCTCTTGACCTGCGTTATTCTATTTCAGGGGGATAATACGTTGTACACTATGTGATCAAAGGTGTCCGGACACATGGCTGAAAATGACTTAAAAGTTCGTGGTGCCCTCCATCGGTAATGCTGGAATTCAGTATGGCCAGTTCCTAGCTCTGATGACAGCTCCCACTCTCGCAGGCATACGTTCAGTGAGGTTCTGGGAGATTTCTTGGGGAATGGCAGCCCATTCTTCACGGAGTGCTGCACTGAGGAGAGGTATCGATGTCAGTCGGTGACGCCTGGTACGAAGTCGGTGTTCCAAAACATCCCAAAGGTATTCTGTAGGATTCAGGTCAGAAGTCTGTGCAGGCCGTCCATTACAGGGATGTTATTGTCGTGTAACCACTCCGTCAGAGGCTGTGCATTATGAACAGGTACTCGATCGAGTTGAAAGATGCAATCGCCATCCTCAAATTGCTCCTCAACAGTGGGAAGCAAAAAGTGCATAAAACATCAATGTAGGCCTGTGCTGTGACACTACCACGCAAAACAACAAGGGGTGCAAGCCCCCTCCATGAAAAACACGACCACATGATAACACCACCACCTCCGAATTTTACTGTTGGCACTATACACGCTGGCAGATGACGTTCACTGGCCATTCGCCATACCCACACCCTGCCATCGGCTCGCCACATTGTGTACCGTGATTCGTCACCCCACACAACGTTTTTCCACTGTTCAATCGTCCAATGTTTCCGCCCATTACGCCAAGCGAGGCCTCGTTTGGCATTTACCGGCGTTATGTGTGGCTTATGAGCAGTTGCTTGACCATGAAATCCAAGTTTTCTCACCTCCTGCTTAACTGTCATAGTACTTGCAGTGGATCCTGATGCAGTTTGGAATTCCTGTGTGATGGTCTGGATAGACGTCTGCCTATTTTACATTATGACCCTCTTTAACTGACGGTGGTCTCTGTCAGTCAACAGACGAGGTCGGCCTGTTCGCTTTTGTGCTGCACGTCCATTCACATTTCCACCTATGGATGTTTAGGAGTGTGGAAATCTCGCGTACAGACGTATGACGTAAATGACACGCAGTCACCTGGACCACGTTCGAAGTCCGTGAGTTCTGTGGAGCGCCCCATTCTGCTCTCTCACGATGTCCAATGACATCTACATCTACATCTACATCCATACTCCGCAAGCCACCTGACGGTGTGTGGCGGAGGGTACCTTCAGTACCTCTATCGGTTCTCCCTTCTATTCCAGTCTCGTATTGTTCGTGGAAAGAAGGATTGTCGGTATGCCTCTGTGTGGGCTCTAATCTCTCTGATTTTATCCTCATGGTCTCTTCGCGAGATATACGTAGGAGGGAGCAATATACTGATTGACTCTTCGGTGAAGGTATGTTCTCGAAACTTTGACAAAAGCCCGTACCGAGCTACTGAGCGTCTCTCCTGCAGAGTCTTCCACTGGAGTTTATCTATCATCTCCGTAACGCTTTCGCGATTACTAAATGATCCTGTAACGAAGCGCGCTGCTCTCCGTTGGATCTTCTCTATGTCTTGTATCAACCCTATCTGGTACGGATCCCACACTGCTGAGCAGTATTCAAGCAGTGGGCGAACAAGCGTGCTGTAACCTACTTCCTTTGTTTTCGGATTGCATTTCCTTAGGATTCTTCCAATGAATCTCAGTCTGGCATCTGCTTTACCGACAATCAACATTATATGATCATTCCATTTTAAATCACTCCTAATGAGTACTCCCAGATAATTTATGGTATTAACTGCTTCCAGTTGCTGACCTGCTATTTTGTAGCTAAATGATAAGGGATCTTTCTTTCTGTGTATTCGCAGCACATTACACTTGTCTACATTGAGATTCAATTGCCATTCCCTGCATCATGCGTCAATTCGCTGCAGATCCTCCTGCATTTCAGTACAATTTTCCATTGTTACAACCTCTCGATACACCACAGCATCATCTGCAAAAAGCCTCAGTGAACTTCCGATGTCATCCACCAGGTCATTTATGTATATTGTGAATAGCAACGGTCCTATGACACTCCCCTGCGGCACACCTGAAATTACTCTTACTTCGGAAGACTTCTCTCCATTGAGAATAACATGCTGCGTCCTGTTATCTAGGAACTCCTCAATCCAATCACACAATTGGTCTGATAGTCCATATGCTCTTACTTTGTTCATTAAACGACTGTGGGGAACTGTATCGAACGCCTTGCGGAAGTCAAGAAACACGGCATCTACCTGTGAACCCGTGTCTATGGCCCTCTGAGTCTCGTGGACGAATAGCGCGAGCTGGGTTTCACATGACCGTCTTTTTCGAAACCCATGCTGATTCCTACAGAGTAGATTTCTAGTCTCCAGAAAAGTCATTATACTCGAACACAATACGTGTTCCAAAATTCTACAACTGATCGACGTTAGAGATATAGGTCTATAGTTCTGCACATCTGTTCGACGTCCCTTCTTGAAAACGGGGATGACCTGTGCCCTTTTCCAATCCTTTGGAACGCTACGCTCTTCTAGAGACCTACGGTACACCGCTGCAAGAAGGGGGGCAAGTTCCTTCGCGTACTCTGTGTAAAATTGAACTGGTATCCCATCAGGTCCAGAGGCCTTTCCTCTTTTGAGCGATTTTAATTGTTTCTCTATCCCTGTGTCGTCTATTTCGATATCTACCATTCTGTCATCTGTGCGACAATCTAGAGAAGGAACTACAGTGCAATCTTCCTCTGTGAAACAACTTTGGAAAAAGACATTTAGTATTTCGGCCTTTAGTCTGTCATCCTCTGTTTCAGTACCATTTTGGTCACAGAGTGTCTGGACATTTTGTTTTGATCCACCTACCGCTTTGACATAAGACCAAAATTTCTTAGGATTTTCTGCCAAGTCAGTACATAGAACTTTACTTTCGAATTCATTGAACGCCTCTCGCATAGCTCTCTTCACACTACATTTCGCTTCGCGTAATTTTTGTTTGTCTGCAAGGCTTTGGCTATGTTTATGTTTGCTGTGAAGTTCCCTTTGCTTCCGCAGCAGTTTTCTAACTCGGTTGTTGTACCACGGTGGCTCTTTTCCATCTCTTACGATCTTGCTTGGCACATACTCATCTAACGCATATTGTACGATGGTTTTGAACTTTGTCCACAGATCCTCAACACTATCAGTACTTGAGACAAAACTTTTGTGTTGAGCCAACAGGTACTCTGAAATCTGCTTTTTGTCACTTTTTCTAAACAGAAAAATCTTCCTACCCTTTTTAATATTCCTATTTACGGCTGAAATCATCGATGCCGTAACCGCTTTATGATCGCTGATTCCCTGTTCTGCGTTAACTTTTTCAAATAGTTCGGGTCTGTTTGTCACCAGAAGGTCTAATATGTTATCGCCACGAGTCGGTTCTCTGTTTAACTGCTCAAGGTAGTTTTCAGATAAAGCACTTAAAAAAATTTCACTGGATTCTTTGTCCCTGCCACCCGTTATGAACGTCTGAGTCTCCCAGTCTATATCCGGCAAATTAAAATCTCCACCCAGAACTATAACATGGTGGGGAAATCTACTCGAAATATTTTCCAAATTATCCTTCAGGTGCGCAGCCAGAACAGCTGCTGAGGCCGCTGATATGGAGTACCTGGAAGTAGATGGCAGCACAGTGCAGCTAATATGAAAAACGTATAGTTTTGGGGGTGGCAGGATACTTTTGATCACATAGTGTAAATGGTCCCTGAATTCCATGCAAGAGGCTGTATTTTATGCGTGGAATTGGTGTGGTAAACAAGAGATGTGGAAACGGCTTTCTCTTGCTTTCTGTACCTCAAAAATGTGATCATGTTATGCCCATCAAGTATTAGCACAATAGGATCATCACCAGATTGTTTCACAACGCTCGAAAAATTCCCAAACCACTTAGCGTAAATATGAGTCTCAATGTAGCTACTAGGGTGGCAAGATGAAGTTACTACAACATGCGATGCCGTGTCGTAATATGCGATATCGTCGCGTGTTGGGGTACCCATGGTATCCAATACTATGAATGCTGCGGTAGGTACGCTGCTCGGTTTCTAGGACAGCTCATTATAGCAAATGAAAGAGTACCTTTTCAAGATTACAATCATATGAATACTGTGCCACAAGCTAATCAGCCTCAGATATTAAAGCCCTACGAGCACAGCCACTCAAAGAACTTACAACGCAACATTTTGAAAATCAAAGATTGACGACAATATCCTCTTCAATAACTTTATTTCGACCGAAATGTATCAGCTTATCGTTAAACATTTACTCTCTCTTATTCAATTTCATAGTAATTTTTGTTTTTATTTTTTTCCTGCGTTAATTACTTTTCCGTTCTGAGTGCTACTTCTGTCAAAACTTTCTCTTTGGCAACTTCATTTCGACCTGACTGTTTTCGAAATTTGAAATAATAGTGAATTTTAGTGTACCCCAATAAAAGAGCAATAGGATTGCTGTTGAACTTGGGGCTTACATTTGAGTGCTTAATTTGATAAAAAGTATGCCGTTACCGGTTTCATCCGTGCCCAAGAATTGCGTAATCATTCCGATTAGCTACTGTCTCCTATATTTGAAATACGAGCTTTGTAATACATAAAATTTTGTTAGGTGCTAATAGATGTAAAATCACGGGGCGAGCTGCGACGTCGTGACACGGGAGAACGGCGCAACTTCCTGCGTCCGTTGAAGCGGCTGGTAGGGGACGGTTCGGGAGAGCCATTTGGGGCAGTTTATTAAAAGTTAAGTGAGTGGTGATATGTTGTTTGATTTACTATTGTTAAATTCTAGAATTAATAAAATAAAGCCCGCATCTCGTGGTCGTGCGGTAGCGTTCTCGCTTCCCACGCCCGGGTTCCCGGGTTCGATTCCCGGCGGGGTCAGGGATTTTCTCTGCCTCGTGATGGCTGGGTGTTGTGTGATGTCCTTAGGTTAGTTAGGTTTAAGTAGTTCTAAGTTCTAGGGGACTGATGACCATAGATGTTAAGTCCCATAGTGCTCAGAGCCAGCCAATAAAAGAAATCATGGTTTATTTGTTGATACAGTCATGTGTGCATCGCAGTGAAGTCACACAGAGCATTACCTGCTTTCAGCAAAGTACGCATCAATGTATCAACACATAAATGCTTATCTGACCATGATTCCTAATTATACACTGAAGAGCCAAAGAAACTGGTACATCTGGCTGATATCGAGTAGGACCTCCGCTAGCAGAAGTGCTGCAACACGAAGTGGCATGGACTCGACTAGCGTCTGGAGCAGTGCTGGAGCGAGAATCCTGCAGCATTATCCATATACCCGTAAGAGTACGAGGGCGTGCGTGAACAGCATGCTGCAAGGTTTCCCAGTTATGCCCAATAATGTTCATGTCTGGGGAGTCTGGTGGCCAGCGGAAGATTTCAATCTCAGAAGAGTGCTGCTGGAGCCACTCTGTAGCAACTCTGGACGTGTGGGGTGTCACACTGTCCTGCTGGAATTCCCCAAATCCGTCGGAATGCACAATGGACGTGAATGGATGCTTGTGATCAGACAGGATACTTACGTGTCACCTGTCACAGTCGTATGTAGATGTATCAAGGTCCCATATCACTCCGACTGTACACGCCGGACACCATTACAGAGCCTCCACCAGCTTGAACAATCACCAGCTGGCATGCATGGTCCATGGATTCATGAGGTTGTCTCCATATCCGTACATGTCCATCGACTGGATACAATTTGAAACGAGACTCGTCCGACCAGGCAACATGTGTCCAGTCATCAACAGTCCAGTGTCGGTGTTGACGATCCCAGGCGCGACGAAAAGCCTTGTGTTGTGCAGTCATCAAGGGTACACGAGTGGCCCTTCGGCTCCGAAAGCCCTTATTGATGATGTTTAGTTGAATGGTTCGCCCGCTGACACTTGTTGATGGTCCAATATTGAAATCTGCAGCAATTTGTGGAAGTGTTCCACTCCTGTCACGTTGAACGATTCTCTTCAGTCGTCGTTGGTCCCGTTCTTGCACGATCTTTTTCCGCCCGCAGCGATGTCGGAGATTTGATGTTTTACAAGAGGACCGTCAGACTTGTTAATGGCGGATTTAGATGAGTCTCCGGTATGTTGTAGAGGGAACAGTCCCGAGTACCTGGTTGGCGGCTTTTCACGCGATGGCCGCTGGCTTCCGTACATCCCGTACCCGCAGCGCAAATACCACCGTCAGTAGCCAAGCGAGAGCAGCTCAGTGGCCGAAGTTCACGGCTCCCCCCGCTGGCTGTATGGTTTCAAATCCTGCCCATGTACTTTTTTCTCTTTTTAATTAAATCGTACACAATGTCCTTAAACAGTGTAATAGATACTGACGAACATACTCATCTGTAATTCTGATGTCGGATTATGTAATTAATACCTGTCAAACTGGATGCGTGTACCAGTCCAGGTATAATAGACCACTTGCGGAATAAGGAGCGAGCGATAACCTTCCCTATGTAGAAAATAGATTCGAACAAGATTACTCATTCCTTCACATCACAATATACCATAGTTGCTTCAGGGAAGATATTCCTTTTCGTTTTCTTATGTATGCGAGAATCATCCGGAAAATTTGGTAGACTTGTCTCACAAATTAAAGCACGTAATTGTGACCTGCGTCAAATCAGGGGCGTTCAAAAAAATGGCTCTGAGTACTATGGGACTCAACTTCTGAGGTCATTAGTCCCCTAGAACTAGTTAAACCTAACTAACCTAAGGACATAACAAACATCCATGCCCGAGGCAGGATTCAAACCTGCGACCGTAGCGGTCTTGCGGTTCCAGACTTCAGCGCCTTTAACCGCACGGCCACTTCGGCCGGCTCAGGGGCGTTTACGCAGAGTGTCTTTCTTCTGTAGACGGGAAAAGAAAAATTTCTGTAAATTATTGATTCGTCGGAATTGCAGCCTGATCAGACACTTTACGATCAAATCTTCGTAGATGAAAGTAAAGCAAGCACCTGCAGCGTACAAATTACTACACTCAAACGCATTCCACTTTGGCAACCCTGCGATATTTATTTTTACAGTAAAGTTACAATTTTCACGAAAAAAATTTAAAATGATCCTGCCCTATTAACTACTAATAGAGAAATCGCATCGACGGGAGACTCAAAACAAAAAAAAAATACATTCTTTAATTATCCATCAATTCTGTGCACCTGCTTTCACAGAAATGATCAGATATTCGTTGTTTTCATCAAAGGTGATCAAATAGAGAACAATCTTTTCGAATTTAAAGGAACTCTGGTTTCTGGTATTGCTTTTGAAAAACCCGTGTGCCTGCAAGACAGTAGTTTTCGCTGAAGTGCGGGTGCTCTAAGAAAATGCGTTTCGTTGCCTCAGCAACAAATTCATCTGGAATTCTGTTCTAGCACAGGAAGTGATAGCGAGTAAGACGATTCTGTGATCCATTCTTAAGAAACGAAATACACATTTGAAGAAACGATGCTGTAATGATTGATTTATTAATGAAATCACTACTGCAAAAACGACTACTTTTGAATAAGTTTGCATAATATATATTATGGAAAGACATTCTATATGATGGCAGTAAAAAAAAAGGGATATGTGCAGCATTTGTACCCGTATCACCTCCGTCGTGGCCCTAAACCTTAGCCTCTGCGATACTCTCGTTTGGTCGAAACATGAATAATGTTACTGGTGTAGAAGGTATGCATAAAATTTCAGCATCGATTTTCTCGGGAACTAGGGACCGTCGCATGAAAATTTGCCAGCCAGGTACTCTGATCAGGTCCCTCTGCAACTTACGTAAGTCCAGTCACAATCGGCGATTAACAGGTCTGATGGTCTCCTTGTCAGTCCTGTAAAATGACTGCCCTAAAAATAACGCGGAGGAATTTTTTTTTTTAATTTTGTGACTTTCCTGAGAGCGTTTTTTTTTAGATCGTAGTGAAACAGTTTTCTTAAAGATTGCAAATAATATGTAGCACTGTGGCACTGTGATACTCATCAAAACAAGAGCGGTTATCACATAAAGGCCATTGGCACCTACCATGAAGGGGACAAAAATAAATAAAAAAAAACATGACCAGATGGCAGAGCCGAACCCTCGTGCAAAGAATGACGCTACCTGTATCCTACACTTCTCTGTATAATACTTAATTGGCATTACGTTCCAATGTTGCGTACAGTACGTCATCCGGGCACTGGCGGAGCGAAAGTGTTGCCACGGATTGAGACGCTGCTGTAGACGCCGAGAATGCCCGGCAACGGATTTAGCCATTTCTCGTTCTGCCGACTGTATACATGGCCGTCGGTCGAGAGTGGTACAACCGTGTCGTTGCAGTCCAGTCAAAAGGTGTCGGCGAGCTCTTACAATTTTTTGCCGAGTTGCGCACCTTTCTGACGTCCAGCTGCTCTGGTATCCTCAGAATTCCCCGCTATCCATTCACAGATAACTGAATATTTGTTCGACTACAATAATATAGTGTTTCATTTGGATACATTACGTTGTTTGCGCATACATATTTACAGAAATCGAGCCACTGAATAATCGGAAACAAAATTCGAAGATTAAATACCATTATGACTAATCTAAGGAATTCTCATTAGTTCTTCTAAGCGTCACTGTATTTTGGATACAAAAATAGTATTTCGCTACTTTGTCCTCTTTACAGCACTACAATAACGATTCAACCACTGGAACTACGCTCCTAAATTCTATCCACAATTGAAGACCTGGTGATGCACAAGCTTTATTGCGGATTTTATTGCTTGCCTTTAATGAATCATCTTGCCCAGAAGTAAATGGATATCCAATGTTACACTTATTGCAGATACTTTACAGTAGCAGAAATTATACTTCTAGCTTTCCCTGCGGTAACTGGCAACGTGTTATTTGATGCCTATGGAAGTAACTTTTTTAAATAACAACACATTTTCCAGTGTTATATTTTAAGAAATCGTAAAAAATACGTTTTTTTTTACATGCAGTAGCTACGTAGCGTATTATTTGATGCTTATGAAAGGAAGATGCTTGGATATACACGCTTAAATACACATGCTTTTACGGTGAAGAGCCGAAGAAACTGGTAAATCCGCTTAATATCATGTAGGCCCCCTCACGAGCGCCCATAATTTCCGCAACACGACGTGGCATGGACTCGACTAGTGTCTGAATTAGTGCTGGAGGGAGCTGGCACCGTGAACCCTGCAGGGCTGTCCTTAAACTCATAAGAATACGAGGGGTGGACATCTCTTCTGGACAGCACGTTCCAAGGCATCCCAGATATGCTCAATAATGTTCACATCTGGGGAGTCTGAAGGCCAGCGGAAGTGCTAAACTCAGAAGAGTTTTCCTGGCGCCACTATGTAGCTATTCTGGACGTGTGGGGTGTCGCATTGTCATGCTGGATTTGCGAAAGTCCGTCGGAATGTACAATGGACACTTACGTACGTGTCACCCGTCACAGTCATACCTAGACCTATCAGGGTTCCTATACCACACCAACTGCAGACGCACCGTTACAGAGACTTTACCAGCTTGAATAGTCACCTGCTGACATGCAAGGTCCATGGATTCATGATTTTTTCTCCCCACCCGTACTCGTCCAACCGCTCGATACAATATGAAACGAGACTCTTCTGACCGGGCAAGATGTTTCCAGTCATCTACAGTCCAACGTTGGTGTTGACGGGCCCAGGCGAGGCGTAAAGCTTTGTGTCGCACAACAAGGATACACAAGTGGGCCTTCGGCTCCGAAAGCTCATACCGATCATGTTTCGTTGAATGGTTCGCACGCCAACAAATGTTAATGGGCCGGTATTGAAAACTGCAGAAATTTGCGGAAGGGTTGCACGTCTGTCACGTTGAACGATTGTCTTCAGTCGTCGTTGGTCCCGTTGTTGCAGGATCTTTTCCCGGCCACAGCGATGTCGGAGATTTATCCTTTTACCGGATTTCGAATATTCATGGTACACTCGTGAAATGGTAGTACAGGAAAATCCCCACTTCATCGCTACCTCGGAGATGCTGTGCCCCATCGGTCGTGCTCCGACTATAACACCACGTTCAGAGTCACTTAAACCTTCACAACCTGCCGCTGTAGCAGCAGTAACCGATCTAACGACTGCGTCAGACACTTGTCTTATACAGGCGTTGCCGACCGCAGCGCCGTATTCTGCCTGTTTACATATCTCGGTATCTGAACACGCATGCCTATACCAGTTTCTTTGGCGATTCAGTGTATATAACAACAACACATTTTCCGAAGTTATATTTCAATAAATCGTATAAAAAATGCGACGTGTTCGTGATGGACTCGTTATGTCCGGTGGCGGAAAACATAATTGATTCGTTTCACGTAAGCTGTAAAGTGAATGGGCAAAAGTCGTGGGAAGTGTTGGCCCACTTAAGATGAGTCGTGCACGACGCACGATGGCTGCAGCTTCAGGCGGCTCGTGGTGCAGGCTGTGCGTAGTGAACCTGGGGGTAGCATGACATCTCGGATTTCCGGGTTCGACGGTGTGTATAGCGGACCGTCGTCACAGCAGAGACAATGTTCCCACATAAAGTCGGCACGCGTGCGACAGGACCTGCCACCAGTGTGTTCCAAAATCCCGCCCTCAGTAACAGAACAAACCGTAGGGGTCTGTGGCTGCGAGTCAGGAGGCAATGACATTTACAGAAACACAAAAAGGTAAGGAGTTGGGGTGAATGAATGGGTGAGAATGAGCAAGTGGGAGTGGATGTGTACGCGATGAACTAGTGGGTGTGAGCGAGTTGCAGTTGGGAGAATTCGTATTAGAAAGGGCGCGAATATGTTCACATGCCAGAATTTTTGGAGAAATTTTTAAAGGTGCCGAGGAACGTAGAACGAAGCAGCTGGCACCCCACTTTACATAGTCTTTTAAACGGGAGCATATTCACCTTTTTTGTGCTCGGATAGGAGCAATTTTCCGATGTTGTAGTGAGATGATCGTATGGTATTGCTGGACGCTGCTTCGGCGACTTGCGAGTTTATGAAGATGAAGCAACACAAATACCTCGTCCCCGTAAGAAGAAAATCTCCGATCCAAGCGGGAATCTAACCTTGGCCCCTACAATCTAGAGGCAGCGATGCTATCAACTAGACGACATGGGTAAACGCCATGCGGGACGGACACAAGTCTTCGATGAACGACTGAATCTCTGCTGCGAGTGGGTCGACGCCGATTTGAAAGTGGAGTTACAGGAAACCGTTTTTTTCACGACTGAGGGAAATTAAATGAGTCTCATAGACTTGAGCAGCCGAGGACGAACTCGTGTCTCCTCGCCAACACCTCGATAGTGGGTTCAGCAGCTGGTACAGGCCTGAATCTTCGCCACTAGACCGCTGAACACTGCTGGCGTGTGGCGTGGTCCAGTGAATCCCGGTTTCAGTTTTACCGCTGGGCCGGTGGGAGTGCGGCGTGTGCCCTGTGGGACTGCGGATCCAGCTTGTGACCGAGGTTGTCTTCACCAGGAAGTTGGCTCAGTTAGGGTATGCGCTGTGGTCACGAGGTCCCCATTAGGCTCCATTGTCCTGCACAGACCACTGACGTTCCTGCGTGTCATGCGGACATTGTTGCAGACCAACCGCATCGCCTGGCGTTGTAAAATACTGATGGATATTTCACGTTTTATGAGGACAGTGCTGTGCTAGGTATCACTAAACTTTGGTTGCATGCATACGGCTTGATAAACATTATAGTGAATTCGTGGTCATGACTTCACCCCACTTCGCCGGACTGGGAATCGAAGCCGGATTTCCCGTTTACCGCAAGCTGTCTCGTTATCATTCGGCTGCCCGAGCACACCTCACAGCCGGACCCAAAGCTCCATATGTCGTCAACCATGCCCTCATCTCGCACAAAATTTCATTGTTGTCATTCGATTATACAGTTGATAATTGGCCCTAATCGCAATTGTGAATACAATTCATGTATTTCATAACGGCTGTAGTCGCCGCAGTGCCTGTTCCTACGAACATGTTTGCATGTCCGAAGGACATTTCTCAACAGCAGAGGAACAGAAACATGGTATTTATCAGCCGACACAAGGCAGGTGACTTTCAATTAAAATGTCACCCCTGTACAGGAATATACATAATCAGTGTACGCATACAGGTCGTTGACATACGGCTGATGACATATGGAGGTTTGGGTCTGACCGTGCATCATGCTCGGAGAGGCCCAGTTGTAAGGCGACCGTTCGCGATAAGCTGGAAATCCAGGTTCGAGTACCAGTCCGGCTTTTCATTGCCGTCATTCTATTATACAGCTGACCGTTGTCCACATTCGCAATTCCTCCTACGTTTCATGTATATCCGTGTACTGTCGATTAACCCAACACCAGCTTCAAAAGAGCAGTTTTGGGTATCAATGCAAGATGCGTACAATGCTATCTCTCCAGAACGGTTCTAACACTTCAAAAAGTCTACGAATTGCTATCTTACTCCAGTTTTGAGAACTCACGGAGTAGCAGCTCACATCTAATACTTACCGTGACTTTTAGCCATTTAATGTTGCATATCCGTGAGAACTATTGTATCCGAGACGGCTTCTGCCCGGTCTCTTCTCCTTCAGCTAATCACGAGTCAGTTTAAGTGCCAGTTGTGAGAAAACAGCTGACGGCGACAAGTGGGTGCGAGTGCAGAGAGCGCTGTGCGCAGGCGTCGTCGTTCGCGCTGCGGCGGCGGCGCGTGGACGCGCTGGTGCGCCGAGTGGCCGGCAACCTGTCGCGCTTCTGCGCGCACCGGCCGCGCGCCAGGGCCGCCGTGGTGCGGCGGGCGCGCGCGCGCGCGCTGCGCATGATCACCACCTTCCTGGGCATCGGCGGCGTCGCGCTCGTCTTCTTCTACCTGGGGCCTGTCATACAGAACGTCAAGGACAACAGGCTGAAGGCCGCGGCCGCAGGTGAGCCAGCTGTACCACATCCTAATGCACACCGTGACCTCTGCTTCACAAGTATTCGTTTGTCTGACAGGTATTGTCGTATACGCTGTAGAGATGGGCAAAACTGTTCTTTTCAGAGATCAGATCAGAACTGTTCACTCCCTGAAATGAATTAGCTCTTTTTCATGACTCACCACTCATTTACAATAGAAAATAAATGGAAGGCACATTGCCCTTTAAACTTGGTTTATTCCAGTACTATACCTGTATTTTGATCTTATTTGATCCTATTTTGAAGTAACACAGATAATGAGTAAGAATTTTGTATTGTTTATTGAAATTTCCACGATATGACAAAGTTTTTGATTATTGATTTATTTTGCACTATCGTGGTTTTTTGGGTGATCGGAAAATGTTGTAACTTGAGATTTACATTAACAATATATTTGGCTATAATGTATTAAAATTTCATTAACCTCATACAAATACATCGCGAGCCATATATTTTTAAAGTGAACGTTTCCTTCCGAAGACGCCTAAAATCGCAAAATCCGTACCAGAATAAGAAAAAAAATATAAATTTGACTGTAAAACGAAAGCGCTGCATATAGCCTTACGCAGAATAAAACAAGGAAAATATTGGTGTATCACAAATTCGAGTGTCCGTAATAAAAATCCTATAGTAAGAGGAGTCGTCAGGATCCTAATCTGATCAGTTTAAACAAATAAAAATAAAATAAAAACAAATGATGTATACATAACATAATAATGTAATATACATAGCGGTATTACTACGAAGAACAATATCCAGTAGAGACGAACTCCGATGCAGAAGCACTGAGTCGAGCAGGTCGAGCCGCGAGCTGTATTACTGTGTGAGCTGAGACCGCAGAGACCAGAGTGACACCTGAGTTGCTTTGCTCGACGCTCTGGCTAGAGTCGAGAACGGTGGGGTGAGCGTCGAGCGGGCGAGTTCCGAGGGTGGGGGGAGCGGTGAACAGCCACCACTCACCCGCTCCGAGACAAATCGTCCGTTTCCTTGCGAGAAGGTTGTTGCAAGTAGTTCCTATGTTATCCGCTAGGTGGCTCTCTGTCCTGTTGCTCACATCAACTGCCCACAGGGCAGGACGTGCGACTGAAACGATCGCCGACAGAGTGCGATGCGAAGTTAAGCTGCGCCAGACACTGCACGCGGCAGACGACACACAGAGATGGCACGGCATATGTGAAACACAAAATCCAATGGGGCACTGCACAATGCAGGCAGCCAAGGTAGAAGCAGGGCAGAGGCCGGCGCTGGCTGTGTTGTGTGGCGTGCACTGTGCTGTGACCAGCAGAGGCGCTGCTGATATGCTCCGTCTCTCTCTCTCTCTCTCTCTCTCTCTCTCTCTCTCTCTCTCTCTGCCGTGGGAAACGTTTGGAGCTACCGTTCTTTTTTTCTGAATCACTGATTGTTCACTCCTTTGAAAGATTCAACTCTATGAATCAGTTCAAGAGCGGATCCCCCATCTCTAATACGCTGACGTGACAAAGTCGTGGGATAGACATATGCACGTATACAGACGGCGGGTAGTATCGCGTACACAAGATATAGGTCACTGCATCGACGGAGCTGTCATTTGTACTCAGGTGGTCCACATGAATAGCATTCCGGCACGATTTTGCCCGGACGAAGGAAATTAAGAGACTTTAAACGCAGTGTGGTAGTTGGAGCTTGACACGTGGGACATTTCATTTAGGAAATCCTTAGGGAAGTCAGTGATCGAGATCTACAGTGTCGAGAGTGTGCCAAGAATACAAAATCTCAGGCATTATCTCGCACCGAGGACAACTCAGCGGTCGACGGCTTTCACTTAACGACCGAGAGCAGTTGCGTTTGGTTAAAGTTGTCGGTGCTAACAGACAAGCGGCACTTAGCAAAATAACCATAGAAACCAATGACGTACGTACGACGAACTTATCCGTTAGGAGAGTGCGGCGAAATTGGACATTAATGGGCTGTGGCAGCGGACGACCAATGCCTTTGATTAGGGCCCGACATCGCCTGCAGCGGCTCTCCTGCGCTCGTGGCCGTATCGGGCGGGCCACAGACGACTGGAAATCCGTCACCTGTCTAGATGAGACCCGATTTCAGATAGTAATAGTTGATGGTAGGATTCGAGTATGGAGCAGACCCCACAAAGCCGTGGACCCAAGTTGTCAAAAAGGCACTGTGCCAGTTGGTGGTGGCTCCATAGTGATGTGCGCTGTGCTTATGTAGAATGGACTGGGTCTTCAGGTCCAACGGTCATTGACTGAAAATGTTTATGGTTGCATTCTTGGAGACCATTTTCACGCCTGTTCCCAAATAACGATGTAGTGTCACCGGGCCACAACTGTTCGCGCCTGGTTTGAGGAACATTCTGGACAATTTGAGCCACTCATCCGGGTACACAGATCTCCCGATATAAATTCCATCGAACATTTATGGGACGTCATCTAGGGGTCAGTTCGTGCACAACGTCCTGCACTGTCAACACTTTCCCAATAAATAATAAATGTCGTGTGACTGGGGTCTTCCGTCGGCTAGACCGTAGGCCGGGTGCAAGTCTTTCGACTTGACGCCACTTCGGCGACTTGCGCGTCGATGAGGGATGAAATGTTGATGGTTAGGACAACACAACACCCAGTCCCTGAGTGGAGAAAATCTCTGACCTAGCCGGGAATCGAACCCGGGCCCTTACGAGTGACATTTTGCCGCGCTGAACCCTCAGCTACCGGGGGCGGACACTTCCCCAATTATGGGTGACTATAGAGGCAGCATGCTCACTATTTGTGCAGGGGGCTTCCAACGGCTTGTTCAGTTCATGCCACGTCTATATGCTGCATTACGCTTAGCAAAAGGAGGTCCTAAACGATCCCAGGACTTTTGTCTCGCCAGTGTATAAGTCATCATCAGTGCCATCTCGTACACAGGATAAACAAACACATATATGTATATCAATAGCGATATTCTGCAGACACTAAATCGCGGCAGTTTTTCTTGGCAGGAGTCTTTCAAACTACGATGGTGTAAGTATAGTCTGTCGGTAAACTCATGAGCGAGCAAGTCCTCGTCTGTATACTCAGTGTTTTGCATCTTGATATTCCGGTGGTTATGGGCTTACTTATTTACTGTCATTTTTTATTTCTGGTTCACTGTCGCAATTTGAGCTTGAATATTGTCATTTTATCGTTTGGAGAGAGTGAGTGGAGCTGTGGACGATAGAAAATGGAGTGCCAAGTGGAGAAATCGTAACATTTCCGACATATTCTTCCGTTAGAGTTCAAGAGAGGAGTGACAGCAGCGGAGGCAGCCAGAAACATTTGAGCCGTTTATGGGGATAATGCCACTGGACAGAACACGTCAAGAAGGTTGTTTCCTCGTTTTAAGTAGGACGTTAGTGACTCTCTACGTTCACCAAAACTTTCGGGGTTTGATGAAGATCGTTTAAAAGCATTAATCCACAATGACCCACATTAGTTTACTCGAGAACTGCCAGATCACAACTGGTTTGAAGAACATTCTGCACAATTCGAGAGAATGATTTGGCCATCCAGATCTCCCAATATGAATCGTTGTTGTTGTGGTCTTCGGTCCAGAGACTGGTTTGATGCACCTCTCCATGCTGCTCTATCCTGTGCAAGCTTCTTCATCTTGCAATACCTACCGCAACCTACATCCTTCTGAATCTGTTTAGTGTATTCATCTCTTGGTCTCCCTCTACGATTTTTATCATCCATACTGCCCTCCAATACTAAACTGGTGATCACTTGATGCCTCAGAATATGTCCTACCAACCGATCCCTTCTTCTAGTCAAGTTTTGCCACAGATTTCTCTTCTCCCCAATTCTACTCATATCTCCACATTAGTTATGTGATCTACCCATCTTCAGCATCCTTCTGTAGCATCACATTTCGAAAGCTTCTATTCTCTTTTTGTCTAAACTATTTATCGTCCACGTTTCACTTCCATACATGCCAACACTCCATACAAATACCTCCAGAAAAGACTTCCTGACACATAAACCTATATTCGATGTTAACAAATTTTTCTTCAGAAACGCCTTCCTTGCCATTGCCAGTCTACACTTTATATCCTCTCTACTTCGACCATCATCAGTTATTTTGATCCCTAAATAGCAAAACTCATTTACTGTTTTAAGCGTCTCATTTCCTAATCCCCCCCATGAACCATGGACCTTGCCGTTGGTGGGGAGGCTTGCGTGCCTCAGCGATACAGATGGCCGTACCGTAGGTGCAACCACAACGGAGGGGTATCTGTTGAGAGGCCAGACAAACATGTGGTTCCTGAAGAGGGGCAGCAGCCTTTTCAGTAGTTGCAGGGGCAACAGTCTGGATGATTGACTGATCTGGCCTTGTAACATTAACCAAAACGGCCTTGCTGTGCTGGTACTGCGAACGGCTGAAAGCAAGGGGAAACTACGGCCGTAATTTTTCCCGAGGACATGCAGCTCTACTGTATGATTAAATGATGATGGCGTCCTCTTGGGTAAAATATTCCGGAGGTAAAATAGTCCCCCATTCGGATCTCCGGGCGGGGACTACTCAGGAGGACGTCGTTATCAGGAGAAAGAAAACTGGCGTTCTACGGATCGGAGCGTGGAATGTCAGATCCCTTAATCGGGCAGGTAGGTTAGAAAATTTAAAAAGGGAAATGGATAGGTTAAAGTTAGATATAGTGGGAATTAGTGAAGTTCGGTGGCAGGAGGAACAAGACTTTTGGTCAGGTGATTACAGGGTTATAAATACAAAATCAAATAGGGGTAATGCAGGAGTAGGTTTAATAATGAATAAAAAAATAGGAGTGCGGGTTAGCTACTACAAACAGCATAGTGAACGCATTATTGTGGCCAAGATAGACACAAAGCCCATGCCTACTACAGTAGTACAAGTTTATATGCCAACTACCTCTGCAGATGATGAAGAAATAGATGAAATGTATGACGAGATAAAAGAAATTATTCAGGTAGTGAAGGGAGACGAAAATTTAATAGTCATGGGTGACTGGAATTCGTCAGTAGGAAAAGGGAGAGAAGGAAACATAGTAGGTGAATATGGATTGGGGGGAAGGAATGAAAGAGGAAGCCGCCTTGTAGAATTTTGCACAGAGCATAACTTAATCATAGCCAACACTTGGTTCAAGAATCATAAAAGAAGGTTGTATACCTGGAAGAATCCTGGAGATACTAAAAGGTATCAGATAGATTATATAATGGTAAGACAGAGATTTAGGAACCAGGTTTTAAATTGTAAGACATTTCCTGGGGCAGATGTGGATTCTGACCACAATCTATTGGTTATGAACTGCAGATTGAAACTGAAGAAACTTCAAAAAGGTGGGAATTTAAGGAGATAGGACCTGGATAAACTGAAAGAACCAGAGGTTTTAGAGAGTTTCAGGGAGAGCATAAGGGAACAATTGACAGGAATGGGGGAAAGAAATACAGTAGAAGAAGAATGGGTAGCTCTGAGGGATGAAGTGGTGAAGGCAGCAGAGGATCAAGTAGGTAAAAAGACGAGGGCTAATAGAAATCCTTGGGTAACAGAAGAAATATTGAATTTAATTGATGAAAGGAGAAAATATAAAAATGCAGTAAATGAAGCAGGCAAAAAGGAATACAAACGTCTCAAAAATGATATCGACAGGAAGTGCAAAATGGCTAAGCAGGGATGGCTAGAGGACAAATGTAAGGATGTAGAGGCTTGTCTCACTAGAGGTAAGATAGATACGGCCTACAGGAAAATTAAAGAGACCTTTGGAGAGAAGAGAACCACTTGTATGAATATCAAGAGCTCAGATGGCAACCCAGTTCTAAGCAAAGAAGGGAAGGCAGAAAGGTGGAAGGAGTATATAGAGGGTTTATACAAGGGCGATGTACTTGAGGACAATATTATGGAAATGGAAGAGGATGTAGATGAAGACGAAATGGGAGATAAGATACTGCGTGAAGAGTTTGACTGAGCACTGAAAGACCTGAGTCGAAACAAGGCCCCGGGAGTAGACAACATTCCATTTGAACTACTGATGGCCTCGGGAGAGCCAGTCATGAAAAAACTCTACCATCTGGTGAGCACGATGTATGAGACAGGCGAAACACCCTCAGACTTCAAGAAGAATATAATAATTCCAATCCCAAAGAAAACAGGTGTTGACAGATGTGAAAATTACCGAACTGTCACTTTAATAAGTCACAGCTGCAAAATACTAACGCGAATTCTTTACAGACGAATGGAAAAACTAGTAGAAGCCGACCTCGGGGAAGATCAGTTTGGATTCCGTAGAAATGTTGGAACACGTGAGGCAATACTGACCTTACGACTTATCTTAGAAGAAAGATTAAGAAAAGGCAAACCTACGTTTCTAGCATTTGTAGACTTAGAGAAAGCTTTTGACAATGTTAACTGGAATACTCTCTTTCAAATTCTGAAGGTGGCAGGGGTAAAATACAGGGAGCGAAGGCTATTTACAGTTTGTACAGAAACCAGATGGCAGTTATAAGAGTCGAGGGGCATGAAAGGGAAGCAGTGGTTGGGAAAGGAGTAAGACAGGGTTGTAGCCTCTCCCCGATGTTATTCAATCTGTATATTGAGCAAGCAGTAAAGGAAACAAAAGAAAAATTCGGAATAGGTATTAAAATTCATGGAGAAGAAGTATAAACTTTGAGGTTCGCCGATGACATTGTAATTCTGTCAGAGACAGCAAAGGACTTGGAAGAGCAGTTGAACGGAATGGACAGTGTCTTGAAAGGAGGATATAAGATGAACATCAACAAAAGCAAAACGAGGATAATGGAATGTAGTCAAATTAAGTCGGGTGATGCTGAGGGAATTAGATTAGGAAATGAGACACTTAAAGTAGTAAAGGAGTTTTGTTATTTAGGGAGTAAAATAACCGATGATGGTCGAAGTAGAGAGGATATAAAATGTAGACTGGCAATGGCAAGGAAGGCGTTTCTCAAGAAGAGAAATTTGTTAACATCGAGTATAGATTTGGGTGTCAGGAAGTCGTTTCTGAAAGTATTTGTATGGAGTGTAGCCATGTATGGAAGTGAAACATGGACGATAACTAGTTTGGACAAGAAGAGAATAGAAGCTTTCGAAATGTGGTGCTACAGAAGAATGCTGAAGATAAGGTGGGTAGATCACGTAACTAATGAGGAGGTATTGAATAGGATTGGGGAGAAGAGAAGTTTGTGGCACAACTTGACAAGAAGAAGGGATCGGTTGGTAGGACATGTTTTGAGGCATCAAGGGATCACAAATTTAGCATTGGAGGGCAGTGTGGAGGGCAAAAATCGTAGAGGGAGACCAAGAGATGAATATACTAAGCAGATTCAGAAGGATGTAGGTTGCAGTAGATACTGGGAGATGAAGAAGCTTGCACAGGATAGAGTAGCATGGAGAGCTGCATCAAACCAGTCTCAGGACTGAAGACCACAACAACAACATTTCCTAATCTAATTCCCTCAGCATCAACCGATTTAATTCGACTACATTCCATTATCCTCGTTTTGCTCTTGTTCATGTTCATCTTATATCCTCCTTTACAGTCACTGTCTATTCCGTTGAACTGCTCTTCCAGGTCCTCTGCTGTCTCTGACAGAATTACAATGTCATCGCCGAACCTCGACGTTTTTATTTCTTCTCCATGGATTTTAATTCCTACTCTTTACTGCTTGCTCAATATAAAGATTGAATAACATCGGGGATAGGCTATAACCCTGTCTCACTCCCTTCCCAACCACTGCTTCCCTTTCATGCCTCTCGACTCTTATAACTGCCATCTGGTTTCTGTACAAATTGTAAATAGCCTTTCGCTCCCTGTATTTTAGCGCTGCCACCTTTAGAATTTGAAAGAGAGTATTCCAGTCAACAACATTGTCAAAAGCTTTCTCTAAGTCTACAAAAGCTTTCTTCTAAGATAAGTCGTAGGGTCAGTATTTCCTGACGTGTTCCAACATTTCTACGGAATCCAAATTGATCTTCCCCAAGGTAGGCTTCTACCAGTTTTTCCATTCGTCTGTAAGGAATTCGTGTTAGTATTGTGCAGCCGTGGCTTATCGAACTGTAATCATTGCACCATTTGGCGACATTTTCATGCTATGGGCAAGTTGAAAACTCGGTTTGTGGCTGCTGTATGCTTCAAGCTAAAATCACAAAAATCAGTGGGTGGTTTACGTGCACCTCTGCTTGCTCGTCATCAATTGGCTCTTGAACAACATCTACCACTCCTACCCTGTATCGTTACTGGTGACGACAAGTGGTGTCTTTTAGGCTAACATAAGGAAAAGAAAGGAAAGGTTGAGCCCAAAGAAAGCAGCAGCTTCCCGTACAAAGACCTGTGAGCATCCACTACTACTGATTGTTTCCCCGAGGTGTGACCATCACTGCTGGCATTAAATGTCGACACCTGAGATGCCTTGCACACGCAGTCCGAGAACGACGACCAGGAAGACTGCGAGAGCTGGCGCCACTCCACGAGAACGCCCGCCCGCATTCTGTTGCGCTGACAAAAAGCAGTAACAGGAGTTGGGTTCATAAGTCATACCCCACCCAACTTATTGCTTCCTCAGATTTTCGCCTTTTCCGCCCTCTGTCGAACAACCTTCAAGGAACCTCCATTCCGGATGAAAATGAGCACCGTACAAGACTCGAATATTTCTTTGCCTCAAAACCTCGTGGTCGCGTAATCGTGAAGTCATCCCAGCGTTGGCAGACCATTGTAAACACTGAATGAGATTATATTATTGATGACTAAATCCTCTGTTATGTGAATGTGTTGTGGTCGTTAATAATTCTGCATCACCAAGACCTAAAACGGTCGACATATGCGATCAAATGTGGAGGTTTTAAGGTTATAGCGCATTATCAGTCCTTGCCACAGGGTAAAACGAACAATAAGAAGTGCTATTTACACCTTCGTGAAGCAATCCGAAAAAAGTACGGTAGTGTCGGAGCAATTCATGTTTTTTGCAAGACGATAATACACCATTTCAAACTTCGTTGCGTGTTGGTTAATGTTTGGTCAAAACAAGTTTGTAATGATGCCCTAGCCTCCATAATCGCTCCATGTGGTTTTGAAAGGGTATTCTTTTACAAACACAGATGAGGTTAAAATCTCTTCTGTGAGAGAGCTGAAAGCTGTCCCAAAGACAGAGTTGAACAAGGCTTAGGCTTTTGAAAAACGCACTGTTATAAGTGTGTAATATGTGATGGGAAATGTTTTGATGAAGACATAGGTGTAGGTTACAAAAAAACCTACTATTGGGTCAATATTCACTACAATAACGCTGTTGCTTCTAATAACATTGTCTAGAATGCTGTCAACACCAGGACACCGACAACATTTTCTTGTCCACCCAAGCTTCGTTGATATAAAAGAACTTTCCAATTTCCTGTTTTAACTTCATTACTTTTATCAAATATTTGCATAAGTTCTCTTTTTGCTAGAGTCTCTCTTTTACTTACAGGTCTCTCAAAGATAAATCCCATTTCACGAATTATTTCTGCAAAGCATATACCTCCCAAAAAAATGAGTTTTCTCTTTTACAGCAATAAGTAATTTGCGTAATATTTCCATTATTTTTTGAGCTATGTAAAAATCGTCCATCGTTTTCAGAATTACCGGTTTTATAAAGCAGTCTAAAACGATGGGTTTCCTCTCAAAATTGTCAGCGCTCTTTCTTGGTGATTCCACTAAACTATGTGTTCGATTTTCGCGATCCTTTTTCATGCTTCTCATTCTAGCAAGACGGACTACTGTATAAACTCCAGCCCTTTGATAGCGATAGACAATATCTGCCCTCGGTTCTTTTTGTGCGAACTCTTTAATAAGTTTTAATTACGCTAGAGGCGACCGAACGGTCTTTAGTCAGAAATACTCTTCTTTGTATCGTGGAAATTTTGTTGTGATGTAGTACTATCACATCTAAATAACTAAGTATCTCACAAAATACACAAACTAAATTGATTATGGTAACTAAAATCACTTGAACAGAATTAACGTAAATCACCGCACGCTGCGGTTCTCTGCTGTACAGGAAATGGGCAGCTCTGTGGATGTGCCCGTACGACCATTGCCATGTTCTTTCCCGGAAGGCTCCTTCCCCCACAAAGAGCGCTGCTCCCTCATTGAGTTCACCGACAGACACCGTAAGAGGTTGAGGCGGAACTACCACTGCCACCCGCAGCCAACAGTAGCACCGTGTCACTACCAAACGCTTTGTGTGTGCCACTTTGTTTTGCGTTGTGCATTGCTCGATGTTTTTTTTTCATGTTTTGAAATAACTGAGAAGGCAAACCCTAGACCCCCACGACACGAGGAGGGATCATCGATCCCTATGACCATTGTGTCTGTTCTCCTTTCGTAGATGTACGGAAACGGATGTAGGCTGTCAGATCTGTCACGGGGAGGGGCGGGGGGCGTCCATAGCGAGTTAAGTCTTTGCAACTACGAGATCATGCAGCGCGGTACACATAGGCCCAGCAACATGCCGTATGGACCGCTCAGGATTGACATCACGTTTTCTTCACCGATGGGTGTCGCATATGCTTTCAAACAAACACACGTCGGCGACGTGTTTGGAGGTAACCTGGTCACGCGGAACGCCTTACACACACTGTCCGGCGAGTGCAGAAAGTTGGAGGTTCCCTGCTGTTTTGGGGTAGCATAATGTGGGGCCGACGTACGCCGCTTGTGGTCATGGAAAGTGCCATAACGGCTGTACTGTACATGAATGTCATCCTCCGACCGATAGTTCAACCATATGCTTTCAACCAGACAATCGTCGGCGACGTGTTTGTAGGTAACCTGGACAGGCTGAACGGCTTACACACACTGTCCGGCGAGTGCAGCAAGTTGGAGGTTCCCTGCTGTTTTGGGATGGCATTATATGGGGCCGACGTACGCCGCTTGTGGTCATGGAAGGTGCCGTAACGGCTGTACTATACGTGAATGTCATCCTCCGACCGATAGTTCAACCATATGCTTTCAACCAGACAATCATCGGCGACGTGTTTGTAGGTAACCTGGTCAGGCTGAATGCCTTACACACACTGTCCGGCGAGTGCAGCAACTTGGAGGTTCCCTGCTGTTTTGGGGTGGCATTATATGGGGCTGACTTACGCCGCTTGTGGTCATGGAAGGTGCCGTAACGGCTGTACTATACGTGAATGTCATCCTCCGACCAATAGTTCAACCATATGCTTTCAACCAGACAATCGTCGGCGACGTGTTTGCAGGTAACCTGGTCAGGCTGAACGCCTAACACACACTGTCCAGCGAGTGCAGCAAGTTGGAGGTTTCCTGCTGTTTTGGGGTGGCATTATGTGGGACCGATGTACGCCGCTTGTGGTCATGGAAGGTGCCGTAACGGCTGTACTATACGTGAATGTCATCCTCCGACAGATAGTTCAACCATATGCTTTCAACCAGACAATCGTCGGCGACGTGTTTGTAGGTAACCTGGTCAGGCTGAACGGCTTACACACACTGTCCGGCGAGTGCAGCAAGTTGGAGGTTCCCTGCTGTTTTGGGATGGCATTATATGGGGCCGACGTACGCCGCTTGTGGTCATGGATGGTGCCATAACGGCTGTACTATACGTGAATGTCATACTCCGACCGATAGTTCAACCATATGCTTTCAACCAGACAATCATCGGCGACGTGTTTGTAGGTAACCTGGTCAGGCTGAATGCCTTACACACACTGTCCGGCGAGTGCAGCAAGTTGGAGGTTCCCTGCTGTTTTGGTGTGGCATTATATGGGGCCGACGTACGCCGCTTGTGGTCATGGAAGGTGCCGTAACGGCTGTACTATACGTGAATGTCATCCTCCGACCGATAGTTCAACCATATGCTTTCAACCAGACAATCGTCGGCGACGTGTTTGTAGGTAACCTGGTCAGGCTGAACGGCAAACACACACTGTCCGGCGAGTGCAGCAAGTTGGAGGTTCCCTGCTGTTTTGGGGTGGCATTATATGGGGCCGACGTACGCCGCTTGTGGTCATGGAAGGTGCCGTAACGGCTGTACTATACGTGAATGTCATCCTCCGACCAATAGTTCAACCATATGCTTTCAACCAGACAATCGTCGGCGACGTGTTTGTAGGTAACGTGGTCAGGCTGAACGCCTTACACACACTGTCCGGCGAGTGCAGCAAGTTGGAGGTTCCCTGCTGTTTTGGGGTGGCATTATGTGGGGCCGACGTACGCCGCTTGTGGTCATGGAAGGTGCCGTAACGGCTGTACTATACGTGAATGTCATCCTCCGACAGATAGTTCAACCATATGCTTTCAACCAGACAATCGTCGGCGACGTGTTTGTAGGTAACCTGGTCAGGCTGAACGGCTTACACACACTGTCCGGCGAGTGCAGCAAGTTGGAGGTTCCCTGCTGTTTTGGGATGGCTTTATATGGGGCCGACGTACGCCGCTTGTGGTCATGGAAGGTGCCGTAACGGCTGTACTATACGTGAATGTCATCCTCCGACCGATAGTTCAACCATATGCTTTCAACCAGACAATCATCGGCGACGTGTTTGTAGGTAACCTGGTCAGGCAGAGCGCCTTACACACACTGTCCGGCGAGTGCAGCAAGTTGGAGGTTCCCTGCTGTTTTGGGGTGGCATTATGTGGGGCCGACGTACGCCGCTTGTGGTCATGGAAGGTGCCGTAACGGCTGTACTATACGTGAATGTCATACTCCGACCGATAGTTCAACCATATGCTTTCAACCAGACAATCATCAGCGACGTGTTTGTAGGTAACCTGGTCAGGCTGAATGCCTTACACACACTGTCCGGCGAGTGCAGCAACTTGGAGGTTCCCTGCTGTTTTGGGGTGGCATTATATGGGGCTGACTTACGCCGCTTGTGGTCATGGAAGGTGCCGTAACGGCTGTACTATACGTGAATGTCATCCTCCGACCAATAGTTCAACCATATGCTTTCAACCAGACAATCGTCGGCGACGTGTTTGCAGGTAACCTGGTCAGGCTGAACGCCTAACACACACTGTCCGGCGAGTGCAGCAAGTTGGAGGTTTCCTGCTGTTTTGGGGTGGCATTATGTGGGGCCGACGTACGCCGCTTGTGGTCATGGAAGGTGCCGTAACGGCTGTACTATACGTGAATGTCATCCTCCGACAGATAGTTCAACCATATGCTTTCAACCAGACAATCGTCGGCGACGTGTTTGTAGGTAACCTGGTCAGGCTGAACGGCTTACACACACTGTCCGGCGAGTGCAGCAAGTTGGAGGTTCCCTGCTGTTTTGGGATGGCATTATATGGGGCCGACGTACGCCGCTTGTGGTCATGGATGGTGCCGTAACGGCTGTACTATACGTGAATGTCATACTCCGACCGATAGTTCAACCATATGCTTTCAACCAGACAATCATCGGCGACGTGTTTGTAGGTAACCTGGTCAGGCTGAATGCCTTACACACACTGTCCGGCGAGTGCAGCAAGTTGGAGGTTCCCTGCTGTTTTGGTGTGGCATTATATGGGGCCGACGTACGCCGCTTGTGGTCATGGAAGGTGCCGTAACGGCTGTACTATACGTGAATGTCATCCTCCGACCAATAGTTCAACCATATGCTTTCAACCAGACAATCGTCGGCGACGTGTTTGTAGGTAACCTGGTCAGGCTGAACGCCTTACACACACTGTCTGGCGAGTGCAGCAAGTTGGAGGTTCCCTGCTGTTTTGGGGTGGCATTATGTGGGGCCGACGTACGCCGCTTGTGGTCATGGAAGGTGCCGTAACGGCTGTACTATACATGAATGTCATCCTCCGACAGATAGTTCAACCATATGCTTTCAACCAGACAATCGTCGGCGACGTGTTTGTAGGTAACCTGGTCAGGCTGAACGGCTTACACACACTGTCCGGCGAGTGCAGCAAGTTGGAGGTTCCCTGCTGTTTTGGGGTGGCATTATATGGGGCCGACGTACGCCGCTTGTGGTCATGGAAGGTGCCGTAACGGCTGTACTATACGTGAATGTCATCCTCCGACCAATAGTTCAACCATATGCTTTCAACCAGACAATCGTCGGCGACGTGTTTGTAGGTAACCTGGTCAGGCTGAACGCCTTACACACACTGTCCGGCGAGTGCAGCAAGTTGGAGGTTCCCTGCTGTTTTGGAGTGGCATTATGTGGGGCCGACGTACGCCGCTTGTGGTCATGGAAGGTGCCGTAACGGCTGTACTATACGTGAATGTCATCCTCCGACAGATAGTTCAACCATATGCTCTCAACCAGACAATCGTCGGCGACGTGTTTGTAGGTAACCTGGTCAGGCTGAACGGCTTACACACACTGTCCGGCGAGTGCAGCAAGTTGGAGGTTCCCTGCTGTTTTGGGGTGGCATTATATGGGGCCGACGTACGCCGCTTGTGGTCATGGAAGGTGCCGTAACGGCTGTACTATACGTGAATGTCATCCTCCGACCGATAGTTCAACCATATGCTTTCAACCAGACAATCATCGGCGACGTGTTTGTAGGTAACCTGGTCAGGCTGAACGGCTTACACACACTGTCTGGCGAGTGCAGCAAGTTGGAGGTTCCCTGCTGTTTTGGGATGGCATTATATGGGTCCGACGTACGCCGCTTGTGGTCATGGAAGGTGCCGTAACGGCTGTACTATACGTGAATGTCATCCTCCGACCGATAGTTCAACCATATGCTTTCAACCAGACAATCGGTGGCGACGTGTTTGTAGGTAACCTGGTCAGGCTGGGCGCCTTACACACAATGTCCGGCGAGTGCAGCAAGTTGGAGGTTCCCTGCTCCTTTGGGGTGGCATTATGTGGGGCCGACGTACGCCGCTTGTGGTCATGGAAGGTGTCGTAACGGCTGTACTATACGTGAATATCATCCTCCGACCGATATTTCAACCATATGCTTTCAACCAGACAATCATCGGCGATGTGTTTGTAGGTAACCTGGTCAGGCTGAATGCCTTACACACACTGTCCGGCGAGTGCAGCAAGTTGGAGGTTCCCTGCTGTTTTGGGGTGGCATTATGTGGGGCCGATGTACGCCGCTTGTGGTCATGGAAGGTGCCGTAACGGCTGTACTATACGTGAATGTCATCCTCCGACCGATAGTTCAACCATATGCTTTCAACCAGACAATCATCAGCGACGTGTTTGTAGGTAACCTGGTCAGGCTGAATGCCTTACACACACTGTCCGGCGAGTGCAGCAAGTTGGAGGTTCCCTGCTGTTTTGCGGTGGCATTATATGGGGCTGACTTACGCCGCTTGTGGTCATGGAAGGTGCCGTAACGGCTGTACTATACGTGAATGTCATCCTCCGACCAATAGTTCAACCATATGCTTTCAACCAGACAATCGTCGGCGACGTGTTTGCAGGTAACCTGGTCAGGCTGAACGCCTAACACACACTGTCCGGCGAGTGCAGCAAGTTGGAGGTTTCCTGCTGTTTTGGGGTGGCATTATATGGGGCCGACGTACGCCGCTTGTGGTCATGGAAGGTGCCGTAACGGCTGTACTATACGTGAATGTCATCCTCCGACCGATAGTTCAACCATATGCTTTCAACCAGACAATCGTCGGCGACGTGTTTGTAGGTAACCTGGTCAGGCTGAGCGCCTTACACACACTGTCCGGCGAGTGCAGCAAGTTGGAGGTTCCCTGCTCCTTTGGGGTGGCATTATGTGGGGCCGACGTACGCCGCTTGTGGTCATGGAAGGTGTCGTAACGGCTGTACTATACGTGAATATCATCCTCCGACCGATATTTCAACCATTTGCTTTCAACCAGACAATCATCGGCGATGTGTTTGTAGGTAACCTGGTCAGGCTGAATGCCTTACACACACTGTCCGGCGAGTGCAGCAAGTTGGAGGTTCCCTGCTGTTTTGGGGTGGCATTATGTGGGGCCGACGTACGCCGCTTGTGGTCATGGAAGGTGCCGTAACGGCTGTACTATACGTGAATGTCATCCTCCGACCGATAGTTCAACCATATGCTTTCAACCAGACAATCGTCGGCGACGTGTTTGTAGGTAACCTGGTCAGGCTGAACGGCTTACACACACTGTCCGGCGAGTGCAGCAAGTTGGAGGTTCCCTGCTGTTTTGGGGTGGCATTATATGGGGCCGACGTACGCCGCTTGTGGTCATGGAAGGTGCCGTAATGGCTGTACTATACGTGAATGTCATCCTCCGACCAATAGTTCAACCATATGCTTTCAACCAGACAATCGTCGGCGACGTGTTTGCAGGTAACCTGGTCAGGCTGAACGCCTAACACACACTGTCCAGCGAGTGCAGCAAGTTGGAGGTTTCCTGCTGTTTTGGGGTGGCATTATGTGGGGCCGATGTACGCCGCTTGTGGTCATGGAAGGTGCCGTAACGGCTGTACTATACGTGAATGTCATCCTCCGACAGATAGTTCAACCATATGCTTTCAACCAGACAATCGTCGGCGACGTGTTTGTAGGTAACCTGGTCAGGCTGAACGCCTTACACACACTGTCCGGCGAGTGCAGCAAGTTGGAGGTTCCCTGCTGTTTTGGGGTGCCATTATGTGGGGCCGACGTACGCCGCTTGTGGTCATGGAAGGTGCCGTAACGGCTGTACTATACGTGAATGTCATCCTCCGACCAATAGTTCAACCATATGCTTTCAACCAGACAATCGTCGGCGACGTGTTTGTAGGTAACCTGGTCAGGCTGAACGCCTTACACACACTGTCCGGCGAGTGCAGCAAGTTGGAGGTTCCCTGCTGTTTTGGGGTGCCATTATGTGGGGCCGACGTACGCCGCTTGTGGTCATGGAAGGTGCCGTAACGGCTGTACTATACGTGAATGTCATCCTCCGACCGATAGTTCAACCATATGCTTTCAACCAGACAATCATCGGCGACGTGTTTGTAGGTAACCTGGTCAGGCAGAGCGCCTTACACACACTGTCCGGCGAGTGCAGCAAGTTGGAGGTTCCCTGCTGTTTTGGGGTGGCATTATGTGGGGCCGACGTACGCCGCTTGTGGTCATGGAAGGTGCCGTAACGCTGTACTATACGTGAATGTCATCCTCCGACCGATAGTTCAACCATATGCTTTCAACCAGACAATCGTCGGCGACGTGTTTGTAGGTAACCTGGTCAGGCTGAACGGCTTACACACACTGTCTGGCGAGTGCAGCAAGTTGGAGGTTCCCTCCTGTTTTGGGATGGCATTATATGGGTCCGACGTACGCCGCTTGTGGTCATGGAAGGTGCCGTAACGGCTGTACTATACGTGAATGTCATCCTCCGACCGATAGTTCAACCATATGCTTTCAACCAGACAATCTGTGGCGACGTGTTTGTAGGTAACCTGGTCAGGCTGAGCGCCTTACACACACTGTCCGGCGAGTGCAGCAAGTTGGAGGTTCCCTGCTCCTTTGGGGTGGCATTATGTGGGGCCGACGTACGCCGCTTGTGGTCATGGAAGGTGCTGTAACGGCTGTACTATACGTGAATGTCATCCTCCGACCGATAGTTCAACCATATGCTTTCAACCAGACAATCGTCGGCGACGTGTTTGTAGGTAACCTGGTCAGGCTGAACGGCTTACACACACTGTCCGGCGAGTGCAGCAAGTTGGAGGTTCCCTGCTGTTTTGGGATGGCATTATATGGGGCCGACGTACGCCGCTTGTGGTCATGGATGGTGCCGTAACGGCTGTACTATACGTGAATGTCATCCTCCGACCGATAGTTCAACCATATGCTTTCAACCAGACAATCATCGGCGACGTGTTTGTAGGTAACCTGGTCAGGCTGAATGCCTTACACACACTGTCCGGCGAGTGCAGCAAGTTGGAGGTTCCCTGCTGTTTTGGTGTGGCATTATATGGGGCCGACGTACGCCGCTTGTGGTCATGGAAGGTGCCGTAACGGCTGTACTATACGTGAATGTCATCCTCCGACCAATAGTTCAACCATATGCTTTCAACCAGACAATCGTCGGCGACGTGTTTGTAGGTAACCTGGTCAGGCTGAACGCCTTACACACACTGTCTGGCGAGTGCAGCAAGTTGGAGGTTCCCTGCTGTTTTGGGGTGGCATTATGTGGGGCCGACGTACGCCGCTTGTGGTCATGGAAGGTGCCGTAACGGCTGTACTATACATGAATGTCATCCTCCGACAGATAGTTCAACCATATGCTTTCAACCAGACAATCGTCGGCGACGTGTTTGTAGGTAACCTGGTCAGGCTGAACGGCTTACACACACTGTCCGGCGAGTGCAGCAAGTTGGAGGTTCCCTGCTGTTTTGGGGTGGCATTATATGGGGCCGACGTACGCCGCTTGTGGTCATGGAAGGTGCTGTAACGGCTGTACTATACGTGAATGTCATCCTCCGACCAATAGTTCAACCATATGCTTTCAACCAGACAATCGTCGGCGACGTGTTTGTAGGTAACCTGGTCAGGCTGAACGCCTTACACACACTGTCCGGCGAGTGCAGCAAGTTGGAGGTTCCCTGCTGTTTTGGGGTGCCATTATGTGGGGCCGACGTACGCCGCTTGTGGTCATGGAAGGTGCCGTAACGGCTGTACTATACGTGAATGTCATCCTCCGACCAATAGTTCAACCATATGCTTTCAACCAGACAATCGTCGGCGACGTGTTTGTAGGTAACCTGGTCAGGCTGAACGCCTAACACACACTGTCCGGCGAGTGCAGCAAGTTGGAGGTTCCCTGCTGTTTTGGGGTGCCATTATGTGGGGCCGACGTACGCCGCTTGTGGTCATGGAAGGTGCCGTAACGGCTGTACTATACGTGAATGTCATCCTCCGACAGATAGTTCAACCATATGCTTTCAACCAGACAATCGTCGGCGACGTGTTTGTAGGTAACCTGGTCAGGCTGAACGGCTTACACACACTGTCCGGCGAGTGCAGCAAGTTGGAGGTTCCCTGCTGTTTTGGGATGGCTTTATATGGGGCCGACGTACGCCGCTTGTGGTCATGGAAGGTGCCGTAACGGCTGTACTATACGTGAATGTCATCCTCCGACCGATAGTTCAACCATATGCTTTCAACCAGACAATCATCGGCGACGTGTTTGTAGGTAACCTGGTCAGGCAGAGCGCCTTACACACACTGTCCGGCGAGTGCAGCAAGTTGGAGGTTCCCTGCTGCTTTGGGGTGGCATTATGTGGGGCCGACGTACGCCGCTTGTGGTCATGGAAGGTGCCGTAACGGCTGTACTATACGTGAATGTCATCCTCCGACCGATAGTTCAACCATATGCTTTCAACCAGACAATCTCGGCGACGTGTTTGTAGGTAACCTGGTCAGGCTGAACGGCTTACACACACTGTCTGGCGAGTGCAGCAAGTTGGAGGTTCCCTGCTGTTTTGGGATGGCATTATATGGGTCCGACGTACGCCGCTTGTGGTCATGGAAGGTGCCGTAACGGCTGTACTATACGTGAATGTCATCCTCCGACCGATAGTTCAACCATATGCTTTCAACCAGACAATCTGTGGCGACGTGTTTGTAGGTAACCTGGTCAGGCTGAGCGCCTTACACACACTGTCCGGCGAGTGCAGCAAGTTGGAGGTTCCCTGCTCCTTTGGGGTGGCATTATGTGGGGCCGACGTACGCCGCTTGTGGTCATGGAAGGTGTCGTAACGGCTGTACTATACGTGAATATCATCCTCCGACCGATATTTCAACCATTTGCTTTCAACCAGACAATCATCGGCGATGTGTTTGTAGGTAACCTGGTCAGGCTGAATGCCTTACACACACTGTCCGGCGAGTGCAGCAAGTTGGAGGTTCCCTGCTGTTTTGGGGTGGCATTATGTGGGGCCGACGTACGCCGCTTGTGGTCATGGAAGGTGCCGTAACGGCTGTACTATACGTGAATGTCATCCTCCGACCGATAGTTCAACCATATGCTTTCAACCAGACAATCGTCGGCGACGTGTTTGTAGGTAACCTGGTCAGGCTGAACGGCTTACACACACTGTCCGGCGAGTGCAGCAAGTTGGAGGTTCCCTGCTGTTTTGGGGTGGCATTATGTGGGGCCGACGTACGCCGCTTGTGGTCATGGAAGGTGCCGTAACAGCTGTACTATACGTGAATAACATCCTCCGACCAATAGTTCAACCATATGCTTTCAACCAGACAATCGTCGGCGACGTGTTTGTAGGTAACCTGGTCAGGCTGAGCGCCTTACACACACTGTCCGGCGAGTGCAGCAAGTTGGAGGTTCCCTGCTGTTTTGGGGTGGCATTATGTGGGGCCGACGTACGCCGCTTGTGGTCATGGAAGGTGCCGTAACGGCTGTACTATACGTGAATGTCATCCTCCGACCGATAGTTCAACCATATGCTTTCAACCAGACAATCGTCGGCGACGTGTTTGTAGGTAACCTGGTCAGGCTGAACGCCTTACACACACTGTCCGGCGAGTACAGCAAGTTGGAGGTTCCCTGCTATTTTGGGGTGGCATTATGTGGGGCCGATGTACGCCGCTTGTGGTCATGGAAGGTGCCTTAACGGCTGTACTATACGTGAATGTCATCCTCCGACCGATAGTTCAACCATATGCTTTCAACCAGACAATCGTCGGCGACGTGTTTGTAGGTAACCTGGTCAGGCTGAACGGCTTACACACACTGTCCGGCGAGTGCAGCAAGTTGGAGGTTCCCTGCTGTTTTGGGGTGGCATTATATGGGGCCGACGTACGCCGCTTGTGGTCATGGAAGGTGCCGTAATGGCTGTACTATACGTGAATGTCATCCTCCGATCGATAGTTCAACCATATGCTTTCAATCAGACAATCGTCGGCGACGTGTTTGTAGGTAACCTGGTCAGGCTGAACGCCTTACACACACTGTCCGCCGAGTGCAGCAAGTTGGAGGTTCCCTGCTGTTTTGGGGTGGCATTATGTGGGGCCGACGTACGCCGCTTGTGGTCATGGAAGGTGCCGTAACGGCTGTACTATACGTGAATGTCATCCTCCGACCAATAGTTCAACCATATGCTTTCGACCAGACAATCGTCGGCGACGTGTTTTTAGGTAACCTGGTCAGGCTGAACGCCTTACACACACTGTCCGGCGAGTGCAGCAAGTTGGAGGTTCCCTGCTGTTTTGGGGTCGCATTATGTGGGTCCGACGTACGCCGCTTGTGGTCATGGAAGGTGCCGTAACGGCTGTACTATACGTGAATGTCATCCTCCGACCGATAGTTCAATCATATCGGCAGCATATTGACTACGCATTCGTCTTCATGAACGATAATTCCCTCCCCCATCGTGCACATCTTGTGAATGACTTCCTTCAGGATAACAGCATCGCTCGACTAGAGTGGCCAGCATGTTCTCCAGACATGAAGCCTATGGAACATGCCTGGGATAGATTGAAAGGGGCTGTTTATGGACGACGTGACCCACCAAGCACTCACTCTGAGGGGTCTACGCCAAATCGCTGTTGAGGAGTGGGACAATCTGGACCAACAGTGCTTTGATTAGATAACAAATTCGAGTCTACTGGCATTATCTATGACGTGTCAAAGGCCTTTGACTGTGCGAACCACAATATTCTCTTAAGTAAATTAGAATATTATGATGTCACCGGCAATGCTGTGATATTGCGTCTCATCTGTCTATCAGGAAACAAAGGGTTTCGTTTCGAAATACCTGTGCAGTAAGTAGTTAGTCTTCATCTGACTGGCAATTAATTACGTTTGGTGTTGCTCACGGTTCCATCTTGGGTCCATTGCTTTCTCTTGTGTACATTAATGTCCTCTCATCTGTTACATTGCCAGATGCTAAGATTGTTTTGCAGAGGATACAAACATTGCAATAAGTAGCAAGTCAAGCACAGATTTAGAAATAGCTGCTAATCAATTTTTCCTACATTAATAAGTGGGTTAAAGCTAATTGACTGTCATTAAACCTTAAGAAGACCCACTACATGCAATAGACATGCAATCATTAAAAAATTGGTTTCAGATAAAGCACGGTTTAAACAGCATTTGAAAGGCTTTTTGATACGCAACTCCTTCAACCCCATAGATGAATATCTTAAAAGAGACTGTTAAGGCAGCTTATGTAAAAATATCTCTTAGATTTCAGTTTTGACATCATTTGGTCACAACAGTCAAGATTAGGTATTTTGTGTATGATAAATTTATTAATAGTCCGTAACAGTGTTTCATTCTGACAGCGTTTTAATTCTGTAAATGTTAGCTGTTCCAGTTTACTGCAGTGTATTCACCTACTTCGACTATCTCCTGACAAATGATCAGGGTAGTAAATATTATATTTTTTACGATTTTATGTTATACTTTCTGACGTGTTCCAAGCCCACTAGAATCATCTCATTTTTTGGTTCTATGGAACTAAAACTGAATCTAATCTAAGGCAATCTAATGCCACAACGGATACAGCCATGCATCAATCCTAGAGGACGTGTTACTGGATATTAGAGGTATCGGTGTGTACAGCAATCTGGACCACCACCTCTGAAGGTTTCGCTGTATGGTGGTACAACATACAATGTGTGGTTTTCATGAGCAATGAAAAGGTCGGAAATGATGTTGATGTTGATCTCTGTTCCAGTTTTCTGTAAAGGTTCCGGAACTCTCGGAACCGAGGCGGAGCAAAACTTTTTTGATGTGTGTACAATCAGTTTAAACTTTGGCTACCATTTCTTTACTATCTTCGTACTGCAACTACGTGGTGGGATACCAACAACAGTTTATCTGCTATTTCAGTATAAAAACTTTGGTAGATTTCCTGATGTATTTGTTAACTTTAGCAATCATCGTCGCTATGATGACGTGACCATCGCTATTACTTGTCTGTATCTTGGCACTGTGGATGGGATTAGGCCTGTTTGTAGTCGTGTTGTTGGTGTGGTCTTCAGTTGGAAGACCGGTTTGACGCAGCTCTCCATACTGTTCTAACCTGTGCAAACGTCTTCATCTCTGAATAACTACTGCAACCTACATCCTTCTGAATCTGCTTACTGTATTCATGTCTTGGTCTCCGACGACAATTTTTACCTCCCCACAACTCCTTCCAGTACTGAATTCGTGATCCCTTTAAGCCTCAAAATGTACCCTATCAACTTCGCTTCATTTAGTCAATTTGTGCCACAAATGTCCTTCCTCCCCAATTCTATTCAGCACCTACCCAGGTGCTCGACACCTGCCCATCTAATCTTCAGCATTCTTCTGTAGTACCACATTTGAAAAGCTTCTATTCTCTTCTTGTGTAAACTGTTTATCGTTCATGTCTGACATCCACTTATGCCTACACGCCATACAAATACTGTAAGAAAACACTTCCTGTCACGTAAGTCTATATTCGATGTTAACAAATTTCTCTTCATCGGAAACGCTATTGCCAGTATATATTTCATATTACTCCCTGCTTCAGCCATCATCAGTTATTTTACTGTCCAAATAACAGAAGTCATGTACTGCTTTAAGTGGCTCGTTTCCTAATCTAATTGCTTCAGCATAATCTGATATACTTCGACTAGCTTCTTTTGCTTTTGTTGATGTTCATCTAATATCCTCTTTTCAAGACACTGCCCATTCCGTTCAACTGCTCATCCCAGGTGCTTTGCTGTCTGTGACAGCATTGCAATGTCACCGACAAACCTCAAACTTTTTAATTCCTACGACAGTTTTCTTCCTTACTGCTTGTTCAATGTTCAGATTGCGGTAGTGGTAGGGAGCGGTACACGGCTTGTGACCCCCACAGCGAACGCGACGCTGGACCCGCTGCTGGGCCGCAACCTGGCGATGCTGCTGTGGTGGCCGCGCGGGCAGCCGGTGGGCGCGCCCGCCTACCAGCTGGCGTACGCGGGCGTCTGCTACTGGCTGATGCTGCTCTACCTGTCCACCAGCACGCTCGACACCTTCTACGTCACGCTCATCATCTACCTGTCCTCGCAGCTCAAGGTCCTCAACATCGACTTCCTCTCCATCGCGGAAGGCGCTGACGGCAGCGACGACGACGACAGCCTCCTCGAGCAGGGAAGGGCCCTCAGCAGGCCGGAGACAGCGCACAAGCTGTCGGTGAAACTTCGAAATGCATACAAGACGACAGCCGAAAGGAGACACGAGAGGCTGTTAGAATGCATTACCTTCCACCAGGAAGTTATAAAGTTGCGTATTACTTGGATATCTGTATCTATACTAATATGTTGCTGTTGTTGAGCTCTTCAGTCCTGAGACTGGTTTGATGCAGCTCTCCATCCTACTCTGTCCTGTCCAAGCTTCATCTCGCAGTACCTACTGCAACCTACATCCTTCTGAATCTCTTTAGCGTATTCATCTCATTGGTCTCCCTCTATGATTTTTACCCTCCGTACTGCCCTCCAGTACTAAATTGGTGATCCCTTGATGCCTCAGAATATGTCCTACCAACCGATCCCTTCTTCTAGTCAAGTTGTGCCACAAATTTCTCTTCTCCCCAATTCTATTCAATACCTCCTCATTAGTTATGTGATCTACCCATCTAATCTTCAGCATCCTCCTGTAGCACCACATTTCGAAAGCTTCTAGTCTCTTTTTGTCTAAACTATTTATCGTCCACGTTTCACTTCCATACATGGCTACACTCCATACTAATATCTTCAGAAAAGACTTCCTGACCCCTAAACCGATACTCGATGTTAACAAATTTCTCTTCTTCAGAAACTCCTTCCTTGCCATTGCCAGTCTACATTTTATATCCTCTCTACTTCGACCATCATCAGTTATTTTGATACCTAAATAGCAAAACTCATTTACTGCCTTAAGCGTCTCATGTCCTAATCTAATTCCCTCAACGTCACCCGATTTATTTCGACTACATTCCATTATCCTCGTATTGCTTTTGTTCATGTTCATCTTATATCCTCCTGTCAAGACATTGTCCATTCCGTTGAAATGCTCTTCCAGGTCCTTTGCTGTCTCTGACGGAATTACAATGTCATCAGCGAACCTTAAAATTTTTATTTCTTCGCCATGGATTTTAATTCTCACTCCAAATTTTTCTTTTGTTTCCTTGCTCAATATACAGATTGAATAACATAGGGGACAGGCTACAGCCCTGTCTCACTCCCTTCCCAACCACTGCTTCCCTTTCATGCCCCTCGACTCTTATAACTGCCATCTGGTTTCTGTACAATTTCTAAGTAGCCTTTCGCTCCTTGTATTTTACCCCTGCCACCTTCAGAATTTGAAAGAGATTATTCCAGTCAACATTGTCAAAAGCTTTCTCTAAGTCTACAAAAGCTAGAAACGTAGGTTTGCCTTTCCTTAATCTAGCTTCTAAGATAAGTCGTAGGGTCAGTATTGCCTCACGTGTTCCAACGTTTCTACGGAATCCAAACTGATCTTCCCCGAGGTCAGCTTCTACTAGTTTTTCCATTCGTCTGTAAAGAATTCGCGTTAGTATTTTGCAGCCGTGACTTATTAAACTGATAGTTCGGGAATTTTCACATCTGTCAACGCCTGCTTTCGTTGGGACCCCCCCACCAACGGCAGGGTCCATGGTTCATTGGGGGGGGGGGGGGGCTATACTAATAATAACCCTGTTAAACTGTCTTGTCTGTCTGTCTTTGACCTGAAAGAATCTCCGAGACTTTTTTTTTTTTGCCATCAGTCTACTGACTGGTTTGATGCGGCCCGCCACGAATTCCTTTCCTGTGCTAACCTCTTCATCTCAGAGTAGCACTTGCAGCCTACGTCCTCAGTTATTTGCTTGACGTATTCCAATCTCTGTCTTCGCCCTCTACAGCACCCTCTAGTACCATGGAAGTCATTCCCTCATGTCTTAGCAGATGTCCTATCATTCTGTCCCTTCTCCTTATCAGTGTTTTCCACATATTCCTTTCCTCTCCGATTCTGCGTAGAACCTCCTCATTCATTACCTTATCAATCCACCTAATTTTCAACATTCGTCTATAGCACCACATCTCAAATGCTTCGATTCTGTTCTGTTCCGGTTTTCCCATAGTCCATGTTTCACTACCATACAATGCTGTACTCCAGACGTACATCCTCAGAAATTTCTTCCTCAAATTAAGGCCGGTATTTGATATTAGTAGACTTCTCTTGGCCAGAAATGCCTTTTTGGCCATAGCGAGTCTGCTTTTGATGTCCTCCTTGCTCCGTCCGTCATTGGTTATTTTACTGCCTAGGTATCAGAATTCCTTAACTTCATTGACTTCGTGACCATCAATCCTGATGTTAAGTTTCTCGCTGTTCTCATTTCTAGTACTTCTCATTACCTTCGTCTTTCTCTGATTTACTCTCAAACCATACTGTGTACTCATTAGACTGTACAATCCGTTCAGCAGATCATTTAATTCTTCTTCACTTTCACTCAGGATAGCAATGTGTGGTGTCACCGCCAGACACCACACTTGCTAGGTGGTAGCCTTTAAATCGGCCGCGGTCCGGTAGTATACGTCGGACCCGCGTGTCGCCACTATCAGTGATTGCAGACAGAGCGCCGCCACACGGCAGGTCTAGAGAGACGTCCTAGCACTCGCCCCAGTTGTACAGCCGACTTTGCTAGCGATGGTTCACTGACAAATTACGCTCTCATTTGCCGAGACGATAGTTAGCATAGCCTTCAGCTACGTCATTTGCTACGACCTAGCAAGGCGCCATTACCAGTTACTATTGATGCTGTAAAACATACCTCACACCAGCCTGCGTGAGCTTAAAAGCGTGCCTTTCGGCTTCCTCCTAGTGGATTGGCTGTCTTGCCAGTCCACTACACAATGTCATCAGCGAATTGTATCATTGATATCCTTTCACCTTGTATTTTAATTCCTCTCCTGAACCTTTCTTTTATTTCCATCATTGCTTCCTCGATGTACAGATTGAAGAGTAGGGGCAAAATGCTACAAGCCTTGTCTTACACCCTTCTTAATACGAGCACTTCGTTCTTGATTGTCCACTCTTATTATTCCCTCTTGGTTGTTGTACATGTTGTATATGACCCGTCTCTCCCTATAGCTTACCCCTACTTTTTTCAGAATCTCGAACAGCTTGCACCATTTTATATTGTCGAACGCTGTTTCCAGGTCGACAAATCTTATGAAAGTGTCTTGATTTTTCTTTAGCCTTGCTCCATTATTAGCCGTAACGTCAGAATTGCCTCTCTCGTCCCTTTACTTTTCCTAAAGCCAAACTGATCGTCACTTAGCGCATTCTCAATTTTCTTTTCCATTCTTCTGTATATTATTCTTGTAAGCAGCTTCGATACATGAGCTGTTAAGCTGATTGTGTGATAATTATCGCTCTTGTCAGCTCTTGCCGTCTTCGGAATTGTGTGGCTGATGCTTTTCCGAAAGTCAGATGGTATATCGCCAGACTCATATATTCTACAAACCAACGTGAATAGTCGTTTTGTTGCCACTTCCCCCAATGATTTTAGAAATTCTGATGGAATGTTATCTATTCCTTCTTCTTCTATCACATCAGACTAATCTTCATCCTCATAGAGGCTTTCAATGTATTCTTTCCACCTATCTGCTCTCTCCTCTGCATTTAACAGTGGAATTCCCGTTGCACTCTTAATGTTACCACCGTTGCTTTTAATGTCACCAAAGGTTGTTTTGACTTTCCTGTATGCTGAGTTTGTCCTTCCGGCAATCATATCTTTTTCGATGTCTTCACATTTTCCTGCAGCCATTTCGTCTTAGCTTCCATGCACTTCTTATTTATTTCATTCCTCAGCGACTTGTATTTCTGTATTCCTGATTTTCCCGGAACATGTTTGTACTTCCTCCTTTCACCAATCAACTGAAGTATTTCTTCTGTTACCCATGGTTTCTTCGCAGCTACCATCTTTGTACCTATGTTTTCCTTCCCAACTTCTGTGATGGCCCTTTTTAGAGATGTCCATTCCTCTTCAACTGTACTGCCTACTGCGCTATTCCTTATTGCTGTATCTATAGCGTTAGAGAACTTCCAACGTACACTCCTGTAAATTGAAATAAGAACACCGTGAATTCATTGTCCCAGGAAGGGGAAACTTTATTGACACATTCCTGGGGTCAGATACATCACATGATCACACTGACAGAACCACAGGCACATAGACACAGGCAACAGAGCATGCACAATGTCGGCACTAGTACAGTGTATATCCACCTTTCGCAGCAATGCAGGCTGCTATTCTCCCATGGAGACGATCGTAGAGATGCTGGATGTAGTCCTGTGGAACGGCTTGCCATGCCATTTCCACCTGGCGCCTCAGTTGGACCAGCGTTCGTGCTGGAGGTGCAGACCGCGTGAGACGACGCTTCATCCAGTCCCAAACATGCTCAATGGGGGACGGATCCGGAGATCTTGCTGGCCAGGGTAGTTGACTTACACCTTCTAGAGCACGTTGGGTGGCACGGGATACATGCGGACGTGCATTGTCCTGTTGGAACAGCAAGTTCCCTTGCCGGTCTAGGAATGGTAGAACGATGGGTTCGATGACGGTTTGGATGTACCGTGCACTATCCAGTGTCCCCTCGACGATCACCAGTGGTGTACGGCCAGTGTAGGAGATCGCTCCCCACACCATGATGCCAGGTGTTGGCCCTGTGTGCCTCGGTCGTATGCAGTCCTGATTGTGGCGCTCACCCGCACGGCGCCAAACACGCATACGACCATCATTGGCACCAAGGCAGAAGCGACTCTCATCGCTGAAGACGACACGTCTCCATTCGTCCCTCCATTCACGCCTGTCGCGACACCACTGGAGGCGGGCTGCACGATGTTGGGGCGTGAGCGGAAGACGGCCTAACGGTGTGCGGGACCGTAGCCCAGCTTCATGGAGACGGTTGCGAATGGTCCTCGCCGATACCCCAGGAGCAACAGTGTCCCTAATTTGCTGGCAAGTGGCGGTGCGGTCCCCTACAGCACTGCATAGGATCCTACAGTCTTGGCGTGCATCCGTGCGTCGCTGCGGTCCGGTCCCAGGTCGACGGGCACGTGCACCTTCCACCGACCACTGGCGACAACATCGATGTACTGTGGAGACCTCACGCCCCACCCGGCCTCCCGCATGCCCACTATACGCCCTCGCTCAAAGTCCGTCAACTGCACATACGGTTCACGTCCACGCTGTCGCGGCATGCTACCAGTGTTAAAGACTGCGATGGAGCTCCGTATGCCACGGCAAACTGGCTGACACTGACGGCGGCGGTGCACAAATGCTGCGCAGCTAGCGCCATTCGACGGCCAACACCGCGGTTCCTGGTGTGTCCGCTGTGCCGTGCGTGTGATCATTGCTTGTAAAGCCCTCTCGCAGTGTCCGGAGCAAGTATGGTGGGTCTGACACACCGGTGTCAATGTGTTCTTTTTTCCATTTCCAGGAGTGTATTTCGTCATTCCTTAGTACTTCCGTATCCCACTTCTTTGCGTATTGATCCTTCCTGACTAACGTCTTGAACTTCAGCCTACTCTTCATCACTACTATATTGTGATCTGAGTCTATATCTGCTCCTGGGTACGCCTTACAATCCAGTATCTGATTTCGGAATCTCTGTCTGACCACGATGTAATCTAATTGAAATCTTCCCGTATCTCCCGGCCTTTTCCAAGTATACCTCCTCCTCTTGTGATTCTTCAACAGGGTATTCGCTATTACTAGCTGAAACTTGTTACAGAACTCAATTAGTCTTTCTCCTCTTTCATTCCTTGTCCCAAGTCCATATTTTCCTGTAACCTTTTCTTCTACTCATTCCCCTATAACTGCATTCCAGTCGTCCATGACTATTAGATTTTCGTCCCCCTTTACATACTGCATTACCCTTTCAATATCCTCATACACTTTCTCTATCTGTTCATCTTCAGCTTGCGACGTCGGCATGTATACCTGAACTATCTTTGTCGGTGTTGGTCTGCTGTCGATTCTGATTAGAACAACCCGGTCACTGAACTGTTCACAATAACTCACCCTCTGCCCTACCTTCCTACTCATAACGAATCCTACATCTGTTATACCATTTTCTGCTGCTGTTGATATTACCCGATACTCATCTGACCAGAAATCCTTGTCTTCCTTCCACTTCACTTCACTGACCCCTACTATATCTAGATTGAGCCTTTGCATTTCCCTTTTCAGATTTTCTAGTTTCCCTACCACGTTCAAGCTTCTGACATTCCACGCCCCGACTCGTAGAACGTTATCCTTTCGTTGATTATTGAATCTTTTTCTCATGGTAACCTTCCTCTTGGCAGTCCCCTCCCGGAGATCCGAATGGGGGACTATTCCGGAGTCTTTTGCCAATGGAGAGATCATCATGGCATTTCTTCAAATACAGGCCACATGTCCTGTGGATACACGTTACGTGTCTTTAATGCAGTGGTTTCCATTCTGCATCCTCATGTCGTTAATCATTGCTGATTCTTCCGCCTTTAGGGGCAATTTCCCACCCCTAGGACAAGAGAGTGCCCTGAACCTCTCTCCGCTCCTCCGCCCTCTTTGGCAAGGCCGTTGGCCTCTCCGAGACTGCTACATCAATTTTCATGGGGTTTCCGCAGGTAACTTGAACGCAGTTTTGAGCATCGAAATCGGATCACGGAAAAAAAGATATTACGATTTAAAGTTTTACTGAAACTTTCTTGTCTGTCTGTCTAAACACGCTAATCTCTAGAACTACTGGATGGTTACTTCAGCGTAGCTAGTGGTACCTTAAAGGCTGTATTTCATCAAAATCGAATTACGAAAAAAAAGATATTCATTTGTATATTGTGAAAATGAATGTATGTTCTGTATCTTCTCCGAAACCGCTGGACCAATTTCGACCAAACTTCGTACACATATCAGTTATCGTCCGGAAAGAATCGCTATAGCGGCAAGAACTACCTACCTACCAAAGAGGTGGGGGCGAAAAAGAAGTGCAGGCCACGACGCACGAAGCCCCAGATTTCACTTATGCAGTATTTGAGAACGAGAGCACTTGCAACAGACTTTACACATAATTTTAAACCTTCATGAAACTTTGAAACTTTATCTCGCTAACACTCGTCCCCTGCTCCCTCCCCCCCCCCCTCCCGATTAATGTTGAAAGGAAAGAAGTTCATCACTTGCTGCATTTTCGCTACTCATATTCGCTTCAGGCATAATGTTTTAAATTTATTGCTTCTTCACTACTAACTGTATCAGCCACTTTGCAGGTACTGTTCAACTTACCACTGAATGTAGCTGCAAATATGTGCACGACACGTAGCTCAGGATACAAGGTTACGTTAGGACTGATCCTTGGGCGGGAGCACGTGCAGGCTCGGAACAAAGTTGCCACATCCGCCACTGAAGACACGCACGATCTTACATTTCATTCACCTCGCTCAAACAGGCAAACTATTTACATCATAAATCTGTCCTGAAAGAGATACACTGCGTTTTGATTTTAGTTTTAAATGTGGCATCAAATTATTAATGCGATATGAGGGCAGTTCATGAAACTGCATTTTCTGACGATGTTACCGAATTTTCGATATAAGGGAAACTTATCTGTTATTGAAGTTAGTTGAATACATTATGCGAATGAAATCTTAAGAATGCATCGTATTTTCGTATGTTCGAAACGAGAGCTCTGCCAGATCTCTAATGCTAGATAATTTGAATTAAATATGGCGCACAATGGGCCGCTCGCGCGTTACTTACTAGTCGGGCACTCGTTCCGTTTCGATACGGGAAAGAGATCGCAGTTGTATTGTAATGAAACTGTTAGTAATTTTACTGAACCTCCTACTTAATCCTAACAGAGCAAAAACTAAGATTAATCGTGTTTATCAAAAAAATGGTTCAAATGGCTCTGAGCACTATGTGACTCAACTGCTGTGGTCATAAGTCCCCTAGAACTTAGAACTACTTAAACCTAACTAACCTAAGGACATCACACACATCCATGACCGAGGCGGGATTCGAACCTGCGACCGTAGCGGTCGTGCGGTTCCAGACTGTAGCGACTTTAACCGCTCGGCCACCCCGGCCGGCCGTGTTTATCAAGGTGGGAAAACGTATCTTAAGTAGGCCAACCTCTAGTGTTCAGAATGAACAAAAGCGATACCAGTAATAGGGCCTCTGATTACAGCAGTCATATTGTAAACAGTAATATTTATTTAGGGTGTTACGTAATAGCCCGCATCTCGTGGTCGTGCGGTAGCGTTCTCGCTTCCCACGCCCGGGTTCCCGGGTTCGATTCCCGGCGGGGTCAGGGATTTTCTCTGCCTCGTGATGGCTGGGTGTTGTGTGCTGTCCTTAGGTTAGTTAGGTTTAAGTAGTTCTAAGTTCTAGGGTACTGATGACCATAGATGTTAAGTCCCATAGTGCTCAGAGCCATTTGAACCATTTGTTACGTAATAAATTCCTGAGATGAACTTCCTTTGAAATTAGTTGCTGTTGAGCCTTTCTTATTAAAATTTCAAAACTTACGACGGTATAATTTTGTAATTAGGTACCTGCAGGTGTAAACTGTGCAAGCCGAACAAGTAGCTGGACCCGCCTGCGCTCCATTCGTACGGAGGTAACCGAGAAACTCCGCTGATGTTACTGTCGTTGCTGTGATGGATTTTTGAAGAGTCAGCATTACTGTCATTGTGGAATTTTCCAAAAGAGTTTCATTCTGACACTCTTTCCATGACTCTCTGAGTATGTTTGACGGCTATCTTCCAGTCTTCAGAAGTTACGTTCCTGACAGCCTCTCTTGGGAATGCTTCATCTACAGAGAGTATAAATTTATTATTATTCCTGGAAACATAATCTTTAATTTGGGCCCATATTAACTCTGTTGAGCTGACATGGCAGTGGTAAGGTAGTATCTTAACGACTGGACACATGATTTTTTTTTGTCAGTTCGGGGATTTCGTATAGAGGGAAGAGAGACTTTTTTCACAAGCTCTACCTTTTTATAGTCATTACACCGAGGTTATGACGCTGAAGCCTATGAGTCCTCGTTTCGGTTTGCCATGCTAGGTGCCTTGTCAACAACAACTCAGTGGCAAGGGGCATTATCTGATACAACTGTTGACTGTTTTCCAAGATTTGGTATTAGTGAATCTTCGAACAATTTTGTAAACCGTAACACGATCATTTCTTCGTGACAATTTCCTCTTTTCTTTGATTTAAAAAGCATGAGACTGTTTGGGAGAAAACCTTGCGAGGTGCCTGCATGAAGAAGGCGTTGCCTTTGTTCCTTTGTCTGTGTCGTCCGTCCAACCCCGCTTGACAATGTCACCAGAATTGACCCACGTTTCATGAAGCCACACCGCTTCGTCGGTATTTATGCTACGGAGGTAACTTGAAAACCAGCAGCGCCATGCAGATATCCTCTCCCTCCTCATCAACAGCTCAAGGCCACAGAAATGTCCTTAGTGAAAGCCAAGGCTGCGGAAAACTTGGGACAACGATGTGCGACTGCCTTGAAAAAGTCGTGATTCTTTAAGTGTGACCAATAATTTCCTGAGCGCCGCATGCTCCTTCCTGCGTCAATAATAATAAAAATGCCGACGAATCGCTTCCTCTGTAGACCAATCGATAATGGTAATTCGCTTATCCAGGCGATGATTTTTCCCAATGCTGTTAATTTTCGATGGTTCTTCAGCTTCTTTTTCTTTGTCGAACATTTCGTCGCGAATCATCACAACAGTGTTTTTGTTTATATTCAAAGTTGCAGCAGTTCTGTCGATCACTTCGGTAACGGAGAGCAGCAGACCACCATTAACTTTTTCATTCTCAAAGTAGGCGCGTAACGCGCGAACCACTTCTCTTGACTGCCCTCGTATGGCAATCCCCTGGCCAAGAGAACGACCTCAATATTTTCCAATTAAAACATTCGACGAACTTCCCACTGACATCGTTCAGTATCACACAATGAATAACGGAAACAGCGAGTAACGGTAACTGCAAATAACGGTAACAACGAACAAAAGAATAACTCCTACGATAGTAAAAGCGTACACACAAAAAGTCCGATAAAATTTTGTAAGGAGATAGTTCGAATGCTGGAGAAGATCATAGGCTACATTAGAAAGTGTTTGGTACAAGATAATAATTGATTTGAAGAATATTATGCGAATCAGGAAAAATATTTAGTCTTTCTAAAAAAGCTGATAGCTCTTTGACTTTTGAGCTCCATCACAGTTGTGAAAATGCATTTCTTACTTGATAAGTTCTGCTTGATGCAATTCAAAGTAATGAATATAATTCTTACACGATCTTCAATGTGTTTATTCCGTAATTCCACATTTTTTTCGCAAAATGTACACATTGGATAATGTATAGCTACTATACACACACTATCCAGTATTTGATAGCAAGAGAACATAGTGACTTGCAACAAACTTTACACAGAGTTTCCATATTTCTCGCTAAGAACCCGCGCAAACTTATGAAAGGAAAAGGGCTTATCGGGAATGAAATTTTCACTCTGTGGTAGAGTGTGCGCGGATATGAGTCTTCCTTGTAGATTAAAACCGAACTATGGAGCCAAGTTTCGGTTCGGCGCACAGTTTCGATCTGCCAGAAGTTTCAAGAAAGTTTATCGCTTACTACAGTTTCGCTGTTCATGCAGTAGAACTGTAGCATTAGGCATGACATCATGATGTTTACATTTATTGCTTCTTTGATACTAACTCTTTTCGCAACACATTTACCAGGAAGTATCCACATACGCTGCTGAAAATACATACAAAATCATATCATTGTACGAGAGACAGGTAAAGAAAAATGAGGGAAGGAGCAGATGCACAGAGAGAGAGGGGCAGGAGGAGATGGACAGAGGAGGGGCGGGGGGGAGAAGGAAATAAGGAAATGGGTGAGGGGGGCAGGGGAGATGGACAAATAGAGATGGAGCCCCTCCACGCCCGCACCAACGTGGTGGCCAAACCAAAAGTTCTACTGTCAACATGTTAGTAATAGGTGGATCACAGGATGCTGGGCTGTGATGTTGTCCGTGCATCTGGGTAGGACTACGCATTAACACGGTCCATCAGGTGATAGTGGACGAAACGCGAATGAGGGTAGAAATTTGAAGAGCAGAGAGAAAAAAGTGCCAAGGCTCGTGCCCTGGTAAAAAAACCTCTGCGACAGTGGGATGGGTAGCAAGAACAGTAGTGGCTTACTAGCTGCGATAGTTCATGTAAGGTTGGGTTTGTTAGTATGGGTATCATGCGTCATTACCGTGGCAGGCGATGACGATGTATCCGAGTTTGCTGCAGCTGTTGCGTTCCTGGAACAATCAGGATCGTTATACAGTAGTGGGAGATCGGCCATAGATCATCTTACTGTGTGGGGGGTGTGTGGAGCTTGTCTGCATGTAGTGTACGGTACAGCTTCCGTGTGTGGTGCCAGTTATTCGGCAAGTGTGTTCCAACTGGATAGCAATGGTGGCTGATTAACAGGGGCTCACCTGTACCGTTGTGCTTCTGTGAACTTGGCCATAGATGTTAGGTCCTTACAAGTCTTGGTCTTTTATGTTTCCATCTATGGTTGTGGTCGTAGTTCCCCAGATTCAGAATAAACGCGTTCTGCGAATGTCTGGAGTTTCTGTATAGTCTTGTGGTGAGTTTGTGGATTACCTCCGTGAGAGTCTCAAGTCGGTATTCCCAGTGAAGGTCCGCGATGCGTGTGTATCGTGGAGCATTGCTTATGATTTTGACTACTTTGTTTTGTATTATCTGCAGACGGTGCAAGCGTATGGGCGCAGCGTATCCCCAGACAGGAGCTGCGTACGTCATCAGGGGTCGAATGGACCTCGACACCCTTCTGTTCAGTGTGCTACGCCTGTTGAGCATAGGGTAGAGCTGTTTGAGCCTCGCGCTTGCTCTGTTGGTCATGTGTTGTATGTGGTCCCCCCAGTGTAATTTCTGGTCCAGCCAGACACCGAGCTATTTGACTTTCTCGCGGAAACGTATTGAGCATGCATGTAGAGTTACTGGTGTGCAGTATCGGTGTTTGCGCAGTTGCTTCGGTCTTCTAGTGAACAGAACGGCTTCGCACTTGTCGACGTTTACTCTAACACGCCATTTCTCTAACCAAGGCTCAGCCACTCTGAGTGCGGTCTGTAAGCGTGACGTAATGTTTGATGGCTTCCAATCTAGGGCGAGGATAGCTGTGTCATCTGCGTAGATTGCCACCGTTGTGTTGTGTTTGGTTGGGAAATGGTTTATACAGAGGTTGCACTAGGATGCTTCCCTGGGGCACTCCCGCGTCTATACCGTGGGGAGATGGACAGAAAGCGGGGGGTGGAGGAGCTGGACAGAGACTGGGGGGGGGGGGGCAGAAGGAAATGGGTAGTGAGGGGGGCACGCAAAGGGGGACGGGGGAGAAGGACTAGCAGAACTGAACTAAATGCATATCAGAGCTACACTCGGTGCTCAGGTAGTATACGTTTTGTGTCTAGCTTACCGATCATCATCATCAATCATCATCGTTGTCGTCATCATTATTACTTATTCACCATAGCTCATTTACCGTAGCAACTGCGAACACGTATTAAAATGGCGTGCTACATTCTTCGTTTGAGTATGCATCACGGTTGAGCACACATTGTGCCATATGCTTAACAGTGTGTTTGTCCACTTTTGCAGCACCTCTGTGTGTCCTGAAACGACGAGTCTTTGGTAAGTTTCCGGAGGAATGTGACACCAGGTGTCTATGCTCCATCGGGTTCAGATGAGGCTAAATCAATGGCCGACCCATCTACGCGAGTTCACCGTCTTGTTGCTCAAAGCCCTGTAGCACGATTCTGGCCTTGTAACATGGACAGTTATCCAAATGGAAAATTCCGCCACAGTCGGGGCACAAATCAAGCACGAGGGTTGCAGGTGGCCTGCTAGGAGTTTACGAAGACCGCACGTACTGTTTCCGATTTCCACCATCGGTTTCACGGAAGCCCAGATAAATGTTCCCCAGACTTGAGACCATTCCGTTGATACTGTGTCCGTGGCACGGTTCATGTTTCGAGCAACCGTTCGCCTCGATGACGGCGTATCGGAATACGACCACCTACCTGGCGCCAGAGAATACAGAAAATGTCGCGCGCTGCGCATGAGCTGCAACTCAGGTGGCCTTTGTAGGCGACTTTAAGGCGCTCCTAACTCTGACTGGTTACCGCTACTGCGCTGTGGAGACTGTTTAATGAAACGTCGAAGGAACTAACATTCGGTCACGTGTTCTATAATGATTTCAAAAGTTTCTTACAAGCAAATACGCAGCTGATACGTTTCGTCACTCTTCTCAATTAGATTGTAAATTCTGAGAATGCCTCACTTTACTTGACTCGTAAAGGATCTGTATCAGAACCTTCACAAAACATCTCGTAAACTGTTGTGATTAAAGCGCCACACACTTGTCAGTTTTAACCAAACCCTTGGCCAGCTGTCTCTATCCTGGACTAATGTTTCTCTCATATTACCTGGAAGATACTTTCTATAGCTAAGAAAGACTGAGTGAGATCTTAGATACGGAACAAAAGCACACTTCAATTACAAACAAAATAAATACATGTAATTGAGACATGTAAACAAATATAATATCCATAAATTTTACTTAGCAGGAACTGCTGCAACAATAAATAACTCTGTCTTACTGTTTGCTACTTTGTTATATCAAAATGTCTGTCACAAAACTAGAAGAGTTGACGCGTGTTATCTTAATGTTGTTAATAATTTAGATCTGTTAGAATTCAGAATGTCCTTGGTGTGAAACCTTAATTATTAAGCAGTGGAATGGACGAACAAATTAATCGTCTCTGATTGGAATAAAGTTGAGATCAGGAGTGAGGAATGAGTGGTGACCTGTCTTGAACTGATGCATCTGTAAACAGTTTCGACTTCAAGTCATTGTTAACTGGTTATAATGGTTCAAATGGCTCTGAGCACTATGCGACTCAACTTCTGAGGTCATCAGTCGCCTAGAACTTAGAACTAATTAAACCTAACTAACCTAAGGACATCACACACATCCATGCCCGAGGCAGGATTCGAACCTGCGACCGTAGCGGTCACGCGGTTCCAAACTGAAGCGCCTTTAACCGCACGGCCACACCGTGAGGCAACTGGTTATAAATGCCTGTACTGCTTCACGAGCACTACATACAACAATGTGAGTTCACAGTATCAGTCGAATAGAATTGTTCAATCTTTATCCCCAGTGTCTTCAAAATATCGATGATTAAATTAAGTCGTCCCTATTACCACGAATTAAAAAAGTAATAAAAGACTAGTGTCCTAAGCACAGGTCATGTGACAACTACATAAAGTTCTGACATTGAAATAGCTCTTAAAAGCACAAATGTTATTTTAATTTGATGTCTTACTGAAGGACAACTGATAAAAAGTAAACTGAAAACTGACTGAAACCAATATAACACACTTTTATAGTATTCGTCGATAGCTGTGTGTTTGTACTGATGCCCTGCGGCAATGAAAAGCCGGTTGACACTCGACAGTGTGATGGCAAAGATGTACGTTCGGCAGCTCGCTACCTGAGGCGACTGCTGCAAGGTCTCTGGTGCTGTCTCGCCGGTCACCGGTCCTTCAGAATACACCATAATTAAGCCTCGCTGGTCAAAAAGCAGATCGGGACAAGACCAACCGAACAAATTTAGTTCCAACAATGCAGATTTCCAGAAACGACAGTGGAAGGCCGCCGACCATCAACATCAAAGCGCAGTCCACCCGCTTATTTTTCACATCACCAAAGTTAAACCTTTCAGGAGCTGTGTCCTCCCGCAGATGCCAATACAGTGTTGAGAATACCAGACCAGACCAGATCATAAACAGTTCACCGCCAGTCTGTTTCAGTCGTACTGTTCAGCTTCACTCGTAGTCGCAACGCAACATAGCTCATCATTGCTACTCAACTGTTTTCTCGTAACATTTTCCTAATCGACAGAAGCTGCTAAAATTACAACGAACTGACACACATACATAGAAATAACGTTACACAATAAATAACTTCACTGATTTGGCGTGACACATTACACTGAATATGTGCACACAAATTCATTACAATATAAGATAAGCAACGTTAAAAGAAGCAAAAGAAAAAATGAACAAATTAAAAAGAAGATACAAACTGATTTCATTAATGTCTTATACAGAACGTTAAACGATTGTTGTAGTAGATGTAAATACAGTAATACAGGTCACACAAACCCGTTACATTAGCTAGCTTCATACACCACAAGTGCGCGTCTCGACTTGCTCTGCACCATTGTGGAACGTTGTAAACAGTTATCCTTCACATCCTTCAGAACTAAATTTAAGTTCTCCATAACTTAGTAAAACATACAACATAGTAAAAGAGACAGGTATCGTAAAGGGACTAACCTCTTTAAACACGAGAAATCGCGCCGTGCGCACGTCCCCGAAACCATGGGGTTATTAACCGTGTGCTACTGAATAAGGAAAACAATTGTTCCATTACTGTAGGGTGGACATTCTTTAGCTCGTATCATTGTCCTAGAGTACTGTAGTGTTTCCATCGTAAAGGAGGATCACGATAGCCCATTCTGGTCTTCCATTGTTGCGATTCTTCAGTTGTCTTTACGATGTTAATTAGATGCTCCATGATTAGCCGTGGTGTTTATCGTAACTAGTTTCATGGTGAAACACTTTTTCATGCAGTGCGGGTAGACGTCATCAGCCCCTAATAGAGGACTCACTGTCTTCGTTTCGATGTATCTGTTCCATACATACAAGTTCTGCTAAAGCAGTAGCTCTTGGTAGAAGAGCCGTAACATTTCCCTTGGAGAGACTAATGTACAAAACTTCCCGAGTAACGTAACGTTTCAAGTAGCACAGTTCTAACAGTTCCTTTACTAAATAAATTACTTCCTTGTGTTGCCCAACAGAAATCGCCTCATCATTATCCCTTCACAGGAAACTCTGTTGTTTGCGTTTCAGGTCGGTGGATGAGATGGAGTCTATCCTGAGTGCGTCAATTCTAGTGCAGTTCCTCGCCAGCACGCTCGTCATCTGTTTCACTGCGTTCGTCATCACAACGGTGAGTACGGCTCAGTTCCGTGGCCCGCGCGCGCCTCGTGTTTCTGCAGCACTCCGCGCCCTCCCTAAGGAGAAATGCCCAGTCCAGTCAGTCACACTCAGTCCACGTGGTGACAAAATGCTTTCCGCCCCTGGCAACTGTGCGTACCCGATGGGTCGTTGTACGACTTAGACTAAAACGGTCAGTTACAATATATTAGGACTCAGTGTTCGCACAAATGGTATTGAAAATCGGTTTTGCCTGAGAGGTACGTTGTTAATTGAGGGGTTAAGTACGCATCTGACGTCTCATATCCAATATTTTGCGCATAGTACCTCCCACAATGTCACTCAGAATAAGCAATAGCTTCTGTTGGTTACTAAAGCTCTTAGATAAAGCTTTGTGGGACTTGCACCATAAAGACTGAATAACACGGAGAAGATCGTGGTATTCTTATTGTCAGGAATACTGATCTTGTAGCTAATGGCGTACAGTCTCTGCAGTTATTGCAGTAAATAACTGCAAGTTTTATGTAAAACGTGATAGGTTTTGCATGTTGGTTGGGTGGTTTGGGGGATTAAAGGGACCAGACTGCTACGGTCATCGGTCCCGGTTTTGCATGTGTTGGATTAGATTTGCACTTGAAGCGCGACAACAAATGAATTGAAACCGTAAGCAATAATAAGCAATTTTGAAAAAGAAGATTGTTGACTAGGAGAAAAAATGTTTTGCATTCAGGACCAATCATATCAGCTCCATTTTTTTATGTCGAATGGGTTACATTATATCTCTAGCCAGAGCACTGTAGCCGCGTGGTGAATCGGCGTGAATAACGCTCGTCTACAGCACTCGGTACGCACGCGCAAGCTGAAACACGCACCTGGCGGTCGACGCACTCGGTATCACGCGGCGCTCACGCGTGACAGAACGGGAGTGGCCGCGTGGCCTTGCCATGAGGGTGAGGAAACAGACTCTGCCTGCACAGCTTCGACATAACACAGTGGCACTAGTGGCCCTGGCAAGCGCTCAAATGTATTTAGAATTAGAATTTCTTTTTAGCTGTCAATTTTACGTGTTTTCGATGGGGAAGGAGTGCAAAGTATACCTGAGGTTCATGAAGTGTTACCATAGCAGAAGTGAAATTAAAGTTATAACTGGATATTGAATATTGTTGCAGGTCATTGTTCCAGTTGTGCAATTGTGTATTTCTGTGAAATAATAACAGATGAATTAATGCTCGCTTTCAGTCAGCTGTTAAAATCACACTGATTTTTTAGACACATTTTGATCATAAAAAATTATAAAGATTTATGTTGAGAGTGTGACAACAGATTATAATTGTCAACTATGTTTATAATTAACTAAAAAGCCTGAAACCAACTTTCGCGAATAAGTTGAGCAAGTGAACTATTAGGACTCATTACTTTTGATAACACAAACAGAAAGAGAGAGGAAGCGAAAGATGTAGTGGTGAAATTTATTTATTTATTTATCGTATCCAAGACATCACCATTTTACAATATATAATGCAAGAGAAGCAGTTATAATACAGTAATACATGGTTATAAGGTAAATTAACTACAATAATATAAGAAAGTATGTAACATATAATGATAAGCGCTAAGGATGCGGAACAGAGCGATTTTCATATCCCACGTGAAGCCCAATACGCTGCAGCTTGAATAGCCTTGTCATTTGCTTCAAATAGGTCTTCAGTCGAACACGGGTTGTTTAGTTTCCTGCAGACCAGTAGGTGTTGTGGGTCTTGCTGTTCTCCACACTCGCACGGCTCGTCTGCACTGATGTAGCCCCATTTTTCCAAGTTTGCTCTGCATCTTGATACGCCTGCTCGTAGTCTATTCAGGGCTTTCCAGGTCATATATGGGGGTTCAGAGCCACCTGTGGGTTCTTCCATGGGGCTATTCCCTGGTCTTCCTGGGTCCACATTGTATCACAGCTCTTCTCGTCGTGCTCTAGGCGATAAAAGAGTTGCTTCAGTTGTTCGTAGGAAACTTCCTTGATTTAAGTCGGCGAGGTTGAAGATTCTAACAGATTTCTGTCTGAATAATTATTCGAATAAGAAAGACACTGAAACAAATTTATTCGCCGACATATTACCCGTAAATTAAATAATGAATAACATATAATGCCACAGTATTTTATTTGTTTACTTCTTGTACAAAATTAGTATTTGTTTTCTTGGCTCAGTGCAGTTTCTGTTTTATAAATAACTTATTAATGGTTTGTCTGGAAATGTGGCTTTGTGGCTCAGTGCCTCAAGTTCCAGACTTCCCAGACTGCAAAACTTAGGTTATGCAAATGAAATTGAATAAACAGTCGTAGGTTCTACAAAATCCGTAATGGATAAGCTTAATCCTCAAAACTTAGGCTGAGGTTTCGATCCCCAGTTCATCCTACCATTTCTCTGGTATTATCATTTCTTTAACGTGTTACAGTGACAATAAGTCAAGTTTTGTCATATTTCGGAGTACATGTTGCAATGTTGATCCCTCTCAAACTGACTGTATCTCTCAGGTGGTCGGCAGTCAGGGACACACCACCGTGCCTATTAAAGCATTGCCGTGCTGAAACCATCCGTCAAGTTGACCACAGCTTTATGTATTGTGTATTGTGTATTAAACTGAGGACCTAGAAACGATGGAGAGGCTTCGTCCCGGGTGTAGCCCTCAATGGTTCACAACCCCACAACAGGCTACAGCAGTCCACTCACCCCACCGCCGCCCCACACCGCATTCTCTATTGTGCAGTTTGGCGCCCGGTAACGTGTCATACCAGACGAGTGTAACCCCAAACGCTTGCATCATAAAGTAATTATGGTGTACGCCTATATGGACACTGTTTGCGCAGCAATCGCCAACACAGTGCAACTGAGGCAGAATAAGGGGAACCACCCGCATTCACCGAGGCAGATGGAAAATCCCCTTAAAAACCGTCCACAAGCTGGCCGGCACACCAGATCTCGACGCCAGTCCGCCGAGACCGAGCAGCTAGCCGGGCGAGCCTGAGCGCAGCTTTACTTTATGTACAGCATAACAAATTAATCATAAAAAAGCGCATACTTGAGCGGCTTCAGTCGTCACCAGCGAGATGGACATGGAATATATTAGGGAAATCGGGGCAGAACAGGACAGCGGGGCACAATGGGAAATTGCTCTTTTCTAGACTGGACAGTGCTGCAACCTGTTGTATGGGCATGTAACTATTTCTCCGAATGGAAGTCAGGGCAGCCATTTTGATTTAGTTTGAAGTGCGAGACTAAGTGAATTGTTGTCCGTCACATTACCACTTGCGTTGCTCTAATGTTTGGTGAATTCCAACGCCAGGTAAGCTGTTAATTGTATACCCTAAAATGATACATTCCCTTAAAGTCCATGGCATTTGTTTTTTACTTTAGTTAATAATGCGTTTAAATACGTCAGTTATTAGACTCCATAAGAGTTGTTAACCTAAAAAGTGTTCTTGGGGTGGAACGGGATCGGGCAGAATGGGATAGTGTCCCGTTCTGCCCTGTCATATTTTGATGCAAGTAGAAAGCAAACTCTATACCTTTTCCTTTCGCCCTCGCTGTTCCAGATGGTGTGAACGTACATGAAAAAGACTGATAGCAATGGAACCTAAAAGCGATGGAAATGGCAATTTCAGCCGTTTCATCTTCCCAAATGCAAAGCAACTTAAGACAAAAAAAGTCAAACTCTACACCCAAAAAGCCAACACACATTAAGAAAAATAAAAGGAAGAAGATGATGGAGAAGAGAGAATCAGAGAGAGAGGATGCTGAGTGTCTCTACTGTGGGGACTTCTACCCAATTTCTAATGAGGGCTGGGTCGCATGCCAGACGTGTTTCAGGTGGGCCCACAATTCATGTGCTGGCACAGATAGTGAAGATGAAGAGAAAATACTGATTTGTGACTACTGTCGAAAGGACTAGTAGTTAGTGGTTTGGTGGTTATTAAGCATTCTACATGTTTCAGAACGACATTAAAATATTTTCTTATTTTGAAGAATGACTGTTTAATTGTTTAAATTACATATTTCTTAGTCTGATTTGTCTTTTATACAACAGATTGTCATAGTTTAATACAATATTCGTAATTCAAATTCAACATTTATGCAATAATTTAACAAAAAATAACCTTATCCCATTCTGTCCAGTTGGTGGGGCGGAACGGGAAATATGCAAGACTTTCTTTGAAAAATTGTAAAAAATGCGAAATGTATTAAGTGATTTTAAAATTGGTTACACTACAAGGTGTTTTTTTTAATAACTTTAACAAGTGTTTCCTTGTGTTCCCTTATTTTATACAAATTGTTAAACGTTTAGTATCCCGTTCCACGCCCAGTTCCCCTACGCCTGTTTTCTCACAAAAAACTTCTATAATTATAAAAGTTATTTTTCTATAATTTCGCTTGCATAACGCGCCGCACATTATAGGTTCACTTACGTAGATGTTCGAGCATTTGGAAAATATAGTAACTCACCTATTTTTATGCAATCAATTTTGCATGAAAATCTCGTCAGTAAAAATTTATAAATATCAGAGGAAAGCCCCATATCAAACAAGGGAGTACCGTTGCCGTGCGTCATTGTCGGAGACGAGGATTTTGGTATCCGAAAACATAACGCTATGTTATGGAGGAAAGAGCTTAATAAACAATAAAAGAACCTTTAAAAACCGGTTGCCTAGGGCTAGGCAGTTTATAGAACACACACTGACAAATAAATGGAGAACGAAGAATTTTTCAGCGCCCATTGGATGTTCGAGATGATTTTGCAATTGCTGTAATAAATTCATGCTATATTGTACAAAATAATGTGCCAGAAAGAGATGACTATAAATTTGATGACCTATTGTACGTCCCTTCAGAACCGGAAATTCTTCCAAGTCCTACAAGCTGTCGAAAGTCATCATGAAATTTGTGATGGGACGCAAGGAAGATCTGGCTGTTTCAACAAGTGGACTGACGCTGAAGACAGCCACACAAGTTGTCCACGAGACAACCCTCTCACAGTTGGCTGCGTGGAGCCTGCTGGCTGTCGCAACGAACCAGTACAGCGGCCACATTGCAAGAACTTTTTCTTTTTATTGGCTGCAGCAGACGTCCTGCCTAGCGCGTTACAGCCCTGTTCACTACCGACACAGCCCCCTTCATCTGTTTCTGCTCCTGCCAATACGTCTCTTCCTCCCACTGCTCGTGCAAGGACTGTACATAAGCAGCCAACGATGAAGACGCAGCTGACAAAAACTCTCAATCTTCAAAACATTTCTTAGATTGTTCACACTATCGGACATGCGTGTCTCCGGAGTATTATTACGTAATTCGTGATTGTAGTGCTACAAAATGAGTGGACCAAACAAGAACTGCTGCCGGCCAGTGTGGCCGAGCGGTTCTAGGCGCTTCAGTCTGGAACCGCACGACCGCTACGGTCGCAGATTCGAATCCTGCCTCGGACATGGATGTGTGTGATGTCCTTAGGTTAGTTAGGTTTAAGAAGTTCTAAGTTCTAGGGGACTGATGACCTCAGACGTTAAGTCCCATAGTGCTCAGAGCCTTTTGAACCATTTTTAGCCAAGAACTGCTGAGAATAACGTACCAGACCTAAAGTCTCCGTAAAACGTTTACGGAACTCTGCTAGACGTCCAGAGTCATCTGATGTGTTTTAGGATTAACTCTGAGTGAGCTTGCCATTAGAATGTGTAACAGTTTTTCGATCCGACATGCGTCTGTGCAGTTATGTACAGCTCTGAGATTCAAAAATTTCAGAAGAGACACTCGGTTCGAGTACGTGACTGAATTCGTAATACTGTGGCACATTTGCAACCTGTGTATGTCAAGAGACGATTTTAAGACGGTTTCCACCTTTCTGTACCAACTGCGGCTATTGCTGCAAAGTCTACCCCCCGATTTAAAAACGTGTAGTCCACCTTTATTGCTGTCCATGACCAAGGGAGGCTTCCAACAAACTTGAGGCATATAAAGGCCAAAACAATGTCAGAGAAAGCGGGCCATGTGTTTCGAATGACATTATGACCTAAAAAGTAGATTTTATTATGAATTAAATTTGAGAAGTGAAGTAAAAGTGGAATCACAACGAATTATTTGACAAAAACTACAGCGGAACTGATGATTTCTCAATTTCTGTTGAAGAAGATTATGAGTTGAAAGTCATACCTCGAAACCATGATCAAAAACGAATTCAGGAGTGCACTGCATACGTGGAACGTATTTTGCTTAGTGTCCAACGGTAAATATTTGTAAATCAAATAAAACTTTTGATGAGACGTTTAAAAAAACGAGTTGTTCCGAAAACTAATTTAAAAGAAACAAAAAGTACATTCCTTTAATGAATGACAAAGAACTGGAACTATAATTGTAACTGAAATCGGGTTTATCTATTATCCATAACATCTTTATTCGTAGATGACGAATATGTGTCTTTACGCATTTAAGTAAATAATGTTTCGAATAATATTAGTAATTCACGAATAACGAATAGTAATATATGCCTGTATTCGTTACTCGCCATTTGCATAAATTTCGGCCAATCTGTGCTGAGCGAAGCAGATCGTGCGTGCGTGCGCACATGACAGATTCGGAGCTTGTGTGCAAGTGAGTGCAGGTCTATGGTACCCGCGTGGTCCAAGCGTCTATGGCAGCCGCGTGTTCATACGCCCACGCAGCTGTCAATAGCATCAGTAATCTTCGGCGACGCCAACGTTCACGTGGTTAGGCCACATGGTTGCAATGCTCTCCTGGCACCCTCGCTAAAAAAAAAAAAAAAAAAAAAAAAAAAAAGCCTCCCATCGGGTAGACCGTTCGCCTGGTGCAAGTCTTTCGATTTGACGCCACTTCGGCGACTTGCTCGTCGATGGGGATGGAATGATGATGATTGGGACAACACAACACCCAGTTCCTGAGCGGAGAACATCTCCGACCCAGCCGGGAAGCGGACCACTCAGCTACTGGGAGCGGACGGCACCCTCGGTGTTGATGATGTAACGACCTGCCTCACAATACTAGTAGCAACCTCAGAATTTTTGCAGATGATTCGATTGCGTATGGCGAAATATTATCCGAAAAAAGCTGCATAGATATCCAGCAAGATCTTGACAAGGTCACATCTACATATCACTCCCTAGGGACCGAAAAGACAACATCAGACCAACTACAGATCGCACAGAGGCAATTAAGCAGCCATTCTTGCCGCACTTTATAAAGATCACAACATCTAGTACATTTCTAAGAACCGTCTGCCATGCACTTGGTAGGTGCTTGTAAAGTATCTGCAGGGTTATTTACAATTATCTAGACACATTATAGCAATTCCAGAAGATCGTTGTGACTAGAGAAATTTTTTGGTCCAGTGATCTGCAGCAACATGGCTGTCAGACCAACGGAGAGGGCATTTTGCATGTTGGGAATGTGCAACAGTGAGTCCCATCTGGAGTGTGTCAGAAATTCAGGAGCACACTTCACAAGGCTCCACCTGCCATATGTTTCACTTAAGATTGGGTACTAAAATATTAGAAAACTGGACGTCTATGCAAATGCAGACATATTGGGGCAGGGCATATTCTGAGGCATCAAGGGCTCACCAATTTAGTATTGGAGGGCAGCGTGGAGAGTACAAATCGTAGAGGGAGAACAAGAGATGAATACACTAAACAGATTCAGAAGGATGTAGGTTGCAGTAGGTACTGGCAGATGAAGAAGCTTGCACAGGATAGAGTAGCATGGAGAGCTGCATCAAACCAGTCTCTGGACTGAAGACTACAACAACAACAACATTGGGGCAGCTGTGACTGATATTGATGCAGACACTTTGGGATGAGTGTAGGCCGGATTGGACTATTGATGGGGCTGGTGGCATGTCATTAATGGCTCACACACTGAACGTTTGTAAACATGTCACTTGGCAGCTCTACATCATTTTGAATAACCCTGTGAATGTAGGCGTAGGAGGGATGCATGAGAAGTGTGAAGTGCTCCACAATAAGGTGATAGGCACTGGAAGGACTTAATGGCTTACGAAAACCATTGCATATTTTTCAAAATGAATTCATACAATAATTTCATTATATTCAGAACATTCATTAAATATACTAGAGAAGACCAGTTAAATATTTGCGTCCCAATTTTGTAAAGCAGTGCCAGATATAAACTATTGCTGTAAAGGATTAAGTGATGCTCTATGAAGCAAACCAGTCTTCAACCCTCAGCTTTGAATGCTTGTGGATCTGGTGTTACTAGAGACGGCGTCCATGTAGTTTTAACTGTACAACAGGTTGCCCAGGCATCTAGAAGAAGATGGTGTAACTTAACGTGGAAGTTCAAGCGCAGTGAGGCTTAGCATTTTTCACAAACTGCATGTTGGCTCCTAGTTTGGGTTCTTCTGTCCACGTTTATGTGATGACTCATCTGACGATTCTAGCAGTAATATTATCAACTATCCAGGCACTTTGTTGACATTCTATATTTTGACCAATTTTCTATGTTGTGTCTAGACAAGACAGCCTAGACACAATGCGAGGAAGCCGAAAGGCACGTGCTTAAACTCATGCAGGCTTGCGTGCGGTCTGAAACAGGATACGTAATTAATGCTATAAAGAAAAGTACGTAGCTTCTGGAATACTTAACTTTAATCCACATTTGTAGAACATCGCTCTTGATGATACATTAATAGAATCTCAATATCTATACTGGTAATGGCGCCTTGCTAGGTCGTAGCAAATGTAGCTGAAGGCTATGCTACTATCGTCTCGGCAAATGAGAGCGTAATTCTCAATGAACCATGGCTAGCAACGTCGGCTGTACAACTGGGGCGAGTGCTAGTACGTCTCTCTAGACCTGCCGTGTGGCGGCGCTCGGTCTGCAATTACTGACAGTGGCGACACGCGGGTCCGACGTATACTACCAGACCGCGGCCGATTTAAAAGCTACCACCTAGCAAGTGTGGTGTCTGACGGTGACACCACATTCCTCCCCCGCAAATCGGCGAACGGTTGTGTTATAAGGCTTCCGCCCGCCGTGGGGAGGACCCCATGGTGACGTATGCGACGAGGTGGGGAGCCTAACAACAGGCGAGGCTGTGCCACCCGCACCCGGCCATTCGGTCCGAGGGGAGCTAGGAAACGCCTGAAAACCTAGTCCAGGGGGCACGCCAACATGCGGTGTATGCGCCCGTAGATAGGAGGGGCCGAAGGGTCGACCTCCATCGAGTCGGAGCACCCGACGGGCGAAGACGACCAATGGTCCGGAGCGGGCAAGAGTTCCATGGCGGAGGACAGCTGGTCACGGGAAGCGATCGGCGGCGCGTGACCCAGGGAGGCGCCCGGCGGTTGCAGCGACGCGTCCACTACGGGCGTCGCCGGCGGGAGAACAGGCAGCGGCGGCGGCGGCGGCGCGTCGCCATGGGGCAAAATGGAAGGCAGCGTCGGTAACACCTGGGGATGAGGCGAGCCAGTAGATGGGTCCCCAGGGCGCTGACCGGACGGCACCGTCGCTGAAAGCAGACGGGGAGCGGCAGAACCCAGTCGACGACAGAGGCGCAGCTGATTGAGATGCCGACGCACCTTACCAGAGGCCCCCAAAACCAAATACATCGCGCGGCCGAGGCAGCGAAGAATGCGCCCTGCGAGCCAACGCCGTGAACCGCGATAGTTGCGATAATAGACAACGTCGCCTGGGGCAAAAGCAGGTGTCAGCCGCTGCACAGGAACCTGATGCGGTGGATGGAGCAAAGACATCAAGGTGCGATGAGGGCGACCGTGAAGCAACTCAGCCGGCGAGCGACCATCTCGGGGCTGAGAGCGATACGAGGACAAAAAGAGCAATAACGCGTCCTCCCGCGAATGCGACTCTTTCAACTTCAACATCTGGGACTTGAAAGTCTGGACCAAACGTTCAGCGGCACCGTTTGACTGAGGCGAAAACGGCGCGGATGTCAGATGTTGAATACCATTGGACTTGCAGAATGACTGAAATTCTGCGGACACGAATAGTGGGCCATTGTCGGAAACAATAGTCTGTAGTATACCTTCAATGCAAAAGATAGCGGACAACGCTTGGATGGTGGCAGAAGACGTCGTGGAAGACATCCGGACAACAAAAGGAAAATTACTGAAGGAATCGACAACAACCAATCATCGAGCATTCCAGAAGGGACCAGCAAAATCGATGTGTAAACGTTGCCAAGGGGTAGTGGCTTTTGGCCATGCAAAGAATTTCCGCAGTGGTGCGGATTGTTGTTCGGCACACGCCATGCAAGAAGAGCACATATCCTTAATCGCAGCATCGAGGCCGAACCAAGTACAGTGCTGACGAGCAAGTTGTTTCGTGCGCACTATACCCCAATGTCCTTGGTAGAGAAGCTTTAAGACAGAGGACTGTAACGAACGTGGGACCACGACCCTGGACTGATCATTATCAGAACGCAACAGCAAAACACCACGTCGTACAAAAAGTCTCTCCTTGTGAGCAAAAAATCGGCGAATCAACGGATCCTCGATCCGTGACTTTGACAATGGCCATTGCGTAGCAACAAAACGCAAAACGGGAGCAAGGACAGGGTCAGCAGCTGTGGCTGTAGCTACACGACGAAAATCAATCGGAAACGATTCGACCACGTCGACAATTTCCGAATGAATAAACATGCAAGCAAGTTCGGAGAAATCGAATGCTCTATCCTCAGCAACAAGCAAACGGGACAACGCATCGGCGTTTCCGTGCTTAGCAGTGGACCGATACAAGATATCGTAGCGGTACTGCGAGAGGAAAATAGACCAGCGAATGAATTTCTGCGCTGTACGTGGAGGTACAGGCTAGGACGGATGAAAAAGCGATGTCAAAGGTTTGTGGTCCGTGATGATGGTAAAGTGACGACCATACAAGAAAGTATGAAACTTTGTAACACCAAATACGAGAGCCAAAGCTTCTTTCTCGATCTGTGAATAATTTCTTTGCGCAGACGAGAGCAATTTGGACACAAAGGCAATAGGGCGATCATGTGAACCATGTTTGTGCGCAAGCACAGCACCAATCCCGAAATCCGATGCATCTACCATCAACAAAAGGGGTTGCAGGGGATCGAATGGCGTAAGGCAAGTATTAGAAAGCAACGCCGATTTCAACTGGCGAAAGGCGCGTTCGCATTCCGTCGACCAGACGAACGGAACACCTTTACGGCGTAAGCGATGAAGCGGAACTGAAATGGAAGAGGCATGGGGGATATAGCGATGGTAATAGTTGATTTTGCCCAGCACACTCTGTAGCTGCTTCAAATTCTGCGGCGAAAGCAAGTCTTGTATGGCACGGAGGTGCTCGGGACTGGGATGTATGCCGTGGGCATTGAGTACATGTCCCAGATATGGCAAGTCACGAGCAAAAAAACACACATTTGTCCTTCCGCAAGCGAAGACCATTTTGTCGCAAGACCTGAAATAACGTTCGTAGATTGACTAAATGTTCTTCTGCTGTCTTTCCGGAGATCACAATATCGTCCAGATAATTTGCAGCAGTAGGGACCGACGCACAAACAGTTTGTAAATATTGCTGAAACAATGCAGCGGCGGATGCACACCCGAATGGCAGTCGTTTGAATCGATACAAACCAAGATGCGTGTTAACCACCAAAACGCGCTGGGATTCTTCGTCCACCGGTATTTGCAAGTACGCATCTGCTAGGTCCAACTTTGAAAAATATTTACCCGGGCACAGTTTGTCAAAAAGATCTTCCGGGCGGGGTAAAGGAAAAGTCGCAGTCACTAGTTGTGGATTCACTGTTGCCTTGAAGTCCACACAAAGTCTCAATTTTCCGGAAGGTTTTTGCAAAATTACTAAGGGCGAAGCCCAGAGAGAAGCCTGCACACGTTCAATGACGCCTTGTGATTCCAAATCGTGTAACGTGTTTGCGACCTCATCACACAATGCGTGGGGAACATTGCGTGCTCTGAAAAATTTCAGTTGCGTGTTTACTTTCAGTTCCAAATGTGCTTTATAGTTCTTAGCGCAACCAAGGCCCGGCGCAAAAATGTCTGCAAATTCTTCACATAGACGAGAAACACTGGCGGAAGGCACAGTCTGGTTCACTGATAGGACCGGATTGACTATAGACAAGTTAAACAACGGAAATAAATCTAAACCAAACAAGTTCACTGCAGAAGAAGAACGAAGGACGTAAAAAGACACAAGTTTTGTTTGTCCCCTGTATGTTGCAGGAAGGCTGCACTGTCCTAACACAGGGATATGCTGTCATGAATAACTATTTAACTGAACATTTGCGGCATGCAACGGAGGTTTGCCCAGTTGTTGGTACGTGTCGTGATTGATCAATGAAACTGCAGCTCCGGTATCGAGCTGGAATGGTATTACTGTGCCATTAAAGTCAAAATCTACAAAAAGTTTATTGTCTTGCTGACGACAAGAGCGACTGCCTCGTGCAACGTGAACTGTTTCTAGGACAGAAGCACTTGCGACTTGACGGGATTTCCGTCGACGTCGACGCACACTTTTTGTGGGACGAACACAGTCACTGTCAGAGAGAGAAGCACTGGGCGGAGTGGCATTAACTACATGAATTTCCATGGGCGAAGGTTCACGAGCCCGAGTAGTCTTGGTTCGATTCCGTCGCGAAGCAAAATGCATGGAACGGTTGTGAGTATCCGATTGGAGTTTTTTCTGGCACACACTTTGAACATGTCCTTTTTTATTACAGAAAAAGCAAATAGCCTGGCGTGACGGGCAATTCTCACACGAATGTCTAGTTGCACACTGCGGGCATGATTTCACTGCATTTGCTTGCTTACGCGGCACACGTGGCTGCGCGGACGTGCGCGAGGGCTGTTTACAGTTCCGTGCAGCTCGCCCGGCAGGCCGGTTAATGTGACACACGGCTGGCGAAGTTGCAAATGATTCCTGAGCAAAGTCAAGTGTGTCTTGCCTATCCAATATGTCCATCACTTGTTGAAGGGAGGGATTGACTAGTTTCAAAATTTGCTCCCGTATACGAACATCAGAAACGTTCTGTGCAATTACATCACGCACCATAGTATCTGAATAAGGGAGTCCACATTCACACTCAAAAGCACAATCCCTTGTAAGGCCTTGCAAAGTTGCAACCCACTCCTGATTAGTTTGACTGGCCATACGTTTTGTACGAAAGAATGTATACCTTTTTGCAACTACATTGACTGAGTCCTTGGTTATAGGCATCCAATGCAGACAAAATTTCTTCGTAGGACAGAGTTGCTACGTCGCGTCAGGGAAACAATTTCACTAGCACTCTGTACGTCTGGACGCCGACACACGATAATAAGTGAGGCTGCCGCTCGTTACCTTGAATTCTGTAGGCGGCGAGATGGAATCCAAATTGGCGAGACCACTCCGTCCAGCTTTCCAATTCCGCCTTGAACGGACGAAACGGTGGTGCAACTGCGTATTGTGGCTGCAGTAGCGGTGGAGCGGCGGCGGCCGCATCGTTTTGCAGTGCACGTTGACCCTGGACGAGCTGTCCAAGGGCATCCAATAAGGCCTGCGTCTGCTGATTCTGCAAGCGAAAAAATTCGGACAGTACATCTGGAGATTGTGGAGAAGCCATGACACAAGTAAATTATGGCAAAGCAAGTATAAAGAACAAGATTCTTTTGAGACTCGTCGCCAAATATGTTGTGTCTAGACAAGACAGCCTAGACACAATGCGAGGAAGCCGAAAGGCACGTGCTTAAACTCATGCAGGCTTGCGTGCGGTCTGAAACAGGATACGTAATTAATGCTATAAAGAAAAGTACGTAGCTTCTGGAATACTTAACTTTAATCCACATTTGTAGAACATCGCTCTTGATGATACATTAATAGAATCTCAATATCTATACTGGTAACGGCGCCTTGCTAGGTCGTTGCAAATGTAGCTGAAGACTATGCTACTATCGTCTCGGCAAATGAGAGCGTAATTCTCAGTGAACCATGGCTAGCAACGTCGGCTGTACAACTGGGGCGAGTGCTAGTACGTCTCTCTAGACCTGCCGTGTGGCGGCGCTCGGTCTGCAATTACTGACAGTGGCGACACGCGGGTCCGACGTATACTACCGGACCGCGGCCGATTTAAAAGCTACCACCTAGCAAGTGTGGTGTCTGACGGTGACACCACATTCTAAACATCAAGTGACCCAGATCATTAACTTTTCAATGCGAACATAACACGTCCCCATGGCATTCACCCTTTCATTTTCTTTATGTTTCAGACAGTTGTTAACTATAGAAGGAAGAAAGAGCAAACTAAATGGACTGCAGAAAACAGTGATGATTGATTATCATTGACCACTGACCAACTCTGACCATCAATCATCATCATCAATGACCACTCAACATCATTGACCAATCCAGTGATCAACATACATTATTGATCATCATCATTTCTTAAATCTGTGAATGCCACTGAGCACTGATCTCCACCACTGACCACCTATTATCATTACCCAATTTTCAACATCATTGACCACTGACCATCATTGCCCATGAATTATCATTGACCACTGACCATCACTGACCAATGACCATCATCACTGACCACTGTTCATCATTGATAAGTAACCATCATTCACCACTGACCATCATTGACCAATGATGAACACACTGACCACTAACCAATGTTCCACCAATAATGCAACAACCATAACAATTAATTTGTTAAGAGCAATTTGTAGACCAATTTAAGGTGTAGTCGTCGACACCTCAGTATCTAACACCCCTAGTAGGTGATACATCCAGTAAGTGGTACACCCAGTATCTGACATCCACTGCAGATACACGCAGAGTTTCACGAGTTTTAAAGTATTTCCTCTCTACTGTGTAATAGAGTGGAAGCTTACAACGTTATTTACTTTCCTAGGTGTAGAGTTCTGGTCATATTGTTATGCGAAATACATTCGAAGACGAAGGGTGAACATCTTGTTCTCATTGCTTGCTTTGCTAACTCTTGGTGTACTTTAGGTTGTAAGCTAGGTCTGCAGTAGTACTCCAGATGAATTTAGAGTTGTTAATAAGCGAGCTGTTTGTATTTTCAAAAATTATACCGACAAATCAGGTGTCGGAATATCTAATCTGAAGGGCCGCTGTCTGTAAAATGAGTGGTGAGAATCTAAAACTTTCGGTTTTAGAGAACAGTTTTTGATGTAATAGTAAAACTGGGAATGCTCTGTGAATTTTAACCTGTAACTTGGGTCTTCAGTAGTGCACATGCATTATTTTTGCAGCTTATTTGTATATATTTAGACGAATTTAATGTTTGGTACAAACATTGAAGGATACAAGCATCTGCTAACCTATAATTTATTTAAACAATGGTAATAAGCAAGCAAGCATTTTGAGTGTCCATAGAGCTTCCAAAGTGTGTGAAATCTTACGTATTTCGAGAAATAATACAATTTTATTTTTCTGTAATTTTTGTGATATTTGCATATTCAATAAACTTGCAGGCTGTGTGTGTGTGTGTGTGTGTGTGTGTGTGTGTGTGTGTGTGTGTGTGTGTGTGTGCGTGTGGATGAGAATGTGTGTTTTAATCAATAAATAATCAATATTTCATTTTTGGGATATCGGCTCTGTCTTGCTGCACCATCTTCCTAGGAAATGTTTGAGCTCTGTCATCGTCTTTCATTATAATCTGTGTCTAATCATAAGACGAGTTCTGTGACTTCGTAGGCTTTCCCAGCGAAATAATTCTTGAGAGTCTCTTCGGGTTTGCTGATGGATGCTAAAATCAACTTGATTCAACATCTCGGTGATCCAGCTGTTCGCCATCTTCAGGAGAACGCTCTTCTGCTGGCTTGGCATTAGTTCTCAGCGGGACACAGCAGCAGAGGCAGCATTCTCCTGAAGATGGCTAACAGCTGGATCGGCGAGATATTGAATCGAGTTGGTTTTAGTAGCTGGCAACAAACCCGAAGAGATTTATAAGACAAGTTCTCTTTGTCTGCCTGTTTAGGCATGAAAATAGCACTAGCGTACTCACTTCGGAGTTCACTGTTATGTTTTGACACCAATTTCATGTAAAAATTGCACTTTTTTTGCTATGCTGAAGCATTTCTCCAGACTTGGGGAGAAGATTGTGACATTTGACAAACATCATAGATGCCGTAAATAGCTTAGTGTCTGTTGCGTCTTACCCTGTGGTACACCTATTGAACTTCAAAAAATTTACCAGTACGGTCATCTGTTGACAAAGACAAACACAGGAGCATAAAGGCAGCAGTTGATTTTATTTCGCATTTGCTGATGTTTACAGAATAGTATTTAAAGTAAAATTCAGATTCAGCAGCTACACATCACTAATTCGTTAACTGTACTGGATAAGCAATTGTTGGTGTTTAGTTATTTATGGAGGGTATGTTATACAGTCATTCTGATATTCTATAGTCTATTACAGAGAGCTTTCAAAGAAATTTACTACTGCTAGTGGTGAGCCAGAGCACAAACAATTTTTTGAAGTCTGCAATGAAAACATAGTTGACAATATTTTCGTCGTTTTATCCAATTCAGATATCTTTAAAGGGTCTGACGTATTTTTGATAAATAATTCGAGTCGTTTCCATATTTTTAAGCACAGCCCAGATGGAGTTATATTGTGCACTCTAAGACAAAAAACGATGCACCACGAAAGAATTATCCGAATTTGCAGGAACTCTACACGGCACCGATCAGACAAGTCATTGGAAGTCTCTGCAGAAATATGGAACCATGCTGCCAGTGGATGATAAAGAAAGAATGAACGCCAGATTGCATTGTTGCCAAATTTATTCACGCTCCAGCACATCCTGTCCATGTGGCAACATTGCATTGATGACATCACCACCCCCACTCCTCCTCCCCCACCTCTCATCTCCGCTCCCAATTCCTCCTCTCATCCCCCACTTTTGCTTCTGATCCACTTCAACTCCCCTCTGCTACTTGAGAATTTGTGGGAAAAAGAGTCAGCTTGTACTGAGCTGCTGGAGAAGAGGGATATACAGGGTGGTCGAAAATTCCCGTTACAGACTTCTAGGACTTGTAGAGGGGAGTGAGTACATCGTATTTTGAACAGGAACCGGTGGGCCTGAGTGGCCGAGCTGTTCTAGGTGCTACAGTCTGGAACCGCGCGACCGCTTTGGTCGCAGGTTCGAATCCTGCCTCGGGCATGGATGTGTGTGATGTCCTTAGGTTAGTTAGGTTTATGTAGTTCTATGTTCTAGGGGACTGATGACCTCAGAAGTTAAGTCCCATAGTGCTCAGAGCCATTTGAACCTTTTTTTTTTTTTGAACAGGAACCCATGTCTAGAAACGTCATCCAACGAGACTACAGAGTGTCAAAGCTATAGGCGTGGGCGACTGTAAATGTACGTACACACAGGGTGATTCCGTGATGATGTTACAGACATTCTAGGATGATGTAGGGTGATAAATGTATTAATATGAAGTAAAGATCTCTCTACTGGAAACGAACGAGTCAAAAAGTTATAAATGAAAACCGTTCTGATACCTCTGACTGTTGAATACATGTACCAGTTCTTGTGAAGAGTTTGGGATTGGTAACTTTCAGTGGTGGTAGTGTGAACAAAAACGATAAAAAATGTCCAATAAATGTGGGCTCTAAAGTGCCTGCCTTAACAGCTATGAACACTTGCTCAGTAGAGGAGATGTGTTTCACATTAGCAAATGTACGAATGGTAATAGCTCCTCAGGTATGCCCGCACCTATAACTTTGATGCTCTGTAGTCTCATTGGATGACGTTTCTGGACATGGGTTCCTATTCAAAATACAATGTACTCACTCCCCTCTAGAAGCCCTAGAAGTCTGTAACGGGAATTTCCGACCACCCTGTATGGTACATATTTACTTTATTTTCAGTTGTGTTATCCTGCCAATGGATTGTGTTACGCTGCCTCCACACTCCACTGCCTACCCCCCCCCCCCCCCCCACTTTCCAACGGCACTTTTCAGATGGTGTATGTCTATGTTCTCTTCGAAGTGTGAAGAGCGATTGTTGTAGTCCACAACACTGCCTCTAGAGGGTGTGCAGAACTGTCATGCAGTCACGTACCACCTGCCGCCACTTCCCACTGCCAACCACTCCCCACTATGGCTTATCGTTTATATGTGCATATTTTCCCCTTGCTGTGTGCTCTAGTCCACAATACCACTAGCAAATGGCGTGAAACTGTCCTACAGCCTCTGCTGGAATAATTGCCTCCTACTGATCTGCTAGTGTGTAACTGCTGAGGATCTTGTACACAGATACGGGGTAAGAAGGGATAGGGCAGCAAACTCTCAGTGAAGGGTAGGAAGTGTTATCTCCTACTGATCTGCAAGTGTATAGCTGTTGAGGAACTTGTGTACACACACACACACACACACACACACACACACACACACACACACATACAGATCATTGTTGAATGCACGCGACCACCACTGAGAGGAAATGATTCACTGCTCTAATTACATGCCGAAATTATTGTGAAAAACCACCACTCCTAAACAATGGATCGTAATGCAACACAGACACCTGGGTTTTTAAAAAAAATCATTATAATAACACAAGTACTGAAAAAACTGATCCCAAAATATCGCATCAGGAGGGAGTGGCAACAACTGCAGATGTGTTCACATTAATGTGTGGATACCGACTAAGCAGTCTTACACCCTCATACCTCCCCTCCTACCTGCTATAGGTAGGGATACCGGTTTTCGAGGCCAATTCAAACTTGTAACTGATGGTACATAAAGAAATCCATCTGATAGCATAGATATACTGTTTCTAGTCCGCAGAATCAGTCACATGTGGACAAAAGAAGAACGGGATACTTCCTGCAAGTCGTTAAACGTATTTCTCAGAAAGACTCACCCCCTAGAAAAATAGCAAAGTACCTGATTACCCATCACGGATGAAACACAGTATGGTAAGAAGTGTCGTGCTATCAAAAAATTCTGTACAGGTGGCATTGTCTGAAAGTGCTACTAGGCTAAGTAAATCATTGTCATGTAGGAAAACATTGAAATAATACATCCTGGTAAACGAGGTACACATGGACCTTTACATTAGTTGTCTCACTGTGCGTTGATCCACCCCTTCTGCCGCCAGCAGGTGGAGAACAGTGTCCACACTCGCTAGCCTCCGGCACTACATGCAGTTATAACCCATCATCGCTCTTGTTTATTCCACTACTTCAGGTAAACTGTCCAAAGTCTGCCTGGTAGAGATTTTAGATGCTTCACTGTGCTGAATAGCTTCTTATTGAACGTGTGTGTGTGTGTGTGTGTGTGTGTGTGTGTATGTGTGTGTGTGTGTATGTGTCATTGTGTGTCTTGTCTCATATATTGTGGATGGATCAGATACTCCGCTCACCTCACAGAATGTCATCTATATCTCTGTTATTCAAGGAGATCCACCTATGTAAAATGCTTTGTTGATAGTGTTCTAGATAGATTCGTGGGGGTGGAAACCTGCTCCAGAAAGAATACACATGCACAACCATTGAGGAATGTAGGTGATGAAAAAGAGGCATTCCTGCTGTACAGGTGATGGAGGAAAAGACAGTGCAGGAAATTTACACAGGTCACTTGTTCCTCATAGAGTAACAAACTGCACATCTGCCTAAAGTGCTGCTATTCTTAACAGTTCAACTGCTGTAATGTCTCTCTCGTTCAATTCACTGACACCTGACTATTGACATTGGAGGTGGAGTGAGGAAGAGAGGGTTTGGTAAATCCCAGATTGGATATCCAGCACACAAAGCCTAACTGTGCTCTGCTATGTGTTTAAAACAAAATTATGTCAACACCCTACCTCACCGGAGGTATACGTATGCATGTTTTTGTGATAGTTTGGAGATTCCATGGCTGGGTTAGGGTTTATGTATCAGAACTGGACTATAAAAAGAAATAGTAAGCCACATGTGGTAAGCAATAGGTGTACATACAAATGGATAAATATTGGAAGTATGGAAAAAGGTCACATAACCAGTAAGATTCTGTTACAACATGTTCTTTCTGGATATCTGTATTTGTACATAGAGTTTAGTGGTAATGCGTTAGGGCACAGAATAACTGCTTCAGATTATACCTGTCATGCTATATGTACGGGTCCGTGATCGAAGTCATTTCCATCAACATACCGAAGACCTGGGTAAAGTCTTGTCACCTGTACTAGAGAAAAGTCAAGTCAGTATGGGGTTCTTGAAGACGTGGAGGAGCTGAGAGTTGTGATGATGGATGTTGTGGTTTTTGAAATAGTTTATTGCAGTTTGGGTACATTTTGATAGATATTTTGATACAGTTTGCGAGTGTTTTCGTACAATATCAAACTCCCAAACATTTAAGATCGACAAAAGCTTTTAAATTATGCTCTGTCTGAATTCAGTTTCACCTATCCACCTATAAACTATGTGGGGATTCGTAACACCATCTCCAGCAAAGACAATATAATTATTATACAGAAGCACTATATTAAAGGAGGCGAAACATTCCCCCAATCCTGGAGGGTGTTCTCCATCATACCATCAAATACAGATATTAACGAATTAGAGATGGTTTTCACAATCAATGTTTTCTACTACCAATGTATCCAACAAACATAAACCGTTTCCTATTAAGGAAATTACTCCTCTAAGTGCAGTTAAAGTAGTGTATGAAAAAGAAAATAGCAGCTACATGACATCGAAGTCATAAAACAAGAACTGGGGTACATGGCGAAGATAGCTGTTACTGGAAAAAGAAGAGACAATTGCAACATCCCACATATTACAATGCCCAGCTTTCTGTGAGAGCCGCGCGGGATTAGCAGAGTGGTCTAAGGCGCTGCAGTCATGGACTGTGCACCTAGTCCCGGAGGAGGTTCGAGTCCTCCCTCGGGCATGGGTGTGTATGTGTGTGTTTGTCCTTAGGATAATTTAGGTTAAATAGTGTTTAAGCTTAGGGACTGATGACCTTAACAGTTAAGTCCCATAAAATATCACACACATCTGAACATTTCTGTGAGATCCAATGCATCGAAAAATGTTAATATCTGTTTAGCACCTGACATAATTGTAAATAATAGTAAAGTTGTGACTTGAAAAGAGAGACTGTGTTGCTGTGTACAAAGCTGTAATCAGACACTGCTTGAATTTGTTACATCAAAAAACAATGTATCGAAACTGCTTACGAAACTGCAACATTAATAGTGTGTGGGATATGGTCTTCTTCCGGCACAGGCGACAAAACTTTACATAGGTCTGTTGAAGCGACTTCGATCAAATGCCACATGCTCCAAGGGACCAGTACTTGTATACTTAATGGGGTCACCACATATGCTCGATGTAAACATTGGATAGTATTTGTTTTCGATGTATCGGAGGAAAGAGAGACAGTAAAATCTTATCCAGCTCACTACCAGGTGACATCAGGGAAGTTCTTATAGTTCGCAGCTTTTCTCTGTTGGATTGTACAAGTAAATGAGGATAGAGTGAATGTTTGGGTGACCGACATGAATGCACCGTGAGAGACACAGATCTCTTTCCGACATGTATGTAGTTTGGAGACGAGCCGCAATGCAGTAGAAAAATCCCACTGTTCTTCCTGTTCCCGTGTGATGTGGAGTCTTCCTAATTTTTGCGATAAGAAACACCACCATAACTCAATTGTGATCGTTTCATAGTTTCTGTTACCGCTAATAACTAGACACCAGTGCCTACGAGCTTTAATTTGTATGCTAAAGCACTGAAGATGATCATTATGTGATCGAAAGTCGATCGTGTCTGTTGCGTTATTTACGAGTAGTTTACATGTCTGTATACAGTGTATTGTGACCCCAAGCACATCAAGGCGAGTGTTTTGTGTCAGTGTGATAAATATACTCCATCCGTAAATAAATTGTTCCAGAATAAATAAAGCAGACCCCTTCCTCTCTCAAGCAGCCCTGTGCAGGCTGAGTCATTTTCCCATCAATCCCTAGGAAAAGGTGGCGGTCAGGTGACTTAGATTAGTGGAGGTGAGCTTTGTTTCCCACAATTTTCTTACTTTGGTAGAGAAACCCCAAGTGACATTTCTTTACCGCCAAAATTGAAACACTGCATCAGTTCCTGGGATGAGGTGGCAGTCAGGTAACTTAGGTTAGTGTGCGTAGCCCAAGTGACATATTTTTTCGGGATTTTCTTAGATAATTAGAGATAACTATGGTGTGATGCATTATCGTGTTGGCATTTGAACTTCCCGCCGTTTTTCTGATGGAGGGGGGGGGTTAAGTTAGTGAATGTAGCCCAATTGACCTGTCTTCCAGCAAAATTCAAACTTGCAGCCAGGGTGATGTGGCACTTGCGTCATAAACCGATGTCACAGCCGCCATCTTGGATGACGTCATATGCTGTGCACGTTAGTACACATTAGTGCACATTAGAGCACATTAGTACACGTTAGTAGATGTTAGTGCACATTAGCCCAACAACATTGGTTCGTAAGGGGACGTGGCGGTTGGTTGAGGATCGTGGTGGAGGCTTTAACTATTTCCTTCCAAGTCCAGGTGGGCGTGGCATTCACAAAAATTCATTCCAAGTCCATGGTAGCGCTCTCTGATGGTGTCAATACGTACTAGGCCTCTTGGTGAATACACTATTTGCCACCCGCCTTGAACAACGGTATTTACGTCATTGCCTGATGTCACTGCAGTCATCTTGGACAACAGTGCCCTCTGGTGGTGGTGCTGTGTACTAGGTCAGTTTGAGTCCAGACCTCATGGCGAACATACTGTTTCCTGCCGTCTTGGATTACATCACAGGTGAGAGTGCCCTCTGTTGGTGGTACTGTGTACTAAGTCAGTTGGAGTCCAGACCTTGTGGTGAACACACTGGATGGCTGTGCTGCATGAATTTGTTTAAATAAAGACTGGTGCATGCAAAATAAAGACTTATGTCCAGCACTAGTCAAGTCCTTTTCCCATGAATCCTTAGGACGTGGCAGTAGGGTGACTGAGGTTAGTCCAAGTGCCCTGTCTTTCGCACCATTTTCTTAGCTTAGTAGGGATATGCGAATTGTCCTTTCTTTACAGCCGAAATTCAAACTTGGCGCCGGTTCATAGGAAGAAGTGCAGGTAACCCAAGTGAGCCACCTTCTCGCGTTTTTCTTACGTTAGTAGAGATAACCATGGTGTGATGCATTATCCTGTTGGAATTTGAACTTCCTGCCAATTTTGTGTTGGAGGGGTGTGTGGCACTCTCCTGCCAAAAGCCGCCATCTTGGGTAACTGTACTTGCATCATCAGCTGACGTCATGGCCACCATCTTGGATGGCGTCATGCAGTGTTGCCAAGTCTACATGCCACCATATTGGATGATGTTATCACTGCCATCTTGGATACATATGTCAACAATACGAGTGGGCTTGAACCTCCCTTGTCCCAATACTTCTGGCTTGTTCAAAAACATCTAATAAATGGTTCAACACCTCGTTGTATTCTTCCCAGGATTTTTTAGCTATTAGCGCGTTGTCAATGTATAATGTAATTATGTCTCATAGGTCCACAGGAAGGATGTAGTTCAGGCCTCATTTGAACGCTGCCACTGAAACATTCAGCCTGAACAGAAGCTGTTTAAACTGGTAGCAGTTCCCATAACATAAAAATGCTGTATACTGCCTACACTCTGGATGCAACACCATTTGCCAGTAACTGGTTCTCATGTCAATGAAGGTTAATACCTTCACTCCATGGAAACGTTGATATAATTCTTCCATGTTCTCTGGTCTGTCTGTTTCTGCTTTAATAATTGTGTTGATTTGCTGGGAATGCAGCACCAATCTCACCATTTCATCCTTTTTCGGTACTACTAAAAGTGGTGAGTAGTACGAACTCAGGGTGCTTTCGACTATGTCCTGCTCGAGCATCTCTGCGACCTCTGCCTTCACTTTTTCTTTATGTGCTAACGGAATGCGGTACGGCCTCACGAAAAACTTTTTGTGTTCCCGTACTTGGAACTTGTTTTCAAAGCCGTTTATCACACCCAGTGCGTCCGAAAATATTCTTTCGTGATTCCTTAAAACCTCTAGCAATTTTAAACGGGTGTCCTCTGACATGTCTCCTACGCTTTGTATGATTTCTTCGACTATTTTTCTGAAAACCACATCCCTTCCACACGCGTATAGTGGTAAGCTAACTCCAGTAATATAGTTTTCGAGAGTCTTCAGTTCCTGGTGCAATCAAGGGTAAGTGAGAATTTGTAGGCAGCTGGCTTCAGTCTTGTCCATTATGACTCAGTTTCCGAACTTCAATTCGGAGGGGTTCCCTTCTCTGTTTAGAGACATGATACATCCACTCAAGACTACAATTGCCTTGTGGGCGTTCATGAAGTCTACCCCTAAAATTACTTCATTGTTCATTAAGGGCACAATGAAGAAGTTTCCCTCGAACTCCTCACCCTGACATTTGAACATGATCATAGTCTGCCACTTGAAATCTACAGTTTTACCTTATATTTCCCCTTTCACCTTCGTCCCTCGCAATGGTAATGTCGGGCAAGCTTCCACCAACCCGCATTTTCGGAATGCAGCCCCACTAACAATCGAGACCAGACTCCCCGTGTCTGTAACAGTCCAGTGATACCCGTTTCACTGAGGTGGCAATCACCGGACTAACGGCTGAGATCCTGTTATGCATTTGTTCCTGAAGTAATGTTTCCCTAATATCTTACTGACTTTCTAACGTACTTTGCAACTTTCTGTCATCGGGTGTGGACTAATACCGTACCCCTCTATATGCACTGGTCACAACTGTTGTTTTCCCTCCATTCCCGATGGGTTTTTTCATGGATGAGCCGGTCTGATTCCACATCCGCTGGAATAGTTCCCCTTTTCTTATTCGTCGGGGCCTGCCTGTATTTTTCATCACTGTTTTGTGGTGAGCTCTGCCGGTTACCATGATCGTATTTTCCTCTATTGTGGTTATAGCGCGCCTCATGATGGCCATTGCACCATTCGATTGTGTATTTGCAACGCTTGTTTCCATTCCCCCAATTACCTTTATACGTGCTTGCTCGCCTTCCCTTGAGCTCGTACACTTCCGCGTTTTACTGCGGCCACGACTCGTTTTCCTGTTTCATTCTACATCGTTTCTTTCTTCGAACTGTGCCTTTTCCTGTTCCCACTCGCCAATGTCGTACTCTAACTCCTGTAAGAGTAGTTTAAACGATTCTAAATCGTCATTACATCGTCCAGCTAGTACGATATGGCGCAGCTGAATTGGAAGTTTCGTTATTCGAGTACACCACCTTATCAGTTCGCCCGGACTGTAAGGGTTGTACTGAAACTGGTTGTGCTGCAGCATGTCCTTGAACAGTCGCGCCGGAGGCACAAAACCAGATTGGTTTAAATTTGGTAACATCATAATCATGCTTTACCAGGTCTTGCGCTTCCTCAGACCAATAGGCTGAGAGGAAGTCGCTCTCAAACCCGAATACTGTCGTGCACGTGCGCGCTGCAGCTCTCATTCGCATTGCAGGTTCGGCCTCGAGACGCCCACACATAAATTCTATTTTATATTCATCCGGCCAATTGGGTGGTAGACAGAACTAGTATTGTTCGAGCCAAGCACGCGGGTGTATCCCGTTCACCGAGTTGCGGAAGACTTCGAATTTTCGCACATAGAGAAAGTGTTCCACCTTCCTCCTGTAAGAACCTACGCACAGATTTCTGTGTCCTTCCCGTCATTTCCCTATATCCCTACGCTCGCTAGTTTCTTCGTAGTCCTCCTAATGTCCGGAATCACATCCCTTGCTACTGTCTTGTGCGCCTTTGTGCACGTGGTTTCCCTTTTGGTTCCGCACGCAAGAAGATTCTTTACGTGAGCCATGCGTTCGCATACCTCGTTTGCAGCATCTCGTTGTCGCCTGTTGACCTCGCATTGGCCTTCCTGAAATCTCCTTAATAATTTGATTTCTTCATTATCTATTGCATCCAGCATTGCAGCGTTCTCACTTCTCTCCAATATTGTAATATTTGCAACCTTTTCCGCGAGTTTTGGTAACTCATCTATCACCTTCTTTATTTCCTCGCTATTTTGCACTTTTTCTGCTTCTACTTTACCTTCAAGTTCCACGATTGCCCTAGTGTTTGCATCTACCTTTTCTTGAGTTGTTTCGACGGCTTTCATACGATTGATCACCTTTTTCTTTTCGCTATTTCAACTTTCTGTTAATGTTTGCAGTTCCTTTTGTAATTTTTCTCCATGTGTTCTCATTTCGACCTGAACTCTTTTCTGTTCTTTCCCGACAGTGCTTAGTTTACAACCTATCACTTCAGATTTTTCATTGACCTCGTTTACAACGTCCTTTCGAACCTGTTCAAGTGGTGCCTTATTCTATTCAAATCTCGCATTTACTCCGGTCATGATGCCCTTGAGGTTTGATTTTAATTTCGTATTATTTTCTTCCTGTTTCGCCATGCTTCTTTCATCCCCTTGACCAATTCGGCCACCCACATGTTATTCGGGTCTGTGTTAGGCGACCTACTTGGTCTGCTCGATACTGTTTCATCCGCGCTCACGCTTGGGTCCAAAGTCCCACAACCAGTCGGGGAGATAGCCTGCACATTATCTAAGTTCAGCATTGCTGCAGCGCAACTGAAATCGGGGATATTCCATTGCTCGTCTCGCCCGCGCCTGTCTCCTCTCTGTGGCTACCTGATTAATGGTTAACGGTAACTTCCTCTGTGCCTGACCTATTTATCCTCGCACCGCTCCTCGAACGACCACATGTCTCCTTTCAGGATACTGGGATCACAGTTTTGGTCAAAGTACCTAAGTAATTACGGAAAAACAAATTCCCTACCTCGACTATGCGAATCACAACGAAATATTTTTCGTAGCCTAGCACAAGCTATAATTACACACAACCTAGCACAAACGTCAAACTAAGCCTAAGACATTTATTGTGACATGCAATGTAGTTTAAAATTCCCCAAAATGCATGAATATATCACACAAAGAAAATTGTTCCCAAAATCAAACAAATAAAATGACAAAGCAGTGTGGTGTATGCAATGCAGTATTTGCAATGCTCATTATTTACAAATTGGAATTGTGACACCTGTGGAAATTTAATTGTTTATTAGTACATTCTAGCATAACAAAAGCGTTCCTAATCTGAGCGAGATCCTGGCAGGGTCGCCATTATGCATGACACTGGCTTTCCACAAAGCCTTGGCAGGCATCCTCAATTTGAAAATGGCACTTGTGTCTTTTGTGAAAGATGCCTATGACCGTTTGCATGAGCAAACATCGCTACACAAAATTTCTGCTTATTGGTTAACTTTAAGATGAAAGTTTGAATAACTTGGAATGGTAACGCAAGTATGGCGTCGCTGTGAGAAACCAAATTAAGAATTTTATGTAACAACATTTATTTCCTAAAAATCATGAAAAATACTCCTTAATCACTCACTTTACTTAATAGTCCGATTATATGGAATGCTGGCCCATGATCAGTAATATAAAATAAAAATAGCGATTTTATCCAACCTGACTTTCTCTCCTAACTAAGACAACTATAGGAGCCATCACACAGAGCGTCTGTATTCACCAGTCTCAGGGAATGCCTAACCGTGTCCCCTTGTCTGGGGTCCACACACAGCGCTGGAAGGACTCAGAGAATCTGCACAGTGGCTATTTGCCAACCTAACGGGACCTGCTAGTGCGTGGGGAACTTGTGTCTCTCTGGTCCAGTGCAGTCACATTCTACTTAACAGTAGTTGGCTAAACTGCATCTCCACTTTCATACAACCCACAGTACACAGCCCAGGCATAAGTTAGCAGTCGACCTGCAGTCACATTGGCAGACTATACTTAGGGTGATAATATAATTCCGAATAATAAATCTTATACTGATCTTCCCCGAGTGTCGGCAGGGCACCCAGGTGTGTTTTGAGTATATGGCTGTTGTTTCAATCCATGTAGCGGCTCACATGGAGCCGTTACATGGCAATCAGACAATAAATCTGCCACATGACGAGTCATTTCGATCACAAATTGAGGGAATTTCTCAATATTCATGTACTACCCCAGTTTCAGAATTCTACCAATTTAGGAAAAGAGATTTAATCAGAAAGCGACTTTCCCTATGGCGAAAGTGCAACAACTTCGGTGACTTCACCAACACTGACAACTTTGTCAGTTGAGCAACAGTTTTCCAACCGAGAATAAATGTCACACGATCCTGCTGATTATTTTTATGAAGATTTTACACAAAGAAATCGTGAAATTTTGATTTGTAAGGGACCTGTATATTTCCCAAGCAAATATTCTGACTTTTCCAAGACATCCAGCACCTGTGAACACGGTAATAAATCAGTAACTAGGTATTTTAACAAAGCATTACTTATTAGAAAATACAAAAAAATAATGAAAGAGTCAAAATAAAATGGTTGTTGTACTCGCCTTCCAGAAACTCAGTATCTTGATTTTCAAGCTGTTTATTTCACTCTTTTGATGTGAATCCCTGCTCTCCTAGTCGATGTAATCATTGGAAGCGCATTAATCACGCAATTTTAACACATGAAAATAGCCAGGACATAGGAAGTGTATGATGACTTATCTGGCACGAAGAAAAGCGATTCGTAGAATAGCTAAATTTTGTGTCCTGGCACTTGTCGAATATAGGGTGCCTAGGAAACCTGCTTTCTCGGATCGCTGGACAACAATTCAAGCAAATCATATTAATGTGTTTTTATTACAGAAAATAAATGACGATATTTAACTCTGAGAATTACAAATACCTCATGAACAAAGGGCGACAGACAAACAAGAAATCTCCTGAGTATATACAATTCGTAATACAAGAGAAGTAATACAGTGAATGCTTCTATCCATGTTGCTGGTCTCGACGCTTCTCATAGAAGTCACAGAACTGGCTAGTCTTCAACTGGGCTGCAGTCAGTCGGGTGCAGCGGTTATGTACTCTTCACGGAGAGGGCGCTGCCATCGCGTTGTCGTCCTGGAAAGGAGTCAGACAGCGTGCAATTGGCTGACGTCGTCTTCACAGCCCTCTCTGCCCTATCGTTCCCGTCCGGCGTGCCAGCGCGTGACTTTACGCCAGAACAATATAGGTTTATTATCTCAACATCAAAAAGAAGTGGATTACTGGAGAAATGTACTTAAATGTATTGTAGCTGTTGTAGAACTTTTTGCATCTATGGGGCTTCCATTTCTCGGTGACAATGAAATCCTAGGTTCTCTCAACAATAGAAATTATTTCCGATGTCTGAAATTATTGAGTGAATTCGATCCATTTCTTGCAGATCACTTTAAAAAATTTTGGAATCCTGGAAAAGGTAACACTTCTTCTTTATCAGTGAATATTTGTAATGAGTTTATTGATATAATGAGTTAACAGGTCCTAAAAACTTATAAGCAAAGTTAAATTAGCAGAATATTTTTCCATTAGCGTTGATAGGACACCCGATCTGTCTCATGTTGACCAGCTACCTTTTATAATTTGATACGTAAAAGACCATGTTCTTGTTGAAAGGTTCCTGAAAAGCATACCTATGAAAGACCATAAATTTTTTATTTAGTGGAAACCATCTTGAATTTTTTAGAGAATCGTGACTTTCCTATAAAAGATTGCAGAGGACAAAGTTAAGACAATGCTTCAAATATGTCAGGGAAGTGTACTGGTCTACAAGCAAGAATCATAGAGAAATGTGAATCTGTCACCTTTGTACCACGTGCGGGACATTCACTAAACTTGGTAGGTGTCCAAGCTGCTGGGTGTTTATCAGAAGCAGCAAAGTTTTCTGAAATGGTTCAGAAAGTGTACAACTTTTCGTCTAGCTCTGCCCACCGATGGAATATATTGGCAGAACATTCAGGTTCAAAAAATGTTGTTAAAAGTCTTTCACAAATCAGATGTTCAGCTCGAGTTGCTGCAGTAAGCGCCTAGCGTGAAGGTCATAAACAAATAATAAAAACTTCGATGACCATCGCAGAAGATGCAGAACAGGCAAGAAAAACGGGAGACGAAAATGGGAAAGCTAAACTTCATTACACTAACTGAAATTCGGAGTTCTGTATTGGAAAGAATATAAAACAAGTAATTATCTTCAGAACGAAACAATAACACTGCACCTTGCAACTAATTTGTTCGCTTCACTTGATGATTTTATCATTAACTTCAGGGATAAATTTGATGACTTCGAATCGGCCACCGAAGAAAGAAACCCGGAAACTGAAAACAACTACCTATCTCAAAGAACAAAACACAGAAGCTCACGTCAGAGTATTTTTGATGGCTCTGCACCGTCAATCCTACTGAATGGAAAAGAGAGTTTCAAAGTAGAAACCTTTCTTCCCATAATTGATATCCTGAGCGTTCTTTTAAAACAGCGATTAAGTTCGTATGAAAACATTAGTCAACGTTTTAGTTTATTTTTTCACTTGAAAACACCGAATTCGAAGATGTGAGACAAATTTGCAAAGAATTTGGTGAAATTTATTAGGAAGACGTTAACGAACAAGAGTTGGAAACGGAATGTCTGCATTTGACAGAATACTTGAAAATTGTTCACGGTAAAAATGAGGGAACTAATAGTGTATTGGAAATATATCACCTTTTGAAAGTAAACAAAATTGAAGACAGATTTCCAAACGTAGAAATCGCGCTGAGAATCATTTTAAGCATGACGATAACCAACTGCATTGCGGAAAGCTCTTTCTCCAAATTGAAAAGAATAAAAAATGAATTTAGAAATACAATGCTTCAAGAGAGATTAACCAGTTTATCGCTGATGTCAATAGAACATGATATGCTCAAAAATGTAGACTTTAAGAAGTGATTAACGATTCAGCTCATCTCAAATCTAGAAGGGTACCTCTTCAATCAACACAGATGCTTAAGTACTAACCTGTGAATGCTAAAAGAGTTATTTTTGTGAATTATATTATCTGTTCATTTAATGTGACTGCAAAGAAATAAAAATATCTACTTTCTTTGTCTATTCTAACAAAATTGTGCGCTGTCACGGTCATAGGGGCCCCATTATCCTAATGTGCCCAGGGCCTCCAATAGGTTAAAGACGGTTCAAATGGTTCAAATGGCTCTGAGCACTATGGGACTTAACATCTATGGTCATCAGTCCCCTATAACTTAGAACTACTTAAACCTAACTAACCTAAGGACATCACACACATCCATGCCCGAGGCAGGATTCGAACCTGCGACCGTAGCAGTCGCGCGGTTCCGGACTGAGCGCCTGGAACCGCTAGACCACCGCGGCCTGCTTAAAGACGGTCCTGGCTGCATGAAGTACTCGTATTATTATTGTATATTCCCCTGTTGTGAGTCTTATACACGCTACAACGAATATTGTACTAACATGCCTCACCGCAAAATGTGAAAAGGGTGTAGTCTTGCGCTTATAAAACAAATACGGTGACAGCAACAGTGCGAATAGTGGATATAATACAAAAATCAATGAAATCTCCAGCTAAGTAAGTATAATCTCACTCTCGTGGTATGAACGTATGCTTGCCGCAATGAATATTGAAATGAGAACATTGACTCTTGCGTTGAATATACTACAGTTCGGCTGCAGGGGAGCTTCTGTGAAGTTTGGAAGGTAGGAGACGAGGTACTGGCGGAACTGAGGCTGTGAGGACGGCTCGTGAGTCGTGCTTGGGTAGCTCAGATGGTACAACATTTGCCCGCGAAAGGCAAAGATCCCGAATTAGAGTCTCGGACCGACACATAGTTTTAATCTGCCAGGGAGTTTCATATCAGCACACACTCCGCTACAAAATGGAAATTTCATTCTCGAAATTCAGCTAGCAAATTCCACACGCTACGGTGAGTAGAAGACTTCACCAATAATGTAATTCTGGTGGACCAAACAACAACACGATAACCAATACACAGCGAACATTCCGGGATGGATAGACGTGATTTTTTTATGAGTGGTACCAGTGTGTTTTAGGAGGAGAGAGACGTAATCCTCTTATACTCGAGTAACTACACTGAAGCGCCAAGAAAACTGGTATAGGCAAACGTATTCAAATACAAAGATCTGTAAACAGGCAGAATAAGGCGCTACGGTCGACAATGCCCATACAAGACAACAAGTATCTGACACAGTTGTTAGATCGGTTACTGCTGCTACAATGGCAGGTTATTAACATTTAAATGAGTTTGTACGTGGTGTTATAGTCGGCGCACTAGCTATGGGACACAGCATCTCCGAGGTAGCGATGAAGTGGGGATTATCCCGTACGACCATTTCACGAGTGTACCGTGAATATCAGGAATCCGGTAAAACATCAAATCTCCGACATCGCTGCGGCCGGAAGAAGATCCTGCAAGAACGGGACCAACGACGACTGAAGAGAATCGTTCAACGTGACAGACGTGCAACCCTTCCGCAAATTCTGCAGATTTCAATACTGAGCCATCAACAAGTGTCAGCGTGTGAAACATTCGACGAAACATTATCGGTATGGGACTTCGTAGCCAAAGGCTCACTCGTGTACCCGTGATGACTGCATAACACAAAGCCATACTCCTCGCCTGGGCTCGTCAACACCGACGTTGGACTGTTGATTACTAGAAACATGTTGCCCGGTCGGAAGAGTGTCGTTTCAAATTGTATCGAGCGAGGATATGGAGACAACCTCATGAATCCATGAACCTTGCATGACAGCAGGGGACTGTTTGAGTTGGTGGAGGCTCCTCCTAATGGTGTGGGGCGTGTGCAGTTGGAATGATATGTGACCCCTGATACGTCTAGGTGCGACTTTCACAGATGACACGTACGTAAGCATCCTGTCTGATCATCTGCATCAATTCATATCCACTGAGCATTCCGATCGACAATCCGACATCCCACAGGTCTATAATTGCTACAGAGTTGCTATAGGAACCTGGGTGCACTCAGCCTTTGTGAGGCAAACTGAGAAGCTACTCGATTGAGAAGTAGCTGCTCCGGTATCGTAAACTGACATAAAGCCGGGAGAGCGGTGTGTTGACCACATAGCCGTCCATATCTCTATCCGGTGACGCCTGTGGGTTAAGGATGACACGGCGACCGGTCGGTACCATTGGGCGTCCTGGTCTGTTCGGGAGAAGTTCAGTTTAGTTTACCTCCAGGAACACTTTTCTGGCTTTAAATACTTCCGCTGGCCACCTAACTCCCCAGGCATGAATATTATTGAGCGTTCTCGGGATGCCTTACAACGTGCTGTTCAGAAGAGATCTCCACTCCCTCGTACTATGGACAGCCGCGCAGGGTTCAAGGTGTCAATTCCCTCCAGCACTACTTCATACATTATTCGAGGCCTTGCCACGTCGTGTTATGGCACTTGTGCGTGCTCACGGGAGCCCTAGACGATATTAGGGAGGTGTACCAGTTTCTTTGGTTCTTCAGTGTATAAGAAAAGACGAAGAACACAGTAACAACGACTATGTTATGCAACGACTGCATCCCAGCCTAGGTGCTACAGGAGATGAAACACTGTAATAACATCACACAATAAAAAAAAAAAACGGGAAACTTCCTCCAGAGCAGTGCATGTGTTCACATCTCTGCATCTCTGTGTGGTTACAGACTAAGCAGCTTAGAACCAGTACTACCTTCTCTGCTATCTCCCCTCGTCCCTCCCTCCCCTCCCCCCGCCCTTATGTAGCGATATTAGTTTCCTATGCTTGTTCTAACCCGTCGCTGTTGATACGCAGCAGGTGCTCTGCTTTGGTCAGTGTTGGGTTGACAATGATATACTGTTTCACGTCTGCAGAAATGAAACATATTTCTCGGAAATGCCGACCACAGAACAAATATTCATTGTGGATGGGGCAAAAACGACCCAACGGCACAGCAGGATGCCACAGCCCACATCGTACGGCTGGAAGAGGTAGTATGCGCTGTGCCCAGCAGCTGTTGCGGTCACTGTAGGCGGTCGCTATTCAATACGCTGGCGCCGACGTTCGCCCTCCGCCCACACCCACACTCAGTGGCCACTTCCGGCAGCCTTCCATACCCTCGTGTGCTTTCCTAGCTTGCGAGCACTCAGAATTAGCGTCTGAGGGAGTCCTGTAAATAACATGCCATGCATGCGGGTATTACATACATTTCAAGCGCACAAATATCATTACAGTACAACAGCTGTCACGCTATCTATTCATATGTCGCTGAGTTAATCTATGAACTCGGTCTACGATACTGTTGTCAATGATGGATAAGCAAACTGCCAAGGTTGCAGTTCAACAACAATACATCTGATACATGTATTACCCTATCACACACCCTTTGTACGTGTCTACCATATATAAAGTAAAGACTATCGACCACGGCAGCGTCATTGTTGTCTTGGAGCAACCACCTGAATAAAAGAGTGAACTACAATCTATGAAAACATCTACCAATTCTGAGTTAAAGGCTACTGTGAGGGAAATTTTCTTCGGGATAATTGTATCTAATGTCAATAGATAAGCGACCAGCTGTTTAAAAAAACATTCATGATGATAATAAAGCAGTTATGTTTCCACGAGAACAGATACGACCGATTTCTTTCAGTTTGATAGACAAAGTGGCATTGTTGAGAGCATTCCTGATGTTCAAGATTAGTTTGTGTGGAAAACTTGTAAATAAATTGTCATACTTGTCAGAATTACACGAATTTTAGGTGGATAAAACATCAATATAGAAAATTATCTTTCACCTTATCTATTCACATGCTGAAAAAAAACAAGACCACTGTCATTTTTATGTTCACCAGAAAGTTACAATTCACATCTCTGTCCCTCCTCATCATTTTATAACATCTGACAAAGTAAAACTGCAAACTATAAAAACTTCGCTAATGTTACCTGGCAGAGAACTCGATAAAATTTTACCACTTCTGTCTCTTTCAATATATCGAAAACAAATACTGTCCACATGTTGACATCGAGCAGAGGTGGTGATTCCACATGTATTGGTCCATTGGAGCAGGTGGCCATTGATCGAAGTCCCTTCCACAGACCTGTGTAAATTTTTGTCATCTGTACTGGAAGAAGACCATATGCCACAGACAATAAATCACAATAGGGTGTTCCTGTGTTGTAATTTCATAAGCAGTTTGACGTTTTGATGTTTGGCAGAACACACCCAAGGATTGCATGACTACAGCTTTTTACACCACCATACATTCTCTGTTTTCATACCGCGACTTTACAGTCTGTCAGGTGCTAAACCGACATTAATATGTACAAGTTTCTTAGCAGCTATACACTTTTAAATTGGTACGAGGCAGTTAACCTGACAGCAGCTGTATGACTGTTTCCCGCCAGTTTCGAGTGGTTTCGTGGACTGGAGCACATAAGCTGAATGTAAAGACACATGAACCTGGGAAAAGTGGGATTCAGGGGGAGGGAAGTGGAGGCAGATTGGGGGTTGATGTAGGACAGCTTTGAGCACCCTTTACTGGCAGTATTATGACACACACCAGTCGGTCTTCACACACACAATCAGAAAAATTGGAGGCAGAAAGTGGGGGAGGGTACGGCAAGGTGTGGAGGCAGCTGTAGGACGATCCTGTTGAAGAATAATACTTACTGTCAAAGACAAATAACATAAATAAATAACTTACATCCTTCCTCTACATCATCTCAGCGCAGACTGAGTCTTTTTTCCACTTATTCCCAAATGGAGGAAGGTAGGGGAAGTGGGGGAGCGCAGGAAAAGTGGGGGAGAGGGGGAAGGAAGTGGGGGAATGGAGGGGAAGTGGTGGAGGCCCATCAGCGCGACAATGCCACATCTACCCCTTCACAGGAAGAGTTGGGACACAGCTGCTGTCTTGAATAAATTTAGCAACAATGCAAACTGGCTACATTTCCTCGTTATTCCTCTACTGCTGCTTCTGTAGCTGTCCATAGTTGCGAAAGTATTCCCAGTGCAGGATTTTTTGCACAAATGGACCTCTGAGTTAGGTGCCGTGAATGTTCGATGGGATTCATGTCGTGCAATCTGCGCAACACTTAAACGCTACCGTCAGCCCTTACCAAGTGAAATCGGAACTCCTCTAACCAGGTGGCAACGGTATACAGTCATCCAAGGTCCAACCGATACGTTCGCGGGGCCAGGAGAGGCACTGTATGCGACGTAATGCTCTTACAAAGCGCATTCACACTTATCGTTGCTGACAGCCCATTATCGCCAAATTTCGTCACATTGTCGTAACGAATAAATTTTTCGTACGTCTGACATCGATATCTGCGGTCATTGACACAGTGTTGCTTATCTGTCAGCAGTGACAACTCTATGCGAAAGCTCCTGCTCTCGGTCGTTAAGTGAAGGTCGTCAGCCACTGTGTTGTCTGCAGTCAGAGGCAATCCCTGAAGTTTGGCACTCTCTGCATACCCTTGACTCTGTGGATCTCGGAATATTGAATTCCTGGCGATTGTCGATATCGAACGTCCCATGTGTTCTACAGTTCCGCGTTCAAAGTCTGTTAGATCCCGTTGTGCGGCCATAAACAGGTCGAGAACGTTTTCACATGAATCACCTACATAAAAATCATACGTCTGATAATTATATTGCCCTTTTATGCGTTCTGTAAGTAATACTACCGCCATATTTATATGTGCATATCTCTATCCCATGGTATTGCCCTTTTATGCCTTCTGTAAGTAATATTACCGCCATGTTTATATGTGCATATCTCTATCCCATGCCTTTTGACACTCCAGAGTAAGTGCAAAATGGGCAAGATAGTTGTTAGCCCTGCTACTCATTATTAAAGGAGTGTTTACAGATAAGTGACAGGAACAGTAGCGAATTAAGTTGTATATTTCAGTGTTCACTGAGATCTTTCACAATGCCACAGGGGACAGATTAGTCAAACGACTAACGAACTTAAGCGAAATTCTAAAAGATTGGCTTCCTTACCAGGAAATGCTGAGCTTTATCAATGGTAAAAGAGAGAAACGAGGGGCAGATGGACTGGGACTGGACGAAGTTTTCAAAAGGGCTGCTTTAAGACCGTCTGCAAACTAAATTAGCGTTATCCCCTTGGTTTACCAAATGTACAACAAGCAGACGACCCATAACAACAGTTATGTACTTGCGCTTAAGATTTCCAGTTCACTAATGTCGAATAGAATTGTAGCCACCTTCATTATCTGATTTTTGCACTGAAAAAGGAGACGTGCTCCAGGTTCTATTTTGATACTCCAGATATAATACAGAATATAAATGTTTTACTCGATCTTGGTTTAAGCCAGAGGCTTACCTCCAAACATGGGGGTGCAGACTTGCTGTTGACCCAGAAAAGCGAAGGTCTATTAAATGTAATTTTCAGCCTCGGAAAGATGTATAATCCATCTGGAGCTACTGTGTACATGATGTGTAGATATTTTGAAAACTAGCTAGGAGTGTTTTTATTTGAAAGGTAATTGATTTATTTATTTTTTCATATGTTTGTAAATAACAATTAATAAAATACGTAGCAGAATAGCAATTAGAAATGTTTCTATGCAGACGTCATGGTCTGTGGAATAAGTGCTCAAATACCAATAAATATAAGTACCTTCACTCAGGAAACATCATTATTTTATGTTACAAAATGTGGGCTTCGGGCCGTTTGGGGTACCTTCAAGTCTGTTGAGACTGAAACATTTCTTTCAGGCGGAGAATAAGCAGGACCTGCCGACGTACATCACGTACCTCGCCACAATGTTCTACGAGCTGTTCCTCTACTGCTGGTACGGAAACGAGCTGCTCGCCGAGGTGAGTCCAGAAATCATTGAAGTGTTTACGGATCAGAGTGATGGAGGAAGGTTTAACGAAGTGGTCAGGCATGGTGCAGTACGTGCCAGTCGACGGACATTTGTACAAATAGCGGACGCCTGCCAAAGAAAGACAACACGTTACAAACGGTGAGAACTTCCTTTGGATGATTCTAGTTGTGTTCATGAATGTGTATTTATATGATAAATTATTGTGTGAATAGCACAAAAATAATTGTAAGTTACCCACAACAATTGGGTATGGTATACTGTAAACTGTTTACAGCACCTGAATTTTTGTTAGTATATCCTATTTTGTATTTTTCCAAGATTTTGAATCATACGGTATTATTTCGTAGAGCATCAACAGTGAGTTAGTGGTGTCACGCTGTTCCTGAAGAAAGACGTAAGAAGAATTCCTGGATCTCAGCACAAAGCTCTATCCAAATCTTTGTTTTCTCAACACAAAAAATATATCTGGAATAAACTTTTATATCAAAAAGGACTTAACGCAGGAAGTTCGAACGTAACACTGAAAATTAATTGCATTAATTTCTGTAAAATGATGATTTGGCTCAATAGCTGTATGCCACCTAATTAAAATTAACAGTTTCTGTCAAACAATAGTCTATCCTGAGCGATCTATGTGCAGTGAAACTGGTACAGGCTTATAAAATGTAAAGTACAGGCCAGAGGATTGTATCATCCTGTTTTATCTGTATAAGTGAAGATTGATAAGAATGGAAACTGTTGTTTCCTTTATGTGTAAAACGTGTAAAAGAAAGAATAAATAAGTGTAATCAGAATGATAATGAAAGAAGTTTTAATGTAATCTGGACAAATGATGAAGCAAATAAAACTAGAGGAAAAGGATATAAAATTTTAGATATCGACAAAATGTGAAATTTTAGAAATAAAAGCAACATGTTACATGAAACACTTCATGAAAATAAAATTACAAACCAGTAACCATAATTTTGAAACTAATAACCTGTATACAAAATATATAAAAGGAGAAATAGGTATCGACATAGAACCTGATAAGATGAAAGAAAATACAGGAAGAAGAGCTGTTGCCAAGGTATATCTAAACTGATTCTGGGGAAAATATGAGTAAAACTGAGTATGTGACAGATTTACAACAATTTTATGAGATACTAATGGACGATTGGTTAGATAATATAGACATAAATTTTATTACTGATAATATTGTTGAGATGAAGTACAATTTGAAGTTTTATTGTGCAAAAGTAACACAGCTACAAATATTTTTATAGCAGCAGTCACTACATTAAATGCAAGACTCAAATTATATGATAGATTAGATAAGCCAGGAAAAGTTGACACATATTTTGATACAGAGAGTATACTATATATTGATAATTGTGAGAAATACTGAGGAAAGAGGTTGTAATCTAGGTGAATGGACTGATGAACTAGGAAATAGCTGGATTATGGATTGTGCTTCAACTGTACCTAAAAGTTATTATTACGAGAAAAATTATTATTGTGAGAAAACTGATAAAAATTGAGGGATTCACTTCAAATTATAAGAATATTCAAAAGCTAAAAGATGAATCTATGATAAGATTAATTGAGGACGACTTGAAAGAAAACACACAAATAATTTCATTTGGAAACATTGAATCAAATCCTGAGATTGGCGGTTGAGAGTTTTTCATAAGTGCTTGTGGAAAAAAGGCTTGCAGTGAGACTTCGTGTGGCACTTCGTCTTCAGTCTTTGGAGAGAACTATTCAGTCTTCGAAGTTTGTGAGAACTTTTTGGTCTTTCATGTTGGGGAAGAAGACAGGACCCTTTGCTTCATTCTGGTGCAGGGACCGCACCACCCACAGCTGTCTTCCCCCGAGTGATGAATTATAGAAAGATATCACAGCACTAGAGAGTGAGGTATGAGAATTGATAGGCATGTCCACATGCGCCGTCTTAAGCTGTTAGTACAGAGGTTCATACGCTCTGACAAAGCGATCGACGACTCAGCAATAACGAGGCTACATATACTATTTCATATAGTAATCCTATCCCCCTCTGATCAGATACGAGCAGTTACTGTGCGCCCGTCATGACGAGACATCTTCATGGACAATTTGTGATATGGTTGTCTTCCATCTTTTCACCTAAACGTCGCCTGGGCTTCGCCAAATCAGATAATCGCAAATACAGTTTAATTCAGCGATCATGAGTGTTCTTTTCCACTTTCCTTTGTGTTTATTAGTCAATGTATTATTTCGTGTTTCCAACTCTTGTTCATGTTTTTCCTCACAGAGATCATAATAGTGAATGTAAAACTCAAAAGAAAGTAGCTCATTTTTCGTTCCCTGCCCACGTTTCACTTCACCATTTCCCCAGATCCTCTGTAATTTCTGTGGTTATGATTATTCACGTCTGGAAGACCAATAGAGAAGTTATTAATTGTCATTCCGTAGCTAGTTGTACGGAATTTATACTATAAATCCCGCCGGGCTTTGAATTAAACTTAGATGACACATCCTTTTTCAGCAGATTTTGTATGACGCTGCACACCAGTAGTGTGCCATGTAAGTGCTGTTGTAGCTGCAAACAAGTCGGCAGAAGGGCAGGTCCACAAACGATACAGTCTCAGAATTCACATATGACCCACACAGACGCCTAAGAATAATTAATTCCTCCACAATGGACACCGTGTAACGTTCTATCAATCGTTCATTTCTGTTACAAGCGAAATCCGCTTCTTGGTCACGGAATCATTGGAGAACACTGTCTTGGCGTCCTCAGTCTTGGAAAAAATATTTCCCTCAGATGTTCTTTTAACCTGCCTAAAAGGCGGAAATCGCAAGGCGCAACTTGTGGACTGTATGACGTATGCCTCCAAACCGCCCACTGAAAACGCAACAAAGCTTGTGTTGTAGCACCTTTTTGTGCTGAAAAACAATTGGTTACTTTTCCACGTTTCTTGTTCTTTACGATGCAGTGCAACGATGTCGTTGAAAATTACAAATCGACATTAATGGTTGTGCCCTTTGACATAAGCTCTGTGTACAAACTTGTTCACAGTCGAAGAAAACGGTGGTCGTGACCCTCGCTGCTGACGGCGCAACTTAGCATTTCTTTTGCGTAGGCGACGCGATGTGTCTCCATTCCGCAGATGCTCTCTTCCCTGTGAGTGAGTCAAGAGGAAATCATGTCTCTTCACCCATAATGATGCAGCTTAGGTACTTGTTGTCTGCCGAGGACAAACGCTCAAGTAAGTCCGGAGACGTCATAGACAGTGCGTCTGTGAAAACGGTGGCGGGGCCTAGCGTGAGCAGAATTTCCGATATCGCACACGGATTTGGGGAGTGGTAATGAGCACTGCCTGTTGATACACACCTCTGCTGTGAAATGTTCGTGACCTTCACTGCGCGATAACTGCTAATCTCTCCCGAGATTGCCTGGGCGCTACCGTATCGATGGCCTTCCTTCGCCATCAGCAACACCCACATGCAAACTATTGGCACCTTTTCTATACGCGACGTTGCATTGGGTCCATTTACTGCTAGAATTCCACAGTTAATCCTTGTGAAATTCAGAGTTACTCCTCAGAATATTTTGTTGTGCAATTTAGACGTTTTCCCCAAAAGATTCGTACTTTCCTAATTATCTCAACATTGTAGTACGTTATCAGTTGTTGAGCAGTTTCACTTGTTACCCATGAGCAGCCGAACTCTGTCTGCAGTAAACACAGGTGTGCTCTCTTTTGACATTGTGTCATACTTATTTTACAATGGTCTTAGTGTGTGATAATATGTGTACCTTACTTTCTACGATCCGTACATATTATAATTAATCTGTAATTTGATTTGAAGTTGTTTGTTGCCACACGGTCCAGTCACATTAATGTTAGCACCTGTAAAAAACTAAATAACCACCTTTTGCAGCGCAAAAGTGCACTATGTGCGTCGTTGAAGTGCTAAAAGGCAGCGACAGGGATGCAGAGCCACACTGACTAAGGCTGCGGCCAGCAGGGGTGAGCATCCATGGCGACAGCAGCCCAGTCGAGGTGGTCCAACAGATTCTCAAGTGCGTTTTGATTCAGGGGCTCTGGCGGCCAGCGGAATATAGTAAACTCATCGTCGTGCTCCTCAAACCACGCACGTACGCTGCAGGCTGTGTGAGAAGTTGCCATCGTGCTGAGGAAAAACAAACCGTGAGTAGAGATAGGCATGGTCCCCAAGTGATGGTTGCATTCTTGATCGTTGTGCCCTCCAAAATGACAAGAGCACCCACGCTTTGCCACAAGAGCATTGCCCAGCCAACAACGCTCCCTCCTGTGGCCTGGACTCTTCTGACGATTGTTGCAGGGCCGTACACACCAACGGCAGTAATACGACAAAGACAGCGTGAGAGCGTTTTGTTAGTGCTGGTTGCCTACATAAGGGGCAAGTATCCACTCAGAGGCAAGAGCTCGTCGTTCTCTTTTGACTGACAGGTTACGGCAACATGGAAAAATCGTTCCTTTCCATTGACAGCCCTTAACCTATGGTTCCCCAATGCGTCCCTCCCTCTCCTCCTCCCAACACCTCAGGGATACAGGTATACTGTGTTATTCCAATAGCCCCCTCTCACTCTTATCAATTAGACTGACTGCGTAATTAAATTGATCAGTTACTTAACCCCTCCCTCTCTGGTAAACCAACCAACCCTCCCCTCTCTCCCACCCCTACCTGGAAATTGGCGGCTGTGTAGTGGAGAGGAACAATTTCATGACAGGAAATTCAATTACATAGCAGAGGGGATACTGTATATTTATAAAAAAATCAGTCTGTAGAGGTTGGATTTCTGTTGCTCATCATTCTCTGCTATTTGGCAAGATGCAAGTCTTGCAAGAAAGTAATTACATCGATCACTTTTTTTATTCCGATTGCGTAAGGAATACCGTCATTACAACATTAAAAATCGTTCAATCATGAAGTACGCGCCATCGGCCTGTCCAGAGGACCATGCCCAGTGCTGGCTCACACCACCACTTATGCAGCCCGCTCGGGGCTCTGCAAAGCGACACGCCAAGCGCCACGTGCAGGTGTCCGCTCGGGCCCGTGACTCACTGACCGGATGTAATGCCAATATTCAAACAAATACATCGAGAAAATTCATGCCTAAACGCGCGCCCTTTGAACGTTTCTCCTCATGTCGTGTTGGGCCTGCACATGTTGTTAGTCGCTGCCAGACCGAAACGCAAACAAAGCAAACGCCTGTGGAATACCGACGCAGGCGAGAGCTCCGTCCTTCCAAGGCAAATTGATTGGGAACCGTTCCATAAATATTGCTGAAGTTAATAAATAATTAATTTGCAGACACGCAATCGTGATGTATGGGATATAAGGGGAGCGCGATAGCTCACCACACCCAGGCGCAGTCAATCTCTGGAAGAGGAAGGACCATGAAGCATCGCCAGCACTCGAGATCCTCATCTGCCTCTACATCTCAGAAGTGTAAAAGTAAGTACTCATTATATGTCATTGCTACTATAACTGCGTCTAGCAGTTCCCTTTCTTCATTCAACCCTACATCATTGTCTGTGGATTCTTATAGTTTCTTCTCCTTCTTCTTCTCCTTCTTTCTTCGGTGACCTCTGGGGTGTCTGGACCAGCAGCAGCCACCATTGCCTCGTCGTGACTTGCAGCGAACTCTGGCCTGTCGGAATCAGCCTCACCCTGGGCTCCTGTAGCGCACATACCCCACTTGCTGGAACAAGACAACAGGCTGCTGTTGTCTGTCACACTCACTGATTTAGACACCCAGCAAGTCCCCGACTCTCAGAAGAACTGTGCTGGGGGCTCTACACTGCATGGTGCGGGTCACTACTGGTCTCAGACGTTTGCACCATCCCAGAACATTCCGGTGTAACAGCAAGGACAGAGCAAGAGGCTGCCAGTTCCCCTCCACCCCCACCCCTACCCCCCACCATCCCAGCAGTGCTATACTGCTTTTCACTTCAACTTATTATTTAACAGCTAGTGGTTCAAAACGCTTAAATATTGGCGGCATAGAAGCATCAATGGACATTGACTGGCGTGTTGTGTTAGACACTGGGATGAACAAAGTCGCTCAGAAAATTACATCTACTAACAGATGACGTCTTAGTATTCTCCAGCCGCGGGGGATTAGCCGAGTGGTCTAGGGCGCTGCAGTCGTAGATTGTGCGGCTGATCCCGGGGGAGGTTCGAGTCCTTCCTTGGGTGTGTGTGTTTGTCCTTAGGATAATTTAGGTTAATTAGTGTGTAAGCTTAGGGACTGATGACCTAAACAGTCAAGTCCCATAAGATTTCACAGACATTTGAACATTTTTTAGTTTTCGCCATCTACGGACATTTACTGTGCGAGTCTCACACTTTCTGTAACATCATTGTACGACGGCGTGACACTCGTGGTGGGATCTGGAGATCGATCCATTTATCTGCGCACTCCACCGTTACAAACTTGTTTTGTCTAGAGACGGCGCTATCCTTTGTGCTGGGAAGACTGAACTGCGGATTGCCTTGAGTTCAAACTGTGTATAAAGACATCGTAAACTATCTCCATACATATAGTGTGCATGCACACGATGTAGAATAATTCACCAATATGGTGTCAAAAGAAGAATCCAGTTTCAGAGAAATACATGCTGAATTTACTGCATACGAGAAACTCATCTGAGAATTATCAATACATTAAATGAGTTAGTTAATGAAATCGGTAAGAAAGTAACCGACTTAACTGAGAAGGTCGAAGCTTTTGAGGGGAAAACAGATGTGGAGGACCTTGCTGTTGACAAGGGAGACCAGGCACATAAAACGAGGAGTAAGAGGGGATATATAAAGCCTCATGCTGCTGAGACGACTGATTAGTATAAACAGAGACATCAAGTAAAAAGAAAGTCATTCAGGTTGTAATGTCCCCACGGAAAAATACCCTCTACCACGCAACAATTAATCATTGTCAATCAAACCATCCACATTTATTTACTTTGGAAAAGTATCTGATCTGATTTTCTAGTAACATATGCGCCGACAGCTCGTCGACGCCAAAGTATTTTCTAGTACGTTTATTCTTTGGAATAACAGAGATACATGTATGTATTGTCCATGGTTGTTAGACTGGTAACTAGGACAGCTTCGGAAGTATCTGTTGAAAGATTGACGGGTTTCTAAAAGAGACATATTTGCTTTTCTTCTCGCTAAAGCGAGCTATTAACATTTGTGCCACTAGTGAGTTGTTTGAAGAGAAAGAAATTGTAACGGAAAATAATTAAGACTTGGAACCAACAGAGATCGGTACATGTAATGGAGATGGACTGAATATACAATTTCCTTCATAAATAAGGTTTGTGACCCCTTTTATTCTGGAGTGCATGAACGAATGAGTTCTTTGTCTGAATCCTTGATGATCGCGTTGGCCCTGTAATTAGTGGGGAAGTTTCAGCTGTGTCGAAGAGAGCCTGCAATCACCGAGTCTTTGTTAAATCGTCCAAAAAGGCTTCGTACACATCTGGAATTCGAAATCTTTCGTAAAAGGAACGAATTGTTCAAACGATTGATTTTCCCAACTGAATGCAGCGCTTAACAATAATAATAAGTGTAAAGATCTCTTACAGCAAGCCAGCCGCTGAATACTAAGAGGAAGGGCTCCACCAGAGATTCTATTTGGCTGATTTCACGTAATGAAATATTATATAAAAAACTGTACATAGATAAAGGAGAGAGAGAGAGAGAGAGAGCGAATGAAAATTAGAGAAAGTACTAATAATCCTCCATTAGTCTAATTTTTCGCCTGTCTTATCACGATCAGCCTAAAGACAAAACGGGAGGCCCATACTTTACTGTATAGATTTATGTGTGAAAGTGAAGGGATCTTAAAGGCAACAGATACACGTCTATACAGACAAGACATTACACAAAGTTAGCGGCAAGCTGCATGCATTCATCATTCAGCATCTATTCTCCTTACATAAATACATTATAAGGTGTGGAAAGCTGTTCGAGGGAAATTACGGTTACTAAGGTTGGGCCATATGGATAGACATTAAACACTGAGAGAGCCCTTTAAGCCGGTTTCTGAATCAGGCAGCTCTCAGCAAAAACAAAACCACACGATAACGATGGTGTTGCTATTGACGAATTCATTATCCGACACGCACCTGGTCAGATAGACAGAACATGCGGCATCATCAGGGGAAGGCCGTACTTGCTGGGTACGCAGAATATAAATGTAACTAATAACACAATACAAGTTGGTGACAGGCACCTCGCTTGATGAATCTTATTTTCCTAAGACCCACGAAAAAACTCATACATTATTCAGTTAATGATGGGGAAATGTGCCGTGACATACTGAATTTGACTGATGTTCATAAGATCACAAAAATTCTGTGCAACAAGAAATATAAAACAAATACTTGATGTTGAAAACAAGAACAACAGCAGCAGTGGCGATGGTATTGACAATGAGCGTCAAGCTGTGCACAATCGAATCCCGCATATATATATATATATACACTCCTGGAAATGGAAAAAAGAACACATTGACACCGGTGTGTCAGACCCACCATACTTGCTCTGGACACTGCGAGAGGGCTGTACAAGCAATGATCACACGCACGGCACAGCGGACACACCAGGAATCGCGGTGTTGGCCGTCGAATGGCGCTAGCTGCGCAGCATTTGTGCACCGCCGCCGTCAGTGTCAGCCAGTTTGCCGTGGCATACGGATCTCCATCGCAGTCTTTAACACTGGTAGCATGCCGCGACAGCGTGGACGTGAACCGTATGTGCAGTTGACGGACTTTGAGCGAGGGCGTATAGTGGGCATGCGGGAGGCCGGGTGGACGTACCGCCGAATTGCTCAACACGTGGGGCGTGAGGTCTCCACAGTACATCGATGTTGTCGCCAGTGGTCGGCGGAAGGTGCACGTGCCCGTCGACCTGGGACCGGACCGCAGCGACGCACAGATGCACGCCAAGACGGTAGGATCCTACGCAGTGCTGTAGGGGACCGCACCGCCACTTCCCAGCAAATTAGGGACACTGTTGCTCCTGGGGTATCGGCGAGGACCATTCTCAACCGTCTCCATGAAGCTGGGCTACGGTCCCGCACACCGTTAGGCCGTCTTCCGCTCACGCCCCAACATCGTGCAGCCCGCCTCCAGTGGTGTCGCGACAGGCGTGAATGGAGGGACGAATGGAGACGTGTCGTCTTCAGCGATGAGAGTCGCTTCTGCCTTGGTGCCAATGATGGTCGTATGCGTGTTTGGCGCCGTGCAGGTGAGCGCCACAATCAGGACTGCATACGACCGAGGCACACAGGGCCAACACCCGGCATCATGGTGTGGGGAGCGATCTCCTACACTGGCCGTACACCATGTAACAATAATGTACCTATAATAATTTTTTTCTTTATGCATTTAGATAAATGTTTCTTTCTGAATTTATGTAAAATAATGTAAATATTATTTTGGATCTTTTTTCTTTTCGTGTCATGTTAAAGAAACTGTAAACAACTTTTGAAATGAATGTTATTATTTATGTTAGATTTCCAGCGATTTGATAACCAAAGGAAAATGTATTTAATGTTAAAACTATTGTAAAATGTGAAAATTGTAATTTAAACACTTGGTCCATACGTAGGTAATGCATTAGGATATGTGTAGTAGAAAACCTGTGGTGAATACCCTACCTGTAGGAGAGCGGGAAAAGGTGGATGCAGGCGAGCGCGGGAAAACGCACACTGGCGCGGTTCGGCACAACGGGCTCAGTGACACAGTCGGAGTTGAGCATCGGTCACAGGAACATGTACTGTACCGAGGAGGCTATCTAGGAAAAGTGGATTCCATTGAGCCTCGGATGGGCCGATTCCGACGACTACTTGGCATGGCTATATTCTCAGGCTCAAAACTGGAAAGATTACGACGCCAAGAAGAATGAAAGTGCCTATACTGTGAGAGCCTTAGCCGTGCTTGTATGTGTGCTGTACTGCCCGCTATCTCGCTGCCCGCCATCCGCCGCACCGACGTGCACAGGTCAAACATTTATTTCATCTTTAGAAGTGTATGTGTGTGGACCAGTGTTGAAACTGTTCTGACTGTTCAATAATAACGTGACTTTTACCAGAATTGCCTTAGTCATCACTTATCCTTATCATTGACCTAGGCAGGGTCCTTACCACATATTGTGCAACCCGAGTATCCCGAATTGAAAGTTTACAGTTAGTAATAAATCATCTGCAGACTAATCTATGCTATAAAGACGTTTAAATTCATGTTTGTTAACGCAGATGTTAATAAAGAACAACAGTGTGATCAAATTGAAAGATAAATTTTGAATTGAGCTAGCAATGTTATTTAATTCATTTGAGACTGAAAGAATGATAACTAATCGATTCAGTAAAAATAAGACAAAAGATTAGTTCTTCACAGAGTGATAACTTTGAGTGTTAATTTACCTTCAGGACTTACTAGTTTCAGTATAACAACCATAACAGATTCAGGGCCCCCCCCCTTCTCTTGCCTATTCTTGCACATTTTGAAGTGTACTGATCAGGATTGAACAGTAAAATTAATTTCTATATTAAACCTAAGTGTATCAGTGTTTTTTCCAATTTTAATAGTGACATTGTAAGTGTGTTTTCAAAATTGCTGATTCTAGGGTAATCTATGCCCGATTTCAGTCTGATCAATATACAAAGTGCAGCTCGTAGTAATCATTGCTGTGTGGTGTTGTGTAAGTTTAGCTCATCCAAATTAGTACAAAAGAAGAAAACTTTAGTTCAGTGGATTTTTCCTATGCCAAACTCTGCCATATAACGCAGCAGTACTACGTGTTGTTATGCTTGTACATGCACACACTTGTACAAGGAAAAACTCACTCAATGCCTAATTAGGCTGGCGACCGTATTATTAATCATTGGCAATATCTACTGTGTGTACTTCTTGTCCATGCGAACGCATAATTATACTTTACATTTGCTTGACGCATCACTGTAGTTACTGACTGAATATAAGTCCGAATTGCTTCCATTAGGTACACGCGGTCAACTTATGTACTAAATCCTTGTTTACAAGGTGAAGCCCGTGAACTTATTACAGTACAGGCTTTATTGAGCTAACGCACGTCCGACAGGGCGGTAGTGTTACAAGTGGCTTCCCGGTGACAGGACATCCAGTTGTTGTCGGTTATAAACTAACGTAAAGACCGAACAGTGGATGTTCAGGGGCACGAACAGTAATAAAGTTTAGCAAAGTAAACTGCAGTGTGAGTCAAGTATAATATTGGTGTAATTGGCATTTAATATGGACAGGAACGGGGACAGGATAGATGTGCCAAGCGAAATGGAGAATGCGGCTAGCAGTAGCAGGAGTTTACGCGGCCAGATAACAGATGGCGTTAGCGGAAGACAATTGGCGTACATACAATACCATGAACACGTCAACGAACAGATTGAAATGTCGCGATCGCCTCGAACACAGCAAGGGACAAAACAAGAAGTAGAGGGTGACTTTGTAGATGATAGTGGGTACGTGAACGAATCCACTGACATATTTGATTCGCCACAGATAAAGAAAGAGCCGAAAGAAATTTCTGAAGTAGGATCGGAAAACACCGATTTCGTAGAACAAAACAGTGTAAAAATTTTAAGCATGAACGACTTATTTGAACAATTAACCAAACAAATCAAAACACAGAATGAGCAACTTCAAAAACAAGTCGGTAATCAGGTTAATCAGCTTAAAACACACGTTGATGAGCAGCTCAAAACCCAAAGTGATCAAATTAAAGCACAGGTTGAAGGACAGGGAATTAAAATTAGTAAACAAATAGAACAAGTAGAACAAAAAGTAGGTAATTTAAGTTCTGTGGTAAATACTCTGAAATTTGAAATTGATACTATTAACAAAAATATGGATACTATGCAGGAGGAAATTGGTAACATTAACAGTAGATTCGATGTTGAAATTCTCAACATCCAAGAGAAAGTAGAACCTCTGGTTGTAACTAAGGTAGACGAAAAAGTTTTCGGTCTTAAAACTGAGATCGTAAATGAATGTAAACACGGAATATCACAATTGAAAAAGGTAGTTGTAGACACTGAAAAGGAATTAGGTGAAAAAGTAACCGGATGTGTTCAAAATTGTACGAAAATTCAAGGCAAAATTTTCGATCTAGAGAGTAAAATTAAAGATAGGCCTGGTGTGGTCTGTAACGGCGCACCAATTACGAAGCTGTTAGAAGGCGAGGAACGCTTCGATCCAGCCAAGAAACATAACGGGTGGCATCCGTTAGATTTCATCAAAAATTGCGAGAGAGTATTTCCTGAGCACTTGTCTGATCAGGAAAAGATAAATGTAGTAATTAGCGCCCTAGCAGGTGACGCTAAGCGCTGGGGAATCAATCTCAATACCGAACGAATGACGTTCGAAGAATTTAGGCAAAAATTTACCGAAGAATATTGGTCTGAACAAAAGCAGGACCATTTATGGCGCGAATTTACCATGGCCAAACAGCATGATAACAGGGGCAGGAATTCTTTGAAAGATTTCTGCGAGTATTGGTACCGAAAATTGACGCATTTAAGAGGTAGAAGATCGGATTCAGAAATTATCTGGGAGCTATATAAAAAGCTTCCAGAAGATTCTAAGAGGTATGTAGGAAGCAACCATCGTAGCTTCCAAGCATTTCTAGAAAGGGTCGAAGACGAAGACCATTGGCGCGAAAGTCGTGCCAATTATCAAGATTTTGGCAACCGTAATACCCGACACAATGACGAAAGAAATGACGGCGATGGATTTCGCGTCAATGTAATACAGAGAGGAAGAGGCAGAGGAAGAGGCAGAGGAAGAGGCAGAGGAAATTATCCAGGTCGCGGTAGAGGGTATGCCGCGCAAAATAATAACGACGCGGGAAACTAATTTCCACGAACGTTGCGGGCCAAACGGAAGCGGACAATACATACCGGCCCCGATTTAAGAAAAGATACCGGACCGACCGCAATGTAATGAAACAGGTTAGAGACAGGCGTGAAACGACGCAACGTGTTGTGGCGAGACAAGCGTCAGGTGTGAGCCAGCATGAGTCATATAGGCCGCACAGAATACTCCAGGTTAACGGGCGAGTGGAGCATCAGAGGGCAACGGCCCAGCCTAGCGGAACATCTGTTCAGAGAGAAGCTGCTAGCAATACGGCGGCTGTAGGTACGAACGTAGCCGTAAGAGATAATGAAAATTTGACGAGTGATAATTCCGTGGCAAAGGAAACAATGAATGAGACTGTGAGTACACAGAGAGGTGCGGTTAGCAGTGTTTGCAATGAGGAAAAGGGCGATAATGAATTAGCAGAAGTAACTGATTGGCGTGTGCAGATCGACGATCTGTACAAGGGCCTAAAGCAATGTGAGGGGGAGGATTTTAAGAAGGAGTATGAGGCGACGAGATTAGATGGTGGAAAGAGAAATAGTAGGGGCGTCAATAAAGTGACGTGGCCCAAATTTGAAGAGGGGAGAATAAATAGCGCCGCGCAAAGTACGCGTGCTGCCGATAAGAGAGAGGTTAATGATAGGAAGGATTTGGAGGATGAAATCCTCAGCATTGATGAAGAAATAACTTCTGCTAACAATCCGCCAATAGTGCAAGCTGCTACCGAGAGGCACCGTGGAGAAGGGGCAGATGATTACATGAAAGTAATTAAAGTCCACGAGGATTACACTGAATATGAAGTTACAGTAGATGTAAATAAAGCTGATGATGAGGCCGTTTCGCCGAAAGAGGAGATTGAATTAAAATCTAAGCCTGATGACAATACCGAGGAGGAACTTAGTGCCTGTCTCAGAAAAGCCTTTATGTTAGAACCTGATAGCGATCCGGAATGGTCGGATTCCGACGATAGTTCAGATGATGAAACATACGCAAATACAGACAAAATTGAATATACTAACTTTCCCTGTTGTGCAAAAGTAGCGTACTTAAATGAATCTGGTGTTGAGGAAGAGAGTAGTGATGACTCTAGTGAAGATGTATTTTTAGGTGTAAAAGAAAGTGAATATACTTTTACTGAAAGAGGGTATGAGAAAATCAGTGAAATCAAAGGGGATGCAGTTAAGTACGATATTGTACCTAACGATGACGAGGTATCAAAACAAAATCCAGATGTTGAGACCGAACAAAGAAAGAAAGGGCCGCCTGACGACTCAGTGTTTATTTTTCGAAGAGTTCAAGTAAGCAAAGACTTTGAACTCCAGAGGCCTAAGAAGCCACCAGACTTGAGTGACTGTTTTATGAACCATAAAAGACTGCCTTGTTAATAAAGAGACGAGCAGGGGCAGGATGCTGTATTTGTATATAATATTACTATAATGCATGACTTTATTGTTACTGTAACTCAGTGTTATTTGCAAGTGAATTATTGTTTTGTTTAATTAGAGCCTGAGGCAGATTCATATCGGATTTTGAGAATGTCATGAACACATTACATCAGGAAACTACAGGGTTCCCACCGGAAGAAATTTTGTTAGGTAAAAGTAGTAAAAGTTTAATTGAAGAAAAATTAGAGTTTCCACCTTGTACAAGTTTGGGATTGAATCAAAAGAAAGAATTGGTAATAAAAAAAGGGCAAAGCAAAAAACCGAATCTAGATCTAGAAGACACGATAAAAATCTAAATGTTTCAAAATTTAAAGTTGGAGATCATGTTCTTTTAAAAACCCACGAAAAATCTAGTGAACTAAACCATGAGATTTCAAAATTTAAATATATTTATAATGGACCCTATATAATACAGAACATTCCACACGAGAATGCTTACTACCTAATCTACCTGAAATCCAAAAGACCTTTAGGTGTAAGAAATATAGTGGATCTGAAACTGTATGTTCCCAGAAACGAGTAATTATGCTGTATCTTATGCTGAACCCAAGTTATTTGAAATGTAACTAATCTTTGTAAATGTCTGTATACCATTGAAAGTTTACTAATGTAGTTATGTGAGTTTCAGATTACCAATTGTACTGTGACTGTAAAAATGTATGGAGGAAAGGACTGAAAAGAAAGGATAAATGCTATCAGCCAGATAAAAGATGGAACTGTCAAAAATGAAAATGGGCAGTGTATGAACCAAAATATGAAGGACTGCCAAATACCAATGAGGGCAGATAAATAGTCGATGGAAAATAGTAAATGTAATCCAGAGGATGTGACAATATGAAGTGAAAGGGACTGCCCAAATCCACAGAATAGGCAGCAAATATGTGTAATTAATTTTCTGAAAATTTTGTGTGTGTGTTTTGTTTAGTAAGTTAAGAAATGGACTGCTATTCAAAGCAAGCAGCGATAAATTATCCTATAGTGTATACGAAATATGCATTTGTTTTTGTAGTTAAATGTTTGCATTCCAGAATTTTAAATTATTTCTTTAAGAAATTTGGGAAAAAATGATTAAATTGCTATTTTAATAATGTTAAAATGGGAAGTTGGACTGTGCAAAAGGCACTTAAGTAAATAACAAGAAATTGGTCTTGATATGTTAAAATAGTGTGAACCTATATACAGTGAGTGGAAGGAAATATGTAGTGTAAATCTTCTTGAACATTTACGTGAAGATTCAGAACCAGTGTATCATTGTTAAATTTAGTGTTCCCATAAAATTTAGACTTAAGAAAATTTTCTGGAAACAGGGGCATGTGTAACAATAATGTACCTATAATAATTTTTTTCTTTATGCATTTAGATAAATGTTTCTTTCTGAATTTATGTAAAATAATGTAAATATTATTTTGGATCTTTTTTCTTTTCGTGTCATGTTAAAGAAACTGTAAACAACTTTTGAAATGAATGTTATTATTTATGTTAGATTTCCAGCGATTTGATAACCAAAGGAAAATGTATTTAATGTTAAAACTATTGTAAAATGTGAAAATTGTAATTTAAACACTTGGTCCATACGTAGGTAATGCATTAGGATATGTGTAGTAGAAAACCTGTGGTGAATACCCTACCTGTAGGAGAGCGGGAAAAGGTGGATGCAGGCGAGCGCGGGAAAACGCACACTGGCGCGGTTCGGCACAACGGGCTCAGTGACACAGTCGGAGTTGAGCATCGGTCAGAGGAACATGTACTGTACCGAGGAGGCTATCTAGGAAAAGTGGATTCCATTGAGCCTCGGATGGGCCGATTCCGACGACTACTTGGCATGGCTATATTCTCAGGCTCAAAACTGGAAAGATTACGACGCCAAGAAGAATGAAAGTGCCTATACTGTGAGAGCCTTAGCCGTGCTTGTATGTGTGCTGTACTGCCCGCTATCTCGCTGCCCGCCATCCGCCGCACCGACGTGCACAGGTCAAACATTTATTTCATCTTTAGAAGTGTATGTGTGTGGACCAGTGTTGAAACTGTTCTGACTGTTCAATAATAACGTGACTTTTACCAGAATTGCCTTAGTCATCACTTATCCTTATCATTGACCTAGGCAGGGTCCTTACCACATATTGTGCAACCCGAGTATCCCGAATTGAAAGTTTACAGTTAGTAATAAATCATCTGCAGACTAATCTATGCTATAAAGACGTTTAAATTCATGTTTGTTAACGCAGATGTTAATAAAGAACAACAGTGTGATCAAATTGAAAGATAAATTTTGAATTGAGCTAGCAATGTTATTTAATTCATTTGAGACTGAAAGAATGATAACTAATCGATTCAGTAAAAATAAGACAAAAGATTAGTTCTTCACAGAGTGATAACTTTGAGTGTTAATTTACCTTCAGGACTTACTAGTTTCAGTATAACAACCATAACAGATTCAGGCCCCCCCCCCTTCTCTTGCCTATTCTTGCACATTTTGAAGTGTACTGATCAGGATTGAACAGTAAAATTAATTTCTATATTAAACCTAAGTGTATCAGTGTTTTTCCAATTTTAATAGTGACATTGTAAGTGTGTTTTCAAAATTGCTGATTCTAGGGTAATCTATGCCCGATTTCAGTCTGATCAATATACAAAGTGCAGCTCGTAGTAATCATTGCTGTGTGGTGTTGTGTAAGTTTAGCTCATCCAAATTAGTACAAAAGAAGAAAACTTTAGTTCAGTGGATTTTTCCTATGCCAAACTCTGCCATATAACGCAGCAGTACTACGTGTTGTTATGCTTGTACATGCACACACTTGTACAAGGAAAAACTCACTCAATGCCTAATTAGGCTGGCGACCGTATTATTAATCATTGGCAATATCTACTGTGTGTACTTCTTGTCCATGCGAACGCATAATTATACTTTACATTTGCTTGACGCATCACTGTAGTTACTGACTGAACATAAGTCCGAATTGCTTCCATTAGGTACACGCGGTCAACTTATGTACTAAATCCTTGTTTACAAGGTGAAGCCCGTGAACTTATTACAGTACAGGCTTTATTGAGCTAACGCACGTCCGACAGGGCGGTAGTGTTACAACCACTGGTGATCGTCGAGGGGACACTGAATAGTGCACGGTACATCCAAACCGTCATCGAACCCATCGTTCTACCATTCCTAGACCGGCAAGGGAACTTGCTGTTCCAACAGGACAATGCACGTCCGCATGTATCCCGTGCCACCCAACGTGCTCTAGAAGGTGTAAGTCAACTACCCTGGCCAGCAAGATCTCCGGATTCGTCCCCCATTGAGCATGTTCGGGACTGGATGAAGCGTCGTCTCACGCGGTCTGCACGTCCAGCACGAACGCTGGTCCAACTGAGGCGCCAGGTGGAAATGGCATGGCAAGCCGTTCCACAGGACTACATCCAGCATCTCTACGATCGTCTCCATGGGAGAATAGCAGCCTGCATTGCTGCGAAAGGTGGATATACACTGTACTAGTGCCGACATTGTGCATGCTCTGTTGCCTGTGTCTATGTGCCTGTGGTTCTGTCAGTGTGATCATGTGATGTATCTGACCCCAGGAATGTGTCAATAAAGTTTCCCCTTCCTGGGACAATGAATTCACGGTGTTCTTATTTCAATTTCCAGGAGTATATATATATATATATATATATATATATATATATATATATTTTATGAAGACACCAAAGAGCTAATAGATGCTCTGGCATCAGCTAATGCAGGTAATACAGCTCATTCGAATGAGGTTGTTTCAGTAATCTCTGAGCTCAGAGAGAGAGGTATCATCGAATAAGTATGGAGACAGTAATTTGAGAACTGCACAAACCAGCACGCAAAACATACCCCCATAGGCATGTTATGACAAAAGGTTTGGATGATTTATGGCAGGCTGATCTTGTAGATACAAGGGAATATTCATATGAGAATAATGTATTCAAATATATTTTAATGGCTATTGATACATACTCAAAATTTACCTGGGCATTAACTGTTAAAACAAAACGGGGAGAAATTTCGCGGATGTGTTTGACCGTTTGCCGCAGACAGGAACGAATCGATGCCTGAACAACCTCCAAACCGATCATGGTGGAGATTTTTACAAAAGGTACTTCAAGACCGTGATGCAGCGGTATGGAGTACGTCACTACTCGACATTCACTCACCTGATGTCTAGTATCGTGGAACGTCTGAACAGAACAATAAAAGGTCAGATGCGGATGCGTTTTAATGACCATGGACAGATATACTCCCAGAAATAATTGCTCAGTATAATCGAACCAAACATAGCACAATAAAAATGAGACCAATCGATGTTCGTGATAATGGAGTCGTGGATACGGTGTACTATAGCATTAAAATGCTGGCTCCATGTAAACAGAAATTTAATGTATGTGATTCGGTACATATCTCAAAACACGAGACGGTGTTTGAGAAATCATACCTACCAAATTGTTCAACAAACAAATTTACAGTTTCCAAAGTGCAAAGAACAAATCCTGGAACTTACATCTTGAAGGATAGTAAAGGCGAAGAAATTGCAGGTTGCTTCTACACGGAGCGCTCTGAACCGGATATGTATCTCGTGGAGAGTGTCATAAGACGTCGGGGAAATAGAGCACTAGTTAAATGGCTTGGTTTTCCTGCAGCACAAAACAGCTGGATTGACGCTGCTGATTTGCACAAGCGGCACAACCGGCACAGTAGCATAACACGTGTGCTAGGAGACGCATTAGAGGATTTGATGTTATTCTAGACAAACTGGCAGTGGATTTACACCTTTCCTGGATATAACTACTGTAGAACTGGAACAAAGCTTCAGAAATGCTTGACACGAGGTGATAAGAGGGTTAACTGGCTCGACGAAGAGTATGTGGAACACGACATTGCTTACGCTGCAAATAAAGATCTCCCAAGCCCTTGTTTTGCAGATAGTATTTTAGCTGATGAGGCTAAGGAGATACGCAGAAAAAAGGATATTGATTAGGTCAACGCATTGCAACATTTGTGTTTAGGAGTGATGAATTTCAAGCGAGTTATGAATGCTGCACGTATTGCAATGAAGAAGAAGAAGAAGAAGAAGAAGAAGAAGAAGACAACGACGGAGAGGAAGGAGGGGTGTTTAAAAAACTGTATCCTGACAACGATGTACGCAGCTAAAAGTGTTCTGAAGCAGATCAGGGTGTTGGAAGAAGAAGAAGAGGATCGGTTAAAGCACCTCGGGTTCTACCTACACCCAAGACATAAGGTGGTTTTTATCCGTTCCTGATTCCAGCTCTCTTCGCTCTCTCGGCGGTTGGTTAAGCTGCTAGTACTGCGGCTATTATTCGAACAGTCAAGAACGCCCAAAACTCCCAAGCGCAGTTGGAAGAAGCAAGAAGACATAACCGCATGAGGGAAACAACAGCCATCGGAAAGGGACCATACAGGAAAGGGCTTGGTCGGTTCATAAACTTAAAAAAAAAAAGACCATTAGCAGTCCTACCAGATCTGCCACTCACAAATACTGATCTTTTTAAGTCTATTAGCAAAAAGTTCAACATCCCACGGCTCCGTGGTGTGTTTATGCGGGATACATCCGAAGACTATGCCGAAAACTGGTGAATGTGGTATTGTGAATGTAGATGTGCTGGAGGTCCAGGCACCCACTGGGTGTCATATGTCATGAAAAATGCACTTTGTTACTGGTTTCATTAATTAACGCATTTAATGTATTGATCATTCTCAATACGTCTTTAGCTGCCTGCGCATACTTCCAACTTCATGCACGATAGCTTGAATTTTCGGATCCATTTAGAATCGATCTTTTATGTCTATGTACACTCATTCTGCGGGTTGAGAGCTATACATGCCCGCGAATATGTCCATGGTGTAGCGTATAGTGACGTATTCACCTGTCTTATCGGGCTATATTTACAGACACTCTTGAAATTTTCGCCTGTACCTACCATCATTCGGTTTTCTTGTTTTATAAATAACGAGAAATCGATAGTGTGAATGATTCCATCAATCGGCACGTATCTTTACAAAATCATTAACGACATGTCAGTTGCTATATGTGCTTGGTAAATGTGTTTTAAATTCAGCGTGTTTTGTTTGAAGGCTATAATGAGTTTCGCATTATCCCTAACCAACTGTTTCGGAATTCTGGAATGTATGTGGCTTAGATAAATATACCAGCATCCATATGACGATCGAAATAGAAATATTTTCACATTTGGTCTTGGTTTTCCACAGCAACATCGTCAAATGCGAGCACAATGTTCGGCTTTACTTTTTCAGGTGGAGAGATATCACCGCTTTCGCTGAATGTCTTGTATGGAACACCTTTTACACGGTGCAATATCTTCTGTAATAGCTGATACTTGGGCTGAAACAGTGTTTTTGAAAATATACAAAGATGTTCAGATCAGACTACATCTGCGTGTGTTAGCAGCTCATGAGGGCATTAGTCTTGCCACAGTTGGATGGACGTACAATAATTACTCGTATATTATTAGGAAGGAGTATTCCAATCTTCTTCAGTTTTTCGTTTTCGTCTTCACAGGACCTGACACCGACAGCAAAGTTCTGATGCTTCAAGCACCCAGCCATGATACCGACTACGTCGGGTTTTGGTGTGCTACGGGCTTTTATAGAAAAAATGAGCGCTTGTAATAATAATAATAATGATAATAATAAAGTATTTGATTGCCAACCCCCATCCGAGGGTTCCCCAGGTGGCGGGTAGGGGAATGCCGTGGAGGTGGGAAATACAATACCACTCGTGGAATGACAACCAGAATCCGTGTTGTATCTGACTTAGAACAAGCAGCGGTATGGTTGGCGTTTCTTCACCAGGAGGTGCGGCTGTAAACATGCTCCAGGAACTCACAATACCTAGTTCTACACAACTAGCAACGCTAGACAATTGATGACAAGCAAACACGACACTTACAATTAATGACCAAATTACCCTAGGTGGACAATCCACCCGCTCAAAAATGGCAACCAAGCATTCGGATTCGGGGAGCTTGGACGAGAGAGCAATCGGAAACTTCCACGAGAAACACGCACAAATATGGGCACTTTCAATATTCAGACACTTGTTAAACCACGAAAATTACACACTCTCACAACCAAACTCACGAAGCACAACATTCAGATTCTCGCCTGCAAGAAAAACGCTATGCAGATTCAGAAACGATAGATTACAATAATTACAATAACACTCTTCGACATGGGTTCTACACTCCTGGAAATTGAAATAAGAACACCGTGAATTCATTGTCCCAGGAAGGGGAAACTTTATTGACACATTCCTGGGGTCAGATACATCACATGATCACACTGACAGAACCACAGGCACATAGACACAGGCAACAGAGCATGCACAATGTCGGCACTAGTACAGTGTATATCCACCTTTCGCAGCAATGCAGGCTGCTATTCTCCCATGGAGACGATCGTAGAGATGCTGGATGTAGTCCTGTGGAACGGCTTGCCATGCCATTTCCACCTGGCGCCTCAGTTGGACCAGCGTTCGTGCTGGACGTGCAGACCGCGTGAGACGACGCTTCATCCAGACCCAAACATGCTCAATGGGGGACAGATCCGGAGATCTAGCTGGCCAGGGTAGTTGACTTACACCTTCTAGAGCACGTTGGGTGGCACGGGATACATGCGGACGTGCATTGTCCTGTTGGAACAGCAAGTTCCCTTGCCGGTCTAGGAATGGCAGAACGATGGGTTCGATGACGGTTTGGATGTACCGTGCACTATTCAGTGTCCCCTCGACGATCACCAGTGGTGTACGGCCAGTGTAGGAGATCGCTCCCCACACCATGATGCCGGGTGTTGGCCCTGTGTGCCTCGGTCGTATGCAGTCCTGATTGTGGCGCTCACCTGCACGGCGCCAAACACGCATACGACCATCATTGGCACCAAGGCAGAAGCGACTCTCATCGCTGAAGACGACACGTCTCCATTCGTCCCTCCATTCACGCCTGTCGCGACACCACTGGAGGCGGGCTGCACGATGTTGGGGCGTGAGCGGAAGACGGCCTAACGGTGTGCGGGACCGTAGCCCAGCTTCATGGAGACGGTTGCGAATGGTCCTCGCCGATACCCCAGGAGCAACAGTGTCCCTAATTTGCTGGGAAGTGGCGGTGCGGTCCCCTACGGCACTGCGTAGGATCCTACGGTCTTGGCGTGCATCCGTGCGTCGCTGCGGTCCGGTCCCAGGTCGACAGGCACGTGCACCTTCCGCCGACCACTGGCGACAACATCGATGTACTGTGGAGACCTCACGCCCCACGTGTTGAGCAATTCGGCGGTACGTCCACCCGGCCTCCCGCATGCCCACTATACGCCCTCGCTCAAAGTCCGTCAACTGCACATACGGTTCACGTCCACGCTGTCGCGGCATGCTACCAGTGTTAAAGACTGCGATGGAGCTCCGTATGCCACGGCAAACTGGCTGACACTGACGGCGGCGGTGCACAAATGCTGCGCAGCTAGCGCCATTCGACGGCCAACACCGCGGTTCCTGGTGTGTCCGCTGTGCCGTGCGTGTGATCATTGCTTGTACAGCCCTCTCGCAGTGTCCAGAGCAAGTATGGTGGGTCTGACACACCGGTGTCAATGTGTTCTTTTTTCCATTTCCAGGAGAGTATTTCTGATATTAAAGTATGTGCTTCTAGACCATTTTACCCTGGGAAATTCAAATGTGTAAACAAAATATCGTTGTCAGGGATACTTTTTATGTAATATATATATATATATATATATATATATATATATATATATATATATATATATATATATGTATGTATGTATGTATGTATATTCACAATTAATGGCAAACACACAGACGTTATAGAGAAATACGGGTATGTTGCCGCATCCAGTAGTGATAGAACGTGATAATTTCTTGTGCAACAGCAGGTGGGAAGAATCAGACATCATTAGGTTATCCGCCGCCACACCTATGTCATTAAGACCACCTGAAACATCTCATTAACTCGAACGGCGACAGCCGGTCGCTGCCTTGGCAGTAAAGCTTCACGCGTCCTAGGGGCAGGTGCATCGAGTTTACAACAGTGGCGTTTGCCGCAATTTGTGTCAGTCTTAATGAGTGGGTGTTTTGGCTGACAAGTAACTGTCTGTCATATTTCCGAGCACGGTTGAGTTTTTTGGTTCCTGTGTGTAAACTGATTGAACCTGGTGATGAAGGTAAAACGACTGCTTCTTTTTACACATCAGTGTTCCTCTAGTTCCCTACTATTAATTTAATACAAGTGTATTACCAAAGTGGCATTTTTAAATTTGCAGAAATGCCACGTTGTCGTGGATGTCGATATAAGCCGGACAGCTTCTGCTACATCTGTGGGAAGTTCACTTTTGCCAGAAATAGGAAGAAAATTTCTTCAGTCATAAAGAAAGCATACAAACATTACTTTGGAGCAGAGGTAGGAGACCAAGATAAAGAATGGGCACCACATTTCTGTTGTGCTACATGTTACTGCAAACTAATTCAGTGGTGGAAAGGTAAAGAGAATGTGGCTTTGTTTGCTGTTCCCATGGTGTGGAGGGAGCCTAAGGACCATGTTACTGATTGTTATTTCTGTCTAACAAAAATTCAGGGTTTTACAAACAAAAAGTGGCTGAGGCACATTGTTTACCCAGATCTGCCTTCAGCGAGAATGCCAGTGCAACATTCCGACAACCTTCCAGTACCTTCAAGAGCTCGAGGTCAAATTCCGAATGACAGTGAAATAAGTAGTACTGAAGAAGTCACAGATCACTGCACAAGTGAGTCATCGCCACATTTGTTAAATGACTTAGTACGTGATCTAGGACTAAGTAAACAAAAGGCGCAGCTGCTTGGTTCAAGATTACAAGAGTATAATCTACTGCACCAAAGTAATAAAATCAGTGTGTTCAGGCACAGAGAACATGCCTTTATTTCTCATTTTTCAACTGACGAAGCACTGACATGTTGCAATGACGTTGCTGGTCTGATAAAAGTGCTGAACTTCACTTATGTTTCATAGGAGTGGAGACTTTTCATAGATGCATCGAAAACAAGTCTGAAGGGTGTTTTGCTCCATAAAATACCCTATGTTCCAGTAGCTTACGCTAGTTTGACAAAAGAGAATTACGAATTCGTACAAATGATGCTAAATTCATTAAAATACAATGAACACAAATGGAAAATATGTGCAGATTTCAAGGTAATTGCTATGGTACTGGGAATGCAACAAGGCTACACAAAGTATGGCTGTTTTCTTTGCGAGTGGGATAGTCGAGACCGAAATTCTCACTACATGAAAAAGAAATGGCCTAGGCGAAGATGGAAAGTTGGTGAAAAGAATGTACAACGTGAAAGTCTGGTAGCTCCTGAATATACACTACTTCCACCGCTTCACATCAAACTTGGCCTGATGAAACAATTGGCGTAGGCCATGGATCCAACAGGCTGTGGGTTTGCATATCTAGCTACCAAATTCCCCCGTCTTTCAGCTGCAAAAATAAATGAAGGTGCATTTGTGGGCCCACAAATCAGGGAGCTGCAGAAAAATGCAAATTTTAAAAGCATGTTTAACTGATAAAGAAAAAACCGCTTGGGACTGTTTCAAGATGGTGTCGGAAAACATCCTCGGAAGAAGAAGAGCTACTAACTACAAAGCAATGGTGAAGGATATGATCAAAGCATATCAGGATTTGGGGTGCAATATGTCTTTGAAGGTACATATGATGGACTCTCATCTGGACTGCTTCACAGAGAGTTGTAGTGACGTATCGGATGTATATGGGGAAAGATTCCATAAAGACATTTCTACCATAGAAAGGCGCTATGAAGGGAAGTGGGTACCTTCTATGTTAGCAGATTATTGCTGGAATAACATTCGAGAGAAGAAAGATTCACAATACAAGAGAAAAAAGTGATGTGCATTACAACGCAGTGGCTCATTTTTTGACAATTTTCTGTAATTTCTCATGTCAAATAAATGCTTCAAAGTGTATACACAAAGGTTACTGTGTTATATGTTAGATCCCACCCTCCATTAATGTGATGAACTTATAACATCATAAAGATGTACATTTGTTTGTCGAATTTCACCTCACGTTTGCTGCACTATATCAGAAACTGAAAAGAGAAATAAAATTGCAATTACTCATAAACTATCCCTGGCAAAAAGAAACCAAAAACAGTTTTCAATTCAGCACTCAATATACAACTAGGATCACAATATTTTTTATCAGAAATAGAAAAAAAGGTTTTTTTTGTACAACAGTGTAATTACTGAATCTTCAAAAGTGGAACAAAGAAGAAAATTGGCAGAGGAGTAACACTATTTGGAGTGGCCTTTATTGTAGACAAAAGTGCTGGACCCAGTAACAGATGTGAAACCAATCAACAATCCTAAGAATCAAACACGCAAACAAAACCTACACCTTTATTAGTATACATGCACCAACAAAAGCTGGTTATAAAAAAGAGTCTGAAAAAAAAACACACAAAGATTCTGGGAAAAACTGGAAACAGATATGGCCAAAATTCCAAAAGATATGTCAGAATTATGCTTGGTGACTTCGATGCACAAACTGGCATAGAACACCGATACAAGAAGACAGTAGGAAACTAACTACCCAGCACACAAATTTACCAACAGAAATGGCACATGACTCATTGAATTATGCCAACAAAACAACCTAAAAATTATGTCAACCTCACTTCAGAAACATACCAAAAAACAAAAAACGTGGCATCTCCCATCCATCATTTGGGGGAATTGAAGACTGATCATGTTGCAATATGACTACCAAAAATGAATTCACGTGTGCAAGTGCGCAGAGGTGCAAAAATCGATTCGGGCCATTATTTAACCAGGATAAAAATTAAAATCACACCCAATTCAAAAGAAAAACCCCGCTGATCCCAAAATTTGATCTACTCAAAATCAAAGACTCCAAAACCACAGAAAAACGGGGAGAACAACACGCAGAAGATAGGGAGAAGTTTCAAACTAAAATCATCAAAACAGCAAAAGATCTGATCCCTCTTCACAAAAAACCAAAACACCCTTGGTGGAACCAAGAATGCGAGAGCCGCGAGGAATGGCGGCGCGGTTAGAAGCTCCATGTCTCTGATGGCGCGGCCCCTCCCCCCCGGAGGTTCGAGTAATCCAGCGGGCACGGGTGTGTGTGTGTGTTGTTCTTAGCAAAAGTTAGTTTAAGTAGTGTGTAAGTCTAGGAATCAATGTCTTCAGCAGTTTGGTCCCCTAGGAATTCACACACATTTGAATTGAGAATGCGAGAACGCACTAGAAGAAAGAAGAAAGGCATTTCAAAATTACAATTGCAACAAATCAGGAGAAAGATAGAAGAAATTTTTCGAAATGCACAAGCAGACCTCTAAGATTTCAAGACAAATGAAACGAAAATATGTCAGTGAGCAACTGCAGTCAATCGAAGACAGCTTCAAAAATACAATACACACGACTTCTACGAGAGTTTCGCATACTAGATCAGAGGGTACTCACCACAAAACCTTTGCTTTCGAAAAAAAGATGGTAAATTGGCCCTGAAAAAATTGCCAAGTACTAGCCACACACTTTCCACAGCTTTTAAATTCTCCAGAACCTAAACAGAGATTCCCGAAAGTGCAGCCAGAAATTTATTCCCACATCAAGTAACTTAAAAGCAATAAAGCATCGGAGGAGGACGGAATTGTAGCAGAACTCTTGAAAAATTTAGTCCCAAATTCACTCAAAGAAATTACTCAAACAATCGAAAAAATATGGCAAACAAACAAAAAAAAAATCCGAATCACTGGAAGGTTGTTCTGATTCATCCGCTACATAAAAAAGATGACCACGCTGATGTAAACAGCTACAGGGGATCTCTCTATTAGCAGTCACCTACAATATTCTGTCAGCTTCTCTTTTGAATGGAACACAACAGCAGTTAGAACCAAAAGTAGCAGAATATCAAGCAGGATTCAGACCGAACAGGTCATGTCCGGAGTAAATTTTCAACCTCAAAACCATACTCAAAATGCGAGCTCACAGACAAAAACCTGTAGTATGCACATTTGTAAATTAAAAAAAAGCGTACGATTCAACAGACAGGCCCTCATTATTCCAAATTTTAGGAGAGAGGAATTAGATCCCAAAACAAGAGAAAACAGAAAACGAACACTAATTGGCACTAAATCTAAAGTACAGTTTATGGTGGAGATCTCAGAACCGTTCAACATTCCAACAGATGTGAGACGAGGTGGTGGACTCTCTGCTACTCTCTTCAACGTGGTTCTAGACAATGTTATGGAAGAATCTGAGAAATAACTCAAGAAATGTGGGGGTTGGAAGCCAGTCCGACTGGGCATTGCCAAAAACAACGTCTTGCATTTGTGGGCGACCTGGCGATACTAACAGAGGATAACTGCAGTCAAACAGCTGGAAATACTAAAAGAATGTGCAGAAAATATAGGTCTACAAATTTCATTTCGGAAAACTGAATTCTTTTGTTCCAAAACAGGAACTGCAAACTTGAGAACGAAGTATGGTAAAATTAACAGGATCCCATACTTAAAATACCTTGGAGATTTTATTGAACCGACAAGTACTGAAAAAATCTCACAGCAACATTGCTTCCAAAAAATTAAAAAAGGATTAGGGTTAACGCAAAACCTCTACAACAAAAGATCAATGTCAAGAGGGGCAAAAATTCGACACTACAATACTGTCTAAAACCAGCAAATCCCTACGCAGGTCAAAAATTAACTCTCAACAGAAAACAACAACTTGAAGATATCATAAAAGAAGAGAGAAAGATCATCAAAAAAATTCTAGGAGGAAGACATACCTAAGACGGTAATAGGGTACAATCAATTAAAACAATAGAAAAGTTTTCAAACATCGAAATTGATATTAGGAAAGGGGGAATGAAATTCTTTGGTCATCTCAGCTGACTACCAGAAAATCGAATGACGAAGAGAATAATAGATTATGTAACCTCAACTAAGAATTCCACACCTTGTCTAGATGAAATTCGAAAGGACCTAAATAATGCAAACATAAGATCAGCCGAAATTTGAGAAGACAGAAAGTAGAAAAAATGGGAAGTTATATCAGAGCAAGAAAGAAAAACAGTGCAGACCAGAGTGATCGGATGAGCGTAAACAAGCCTTTCTGGAAAGAATGAACAAGAAGGAAAGAAGTACTCAAAGAAAAATTGATCGAGTTATTTGCTTAACGTCTTCCATTTCTGGGAAGAATTCGACAACAATAATAATAATAATAATATATGTAGCCACTATAGTGGAATCATCTTACTGAGTGAGCTACAATGGGTACATTTTACATTATATAATGGCGGGTAATTAAATAAGAAAAACAACAAAGATTTGCGACTATATCTATTTTATTTTCATTTCAGCAATGATACATAGGCTGCATTACATGAACAACAGCAACAAAAACAACTGATTCAGTTTTTATTGCATTGCTCGAATAACTATTTCTTGTATGCAGTAAATTCAGCATGTATTTATCTCAAACTGATGGCAGTTTCTTTAGCTTCTGCTTTTGACATCGTATTGATGTACTGTTCTATATCATCTCCAGGCACAATATTTGTATGGAGATAGTTCACGATGTCTTTATACACAGTTTGAACTCAAGGGTATCTACGGTTCAGTCTTCCCAGCACAAAGGATAGCGCCGTCTCTAGACAAAACAAGTTTGTAACGGTGGGGTGCGCAGATAAGTGTATCGATCTCCAGATCCCACCACGAGTGTCACGCCGTCGTACAATGATGTTACAGAAAGTGTGAGACTCACACAGTAAATGTCCGGAGATGGAGAATACTAGGAGGTCATCTGTTAGTAGATGTAATTTTCTGCACGACATAATTCATCTCATTCCAGCTTCGTAAACCGCACTTTAACACTTCTCGATGCATTTTCAGTGTCTAACACAACACGCCAGTCAATGTCCACTGATGCTTCTACACTAATATTTAAGCCCTTTGAACCACTAGCTGTTAAATTATAAGTTGAAGTGAAAAGGAGTAGAGCGCTGGGGAAAATCGGCAGCCTGCCATCCACAAAATCTTGCAGTAACACCGGAATATGCTGGGGTAGTGCATACATCGGAGACCAGTCCTGACCCACGGCACAGTTCTTCTGAGAGTCGGCAACTTGCTGGCTGTCTAGATCAATCAGGGACACAGACAATGGCAGCTTTCTGTCCTGCTCCAGCAAGTGGGCTCTGTGTTCCACAGGATCCCAAAGTGCTGCTGTCGCTGCTGAACCTGACACGCCAGATTTCGCTGCAAGTCCCGACGAGGCGATGGTGGCTGCTGCTGGTTCAGACACCGCAGAGGTCACTGAAGAAAGAAGAAGAAGAAAAAGGAGAAGAAACAATAAGAATCCACAGACAATGACATAGAGTTGAACAAAGAGAGGGAACTGCCACATGTAGTAATATTAGCAACGACATGTAATGAGTATTTACTCTTACACTTATTCTGCGATGGAGAAGCAGCTGAGAATCTCGACTGCTGGCGATGTTTTACTGTTCTTCTTCTTCCAGAGACTGACTGAAACTGGGAGCAGTGAGCTATCGCACTCGCCTTATATCCCCTACTTCACGATCACGTGACTGCATATTAATTATTTATTGACTTCAGTAGCATTTCTATAACGATTCCCAATCAGCAATTTGCCTTGTAAAGATGGAGTTCTTGCACGCATCGGTGTTCCACAGACATTTGTAGAGTAAATGCTGCTTTGTTCGCAGATTGGTCCGACGGTGACCGACAGCAGTTCCGGCTGGAAAGGAAAGGAAATGGAGAAAGAACACGTTTCGACAAGAATTTCTCGGATGCCTTTGTTAGGGGATTAGCATGGCATCCAGTCTGTCAGTCGCGAAGCCGAGCGGATACCTGCACGTGGCACGTGATGTGTCACTCTGCAGAATCCCAAGCGAGCCGTGTGTGTTTTGGTGCGGGCCAGCACCGTGCGCGGTCCACCGGGCAGAGGATGGTGGACGGCGCGTGCTTCGCGATCAAACAATTTTTAGTGTTGTAATTACATGTGACGGGTGTTTCATGACAGTATTTCTTACGCGATCGGAATAAAATAAAGCGATGGATGTAAAAACACTACTGTCCTTTAAAATTGCTACACCAAGAAGAAATGCAGATGATAACCGGGTATTCATTGGACAAATATATTATACTAGAACTGACATGTGATTACATTTTCACGCAATTTGGGTGCATATATCCTGAGAAATCAGTACCCAGAACAACCACCTCTGTCCGTAATAACGGCCTTGATACTCCTGGGCATTGAGTCAAACAGAGCTTGGATGGCGTGTACAGGTACAGCTGCCAATGCAGCTTCAACACGGTACCACAGTTCATCCAGAGTAGTGACTGGTGTATTGTGACGAGCTAGTTGCTCCGCCACCATTTACCAGACGTTTTTAATTGGTGAGAGATCTGGAGAATGTGCTGGCCAGGGCAGCAGTCGACAATTTTCTGTATGCAGAAAGTCCCGTACAGGACGTGTAACATGCGGTCGTGCATTATCCTGCTGAAATGTAGGCTTTCGCAGGGATCGAATAAAGGGTAGAGGCACGGGTCGTAACACATCTGAAATGTAACGTCCACTGTTCAAAGTGCCGTCAAAGCGAACAAGAGGTGACCTAGACGTGTAACCAAAGGCACCCCATACCATCACGCCGGGCGATACGCCAGTATGGCGATGACGAATACACGCTTCCAATGTGCGTTCACCACGATGTCGCCAAACACGGATGCGACCATCGTGATGCTGTAAACAGAACCTGGATTAATCAGAAAAAATGACGTTTTGCCATTCGTGCACCCAGGTTCGTCGCCGAGTACACCACCGCAGGCGCTCCTGTCCGTGATGCAGCGTCAAGGGTAACCGCAGCCACGGTCTCCGAGCTGATAGTCCATGCTGCTGCGAACGTCGTCGAACTGTTCGTGCAGTTGGTTGTTGTCTTGCAAACGTCCCCAACTGTTGACTCAGGGATCGAGACGTGGCTGCACGATCCGTTACAGTCATGCGGATAAGATGCCTGTCATCTCGACTGCTAGTGATACAAGGCCGTTAGGATCCAGCTCGGCGTTCCGTATTACCCTCCTGAACCCACCTATTCCATATTCTGCTAACAGTCATTGGATCTCGACCAACGCGAGCAGCAATGTCGCGATACGGTAAACCGCAATCGCGATAGGCTACAATCCGACCTTCATCATAGTCGGAAACGTGATGATACACATTTCTCCTCGTTACACGAGGCATCACAACAACGTTTCACTAGGAAACGCCGGTCAACTGCTGTTTATGTACGAGAAATGGGTTGGAAACTTTCCTCGTGTCAGCACGTTGTAGATGTCGCCACCGGCGCCAACCTTGTGTGAATGCTTTGAAAAGCTAATCATTTGCATATCACAGCATCTTCTTCCTGTCGGTTAAATTTCGCGTCTGTAGCGCGTCATCTTCGTGGTGTAGCAATTTTAATGGCTAGTAGTGTACTTCCTTACAAGACCTGCATCTTCGCAAACAGCAGAGAATGATGACCAAGAGAAATCCAACCCATACAAACTGAATTTTTGTTAAATAATCCATATGCCCTCTGCTATGAAATTGTATTTCCTGAGATCCTTCCTATACACCACAGAGGCACCAATTTCCAGATAGGGGGAGGGGAGATGGGTGTGAGGATTGCTCCGTTTCCGCCTTGCGACAATGACAGCACTGTTTTCCGCGTCCCCTCGATACGCTCCTTACGCCGGTATTACAGTATCAAATTTCTTTGTCAAAGATTCGGTCAAAGATGTGATCAAATATATTTGACAAAGATCTTTGACGTGGCGCTAGAATGGGTATTACACTGTCATCATATTTTTCGTCAAAGTTGAAGATGGCTGACAACAACAACTTGTTATTAACCGCAGCAGTTGCACGTACCACAATTGAACTGTGTGCACATGCGGAAGAGAAGCGGGGGAAAGAAAGGGAACATACCTGGGTGAAGCCGTGGGTTTTACGACGACACGATAAAAGCATTCAACAAAACTTGTTGCGTGAGCATATAGTGGAGGACGTCAAGTCGTACATCAATCACTTAAGAATGGATGAGCATACATTTCTGTATGTGCTCAATGAAGTGTATCCTCATATCACAAAGCACAATATTCACTTAAGAACTGCTACATCTGCAGAAGACAGGCTCACTGTAACACTCCGAGTCCTTCCTACAGGAGAGAGTTAGGTTAGGTTAGGTTAGGTCAGGTCAGGTTAGGTTAGGTCAGGCCTCCAATCTTCTTAATCTATGTTTGTATTCAGGGTGCCTCGCGTTGTAAAGCGTCTCATCAGCTTATCTCTATTAATTTTGTAGTTGTCAGCACACATTAATTGTATTTACTGACAATGTTTATAGAGACACCACAGACGCCAGAATGCTGCAGCGGTGCTAGCGCTTCATGTGGTAATATGTCACATTGCAGTGAACAGAAGACAAGCGACTTCTTTGATCAAAACTACAGCGAGGCCCCTAGATTTGATCAAATATTGGACGACATTTGACAAAGTTCCCTATTACACCATCAAATATCTTTGACAAAGATCTTTGACAAAGATATTTGATAAAGAAATTTGATAGTGTAATACCGGCCTTATGGCCTGCATTGCCAGTGGTGCACCTGCCGCTCGTGAGTAGTTGTCACACGTTGATGTCGAACATAGGTGGTGGTCACACAAATGTGACTGGACCGTGTCTTGTTAGTGTTAATGGTGTCCTGTGTGCCCTGCCCCCACGATGTGAGCAGTGTGGACAGGGCGTGACGTGGGCTGGCGCGTGCGCAGAGCGAGCGCCTGCAGACGTCGGCCTACGGCTGCGGCTGGCCCGACGCCGGCGCCGGCTTCCAGCGCACGCTGCGCGTCGCCATGGCGCGCCTGCAGCGGCCCGTCTGCCTCACCGCCGGCAAGTTCTACAAGATCTCCCGCGAGACCTTCCTGCTGGTGAGTGCCGCAGCCCTTCCACACCTCGACGTAATGGCGGCGACCGTCACTGCGTCGCTCAAAGTCACTAGAAAACACTCCACCGCTACTGTACTCTCACTAGACGTTTTCGTAACTGCGCTAGAGTAACCGGCAGTGCTTCGCAGTTGCTAAATATACACAGACGGAATAAATTGCAATTCCGAAAAATAATTAATGTAGAGTAATGAAATTTCGGGAATACATTTTTCTAGGTAAATCACAGGTTCACATAAGCGCAAGATAAGTCATTGTGATGTGTCGGCAGACGTGCCAACACTGTTTTGTTGGAGGAGACCGAAATGCACGCTATAAGCTCACGCCGGCTGGCGTGAGGTCTGAAACAGGATACGTAATGAATGCTATAAGGAAAAGTACGTAGCTTCTGGGATACTTAACTTTAATCCACATTTGTAGAACATCTCTCGTTACTGTACAGGCTTTATAATCACAATATCAATTGGTAATGGCGCCTTGCTAGGTCGTAGCAAAAGTAGCTGAAGGCTATGCCAACTATCATCTCGGCAAATGAGAGCGTAATTCTCAGTGAACCAGGGCTAGCAACGTCGGCTGTACAACTGGGGCTGAGTGCTAGTCAGTCTCTCTAGACCTGCTGTGTGGCGGCGCTCGGTCTGCAATTACTGACAGTGGCGACACGCGGGTGCGTCGTATACTAGCGGACCGCGGCCGATTTAAAAGCTACCACCTAGCAAGTGTGGTGTCTGGCGGTGACACCACACATTGAAAATGTGAAATGCAGCTACATTAATAACTGCTGTTAACCGCCAGAATGCAAAGGTGCATGCACTGGGCTTTACAGGTGCCGGATGTCAGTTCTCGGAATGGAGTTCCACGCTTGCTTAGTCTGGACCGTGACGCTGGAGCCGTCGGCCGATGATGCCCCACATCACTTCCACTGTAGACGGATCTGGTGATCTAGCAGGGCAGGCCAGCATGTCGACACTGTGTAAAGCACGTAGGGTTACAACAGCGGTATTTGGGCGAGCGTAATCCTGTTGGAAAACACCCCCTGGGATGCTGTTCATGAATGGTAGCCCAACAGGTCGAGTCACTAGACTGATGTACAAATTTGCAGTCACAGTGCGTGGGATAACCAGGAGGGTGCTCCTGCACCACAGAACGGTCTGTGCAGGCTCTCGACTGGCCTCACTCTCACCAACATGCCGCCGTCACTGGCACCGAGGGCCAACCAGTTCTCGTTAGAAAACACAACAGACCTCCACCCCGCCCGCCAATGAGCTCTCGCTGAAGTCACAGGCAGCAATCCTTACGTCACACAACATGGCGACTGGCTTAGAACTATCGTTGAGGTAACCGAATTCCAACAGTTAGTTGTGTCACTGTGGTGCTGACTGCTGCTCAGACTGCCGCTCCAGATACTTTACGATGCACCAGAGCCGTTCGCCGAACACGATGGTAGTGGCTCGTGAACATCTGGAGGCCAGCCTTCTTGCGACTGTACATTCCCGTGAACGCCGTTGCCAGAAGTCACGTTCAGCGACTACATCCCTGCCAATTCTTGATGCAATATCGCAGAAAGAGCATCCAGCTTCTCGCAGTCCTATTACACGGCCTTGTTGAAACTCAATGAGGTGTTGATAATGGCGTCTTTATCGCCTTAAAGGCATTCTTGACTAACATCGACTCACCACGTCCAATCTCAAAAGTAACTAACCATCGCACCGTTGCAGCGAGTATTCAGTGCTAACCTGATTTTCATTCTCATTCTAGCGCTACTAGCACCACTCTTTTGTGACTGGCGTGAAATTTGAATACCCACCATCTTTCATGCGCACAAACATGCCTGCCAACTTTCCTTTAGTAGACATTCATATGTGGTGTGCCCCCCGTTGGCCTCAATGACGGCCTGAGCACTGCTGGTCACATTTTCGAGACATCTGAGTGTCTCTGGAGGAGTGGCAGCCCTTTATTGGTCAAGAATCGAAACCAGAGAAGCCTGTGATAGTGGACACTGGGGTCTGGAGAAAAATTGTCGTTCTAACTCGTGACAAAAGTATTCTGTTTGTTTTCAGGTCAGGTATGTGGGCAGACTTGTGAATTTCAGAACTATTGTTGTCCATAAAACCATTGTCTCAGTGATGTAGCTTTGTGACAGCGTGAATTGTCATGCTGATGCAAATAATCACCATACCTGAACTGTTACTCTACTGTTCACGGTACATAATGCGTTCGTATCCTTCCGCATTTAGCGTTCCCATAAGCGCAGTAAGGAACAATTTAACGTATTCTTAAGCACAGTAAGTGACCACATCCTAACCAGGACAAGTGCCTCACGCAGCAATAGCATCCGCTCTGTATTTCACACTTGGCGCTTTACGTGATGGCGAATAACATTCTCCACGCACTCGCCATTAGCTCGCCACACACAGACGAATTTTAGTGGCGGCCACAGATATTTTTGAACACCTGCAGGCCACACCTACGTGTTAGTGGGGGCACGACCTCCAGAGCGCTACCCGCAGTTCTCGGAACCGGCTGTCCGGTGGCGACACCTGCGATGGGCCTCTGCCAGTGGCTGGCGCCCTGCTCCCGTTACCCTGCAGTTTTTCTCACGTGATTTTAAGCAAACTATTCGGTAAAAAAATAGTTTTTACGTCAGTTATAGCTTTATATATCAGTTTCATGATGAAATGCCTGTCATTTCGTTGATGGTCATAGTTACTATGATATTTTGGATGCAATAACACACTGCGTGAAACTCGAATGCCTTGCAATGAAAAATAGGGACTGCTATGAATTCGCGTTTGATACATTTTAGACCATATGTTGCTATATATGAAATTTGGTTAATATACTGAATTTTTCTTTGAACTATGGAAGAGAAACCAGTAAATACTTTCGTTCGTGAGCGCACGAGAGTGGGATATGTAAAGAGCCCCTCATATCTGATGAACTGTTCGAGATATCGAAAAGAGATTTTGACAAATGATAGCACGGAATGAGGAAAATATTTCTCCGTATGGTAAACATGCAGAACTTTCTTATATGCCGCAGTATACGAGTAACTGCAGACTTTTGCAACGGGTTCATGTATTTTTTTTTTTTTTTTAACATTCGTCCATAGCTGGTGAAAAGGGGATCAGTAAGGCTTTGCAACAAGATAAATGATGAAACTTTTATACCGAGAATGTAATTTTTCACCACCTTTCGACCTAAATTGTCGTCATATCCTCGTATAATCGATCACTGTTCCGACATACTGCCCCAGCAGCAACTGCATTAGGCTGTTAGCGAGGTGGCATTGCGTAAAGTCCTTTTTGTTTTGCCAAGAGAAGCAAATTTTAACATTCAACAAGAGAGAACCGAAGTTTTAAATTTCACATTCGAGAAATCGTTCACACAGGATAATTGTACAAACACTTCGTCATTTGATCATCTGACAGAGTCCCGTATGGACGGCATATTATAAGCAAACCTGGCGTCGAGAAACAACTGGAAGATTTGGAAGCAAATAATCCAAAAGGTCCCGATGGAATCCCAGTTCAATTTTTCAAAGAGTATTCTAGCCAAATAGCTCCTTACCTGGCCTGCATGTATCGTGAATCTCTCGCCCAACACAAAGTCCCAAACGACTGGGAAACGGGCGCAGCAGAAGTTCGGTTCAGAACACCAGTACGAATCACAATACGGCTACCGATAACTGTCTCAGATTTTGGTAGCCTTCCTTCAGACCTCCGAAAAGCATCCCGCACAACATTCTCGAGCCAATCCCAAAAAGTACTCTTCGAATCAGGGATCTGGAAGTCTATTTCTCAGCTCCCACCATAAAAAGTTAAAATGTATCCGCCAGTGAGATACGTAATATGAAAACGGGAGGAGAGTGTGGCCACGTTCCCACGTCCAGACTTGTCTGTCGGAAATCCTGGAAATTTTGTTCGGCTTCACACACCGTTTCCACGGGAACGAATAGGAAATTTGCGGACATACGATTGGCTATATATTGTATTTTGCTTGAGAAAACCTGTCTGGAGACACAACGGCAAGTGGATAGCTGAGAACTCTACCCGATGTTTACTAACCGAGCAGAGATCTCACGCCTTCCTCCATCTGTTTGCCGTTCTGCTACTGAGGAAACCAGTCTTCCGTCCAGTCACTGATGGTCCATGTAAGCTGAGCCAGGAGGATTATCTCTGCAAACGGTCGTCCAACTACTCGAACGGCCCACTATTATGAGACCCTAAATGCCCGAAATCTCTTACGGAATGTGCAAAAGTTCCCCCTGTTTTCGACGCAGTGAAAAGGAGGTTCGCTGGTCAAGACCAAATCCACTTAGTGGAAAAACTACTACAACAATGTCAGGGTCGTGGGTTACCATAACTGCTACAAGCTACCCTCAGGCCATTCAGATAAACAACACGCAGTATAGGTGGAAAGTCGACAGATAAAACTGAATCGGAAAGTAAATGAAGTTAGAGAGTCTAGTAAGTAAATTCAGTGTGCGAACAGATTAACATATGAGGGGGAAGGCCTGAAACAGGCCACCGCCTCACAAAACTGAACTGCTTTGTTTCTCATTCGATAAGTGCGAAAATGATTTGAAAAGTCATAGTGAGTAGATAGTTTTCGCAACCAAGCTAGAGTATCTGAAGGGGCTAAAAAAACTTTACTTGATCGATTACAACATTTGCCTGGTACTCTCCAGTTGATATCTGTTTGAACACTTTTTTTGGTTTCTTGATGTTTATAAATATATAATATATTTCTGTTGCCATTAAATCATGACTGACAACGGAGAAAACTTTCAGAAAAACATAGAAGTTGGATTTAAAACCAACCAGGTTCTGTATTTGAGATAGAAAATTATCCAAAAATCAAAAATCCAGCATATTCGAATCAAAGCACGTTTCATTTTCGATATAAAAAATGATTTGCGTGTAGTTGTGATTATTTTCCTTCGTTGTATTTTCTACGAAACGTAAAAGTTGTGCATGTCTAACCTAGAACACATTCATTTGAGGCTCGCTTATCTGTAATAATGGCAACATAGCAGCAGATATCAGCAGCAGAACAGGGCCTTCGAACGAATGCTGTCTGTGTGGTAATTAGACTCTATGAGTATGTCCAAAAAGATTCCGCTCTACTCCTCTATCATCCGAAGGCCATATGCTCTTGACCAGGAAAATGTCAGTTAAATCAGCGCACAGGCACAATGTATTTAATCAACAATGCTTGAGGTGAATTTCAAAGATCAGTTATCGTGACCAAGCTTCTAACGGTGAAATGCTGGGAAGAAGTGGTCTACTCAGCCAGCACGAAATCATTGCTGAAAGAGCATTAAAGCTTACAGGGCATGTTCTACTCATGAAAGGTGCAAGAATCGCCAAATCGGCAATGTTGCGGAAACCAGCGGATGGGTACAGATGTATGCCTCTTGCAAAGGAAGTTCAGTGCACCGACATGAGCTGGGAGCTAGCTGAAAACCTGGCAGCTGATCGAATTCTTTGGAGGAAACTTGTTGCCCGATATGCCACTTACCATTGGACGAACTAAGTGTAATCGAGTAATTAATCACCTTGAAGCTGAACTGCGGTTAAGGTAACACTGCTAAACAGTCTTTATTCTTCCTTTTCCCTCTCCCTGCAGTTGTGATACAATCAGTGTCTGAGTAGGTGATGGACAGAAATGTGAGAAAACAGCGAGAAACGCATGCTTGAACAGTAATGCAGATACTAGAGAAGTGTGTTTCACCACAAACTGCGTCCACTGCACCTCCTCAACATGTCGCATGTGTCACTCGTGGTGAGGAGACTATTTTGTGTAGTTGCAAGTGCATTTCGTCAGAGTTAACTGGATTTGAACGTGGACAAATTTTTGGTGTTCGTATAGTGGGTATTTTCGTAACCAAGGTAGCCGAAGTGTTTGGTGTTTCAAAACGTATCGAGGCTTTAAACCGCACGCAGGGAAGGCGGGAAAACATATTCCGCCGAGTCACAACGCGGACGAAAACGTGTGCTGAGTGATCGTGACAGACGGTTATTGAAGAGGACTGACTCTGACGAAATGTCACGTGACGACAGAGCGAAAGCCTTTGCACGACTTAATTCGCACTCGCATACCGCCGTCAGCACCGAAACAACACGAAGGGGGCTCGATAAGCAGAGACTGCAGGGCACACCGGAATTCTGAAACCCCTCGTCAGTGAAGCAGATGCCTGCAAATACACTCCTGGAAATTGAAATAAGAACACCGTGAATTCATTGTCCCAGGAAGGGGAAACTTTATTGACACATTCCTGGGGTCAGATACATCACATGATCACACTGACAGAACCACAGGCACATAGACACAGGCAACAGAGCATGCACAATGTCGGCACTAGTACAGTGTATATCCACCTTTCGCAGCAATGCAGGCTGCTATTCTCCCATGGAGACGATCGTAGAGATGCTGGATGTAGTCCTGTGGAACGGCTTGCCATGCCATTTCCACCTGGCGCCTCAGTTGGACCAGCGTTCGTGCTGGACGTGCAGACCGCGTGAGACGACGCTTCATCCAGTCCCAAACATGCTCAATGGGGGACAGATCCGGAGATCTTGCTGGCCAGGGTAGTTGACTTACACCTTCTAGAGCACGTTGGGTGGCACGGGATACATGCGGACGTGCATTGTCCTGTTGGAACAGCAAGTTCCCTTGCCGGTCTAGGAATGGTAGAACGATGGGTTCGATGACGGTTTGGATGTACCGTGCACTATTCAGTGTCCCCTCGACGATCACCAGTGGTGTACGGCCAGTGTAGGAGATCGCTCCCCACACCATGATGCCGGGTGTTGGCCCTGTGTGCCTCGGTCGTATGCAGTCCTGATTGTGGCGCACACCTGCACGGCGCCAAACACGCATACGACCATCATTGGCACCAAGGCAGAAGCGACGACACGTCTCCATTCGTCCCTCCATTCACGCCTGTCGCGACACCACTGGAGGCGGGCTGCACGATGTTGGGGCATGAGCGGAAGACGGCTTAACGGTGTGCGGGACCGTATCCCAGCTTCATGGAGACGGTTGCGAATGGTCCTCGCCGATACCCCAGGAGCAACAGTGTCCCTAATTTGCTGGGAAGTGGCGGTGCGGTCCCCCACGGCACTGCGTAGGATCCTACGGTCTTGGCGTGCATCCGTGCGTCGCTGCGGTCCGGTCCCAGGGCGACGGGCACGTGCACCTTCCGCCGACCACTGGCGACAACATCGATGTACTGTGGAGACCTCACGCCCCACGTGTTGAGCAATTCGGCGGTACGTCCACCCGGCCTCCCGCATGCCCACTATACGCCCTCGCTCAAAGTCCGTCAACTGCACATATGGTTCACGTCCACGCTGTCGCGGCATGCTACCAGTGTTAAAGACTGCGATGGAGCTCCGTATGCCACGGCAAACTGGCTGACACTGACGGCGGCGGTGCACAAATGCTGCGCAGCTAGCGCCATTCGACGGCCAACACCGTGGTTCCTGGTGTGTCCGCTGAGCCGTGCGTGTGATCATTGCTTGTACAGCCCTCTCGCAGTCTCCGGAGCAAGTATGGTGGGTCTGACACACCGGTGTCAATGTGTTCTTTTTTCCATTTCCAGGAGTGTAGGAAAAACCTGGGCTGCGGACCAACGGGCGAAAGTCATTTGGTCGGGTGAATCTTGTTTCACACTGTTTCCAGCTTCTGGATGATTTTCCGTTCCCCTACTAGAGACATTGTGTCTAATTTTTTTAATAAATATCGTATTATAGACTGTACGTAGCAACAACGTCGTGACGTAACTACAGACAGTAGCAGATCTCTAACCGCGTAGGACTCGAATATTCCCTACCATCTCTCTTCTGCAGTCATCAGGATTCGAAACGATAACTCTACTTAGTTCCCTCACTTCTGGTGCAAAGAAGTTGCTTTTAATTTTATGTTTTGAACTGCTCAAGTCGACCTGTTCAGTACTAGCTGGAGTCTGATGCTGGAGTAGGGAAGCCAGTGAAGGAAGGTGTCATCGTAGTGGGTACCAGGGCGCGTCGGCCTTCATGCAGAAGAGGCCACATATGAATCTGGATGCGATGTGTAGCCCGTCTGCATCATATCGCAATTGCTTTTCGGTCGGAGCATCGTGCGGCAGTGGGAGGAAGTGGGTGTTGCAGGAAGTGTAAGAAACTACAGCCAGTCAAGCTGTTAATGTGAGGCGCTGTCATTTTAGACATCTGTGACGTGTGTGGCGTTCTGCTTACTTTGACAACTAAAATATTGTCGTGTATGCGTACGATGAGTGGCTTACCGTTTCTCATGTGTGTGGCGTTACTCTGACCTGACTTTTCTGCTTGTATAATTGTATTTTAACGGTAGAATTTAACAGTTTGTAAGCTAATACAGACTTTGTGCTCAAATGGATGTTTGATCAACAGCATCACCAACAAAGAAGGCAATACAGGAAACCTTAAGGATAAAAACGCGACTCGAAGAAAAATATACAAATACAACGAAGAGCCTAAGAAACTGGTACACCTGCCTAATATAGTGTAGGGCCCTCGCGAGCACGCAGAAGTGCTGTAACACAGATGTGATTGCCTGAAGTAGTGCCGGAGGGAACAGACACCATGAATCCTGCAGGGCTGTCCATAAATCCGTAAGAGAACGAGGGAGTAGAGATCTCTTCTGAATAGCAAGCCATCCCGTTTTTTTCTTTTTTTTCCATCAGTCTACTGACTGGTTTGATGCGGCCCGCCACGAATTCCTTTTCTGTGCTAACCTCTTCATCTCAGAGTAGCACTTGCAACCTACGTCCTCAATTATTTGCTTGACGTATTCCAATCTCTGTCTTCCTCTACAGTTTTTGCCCTCTACAGCTCTCTCTAGTACCATGGAAGTCATTCCCTCATGTCTTAGCAGATGTCCTATCATCCTGTCCCTTCTCCTTATCAGTGTTTTCCACATATTCCCTTCCTCTCCGATTCGGCGTAGAACCTCCTCATTCCTTACCTTATCAGTCCACCTAATTTTCAACATTCGTCTATAGCACCACATCTCAAATGCTTCGATTCTCTTCTCTTCCGGTTTTCCCACAGTCCATGTTTCACTACCATATAATGCTGTACTCCAGACGTACATCCTCAGAAATTTCTTCCTCGAATTAAGGCCGGTATTTGATATTAGTAGACTTCTCTTGGCCAGAAATGCCTTTTTCCCCATAGCGAGTCTGCTTTTGATGTCCTCCTTGCTCCGTCCGTCATTGGTTATTTTACTGCCTAGGTAGCAGAATTCCTTAACTTCATTGACTTCGTGACCATCAATCATGATGTTAAGTTTCTCGCTGTTCTCATTTATACTACTTCTCATTACCTTCGTCTTTCTCCGATTTACTCTGAAACCATACTGTGTACTCATTAGACTGTTCATTCCGTTCAGCAGATCATTTAATTCTTCTTCACTTTCACTCAGAATAGCAATGTCATCAGCGAATCGTATCACTGATATCCTTTCACCTTGTATTTTAATTCCACTCCTGAACCTTTCTTTTATTTCCATCATTGCTTCCTCGATGTACAGATTGAAGAGTAGGGGCGAAAGGCTACAGCCTTGTCTTACACCCTTCTTAATACGAGCACTTCGTTCTTGATCGTCCACTCTTATTATTCCCTCTTGGTTGTTGTACATACTGTATATGACCCGTCTCTCCCTATAGCTTACCCCTACTTTTTTCAGAATCTCGAACAGCTTGCACCATTTTATATTGTCGAACGCTTTTTTCCAGGTCGACAAATCCTATGAAAGTGTCTTGATTTTTCTTTAGCCTTGCTTCCATTATTAGCCGTAACGTCAGAATTGCCTCTCTCGTCCCTTTACTTTTCCTAAAGCCAAACTGATCGTCACCTAGCGCATTCTCAATTTTCTTTTCAATTCTTCTGTATATTATTCTCGTAAGCAGCTTCGATGCGTGAACTGTTAAGCTGATTGTGCGATAATTCTCGCTCTTGTCAGCTCTTGCCGTCTTCGGAATTGTGTGGATGATGCTTTTCCGAAAGTCAGACGGTATATCGCCAGACTCATATATTCTACACACGAACGTGAATAGTCGTTTTGTTGCCACTTCCCCCAATGATTTTAGAAATTCGGATGGAATGTTATCTATCCCTTCTGCCTTATTTGACCGTAAGTCCTCCAAAGCTCTTTTAAATTCCGATTCTAATACTGGATCCCCTATCTCTTCTAAATCGACTCCTGTTTCTTCTTCTATCACATCAGACAAATCTTCACCCTCATAGAGGCTTTCAATGTATTCTTTCCACCTATCTGCTCTCTCCTCTGCCATCCCGATATGCTCAATAATGTTTGTGTCTGGAGAGTTTGGTGGCCAGCGGTAGGGTTTAAACTCAGAAGAGTGTTCCTGGAGTCACTCTGTAGCAATTCCGGACGTGTGGGGTGTGGTATACTCCTGATGGAATTGTCCAAGTCCGTAGGAATGCGCAATGGACATGAATGGATGGAGGTGATCAGACAAGATGCTTACGTACGTGTCACCTGTCAGAGTCGTATCTAGACGTATCAAGGGTTCCATATCACACGCTCCACACCATTACAGAGTACAGAGCCTCCACCAGCTTGAACAGTCCTCTGTTGATATTCGGGGTCCATGGATACATGAAGTTGTCTCCACACCCGTACACGTCCATGCACTCGATACAATTTGAAATGACATTTGTCCGAGCAGACAACGTGGTTCCAGTCACCAACAGATCAATGTCGGTATTGACGGCCCCAGGCGAGACGTAAAGCTTTGTGTCGTGTAATAATCAAGGGTACACGATTGAGCCTTTGGTTCCGAAAGCCCATATCGATGATGTTTCGTTGAATGGTTCGCACACTGACGCTTGTTGGTGCCCCAGCATTGAAATCTGCAGCAGTTTGCGGAAGGGTTGCACTTCTGTCACGCAGCCGAAGCGAGAACGGAGATTTGATGTTTTACGGGATTCCTGATACTGACAGTACACTCGTGAAATGGTCCTACGGGAAAATCCCCACTAAATCGCTACAACGGAGACGCTGTGTCCCACCGCCTGTGCGCCGACTGTAACTCCACATTGAAACTCACTTAAATCCTGATAACCTGCCCTTGTAGCAGCAGTAACCGATGTAACAACTGCGCCACACACTTGTTGTCTGATATAGGCTTTGCCGACTGCAGTGCCGTATTCTATCTGTTTACATGTCTCTGTATTTGAATACGTAAGCCTATACCAGTTTATTTGGCGGTTCAGTGTAGCTAATCCCAAGGCTCGATGGTGATCCGTGTGACGGCTGCTCTCTTAATAGCTATCGAAAGGAGCGAAGTGTGTTGTGTGCTGCTACCATAATTTCATCCTCTTTCATCGGCACAACATCACAAACAAAAACACAAAGCCAGACTCTGCTCGGCCCTGTCAGGTTTTCTGTACACGAAACTTCTCCAGTTGGTGACTGAGAAAACCTATTGTATGTTCCGGCCAATAATGCTCTTCGGTTTTCCCTTTTGTCCTGAACATTACAAATCTTTTAAGGCGAAAGTGAAATGAAGCGGATCTCTTAACGTTAAACTTGAGTAATTAATTTAAAAATCTGATTTCAGGACGTTAGTGTTGCTGTACACTGGACCACTGTTTCAGCTGCTGAATGGCTCCTACTCGTACTTCGCGCTGCTGCACCAGATGAACGAGCGCTAAGTGGTGGGTGCCGGAGGGTAGGGGAGGGCCTCTCCTCTCCCCTCCTCTCCCCTTCCCACCCCTCCCCTGCCCCCCACCCCTCCCCTCCCTCCCCTCCATCCCCTCCCCTGCCCTCCCCACCCCTCCCATCCCCTCCCATCCCATCCACTCCTCTCCCCTCCTCGCCACTCCTCTCCCCTCCTCTCCCCTCCTCTCCCCTCCTCACCCCTCCTCTCCTCTCCTCTCATCTCCTCTCCTCTCGCTGCTCCGGCCGGCACTCCACGCTTGCAGTGCGCTACGCTTCTTCACCAGGACAACACTACTACAAGCACCGAAGGCTACGGCTTAACGTCCCGTCGACGAAGAGGTCATTGGAGGCCATGCTCGTTTTGATAGAAGTATGAGGAACGAAGAAATGCGTGAACTTCCAAAGAGACCGCCGAGCGTTTGGCTTAAGCGAGTTACGGAAAGTGCAGGAAGCCTAAATCAGGGTGGCATGAAGCGCATCTGAGACCACGATATGAATACTGTGTGCTGACCAGGGATCAATCTCGTCATCGTAAGAGCCAAAAATGTGGTTCTGATTCCTTTTTAAAATTATCTGTGTTCGCTAATTACATCCCTTAACTTATGGAAGCAAGTTCATAAATATTTTTATGCCACAAAACAGAATTCAAGTTAGAAATTTTGGTAAGAATTGAATATTTATGTTGAAACAGCTCTTATACCGTTAACAGTAGTTTTGAAGACCGACATTTAGTCTATTCTGTACTGAACATTATTCGTCTCAAGCTCCATCACGGAGCAACTACCAAAAGTTGCCGCTGAATATATGTTTATTGTTTTCTTTTTATCTAACAAGTAGCTATGAAATTTTGATCCGTTACTCCAGAATACCACCTTTTAACACAAATTTCACCAAACGAGACAGAGTGCGTACAGTAAAGTAAGTCGAAATTGTGTATTTTTGGTTGATGTTACAAGGCCAGATCAATCATCCACACCATTTCCCCAGCAACTACTGAAAAGGCTGCTGCCCCTCTTCAGGAAACACAGGTTTGTCTGGCCTCTCAAAAGACTCTCCTCAGATGTGGTTGCACCTACGGTACGTATATCTGTATTCCTGAGGTACCCAAGCCAGCTCACCAACGGGAAGGTCCATGGTTCACGGCCGAGCCGAAAAAAATGGCGTTGTATTTTCTCTCTAATGACTTTTATGTCGACGATACCTTGTAGCCCAGGTTTCATTCATTTTTCTTTTCTTATTTATCTTCTAATTGCAGGTTCATTTAGAGAGTTAAAGACGTAAAAGACACAGTCACAGCTTCTAGAATTAATTGTCAAACATTTCTTTTTATTTGTTTCAATAAAAAATTGCACCAGTGTCATTGTCTTGTCTTCATTTCTCATGCGGCCTTACAAGCTTGCTACTCTCTTTTAGAATCTGGACTTCAGTAAAAATGGCAAGGTACTGTTAACCAGAACACAGGGAGCAAGTTGTGATCTAAATGACAACAGATTTATTCATCCTTAACATCACAAGGCAACAAAAATGACTGCAGAAACGTCACACTAACATTTTTATTTCACAAACGGTTTCACTAACATGAGGTCTATGTTGCACAAAGTGATCAGCTGTGGACCGACACATGACGTTAACCGGAACACTAATCGCTTTATACACTCCTGGAAATGGAAAATAGAACACATTGACACCGGTGTGTCAGACCCACCATACTTGCTCCGGAGACTGCGAGAGGGCTGTACAAGCAATGATCACACGCACGGCACAGCGGACACACCAGGAACCGCGGTGTTGGCCGTCGAATGGCGCTAGCTGCGCAGCATTTGTGCACCGCCGCTGTCAGTGTCAGCCAGTTTGCCGTGGCATACGGAGCTCCATCGCAGTCTTTAACACTGGTAGCATGCCGCGACAGCGTGACGTGAACCGTATGTGCAGTTGTCGGACGAGCGAGGGCGTATAGTGGGCATGCGGGAGGCCGGGTGGACGTACCGCCGAATTGCTCAACACGTGGGGCGTGAGGTCTCCACAGTATATCGATGTTGTCGCCAGTGGTCGGCGGAAGGTGCACGTGCCCGTCGACCTGGGACCGGACCGCAGCGACGCACGGATGCACGCCAAGACCGTAGGATCCTACGCAGTGCCGTAGGGGACCGCACCGCCACTTCCCAGCAAATTAGGGACACTGTTGCTCCTGGGGTATCGGCGAGGACCATTCGCAACCGTCTCCATGAAGCTGGGCTACGGTCCCGCACACCGTTAGGCCGTCTTCCGCTCACGCCCCAACATCGTGCAGCCCGCCTCCAGTGGTGTCGCGACAGGCGTGAATGGAGGGACGAATGGAGACGTGTCGTCTTCAGCGATGAGAGTCGCTTCTGCCTTGGTGCCAATGATGGTCGTATGCGTGTTTGGCGCCGTGCAGGTGAGCGCCACAATCAGGACTGCATACGACCGAGGCACACAGGGCCAACACCCGGCATCATGGTGTGGGGAGCGATCTCCTACACTGGCCGTACACCACTGGTGATCGACAATGCATGTCCGCATGTATCCCGTGCCACCCAACGTGCTCAAGAAAGTGTAAGTCAACTACCCTGGCCAGCAAGATCTCCGGATCTGTCCCCCATTGAGCATGTTTGGGACTGGATGAAGCGTCGTCTCACGCGGTCTGCACGTCCAGCACGAACGCTGGTCCAACTGAGGCGCCAGGTGGAAATGGCATGGCAAGCCGTTCCACAGGACGACATCCAGCATCTCTACGATCGTCTCCATGGGAGAATAGCAGCCTGCATTGCTGCGAAAGGTGGATATACACTGTACTAGTGCCGACATTGTGCATGCTCTGTTGCCTGTGTCTATGTGCCTGTGGTTCTGTCAGTGTGATCATGTGATGTATCTGACCCCAGGAATGTGTCAATAAAGTTTCCCCTTCCTGGGACAATGAATTCACGGTGTTCTTATTTCAATTTCCAGGAGTGTACATGTGAATCCGGGTTATAGCACAAAAACTGCGCCACCCTCAAGCCTCTATACTCTACTATTCAAAAAAGATAAATATGGTTCGAAAGAACAGGGTGCTCAGAAACATATATTGGAGCCCTACGACATAGCAGCGAATACTTTACCCTCCTGCACCACGATGCGTTCGGCAACTGAAGTCATGGGCGACCGCAATCTGATAATTATGGCGCGCACCCGAAAGATGGAAGTACACAGTCTCGCGTTCGGTTAATTTTGAACGCAAGTTCTTCCCTATGAGTTTCTGAAACCCCAGTGGATTCCAGTGTGCAGGTGGACCCGTTTGCTGGTCTGGCAAACAAATTTGACTCAGTGCCGCAATTATGCGTAACGGAATATGTCAAATGTTTAGCCGGCTGACTCTAGACAAATAAGTACACCCACGCATCATTCGTTGTGTACATGATGCTAGAAGCAGTACGTGTGACGGTTCAGAAGGTGACTGGCACAGGCTCTAAGTGGCACACTAGCAAAGGACACAAGTCTCACTGTTTATGTAGAGACCTGCAGTTCTTTACTAGCGAAGTGCCACTACAAGAGTGATCTTCTCCTTCTGTACACTTTCCTCCTCAGCTCGGTAACAAAGCACATTTACATCTTATACTTCCCCCACTTTAGCACACGCCAATCATGAGCTGGAGCTCGGCATTCAAAGCTGTGAGAGCGTCCATTGCTCTGCATACACCGATTTGATCAAACAGAGACTTTAAAGTTAACTGGGGGGAAAGGAAAAAAGATTCAGCTTCTTGGCCTCTTTCCCACACATTTTCGCCTTGTCTTTAACATGACCAGGATGGAACCACATACCTCCTCAAAACCTTATTATCTCCGCTACTGCGTCAATTTGTAGGTTTCCAAAGAACGGCCATAAACTCGCTAAAAGCCTTGTGTTTCACCATTATGTTTTGACACAGTGTCTGCGCGACTGGGCGCCAATGATCTGTCCCACGGCAATTCACAGAATGGTCTTAGTTGTCTCATTGGCTTCTTGCCTAACAAGGGCTGATCCTCTGCTTTATTGACGGTCTGCAATGGGCTGGCCATTGCAGGGGTGACTTCTCGGCGCTAGTCAGTCTACCTGGACGCAGATGCCGACCGACCAGCGCCGTCCAAATGTGTGTGCACAGTGAGACCGCAGGACTGGCCTGCCTGGAAATGTATTCACGCAGATTCCGCGGAAAAAACATGCTTCCTTCAGCCCTCAGTGGCCGTACGTTTTTACTGCAGTCGTTCAAATTGGCACCCTGATCCTTTGAGCGCAGATAAAGCTTACCGCTATTCCTTCACTAACACACAAGCAAGAGCGTTAACTACTGCCCACAAATTTCACCATGAAGTATGAAGTCAGATCGTAATAAAGATCATCTTCCCTAAGAACATGAAGTGGCATGACACTGAATCAGAAGTGAGAGTGCCCTGCAATCTCTCACAACCTCCGTGTTTCTCTCAAATTTGTGCCTGGGGAATGTCACACTTCAAAAGGTTAGTATGACACAGAGCAGAATAAATTGTGACACATTGGTTGGATCATTATCAAAGAAATAAACATGAATCAATCTTTGTTCACCATAAATGCCAGCATAATATTATACCCTGTCTTTACCACATTCAACCAGGGGTCATCCATACACTCTCTGCTGTATGCCACAAAATTAAAGTGGGAAATAAAAATGTGATGGGCGTATGATCAGGTCAAATTCTTGAAGAACCAGACTTAAATTACAATTTCTAAACGGTTACAGTGTCATGCAGACATTTATCTATTCATTCATTCTGAAATTGGGGCCAGAGAAGGTTAGTCCCTAACCTGAATATAATATTGTTGTCTTGATGATTCTCTGCCCCATGGAAAATTATTACCGCTGCTTAATTATACACATGGTTCCATTCATTCCTTGATAGAATATTGAATACAAACGCTCTGACATTCACCCAATATAAAAGGTTCTTAGTTTACATTTAGCATGTGTTATCTTCTCAGCTTATTTCTCTAAAATGTGTCAGTCTGATCCTTAAGTACAAAGATATAAGTGTCAACACAACAAACCAACATGTGATTGACATAAAACAAGTGAATCTTTACACAAATCTAAAAAATATTACATGGGTTCATTAACAGAAAATAAAACTTGATAAGAAACATAGAGAGTGTACGTAATCTTGTAAAACTGAAAGCAGCAAGGCACATATAAAACATATGCAAAACAAACACACATAAAACACTTAATGAAAACAATAACCTTCTTACAGATCCCTTCTCAAAGGTCATTGGGGAGTCCGATTTTTTTTAAAAAATTTGCAATTGTCATGTGAAAACATTGCACTATACGATTGTTTTTCTCAAAGCTTTTAGAAACGCTTTTCCCAGTGCATGGACAGGTAGGCAAAAGATATGTTATGTCATCGGATTCATACACCATGAAGCAACCAAGTCGGCTTGCCGATCGTTGTACATGTTATGAACAACTCGAGCGAGGTTTTCTGAACAAATTCTGATCAGCTGAGCTTCAGGAGAGGCTTCGAAAAATGGTGTTCGAACCAGAACCGTCCAATTCACAGGAAGGTAATCTTCGTCACTACTTTGAGAAATATTTGAGCATGGTACGTTACTGGGATGATCCTGTGTCTTCGCGAGACGTAATCCGTGTGTTAAAAACACGACTACCATTCCACATAAGGGAAAGTTAATACAGGTACCAGATCATGATGTAGAACAGTTTCTTTCGGTCTTAGATTCATTTGATATCATTAATGAAAACATGCGAAGTGCGTGGAATAACAGTTAGGCACGCCTCACTCAGAACTGCAAACGGTGCAGGTTAGCCAATCTAATCCACACGCGCAGAATAATGTCAACTGCATGGCACAGCAGAACATGCAATCATATCTAAACGTGTACAATAACAATGGCACGTTTTGAAATGGCGGCAATCCAAACAAAAAACGAAAAGCCGATAAAAATAACAATCAATGTGGAAATAACCACAATCACGGTCAACACAGCACGCTAAACTCACCGTTCAAAACAATCCGCAACCACAGTATTACGGAAACAATTACGGAGATGGTGGATTTTCATACTTTAGTAACCAGTAAAGTCACTGGCAAACACGAACAGGTGTTACGCAGCAAAACAGTAATTTAATGAATCCTTATCAACCAAGTAACAATAATAGGACAAATCGAAACACGACACCACAAACCGGTTACCGGAGAAGACGATATCCGACTGTAAATATTGTGGAGGTGTCGAGTGAAGTCCATCCTCCAACAACCACACATTCGACAAACAAAATAAGGTCACAGCAACTCAACCGCAGGTGGTGACTGTGAATGCGTGTGGGGGGGGGGGGGGGGGGGACGATGATCAGAATCAGAATTTTTATTGTCCCATAACATAAAGAGTTAAATCACAAGATTTGATATAATAACAGACATGTTTGAAGCACCGAATGAAAAACAGTACACAAACACAAGTATAGCTATGGATGTAAACAAACCACACATACTATGCCTTAGGAACACTCACCATGCAAGTTTAACTGACGAGCTGCTTGAGGATCATACTTCGTGCCGATCACCAGTAAACGAGATGGTGTTACCAACGACTAAAGGCACTGTAGGTGGCATACCGACGAGTGTTATGACTGATGCGGGAGCGGCGATTAGCGCCGTATCTCACAATTTTTATCAACAAATGTTTGGATTAGCATCGATACCTGAGGTTCCGGCTCAAAAACGCCAAATCTTGACGTCGGTTGGATGAAAATCAGACAGGATAAGTAAGTAAATATTTGTGACTATGGAAGTAGGAAATGCTACAATCGAATGACCGTTCCTTGTTGTAGAAAACCCAGTCATAACTTGCCTGATTGGCGTACGTTTATTAAGAAAGGACAGTTAATTGACTTCCCAAAAGGTAAATGTTTTATTAAGTACAACGGCACCCAGATCGACATCAGTCTGGATAAGCAGACATTGAACCACAGTAAACATTGTTCGGGATACAAGATCCAGTTAGTATGTGGACAAGATGACACTGCTAGAGCGAACCTGTATTTGATCATGAAGTGGTAAACCCACTATTCCTAATTAATGATAAAATAGATAAAACTATAGCTATTAACATGCAACAACAAGAAACACTACACAAATTATTGCTAAAGTACGTCTACGTATTTACAAAGAAACCATGTGTGATCAATACGTGTGTATACAGGGTGTTACAAAAAGGTACGGCCAAACTTTCAGGAAACATTCCTCACACACAAAGAAAGAAAATATGTTATGTAGATATGTGTCCGGAAACGCTTACTTTCCATGTTAGAGCTCATTTTATTACTTCTCTTCAAATCACATTAATCATGGAATGGAAACACACAGCAATAGAACGTACCAGCGTGACTTCAAACACTTTGTTACAGGAAATGTTCAAAATGTCCTCCGTTAGCGAGGATACATGCACCCACCCTCCGTCGCATGGAATCCCTGACGCGCTGATGCAGCTCTGGAGAATGGCGTATTGTATCACAGCCGTCCACAATACGAGCACGAAGAGTCTCTACATTTGGTACAGGGGTTGCGTAGACAAGAGCTTTCAAATTCCCCCATAAATGAAAGTCAAGAGCGTTGAGGTCAGGAGAGCGTGGAGGCCATGGAATTGGTCCGCCTCTACCAATCCATCGGTCACCGAATCTGTTGTTGTGAAGCGTACGAACACTTCGACTGAAATGTGCAGGAGCTCCATCGTGCATGAACCACATGTTGTGTCGTATTTGTAAAGGCACATGTTCTAGCAGCACAGGTAGAGTATCCCGTATGAAATCATGGCTGTGATCGAGGAAGTACAGTACATACTGACGAAACTAAAATGAGCTCTAACAAGGAAATTAAGCGTTTCCGGACACATGTCCACATAACATTTTTTCTTTATTTGTGAGTGAGGAATGTTTCCTGAAAGCTTGGCCGTACCTTTTTGTAACACCCTGTATAGCACGGAAGTTAAACTTAACGAAATCTTTTGTTATAACACAAGATTCCTCTATCCAAGCAGCCTGCGGTGCGTGAAGAAATCAAGCAACTGATTAAGTGGAACCATCAGTATCACCTCATTGCAGTTCATTATTAAATGTAATCAAACCAAACGGAAATATATGCTTCGTTCTGGATGCACGTGCGATCAACAAAAACATCGTGTCACTTCGCACGAAACCAGAAAATCTCGAAGAACAATTGCAGAAATTTTTAGGGGTAAAGTACTTTTCAACTGTGGGTTTAAAAAATTCGTTTTGGCAAGTACCGTTAAGCAAAGAGTCAAGGAAGTATACTGCGTTTATTTTTGGTGGCCGCAGTTAGCAATTTTACGTACTACATTCGGAATCATTGTAAGTTCAGGTGTTTTCATTACTGCTCTAGACGCAGCTATAGGCACCGAATTACTGGAAAAGGTAACGTTGTACGTTGATGACATCCTTATAGCCACACAGCCATGGAAAGATCACACATACATTTTAGAAAAGACATTACGTAAATTCGCACAAGTTGTTGTTACAGCAAATCTACAAGACTCCAAGATGGACCGAAGTGAAGTAAGTACTTGGGACACACAATCAGTTGTGAAGGGATTAGACCAGATCCCAGTAAATCGGATGCAATTAAGAATTTTCCTTACCCGCGTACCAGAAAATAAATTACTCAACAACAAATACTTTCTGGCACTTTTAAAGAAGACTCATGCTTGAGTTTGGAAGAAAAAATGTACAAGAGATTTTAGCAGAATAAACGAAGCATTGGTAAATTCAAATATTTTTGAGTCATCCTGATCTAAATGAAAATTTCTGTATTGCAAGCGATGCATCTTGCACGGGGCTTAGAGCACGTCTTTTTCAGGTAACAGGAACTGGGGATAATTATTGGTTTTGCTAGTCGAACTCTAAGTAAGCGCGATCTTACTTATTCAACCACAGAGTTTAAAACCATGGGAATTATATGGGCTTTTAAGAAGTGTAACTATTATATTTTCGGAAGACATGTGAAGGTATACACTGACAACTACGCGTTAACCTTTTTATAATGACATGCAATCTCGTACATCCACGATTATCGCGATGGGGAATGACGTCGCTCAATTGATTCGTTCGAAATAGTACACATCAAAGGTAAAGACAGTGTAACTGCAGACGCGTTGTCAAGTCTACCTCAGGGACATCTCATGATGTAGATGATCTGGAACACACGAACGATTATCTCATGGTGTTGATGCAGTACAAACACTGCCGTCAGTATTATCTAGACTTGTATAGGAATATGTGAACACCGTATAAGGCTGACAGTAGGTGAACAAAGTAAGATGGACAATAGCAAACAACCCTGACCATCCTGCTGTAAAGCATTATAAATTACATCAGGAGGTTTTATTCTACCGTCGACGTTCAGACAGTCTGTATTCGAGATGAATCGGAAGCAAATCTAATCTGGCATACACATTTAACTTGGGGGCATTATGGCACAAAGAAATGCATGCATAAACTAAACACTTTCTGTTATTTCACAAACATGCCGAGGAAAATTCTCGAACTTATCTAAACATATACTATTCGTCAAAATGCAAAGCCTGAGAATCTAGACTGTAAACTAGAATGGCATCTGATTGTTCACAGTAAACATAAAGAAATCGTAGCAACAAGCATAGGTGGACCGTATCCTAAAAGTAGAGGCGTTGTCAGGTATCTAATCGATCTCTATGAGCTTTCGTCAAAACATGTGAAACTGTATGCCGTAAAATACGCGACTACCAACACAACCCTTACGCGGGTTAGTACAGATTATGGCGAACCTGTCGCCATCCCTTCGGACAATGCATCATATTACACTGGTTATAAGTGAAGAAAGTTTTTTAAAGATAATGACATAAAATTATCCTTATCTCAAGATTTAGCCCTCAATCTAATCCGTGTGAAAGGGTATTCAGGGAACTAAACCGTTCTATGCGAACATAAATATCAGGGAATCATTCCAAGTGGGTGAACTATTTGTTTCTTTTTGAGAACGTTTACAATAATTTGCCAACATATGGCTCTAATTATACATCTACAGAAATTATGTTAGATGTAAAGGAAAGTAACGAATGGTGTGATCTCCTTCCGAAGATTCCTGGACAACCGAAATCCTACGACACAAGACACGACATGTATTAACTACCCTAGCAAATAACGGGGACCATGGCCTTTGTAGTCTGCTCCCTTCAACCCTACAGACCAACCAACCAGCAAATAACGCCAGAATCAGAAAAAAACGAATTTGAGAAAACTATAAAACGCACTCAGGAATTTACAATAGACATCCAAGTACTTTTGCGTACTCACCCAAAACCTTGTGCATTGGAGCGACGTAACGCCAAATGAGCGCTTCTTTATGAAGGTCCATATGTCATTGTTCGCATTCCACATGCTGGGTCGTATTTTTTACAAAATCCTAGAACAAACAAAGTAGTTGGATTATACCATCATAGAGATTTACCTGAGTTTCATATAAAAGCGTAAACAAAGTCGTTAGGAGACAAGCAGGTAAGTGACAAATGATGTAGATGAACGAATTCATTACACAACACTGGAAAGTAGATTACGACACGCAAACACATTAAGTGCTGTACCTTGTAACTGGATTTAGAGCAATTTTAATTTTTAATTGAACTATAGTATTTACTTCATAGATATGCACTTGAGGTCATGAGTTGCGCGGCTTGATCTTTCTTGACGAAAGGAATAATACCGAAGAATAATACAAAAGAGTTCCGTTCGTCTTGTAAGGATAACTCGTACTTCACGCAAGTGCACAACTTCGAACTTTTCCAATACTTCCTAACTATTACATTATGTATATACTTATTCCAAATGCATCGCTGGGCCCATAGCCTGTTAGAGTCGGCACAGGTGAATAAGCAATAGTGAGAAAAACACATTTAGTGCCAGTAACTATATTTGCACTTCGAGGTAAAATAGATTGAACACAACAACCAAGGAACATTCAGTTACATACGTAAAACTCAGAGCGTACAATAGCACCAGAGAGGTCTACCATTCCACATGATGCACTTTGCTGCCGTTTCACACGAAATATATTGTTCACACAATCCAACAAGGTAAAAAATATGGAACAGTGCGTAAATTTAAGTGAATCAGTGGGAACAATATTAAAACTAATGAAAAAACTCACAAAAGACAATGCTGAAACAAAAGAAAAACTCGATAATGTACAACATGCTACAAATTCTAGGTTAGGAAAGGACCAATTAAAATCTGCTTATAACCCAGGAATATCCAGCGAAAATTAAAAAAAAAAGAAAAAAAACAAGCAGTTAATGTCCTCAGAAAAGGAACAAACTGCAGAGACACTCGGTGAGCCCGCGAGAAATGACGTAATTTGAAGATCGCAATTAGCCTCTACTGCAATACACAGCGAAAAAATACGCAGCAAAAAAACACTGCCTACGCAAAATGAAGTTAGTGGGGAGACACTGAGTGAGCCTAGAACCTCACGGAGCGTCAGCGAAATAATTCAACATTAAAGAAACAATAAAAACATTGTGGGAAACACCGAGAAATCTCCAGAAAACGAACATTCATGTGATCTCCAGACTGATTGTTAACAAGTTCGTCACAAAAAAGGAAAGAAAGTACGCTTTTATGACCCAAACAATCCACCCATGACTACTAATCAAATAAATCCATCTGCGGAGTACAAACAGCCTTATAAAACCACACCTCAGAGCTCTAGACAAAATGAAAACCTCGAAATACCCTTTCTTATATCTGCTACACCACCAGCTAGAAATTTCAATGTTAGAAACAGGCAAACAAGCATAATAGGCGCAGGCGAAAAACAAGAAGAACTGTACGGAGAAAAAAAGACATGATTTCATCTAAGCAAAGTTAAAAATAGCACAACAACTGAAAATGAAATCAGTTTTCTATGTAAAACGTTCCCTGGGTTCCATAATTTTGAAGCAGAAAAACTAGGTCCAAACAGCAGTTTCAAAATTGGAGGTGACTTCGAACTAAAGGAAAAAATAATGAACAGTTCTATAATGCCTAAGAATGTAGTATTACGGCGTTTTTTATTCCGGAGAACATTCAAGGCAGTAGTACGATAGAGCCTACTATTGCAACTGTAGGTCAACAAAACTGGAATCAAAATAATGTATCCATAGTTTCAGCTAGTGTAGATGTTCAATGTCTACGAAAAAAATGTGATCTGTTACATGCATTTATAGAAGATGCAAAGCCAGATGTGATATGTGTATGGGAGTACTGGCTCGACAAATCAGAGCGTCAAAATTACAGATGCATAGAATACCTAGAGATGGTGAGCTCATGGTATCGAGAAACTACCATTCATGGAGGCGTGTCTGTGTATGCCAATAAAAATCTCAACATTAGGGATGTGGACCTGAGAAATTACTGCCCAGATATGGCTGGCTTATAACTAGTAGATATCAATATGATTATTGTTTCAGTCTACCGTTCACCAAATGGAAATTTCGAAAACTTTATCACTAACTTCGAATGTTCTTTACGTCACATAACACACCTTAGCAAAAAATTGCATTGTGTGGCGATCTTAATGTACACATAGGTAAAAATAGTACAAACGAGAGAGCGTTCTTGAATTTAGTAAATAGTTATGGTCTCTTTATAGGAAACAGACTTCCAACTAGAGGTGATCCTCCCTCGACACCATTATTACAAATTTAGATAACTGGAGCTACAAAATAAATGTAGTTGATGCAATGATAGCAGACCACAGTGCATTAGTCACGAAACTGCAAACGAAGATTCTGGGTAACCAACAGATAAATACATGGCAATCAGATTATGTATTTCACAGAAGGGTAGTGCCAAAAGAAAAACGAGACACTTTCAATGGCTCACTGTCCAATATAAACTGGCAGCAATTAATTACAGAAGCAAAACGCAATGATGCTTTAAATGTTCTTTTCCAGACCATAAAAACTAAATTTGATAAGATGTTCCTACTGATACCAAAGAAAAGCCACACAGGTAAAGCACAATGAAAACAGAAAATAGTAACTGCAAAAACATGGTACTCACCTGAGATAGTCAATCTAAAAAACATTATCGTAATGTGGAATGACTGTGCCAAAGCAGCCACAGAACCAAATAGTTACTTAGAGGCCAAGAGATTTTACAAGAAACAAAACAAAAAAAACAAAAATGTAGAAGAAGCTAAGAGGAGGGGCAATGATAGATTCATAAGAGAAGCCTATAATCCATACAAAGCAGCCTGGACTCTAGTAAATGAACATAGGAAGAAGCCTACTTCCTCCTTCCTCTTCTAATGCCTGCAGTCCTGAAGACTTCAATGACGACTTTATCAAAGTTATAGAAAACACTGTTGCTGAAATCCCAGACAAGATTATAGATCTTGCTGTTTACTTACCAAATAAAACTCGCAGAAAATCTGAAACATGGAAAAAAGTACATGCAAATGACTTAGTGAAAATGGCAAAATCTTACAAAACTTCGGAGAGTCAAATTATCTACGGGATGTCCTGTACTGCCCTAAAGAAAATTATTGGAGAAATAGCACAGCCATTAGCAACAGCTATAAACAACTGCCTATCTGCAGGAGTTTTCCCAGATTTCTCGAAACTTGCAAGGACAGTATCAATTTACAAAAAGGGAAAGCCAGATAATGTGTCAAGATTTAGGCCAATATCAATCATTCTTATACTAGCAAAAGTCATTGCATCCATCACGAAAGATCAGACTAACTTAGTTTGAAGAAAACAATCTCTTCAGAGATGCACAGCACAGCTTCCGGAAGGGAAAGTCCTGTACCATTGGAGCACTAGACTTATTAAGCAAAGTAATGCAGGCATTCGAGGAGAGAGAGTTTTTAGCACTCAGACTGTGCGATTTAAGCAAAGATTTCGACTGCATCCCCCACAAGATCTTGCTCAAAAAACTAAAATGCTATGGTGTGGGAGGTACAGCCCTAGCTACACTTCAGTCTTACCCGGAAAACAGAAGGCAAATTGTTTCAGTCCAAGGAGCAACATCCCAGAAACAGAAGGTAGAACACGGCGTGCCAAAAGGTTCGGTCATAGCCCACTCCTCTTCCTCATTTTTGTAAATGATTTAAGTGAAGTTGGTGAGACACTACAATTTGCGGACGACACCACTCTTTTTACCAAAGGGGAAAATTCTGCCCAAGCAGTCATGAAGTCTGATGTACAGCTCGAAAACTCTAAAAAATTGTTCATCGCCAACAATATGAAAAAACGAAGAAAAATCCTAGCGTATGGTATGCAGCCTTAGAAAAAACACGTACTCTAACCATATAGAATCTGTGAAACTGTTAGGCTTCACAATAGACCACTAACTCACATGGAATGGACACACTGTGCATGTATGCAAGAAACTCTCTCATGTAATATACCTCCTAAGACGATTAACAAAATAGATTACAGACCAGTTTTTGATAACTGTCTACTATACTTAGTTCCACAGCCACATTTTGTATGGATTATGGGGTCATTCGGCAGCCTGCAAGGATGTGCAAATACTGCAAAACAAGGTAATAAATGGTAATAAATGTGCAAAATCGGCCGGCCGGAGTGGCCGAGCGGTTCTAGGCGCTACAGTCTGGAACCGCGCGACCGCTACGGTCGCAGGTTCGAATCCTGCCTCGAGCATGGATGTGTGTGATATCCTTAGGTTAGTTAGGTTTAAGCAGTTCTAAGTTCTAGGGGACTGATGACCTCAGAACTTAAGTCCCATAGTGCTCAGAGCCATTTGAACCATTTGTGCAAAAACAAATATAAATGAGTGAATACTACCGGTGTGAGAGGAGGGTGAAATGTTCTCAGAAACGCGACGACAACTCACCTGCCAGGTAACGCATACAAAAAACAGGGGTCGACGCAGAAATTCTATCACTCTTCCACACAGTCCCGCAAAGAGCAATTGTGTTACGGCACTTGTCTCTAAATGAAGCCACCACGAAGGCTGCCAGATGGATATCGTTGTGTGGGTGAGTTATTCTGCAAAAAAAGGTGTATCCTATAGAAAACACTGTACGTAAAGCATGAAATTCTCATGGATTATGAGAAAACACTACCTTAACAATGATATCGAATAAACAGTTAACTTCATAAACCCTGACCTTAGAACGATTTTAAGGGTGTCTGGGCACTTGGCAAATTTGTGTATGATGGACAATTTGCAGTCATCAAAAATCATTAATGGATGACATCAGTATACATATTGCAAAAACAAGCAGCATTTATAATGTGTGTAACAAACGAATTGTATTTATTTTACTATTTGTTGTATATTTGCCTTTTTATTTCTATGTTACAATGTATGATTTCCTCTTCTATTGATGATCTTGATGTAACAAGCCAAATGTTTAACCCGAATGACAAAGTTGCACAGTGTATTGTGGAAAGCCTGACATACAGTGAGCTACTGTGCATGTCAGAGACAGTTGAAATATGAACGTTGCGTGACGTCTGTGATGTATGCTGCTCTGCCTCAGACTAAAATAATGCGCCTAAAGCGCGGAGCGGGAATTTAAATACAATTATTGTATAAAAATGTGAGAGAGAACTGATATTTGTATGTTTTTGAAGATTATTGTCAACAGGCCTTAGAAATATGTAGTTCGACTGTAGTTAGACACTCAGCCTCACTATTAAGGGGACAGTATAAAAGAAAGACTGTATGGGATAAATATGCTGAATAGCAGCAAAGATTAATTTATATACATGAGACAGGCCATCCCGATCACCTGATCTTAATCCGTGTGACTTCTGGCTGTGGGGCTGTCGTGTTCAGTGTTCCGATTGCAAACTTAGCTGCATTGAAGGCACGCATTGCGCAACGCACTCTGAATGTGAGGCGGGAAACACTTCGATTAGTTGGGGATCATGCTTTTTCTCGATTTCAGATTGTTGCAGAAAATGGTGGACAGGATACTCAACGTGTTTTGCGATAGTCACAAGGAAATTAATAATCCGATTTGATTTTGATTGGCACTTTTTATGCGGTTTTTGGCCTCGGGACAGTTAAAAACCGATTTTTCCCATCTAATGTGATATGACCTTGCCGTGGTGGATGGGCTTACGTAATTAACAGTATCACACCTGTACACCCATGCACACTGAGTAGTACAGTTTGTTTAACGTCAAACGTACACCTTAGGCATTGTTGTATGATTCGTTTGTCATTTGTGGTCGACCACTATTAAATTATGATGCTTACAGCGCCATCTATTCTACGTTTTGTAACTATTTATTTTTCTTCTGCCATACTTCCCCCCCCCCCCTTCTCCGATAATATTCCGCTGCAATTTGACGTCGTTCTGACCAGTGGTGTTGTTTCTACAGCGGTTTGAAAGGTTAACCTTAATTATAATCACCCTGTATTTCGCAGCAGTCAGCCCAGACCATTAATGTAGCATTATGTCGCTTCACTAATATTTCATCTGCGGTCTCGTATTGTAGTATGTGTCCTTTCAGACCACCAATCTGTGTCTTCTGAATATCGAAGTCTGATGTTTCCTCCCACGACCATGGAAATTCTAATTTGCATTGTCATAACCCGAACCTGTAATAAGTATAATTATGTTATTTTAACAATAAAATAACCTTTTAGTTCACTCATATATTCACATTGTGAAATACTGAAATTGTCTCTAAGTGTAAAAAGGACAAATGTGAGTTCAAACAGACGAACAATGTCACCACGAAAGGGCTGATGTAACTAACTGTACAGAGTTCAAACAGTAGGCTATTTAGTGCATAATGTCATAAATGAATGAACACGTGATGGCACAAAAGTAGTGAAAGTTCACAGAATCTTCAAAACTAAAGTAATCTACTATTCTTTTGCTATCCACAATGACTTCAGTGATTGGTACCTGCGTAATGATCCTGGCCATATAAAAAGTTTTCTAATCTATCTTTTGTGACAAGGTTTCTTTTTTTAAAAAATCAGTAGCTGTTAGGAAGTGTAGAGTTATCACAACATGTGGAGGAGAGGAGTGGGGAAATACAGGTGGGTGCATTGGCAGAGGGCTGCAGAGAAACAGGATGCGAGATGAGAATGAGGAAGGGATGACAGAACAGAAGGCAGAAGGGGTGGAAACTGTTGGGTGGAGGGTGTGGGGCCTCACAAACCAGGTACTGCAAAGACGCATCTCTGTGATACAGACATCCCAGAACCACCTCTGCTCCCTCCGCAAGATACTGCTACTCTGCAGTCCATACTCTATACATCACATCTCTGATACTGAATCCCTTGCTCTCCAGCACCTGGAGGAGCATGCCAGACACGACCTCCATAAGTTATCCAACATGCTGACATCCTACTGCTGCCTCAGGGCACTACTATCCAACCTCTACTGTACCCATAGTGTTCCTTTTCGTCCACCCCTCGTAGCAGCTAAGCCCTGCCCAGCTGACCTTTTCAACTTGCCTTATCCTCCAAAACTCCCTACCAACACACCACCAAATACAGATCTAAAACATCCTGTTGTTAACCTTTCCACTAAGACCCTCAGCTCCACAGAAGTTTCAGGCCTATCTGAAGGTCACCTTTAGCCCTGCGCCCAAATTTAACTATGTTAGACTTGTCAAAGACTTACTCTTCTTCTTCTGATCCCTGTGATGGAAGCACTTCTTTGCTGCCAATCCTTCCACCCAAAACCACTCTAAGTACAACACTGAATCCTACCCCTTCCATTTAATACCGCCATCCAACCATGATCCTTCCCTTCCACCACCTAACAACCCACTGGTTATCTTCCAGAAATTCCTTAGTTCCAAATTAGCTTCACCATCCTTGCTCAGGTCCCTTCCTCAGAACACCAACCTTTCAGTAGAAGAAAGAACACAGCCTCAAAACAAATCCTCACCTATTCATACTACCTGCAGGCAAAGGTTACACCACAGTTGTTATGAATCTCACTGACTACCTGGCAGAAGGCCTCTGGCAGTTTTCTGACTCCTCCACCTATAAACTCTGCCAGAGTGATCCCATCCCAGTAGTCCAACACAAAGTATGATCCCTGCTTAAAACCTTAGGCCCTTCCCAGAACATCTCCCCTGAATACATTTACCTCCTCATCCCTATGACACCCTACACATCCACCTTTTACATGCTCCTCAAAATCCACAAACCCATCAATCGCATTACGTTATTGTGTCACTGCTGAAAGACTTTCAGCCCTCATTGACCAACACCCCCAAACAATTGCCCACAATCGAGCCTCCCACGTCAGACACCAACCACTTCCTTTACCAATTCCCCACTACCTTACCCCTTTACCTCCTAGATCCCTACTCACCACTATTGAAAGCACTTCCTGCCAACATCCCTTATGTCTGTGGTTTTACTTCTATTGAAAACAATATTTCCCAATGTCATTCAAACTCCAAACCTACTACCTCATTCCTCATATGCATTACTAACTTTATACTAACCCACAACTACTTCTCATTTGAAGAAAAGGCATATAAAAAAATCAACTGCACAGCAATGGGCACTCATATGGTATCCACCTATGCCAACCTTTTTATGGGCCATCTAGACGAGACGTTTCTAGCTTCCCAAAACAACAAACTCCTAGTCTGGTATACATTGATGATATCTTCATGATCTGGACTGAGTGTGAAGACACACTATCTTTGTTTCTTCACAAACTCAACAACTTTTTTCCCATGTGCTTCACATGGTCGTCCTCAACTCAGCGTGCCACATTCCTAGATGTTGGCCTCCTCCTCTCTGCTGGCTCCATCTGTACCTGTGTCCACATTAAATCCACCAACAACCAACAGCACCTGCATTTTGACAGCTCTCATTCCTTTCACACCAAAAAATCCCTCACATACAGACTCGCCACCAGAGGACAGTGGACAGAGTATCTGTAATGACAAAAACTCCCTGCTCAGTATACTGAGGGTTTCACCAAGGCCTTCACAGACAGGCACTACTCCCACACCTAGTCCACAAACAGATCGCACATGCCACTTCCAATCATGCATCCAATCCTCCCATCAAGGAGTATCCCCTTCATCACCCAGAATCACCCCAGAATAGAACAGCTGAATATTGGGGCAGGGCGAGTTCTGGCCCGAAGTACCGTTATCTAAGACGGCGGCGATGACGTCATCCAAGATGGCGGCCATGACGTCATTTAAGATGGCGGATTTTGGCAGGAAGTTTGAATTTTGGCAGAAAGATAGGTAAATTGGGCTACCTCCACTAACCTCACCTCCCCCAGAAAAATGGCAGGAAGTTCAAATTCCAACAGGATGATGCATCACACCATGGTTACCTCTACTAACCTAAGAAAATGGCGGGAAAATAGTTGAATTGGGCTACGCCCACTAACCTAAATCATCTGACCGCCATCTCATCCTATGGATTGATGGAAATAGGTGTTGAGCTGTGCTGGAAATAAGTCTTTATTATTTTGCATGCACTATATTATTTAAACAATTAGAGACACTACCACCATATGGTGTGGTCACCAAGGGATCCAGATTCCAACTGACCTAGTACACACTACAACCACGAGATGGTGCTGTCATCCCTCCAATGACATAATCCGAGATGCTGGGGGGAAATGGCAGTAAACAGTGTGGTCGCCATGGGGTCTGGACTCCAACTGACCTAGTACAAAGTACCATTGTCAGAGGGTGCTGTCACCCAAGATGACATTATCCAAGATGGCAGGAAACAGTGTCTCTATCACAAGGCCCAAGTGGTCTAATACACAGTACGACCACGACGACTTACGTACAGTCGGTGATGTAACCCAAGATGGTTGGAGGGGGGGGGGGGGGGGGGGGAATGGCGGAAAAAGGAGTCTGCCTGTGCTGGACATAAGTCTTCATCTTCCAGACAGTGTCTCCAACACAAGATCTAGAGTCCAACTGACCTAGTACACAGTACTGCCACCAGAGGGTGCTGTCATCCCTCCTGTGATGTAATAAAGGATGGTGGTCTGGAGGGGGAAAATGGCGCCAAAATAACTCATCCTGCGCTGGGCTGCTGGAGAGAGAAAGGAAGGAGTGTACTTTATTCATTTTGGAACAATTTATTTAGGGATAGAGTATATTTATCACACTGATACAAAACACACACACTGTCATGCTTGGGGTCACACCACAAAGCCCACAGATCTGTAAATTACTCCCAAATAACGCTCTGCAGACATGCAAACAACTCCTAATTTATCTGATTAATTTCAGCACAGACATGCAAACTCGTCCTAAATAATGCAGTACACAGATGTGCAGACACGAAATCAACTCATAAACTGTCCAGATAATGCACAGCACAACCCACAGACCCGCTCGCAAAATAATTAAACTGAAACGCTAACAATATATGCAGACACCACACGCCACCCCTGTCCACTAGACTGCACAGGCGGCTACCAACAGCCCCACGAAGTGGCACGCCCGTCGGCTGTCAGATCACACACATGGGTCCATTTGGGTCCCAAATGCATGAGATGGCGACATCCCTTTCATACTTGGTACCTGAGAAATTCCTCTCGAAATACGTGATCATGTAGGCGCCATTGATGACGCAACCGGAAAGGAGCAAAGACCTATTTACAGAGTGCAGACACTCCAAAGTGGGCCCCGAATGCGTGTGTTTGCTGCTACTGGTGTGAATCCTCCCTCTACCTGTGGTCCAGAAAAGAGCTAATTGCCGAGCAATGCTGCAGAAACCCATTCCAGAATAGCACAAGCTGCTTTCTCCCTAGCGATTCTAATGGACCATGCATGACATGTGGTTGATGCAACACTGTGCGTGGCTACATACCATCGCAAGTGCATCTAGCAATGTTGTCAATGTTATACTGAAGCCACATGGCTATCTAAAATAATAAAAAAATGTTGAACTCTAGTAAATTGCACAGTGTCCCAGAAATACTTAAAGTGCGGCTTTTGTAGGAGTTTTATTGATGTCTCAGCTTGTATGCACGGAAATTATTGTCCTAATGAACCTGTTTACGAAAATAGCGCCGAATGACATCAAATGTACTCTTCCTAGCGGTTCTAACATGACATTCCCTCCATCACGTGACACCCTACCTGCTTTCAACAATTAAGCCACCAAATTACTGATGCCGCCGGTAGTGAAGCACCGTCCACCTTTTCTTTCTTTCTGCAGATGAGACTTTCAGAGGTAAAAACTATTTTACACGGATTGCCATATTGTACCAACAATTAAACCCTGCAAAGTGCCCCTACATATCGTCAAATAGGGAAAGACTCTTACTCAATTACACTGCTCTCCCACCGAGGACAGGAGCTTGAATATTACAACGGGAAACCGACCTGTGGGCCATCAATTTATCACCGCGTATCCTACATATCATCAAATATGGAAAAGACCCTACTCAACTACACTGCTCTCCCACCAAGGACAGGAGCTTGAATATTAGAGCGTGAAACTGATCTTCAACCCAGCAATATATCACCACCCACCATCTTGATGTAGTAAACATACAATTCATATCCTTCACAATACAAAATCAGCCATTTTATATCATTTGTACATATGAAGCAAGGACAGACAGCACAGTACGTATACTCGCACCAGTAGATATTTACCGCAAGGTCGGGAGGGGGGGGGGGATGGAGGGGCATCCACCCCTGACGCTTGAACGAGTGCCCTCAGTGGATCGAAGTCACCCTCAGATGTATTCTACAATTTCGGCCTCATTTCCCTCTGTATGTCAGTGTATATGTCTGTGCCACCGAAGGCTCCCAGGACCCAGACATACAGAAAACATAGCAAATGCTCTCCAAATGTGGAGGTGGCTGCATACAAGAAAGTACAGTGCTATACTATGCATTTGAGATAGGTGTTGGCAGCTGTGCTACATTTACAAGCAATTTTAGAACACAGAACAAGAGGTTATATCATGATCGCATGTATTGATCTGACATAAAATCGATAGAATTGCAAAATGTCATGGGGATAAAGGTATATATTGACTGAATATACACCAAAATGTGGGGAAACTGAGGAAGTACTCGCGTATCTTCTGGTTTGCACAGAATCATTTATACATGGGAATAAGTACGTGGCAGCAAGAGAAATCCGAGAAAACGTTGACATGTAAGTGAACTAAAGCAGGGAATCAGTCACTCTTTCTTCCATTGAGGCGGCATTCAACTGTATGTCCATTAATGTAACAGTGATACATGTGAGTTGACTAATGTATTTGACGCTTTTCAGGAAGAAAGAGAACCGTCTGCCTCTGAACTTCTTGCATCTGCGTTAAAGGAGAACAGTGAATGGGCGGGGTAGTCGTTCGAGATGGAACTGTAACATGGTACGGTTTAGTGGAGACTGATGGTGCATTCTAGAGAGGTAGAAGTTGCTGCAGGTCAGTTTTTCCACTGTTCTGTCTGGATGAATCAGTCGCATGACATAGAAGGTGTTGTGTCTAGACAAGACAGCCTAGACACAATGAGAGAAAGCCGAAAGGCATGCGCTTAAACTCACGCAGGCTGGCGTGAGGTCTGAAACAGGATACGTAATGAATGCTATAAAGAAAAGTACGTAGCTTCTGGAATACTTAACCTTAATCCACATTTGTAGAACATCGCTCTTGATGATACATTAACAGAATCTCAATATCAATTGAATACGGCGCCTTGCTAGGTCGTAGCAAATGTAGCTGAAGGCTATGCTAACTATCGTCTCGGCAAATGAGAGCGTAATTCTCAGTGAACCATGGCTAGCAACGTCGGCTGTACAACTGGGCAGAGTGCTAGGATCTGGCTCTAGACCTGCCGTGTGGCGGCGCTCGGTCTGCAATTACTGACAGTGGCGACACGCAGGTCCGACGTATACCAGCGGACCGCGGCCGATTTAAAAGCTACCACCTAGCAAGTGTGGTGTCTGGCGATGACACCACATTCCTCCCCCGCAAATCGGCGGACGGTTGTGTTATAAGGCTTCCGCCCGCCGTGGGGAGGACCCCATGTTGACGTATGCGACGAGGTGGGGAGCCTAACAACAGGCGAGGCTGTGCCACCTGCACCCGGCCATTCGGTCCGAGGGGAGCTAGGAAACGCCTGAAAACCTAGTCCAGGGTGCACGCCAACATGAGGCGTAAGCGCCCGTAGGTAGTCAGGAGGGGCCGAAGGGTCGACCTCCATCGAGTCGGAGCATCTGACTGGCGATGAAGACAGAAGGTCCGGAGCGGGCAAGAGTTCCATGGCGGAGGACAGCTGGTCACAGGAAGCGATCAGCGGCGCGTGACCCAGAGAGGCGCCCGGCGGTTGCAGCGACGTGTCCACTGCGGGCGGCGCCGGCGGTGGAAGGCAAAGTGGCAAGGCATCGTTGGTAACACCTGGGGATGAGGCGAGCCAGTAGATGGGTCCCCAGGGCGCTGACCGGACGGCACCGTCGCTGAAAGCAGACGGAGAGCGGCAGAACCCGGGCGACGACAGAGGCGCAGCTGATTGAGATGCCGACGCACCTCACCAGCGGCCCCCATAACCAGATACGTAGCGCGGCCGAGGCAGCGAAGAATGCGCCCTGCGAGCCAACGCCGTGAACCGCGATAGTTGCGATAGTATACAACGTCGCCAGGAGCAAAAGCAGGTGGCTGCCGCTGCACAGGAACCTGATGCGGCGGATGCAGCAAAGACATCAAGGTTCGATGAGGATGACCATGGAGCAACTCAGCCGACGAGTGACCATCGCAGGGCTGAGAGCGATACGAGGACAAAAAGAGCAATAACGCGTCCTCCCGAGAATGCGACTCTTTCAACTTCAACATCTGTGACTTGAAAGTCCGGATCAAACGTTCAGCGGCACCGTTTGACTGTGGCGAGAACGGCGCGGACATCAGATGTTGAATACCATTGGCCTTGCAGAATGACTGAAATTCTGTGGTCATGAATTGTGGGCCATTGTCGGAAACAATAGTCTGTGGAAGACCTTCAATGCAAAAGATAGTGGACAACGCTTGGATGGTGGCAGAAGACGTCGTGGAAGACATCCTGACAACAAAAGGAAAATTACTGAAGGAATCGACCAGAACCAACCATCGAGCATTCCAGAATGGACCAGCAAAATCGATGTGTAAGCGTTGCCAAGGGGAAGTGGCTGTCGGCCATGCAAAGTATTTCCGCGGTGGTGCGGATTGTTGTTCGGCACACGCCGTGCAAGAAGAGCACATATTCGTAATCGCGGCATCGATTCCGAACCAAGTACAGTGCTGACGAGCAAGTTGTTTCGTTCACACTATACCCCAATGGCCTTGGTGTAGAAGCGTTAAGCCGGCTGTGGTGGTCTAGCGGTTTTAGGCGCTCAGTCCGGAACCGCGCGACTGCTACGGTCGCAGGTTCGAATCCTGCCTCGGGCATGGATGTGTGTGATGTCCTTAGGTTAGTTAGGTTTAAGGAGTTCTAAGTTCTAGGGGACTGATGACCACAGATGTTAAGTCCCATAGTGCTCAGAGGCATTAGAAGCGTTAAGACAGAGGACTGTAACGAACGTGGGACCACGACCCTGGACTGATCAGTATCAGAACGCAACAACAAAACACCACGTCGTACAAAAAGTCTCTCCTTGTGAGCAAAAAATCGGCGAACCAACGGATCCTCGATTCGTGACTTTGACAAAGGCCATTGCGTAGCAACAAAACGCAAAACGGTAGCAAGGACAGGGTCTGCAGCTGTGGCTGCTGCTACACGACGAAAATCAATTGGAAACGATTCTACCACGTCATCGGTTTCCGCATCAATGAACATGCAAGCAAGTTTGGAGGAATCGAGTGCTCTATCCTCAGCAACAGGCAAACGGGACAACGCATCGGCGTTTCCGTGCTTAGCAGTGGACCGATACGTGATATCGTAGCGGTACTGCGAGTGGAAAATAGACCAGCGAATGAATTTCTGCGCTGTACGTGGAGGTACAGGCTTGGTCGGATGAAAAAGCGATGTCAAAGGTTTGTGGTCTATGATGATGGTAAAGTGACGACCATACAAGAAATGATGAAACTTGGTAACACCAAATACGAGAGCCAAAGCTTCTTTCTCGATCTGTGAATAATTTCTTTACACTGACGAGAGCAATTTGGACGCGAAGGCAATAGGGCGATCATGCGAGCCATCTTTGTGCGCAAGTACAGCACCGATCCCGAAATCCGAGGCATCTACCATCAACAAAAGGGGTTTCTGGGGATCGAATGGCGTAAGGCAAGTATTAGAAAGCAACGCCGATTTCAGCTGGCGAAAGGCGCGTTCGCATTCCGCCGACCAGACGAACGGAACACCTTTACGGCGTAAGCGATGAAGCGGAGCTGAAATGGAAGAGGCATGGGGGATATAGCGATGGTAATAATTTATTTTACCCAGCACACTCTGTAGCTGCTTCAAATTCTGCGGCGAAGGCAAGTCTTGTATGGCTCGGAGGTGCTCGGGACTGGGATGTATGCCTTGGGCATTGAGTACATGTCCCAGATAAGGCAAATCTCGAGCAAAAAACACACATTTGTCCTTCCGCAAGCGAAGACCATTTTGTCGCAAGACCTGAAATAATGTTCGGAGATTGGCTAAATGTTCTTCAGCCGTCTTTCCGGAGATCACAATATCGTCCAGATAGTTTGCTGCAGTAGGGACCGACGCACAAACACCTTGTAAATATTGCTGAAACAATGCAGGGGTGGATGCACACCCGATAGGCAGTCTTTTGAATCGATACAAACCAAGATGCGTGTTAACCACCAATACGCGCTGGGATTCTTCGTCCACCGGTATTTGCAAGTACGCATCTGCGAGGTCCAACTTCGAAAAGTATTTACCCGGGCACAGTTTGTCAAAAAGATATTCCGGGCGGGGTAAAGGAAAAGTAGCAGTCACAAGTTGTGGATTCACTGTTGCCTTGAAGTCCACACAAAGTCTCAACTTTCCGGAAGGTTTTTGCAAAATTACTAAGGGTGAAGCCCAGAGAGAAGCCTGCACACGTTCAATTACACCTTGAGATTCCAAATCGTGTAATGTTCTTGCGACCTCAGCACGCAATGCGTGGGGAACATTGCGTGCTCTGAAAAATTTCGGTTGCGCGTTGACTTTCAGTTCTAAATGTGCTTGATAGTTCTTAGCGCAACCAAGGTCCGGTGCAAAAATGTCTGCAAATTCTTCACACAGACGAGAAACACTGGCTGAAGGCACAGTCTGGTTCACTGATAGGACCTGATTGACTATAGACAACTTAAACAACTGAAATGAATCTAAACCAAACAAGTTCACTGCAGAAGAAGAACGATGGACGTAAAATGACACAAGTTTTGTTTGTCCCTTGTATGTTGCAAGAAGGCTGCACTGTCCTAACACAGGGATATGCTGTCCAGAATAACTATGTAACTTAACATTTGCGGCACGCAACGGAGGTTTGCCCAGCTGTTTGTACGTGTCTTTATTGAGCAATGAAACTGCAGCTCCGGTATCGAGCTGGAATGGTATCACGTTGCCATTAATTTCCAAGTCTACAAAAAGTTTATTGTCCTGCTGACGACAAGAGCGACTGTTTTGTGCAACGGGAACAGACACTGGTACAGAATCACTTGAGACTTGCCGGGATTTCCGTCGACGTCGACGCACACTTTTTGTGGGACGAACACAGTCACTGTTAGAAAGAGTAGCACTGGATGGAGTGGCATTAACTACATGAATTTCCATGGGCGAAGGCTCACGAGCCCGAGTATTCTTGGTTCGATACCCATTCCGGCGCGAAGCAAAGGGCCTGGAATGATTGTGAGTGTCCAATCTAAGCTTTTTCTGGTAAACACTATGAACATGACCTTTCTTATTACAGAAAAATCAAATAGCCTGGCGTGACGGGCAATTCTCACGCGAATGTCTAGTAGCACATCGCGGGCATGACTTCACTTCATTTGCGTGCTTGCGCGGCACACGTGGCTGCGTGGACGTCTGAGCAAAGTCAAGTGTGTCTTGCCTATCCAATATGTCGATCACTTGTTGAAGGGAGGGATTGACTAGTTTCAAAATCTGTTCCCTTATGCGAACATCAAAAACGTTCTGTGCAATTGCATCATGCACCATAGTATCTGAATAAGGGAGTCCACATTCACACTCAAAAGCACAATCCCTAGTAAGGCCTTGCAATGTTGCAACCCTCTCCCTATTAGTTTGACCGGCTGTACGTTTTGTACGAAAGAACGTATACCTTTTTGCAAACTACATTAACTGATTCTTTGAAATAGGCATCTAAAGCAGACAAAATTTCTTCGTAAGACAGAGTTGCTACATCACGACGGGGAAACAATTTCACTATCACACGGTAGGTGGACACACCTACACAAGAAAGGAGATGAGGCTGCTGCTCGTTACCTTGAATTCTGTAGGCGGCGAGATGGAATCCAAATTGGCGTGACCACTCCGTCCAGCTTTCCACTTCCGCATGAAAATTACGAAAAGGTGGTGCAACTGCGTGTTGTGGCTGCTGTAACGGTGGAGCGGCGGCGGCCGCATCGTGTTGCAGTGCACGTTGACCCTGGACGAGTTGTCCAAGGGCATCCAATAAGGCCTGCGTCTGCTGATTCTGCAAGCGATAAAATTCGGACAGTACATCTGGAGATTGTGGCGAAGCCATTACACAAGTAAAGTAAGCAAGTAGAAAGAAGAAGAAGAAGACCCTTTTTGAGACTCGTCGCCAAATATGTTGTGTCTAGACAAGACAGCCTAGACACAATAAGAGGAAGCCAAAAGGCACGCGCTTAAACTCACGCAGGCTGGCGTGAGGTCTGAAACAGGATACGTAATGAATGTTATAAAGAAAAGTACGTAGCTTCTGGAATACTTAACTTTAATCCACATTTGTAGAACATCGCTCTTGATGATACATTAATAGAATCTCAATATCAATTGAATACGGCGCCTTGCTAGGTCGTAGCAAATGTTGCTGAAGGCTATGCTAACTATCGTCTCGGCAAATGAGAGCGTAATTCTCAGTGAACCATGGCTAGCAACGTCGGCTGTACAACTGGGCAGAGTGCTAGGATCTGTCTCTAGACCTGCCGTGTGGCGGCGCTCGGTCTGCAATTACTGACAGTGGCGACACGCGGGTCCGACGTATACTAGCGGACCGCGGCCGATTTAAAAGCTACCGCCTAGCAAGTGTGGTGTCTGGTGGTGACTTGTATACAGCCATGTTTTCTGTATGTGGTTTAAAACACTGTCTACTTGCGATCATTAACAGTAAACCAATAGCAAACGTTCGAAATGCAATAATGTCTCTGTCATAGTACGACTCCAATCCAGCAAGAGGTTTCTCATTTCCTCTTACAACAGCCAAAGTCATCCATGAATTACCAGTCACCACCTCATTTGTTGTGCAAGAAAAATTAATCTCACAACCTACAAAAGTGTATGGACCAGTAAGAAGTTCCTGTTGGGCAACCTGATTTGGTGTAACATCAAAGCTGCAAACGGTCTTGTAAACAGGCATTCTTGAACGACGAGATACTCTTCTCCTCCTGTAAGGCATTTCTGTGTGCTGCGTGCGGCTGCCTCGAGTCGAATGAGCATGCTGTTGCCTCACGAGTTAAATATACAGTCTCCTGACGTCATAGCGATAAGCTTATCTGGGCGTGGCAGGAAGTAAGCCCGCTCAGTAGCGCAGTGGCGGCCCCGGAAGCTGAGTTTTCCAGCAGATCACGCTGTGTTAAAACTAGAGCACGATCCCGCCAACATGGTGACCTTGAACGAGTTTCGCTCGGCCGCCACTAGGCCGCGGAGGATCGTGCCAGAAAAATGATATGACATCGAGACAGAATGCAAGAAATATCTAGTGGCGGTGGCGTGAGGGGGTTGCACATATCTGTTTCATACCATGCTCCTTAGCCGAATCACTTTCAAAACTGGATAATTACATTACGAAGGTGCACCATTGGTGACGTGTAACCACACTGCTGGTGTGATAATATACACTACGGAGATCACCGTCTATATTCAGTGTCGTGGTATTTGTCTGGAAAAACCACGTGTTTCATAGCTAGTGCCATACATGGATTTATAAAGACAATATAGCTTCTAACATGGATACTTGTGTGCACTTGTAGAACCAAGACCACTTGTGACAGTAACATACAGTAATTGTTGGGATCGGGTTTTTTAACGTCTCCAGTTTGTAAGACGATCACCACCTCAGTATTTCTCTGAAAAACCCACGTGATTCATAGGTAATGCCATACACGGATTAATAAAGCAAGTATAGCTTTTAACATGGATATTTGTGTGCACATGTAGAACCAAGACTGCTCATAACAGCAACATACTGTAGTTGTTGCAATCGGAGTTTTTAACATATAAGATGAATACGGCTCTCTTTCTAAGACACAGTGGTATCACTCACAAGAAAAACTTATGAGACATGTCAACCCATCGCTGATTTTCTCTCAGTATTATTTTGTATCGTAGGTAATCAGTTATTGACGAAGTAGTATTGGGAGCATGATATGTTCGCCTTGAGCATCAGGCTTATGAGGTATGTGTGTGTTTTCTGACGTATGTCAAGTCATTAGAATTGTACTAATATTTCTGTTTCCAGAGTCACAGCCGTCAACAGGGTGTATTCCCCATACTTCGCTGTATTGTCGAATGTCATTCAACTGAGACCGCGATCGTACCATTTAATTGTAAGTACAGGGATGAAATATATATGTGACTGAGTTCTTAGGATGATTGATTCTACTTGTGCGTGCTCGGCCTGCAGCGCCAGTGACCTGTGCGGGGGTGATTCACGTTCCCTGTTAATTCTAGGAGCTGTCAGAATGGGGAGGCCTGTTGGACTGTAGGAATGTAGATGAATGAACGTGTTGTCATCCAGACTACCGAATAGCGAGCTAATACTTGTGCATATAGCATATGGAAGACACGTTTGCCAGTTCTCTAGACATGAGAAACACCTTAGTTGGCCTTGTAAATTATAGGGATGATTTGGAATCTGCTACATCACTGACATCGGTATTCATGAGTGGAAATATCAGTTTTATCTTTTTTTTTTCGATTTTCTGAGTAAATGTCTTCACATACGTGACAGGTTTCTAGTTAGTCAGTGGTTTACAGTATGCCCGACCTAGCTAAAGCTTCAGTTTTCTAGAGAAATAATTTCCAGTCTATATCTTCGGAATTATATTGCGGTACTGCTATGCATGCGATACTGATATATGCTTGATATCGAGAAGTACTGCGAAAACAGCATGATATTCTAGCAAACCATGCGAAATTAGATATGTTCTTGTAATCCCAGAGTCTCAAGATGGGTATAGAAAAGCGAGCAAACAAGCAATCAGGTCCGGACCAGAAACAGTAATGCCTTTGTGCTGAGGGGGAAACGAGGCCGAATTTGTAGAATACTTTTGAGAGTGACTTCAATCTACTGAGGACGCTCTGGTCACACATTGGGGGTGGATGCCCACCCAAATTCGCGGTAAATATCTACTTGTGAGACTGACTATACATACTGTGCTGTCTGTCTTCATGGTATATGTACAAATGATGTAAAAGGGCTGATTTTGTTTGGCACAGGATACGAATTGTATTGTCACTACATCGAAATGGTAGGCAGTGATATATTGCTGGGTTGTAGGTCGGTTTCACGATCTAATATTCAATCTCCTATCCTCGGTGGGAGAGCAGTGTAATTGAGTAGGTGTCTTTCCGTATTTGACGATATGTAGGGTACACGGTGATATATTGATGGGTCACAGGTCGGTTTTTCGTTTTAATATTCAATCTCCTGTCCTCAGTGGGAGAGCAGTGTAATTGAGTAAAAGTCTTTCCGTATTTGACGATATGTAGGGGCAATTTGCAAGGTTTAATTGTCGGTGCAATATGTCGATCTGCGTAAAATAGTTTTTACCTCTGAAAGTCTTATCTGCAGAAGGAAACAAAGGTGGATGGTGCTTTGATACCGCCAGCATCAGTAATTCGGCGGGTAAATGCGATAAGAGCTTGATTCATTCACAAGACATCCTTTATGCTGGGATACTGGAATCTCTAAATAGCGGTGGCAACATTTGTGTATGTGTTGAAAGCAGGAAGGGTAACACATAATGGAGGGAATGCCATGTTAGGACCGCTAGGAAGAGTACATTCGATGTTATTCTGCGCTATTTTCGTAAACAGGTTCTGTTAGGGCAAGAATTTCCGTGCATACACCTGAGACATCACGAAAACTCCTACAAAAGCGCATGTTAAGTATTTCAGAGACACTATGCAATTTAGTAAAGTTCGACTTGATTATTATTTTAGATAGCCATGTGGCTTCTGTATAACACTGAGAATGTTAGTAGATGCACTTGGGATGGTATATAGACACTCACAGTGATGCAACAGCCACATGTCACGCATGGTCCATTAGAATCGCTAGGGATAAAGCAGCTTGTGCTGTTGTGGAATGGATTTCCACAGCATTGCTCGGCAATTAGCTCTTTGCTGCATCACAGGTAGAGGGAGGTTTCACACCAGTAGCGGCAAACACATGCATGCAGGCCCACCTTGGAGCACCTGCACTCTGTAAATAGGCCTTCACTCACGTCCAGTTGCGTCATCAATGGCACCTATGTGATCAGGTATTTCGAGAGGAATTTCTGGGGTACCAAGTATGAAAGGGATGTTATGCCTCATGCATGCAGGACCTGAATGGGCTCCTGTGTGTGGTTTGACAGGTGATGGACGCATCACTTCGTGGGGCTGTTGGTGGCCTCCTGTGCAGTCTTGTGGACAGGGGGCAGCGTTCTGTGTCTCTGTACATTGTTTTGTGTCTGTTGAATTATATTGCGAGTGGGTCTGTGGGCTACACTACGCATTTATTGGACAGTTTACTATTTGATTTCGTGTCTACATGTCTGTGTACTGCATTCTTTAGGAGGAGTTTGCATGACTGTGCTGAAATTATTTGGGTAAGTTAAAAGTTGTTTGCGTGTCTGTGGAGCGTTATTTAGGAGTAGTTTACAGATCTGTGGGCTGTGTGGCATGAGCCCAAGCATGTCAGAGCGTGTGTTTTGTATCAGTGTGATAAATATACTCTATCCCTAAATAAATTGTTCCTAAATAAATAAAGTACACTCCCTCCTTACTCTCTCCAGCAGCCTAGAGCAAAATGAGTCATTTTCGCGCCATTTTCCCACTCCAGACCACGATCTTGGATTATGTCACAGTAAGGATGACAGCACACTCTGGTGGTAGTACTGTGTACTAGATCAGTTGGACTCTAGATCTTGCAGTGGAGGCACTGTCTGCAAAATAGACTTATGTCCAGCACAGGCAGAGTCCTATGCCCACCAGTCCATAGGAAGAGATGACAGGTTAGTGGGAGTAGCCCAACTCAACTATTTTCCCGCCATTTTCTTAGGTTGGAGAGATAACTGTGGTACAATGCATTATCCTTTTGGAATTTGAACTTCGTGCAATTTTTCTGGGGGAAGGGGTAATGGCACTTAGGGCCAGAAACCATTTGCCCCAATACTTAGCTGTACCACACACATTGCCAGGGCTTTGATTACCTATCATCATGCCGTGCAATGAGGGACATCCTATCGAAGACACTATCCTCGCTTCCTAAAGTGGTGTTCTGTTGCTCACCCAACCTTCAAAACATCCTAGCCCCTATGCCACTGCCAATCCCAACTCCACTCCTGTAATTTTCCCAGCCTCAAGCAATCAATGTACTGTCTCCACATCCTCCACCCAACAGTTTCCACTACCTCTGTCCTGCCATCTCCTCCCCATTCTCATCTCCCACCCTGTTTATCTTCAGCTGTCTGCCAATGCATCTTCCCATCTTTCACCATTATCCTTTTTTTTTTGTTCCTTTTCTTCTCTACCTCCCTACCACACAACGTCCTGGTGCTGGGCCTGTTGGGAGTCTAGTCCCTGCACATTCCACTACACAGTGCCAGGCGCTCCCTCTGGCTGTACACTACTATACCTTCCCCTTCCCCTCCTCTGCCAGGTTGCTTCTTGCACCCCACGTGATAGCTGCATTGTGGCCTGAGATGCTGGAGTTGACTGTTGTGAGTACATGAGGTGTGCTTGCTTGTGTGTGTGAATGGTGTGTGTGTCTCTCTTTTACTGATGAAGGCTGTGGCCGAAAGTTTTATGTGTCTTTTAATTGTGCCTGTCTGCAACCTGATGTGACTTCTTTATGGTAAGTTGCAAACTGTCTTTTCCGACATTGCTGATATTCGTACCTGGAGTTTCCATTGTTTGATTTAGTTACAGAAGCGTAAGGTACAACATGTTACAGTTAAATATGATAATACACAGATATCCCAAACAGTATCTTGTGCAGAGTTGGTCTGTACAACGTATCCTGTAAAGTGAAAATTGCACTTATCGTTTATCTCTGTGTTACTTTCTTCATTTTTGTAAGGTACAACATGTTACAGTTAAATATGATAATACATAGATATCCCAAACAGTCTCTTGCGCAGAGTTTGTCTATACAACGTATCCTGTAAAGTGAAAATTGCACTTAGCGTTTATCTGTGTATTACTTTCTTCATTTTTGTTGTTTTGCACCAGTTCAGTTGATTAATTACCAGTGCACTCACAGTAACCACTTCAGATTGTAGATAACATCAGCAAACGTGATATTAAAAACATGTTGTGTATGTAAAAATTCTGTTGTGAATGGATCTCTCCATACATTTAACTTCCCAACATTTACAAAATAAGTTGAACATTTGGTTAATCATGACAAGTACCATCAAATGATACCAACTGTCATATCTAGAATTTGTCTGTGTAGCATTATGGGCGGAGCAGTATTTTATTCGCATCTTTCCCAAAGATACTCTGGTATTGCTTTATCCCACTCTTAGCAGTTTATGCACACTATAAGACAGATAGTTGCATATTTATTAGGAAACAGAGTAGCAGCAGACACACACAAAGATCCACATGAGAAGATGTGACATCAGAAACATGAAAGGTAAAAATAAATGTTACATGTCTGAGACCCTTGGGTTTGCCGCATGCATGATACACAATAGACAGCGCATGTCGTTGAGGGAGTTTACTAATGACAGTTGTACATTAATGTAAAATATGTCAAGGTTTGTGTTTTCTCTAGATATGATGTTTCCGCAAGAAAAAAGATGTTTCAGTTATTACATTAACGTGTTCGATGTCAATGTGCAATGACCACTCACGACGGTAGGTGGCAGCACTAGCAGTGGAGGGTACGTAAAGTGTGTTGAGGAGGATGCGGGAAACAGTGCAGTCGTTGTCGTAATGCGGAAAAGGGCATGATCATCGGCTTTTAGGCCAAAGCTGAAAGCAGTTTTGAAACAGCTAAGTTTGTAAACTGTTCAGGTGTCTCCGACGCTGAAATATGCCGTGCGTGACAAAATGGTGCTATCCAAAGCCGGTGGCGAGGCAACTGTGGTTCACCGCAGCCTGTAGATGACAGGAGCGAACGACGGCTGTGGAGATCTGTAGGGGCGAATAGGCGTGCAACTGTCGGGCAGCTGACCGCCCACATGAGCCTAGGGGCCACCAGGAGCGTCTCCTCAGTGACTGTTCAGTGAACGTTACAGCGAGATGAGCCTCCGCAGCGGGTGCCCGGTTCGTGCAGCCATGCTGGCTCCTGTTCGTAGGCGGCGAAGGCTGTCGTTCGACACCAGCAGCGCAGCTGCACGTCCACCGACTGCCGACGGCCGGCCTCTCCACACGAGTCACGTTTCGTGCTCCATCGGGCGGATGGCCGTTGGCATGTACAGCGTAAAACGTCTGAAAGCAAACACGGAGGGACCATTATGGTCTGTGGAGTGTTTCCGTGGCGTTCCTTGGGTGATCTCGTCGTTGTGGAAGGTACAATGTATAAAGACAAGTTCGCATCTGCCATTAGGAACGATGTCTACCCCTACATGCATTTGTATTTTCCTCGGCACGATGGCAGCTAGCAGGAGGACAGTGCAACGGGTCACACAGCTGGCAGTACGTGTATGGCTCGAAGAGCGCCACGATCGGTTTTGCCGTACTCCCTGAACACCGGACTCCCATTCTGAAGCAATCAGAGATTCTTAGATGTTCCGGAAATGAGCTGAAGTGGGAGATGCTACTCTCTTTGTTTGAACAGGGGTAAGCATTGCGAATGTGCTGTACCAAATGTAACACCCCAAGAAATCCGAAAACCCAAATAAGAATGGCATGATAATTTAAAGTAGGGAACAGTGTTATCCTGACAGGTACGACAACTTTGACAATAATATAACACCTTAAAGTTTTGATGGACACCAGTTTCAATAATTACTGAATTTGTCATGATGTAAAGGTAGAAAGAAAGAAAGGTTATTTTTAATTAGCCATCAAACATCTCACTAATAACTGCAAATCAGTACGAAGAAAGTTAAGTTCAAAGTAATATGTCCGTCAGAGATAACATTTATTGTGAAAGAGAGTAGTAAACACGGCGAAAAGCAATTCAATGCGTCTACAATGCTACATCGTGGAAATGTTAGTCGCTTGCTGACTTGCTTCCTATCAAGTCCTGAGAGAACACCGTTTGTTATAGTACTCCAAACGGAACGTTACGAGATGGTTTCTATTCAAAAAAAGTACTATTGCGTGATAGAGATGCGCGGACTTTGTTCTCAGTTATTCTGACTTGAGAACTTGAACTGAAGTGATATTCTGATAGTGTACGACGAGTTAATGAACTATAATTATTGGAGATATTATTGTTGGACTCAACCTTCATCAAAGTGAACAGTTACAACGAAGAATGGACATAGTATCGAATACTGGAATACCTGATTAACCTTGAGTAGGAAACATTAATACGACCACACGAAGATAATACAAACACGCCGATTGTAAAAGTTGTCGTAATTGTCACGATCACTGAACTGAAAAGAAACGTAATTGATCTGATCCATCGGCGTGCATGTGGTGTGACGATTATAAACTAACTGCTAAGAAGGAACAATAAAAATTGTTCGTCAGTAATGGAAATCTCACGTGTTGGCTCCATCATTAATTGAACTGTGTGACAGTTTCTGATCAAAATTAATTAACTGTTAACATTTTAATTGAAAGAGTGACTAGATGAACATTGAGCACTAAAAGGAGTGTTTTGCCGAAATAATATCACGACGCACGAAAGCAAGATAGCATTATAGATTATCTCTGGATTTGCGTCGTGCCGTACTGAACAATTCTGCCTAGCAACGTAGCAACTACTGATACTGAACCGCAAATGAATTTCTCCTCGCTTCAGTGGTGTGAAACGACGCCGGTCATGAATGATTCACTCAATACTGATATAGCTAACTAACCGGGCGTAGCAAATCATCAGAAAACCATAACAGACAATTAAAATCAGCAGTTCGCATCGCTCAGAAGACTGTGCGGACTCGCAAACGGACATTCATACATTACGCGAGGAACAATTTTTTTAGAGATTTTCAGGTGCTGTTCCACGTAATCCGACGGGGACAACCATCACGGCGCGTCGCGTCACCATTCCACCGACCGAGCTGTAGCAGTAGCGGCTCAACATCAACAGCGACAACAAAAGGGGAGAGGGGACGTCACACAAACCATTTCCACTTCTTGGACCAGCTTGTGACGTGATTTATGTAACGGCCGTTCTACAGTCTCTAGATTCTCCTTTGCAAATAACTGGATTAAGAAAGCGAAAAATTTTTGTACATCATTAATATCGAACTTTTCCCTCTTTACCTTGACATTTACTGTATTGGCAAAACGTGGCAAACGCTGAATGCCTGTAATGAGCCTGGCAGCAACTTTCATTGGCACTTTAGCACTTGGATTCCATTCATTTATGGTTTCCACAAGTGACCGGGAGAATGTGTGAGCCTCCACAAAACATGTTGTTTTCAGTGGCAGATTTTGTATCGCCTGTGAAATGACAGGTCACGCCTAAGTACGAAACTGTGCTCGAAGGCGTCAAAATGTCTGTCGTCAGAGATACGTTCCGAATAGCAGATATCTTGGCCTTGATGACGTTGCTGTTGAGTTCGTATGCATCACTTAACAGAGTCTTTCCCTAGCTGGAATACTGTACCGACGATCCAACAACAGATTCACAAAATTTTTGAAACCATATCCTCGACTACTGATAAATATATTTAATCTTACTCGCCATCCTAACCAACGCACAGTCAATTTCAGTCTTCCCGGAGCGTTACCTAGAACAAGAAATGGCTAGATGAGCGAAAAATAAAGGGTAATTTTCAATAGTGTGCTTTCTAGAATTTATACTAGTTCATTGTCGCAATGCATCATACCTGTTGTGATAATCGCTGGAATAAATACAGTACCGCAATATTTATGGTTAACGTTTGGCACTGGTGCCTATTGTTGATTCTGGCTGGTTGCCTTCCGTCAAGAAAAGACGTTGCGTATATTTACATATCTCATCATCGTTGTGTTCTGGCACTGATTCTGCAATATCTTACAGCGTACTGTGCGCTTCGCTCTGTTTTCAGGAAGATGGTCAAAGAACTCACAAGCCCATGAACTTCTTATTCCTAACATCTCCCGTCTAAGTGCACGCAAATGCAGAGGACTAAGAGATAAATCGAATCAAATATCGTAATTCCGCAACAGGAAAATATGCTTTCTTACAACACAGAACTCGCTGTAGTGACGTGAACGAAAGCAATACTGAATAAGAATATTACAGTTAAATAATATGGATCTAAAAATTGTGAATCTGTTATCAGAATCTGAAATAAACGAAATTGAATTGTACCGTTCATTTTCCATAGAATGTGTGGTGTCACCGCCAGACACCACACTTGCTAGGTGGTAGCTTTAAATCGGCCGCGGTCCATTAGTACATGTCGGACCCGCGTGTCGCCACTGTCAGTAATTGCAGACCGAGCGCCACCACACGGCAGGTCTAGAGAGACGTACTAGCACTCGCCCCAGTTGTACGACGACTTTGCTAGCGACTACACTGACGAAGTCTTTCTCTCATTTGCCGAGAGACAGTTAGAATAGCCTTCAGCTAAGTCCATGGCTACGACCTAGCAAGGCGCCATTAACCATATCTGGAGAGAGTCTCACTTGTATAACCAAGAGCGATGTACCACAATGATGGAATAAAGTTAAGTATAACCTCAGCTACGTACTTTTCATTATAGCATTAATTACGTATCCTGTTCCAGAATTCACGCCAGTCGGCGTGTGTGTACGCGTGCCTTTCGGTTACCCGTCACTGTGGACTGGCTGTCTTGTCAGTCCACTACATTGGCGACGAGTCTACGAAGGATCTTGTTCTTTATACTTGCTTTGATCTGATTTGCTTGTGTCATGGCTTCGCCACATTCTCCAGATGTACTGTCCGAATTTTATCGCTTGCAGAATCAGCAGACGCAGTCGTTTTTGGATGCCCTTGGACAGCTCGTCCAGGGTCAACGTGCGCTGCAAAACGATGCGGCCGCCGCCGCTACATCGCTACCGCAGCCACAACACGCAGTTGCACCCCCCCTTCCGTAATTTTGATTCAACCCAGGAAAGCTGGACGGAGTGGTCACGCCAATTTGGATTCCATCTCGCCGCCTACAGAATTCAAGGTAATGAGCGGCAGCCGTTTTTGCTTTCGTGTGTAGGTGTGTCCACCTACCGTGTGATAGTGAAATTGTTTCCCCGACGCGACGTAGCAACTCTGTCCTACGAAGAAATTTTGTCTGCTTTAGGTGCCTATTTCAAGGAAACAGTCAATGTAGTTGCAAAAAGGTATACGTTCTTTCGTACAAAACGTACGGCCGGTCAAACTAATCGGGAGTGGGTTGCAACTTTGCAAGGCCTATCAAGGGATTGTGCTTTTGAATGTGACTGTGGACTCCCTTATTCAGATACTATGGTGCGTGATGCAATAGCACAGAACGTTTCTGATGTTCGCATTAGGGAACAGATTTTGAAACTAGTCAATCCCTCCCCTCAACAAGTGATAGACATATTGGATAGGCAAGACACACTTGACTTTGCTCAGGAATCCTTTGAAACTTCGCCAGCTGTGTGTCGCATTAACCGGCCCACCGGGCGCGCTGCACGGAACTGTAAACAGCCTTCGCGCACGTCCGCACAGCCACGTGTCCCGTGAAAGCGAGCAAATGCAGTGCTCAGTGCTGAAATCATGCCCGCGGTGTGCAACTAGACATTCGCGTGAGAATTGCCCGTCACGCCAAGCTATTTGCTTTTTCTGTAATAAGAAAGGACATGTTCAAAGTGTTTGCCAGAAAAAGCTTCGATCGGACACTCACAACCAATCCAGGCCCTTTGCTTCGCGCCGGAATCGAACCAAGGACACTCAGGCTCAGGAACCTTCGCCCATGGACATTCATGTAGTTAATGCCACGCCGCCCTGTGCTACTCTCTCTAACTGTGACTGTGTTCGTCCCACAAAAAGTGTGCGTCGACGTCGACGGAAATCCCGTCAAGTCGCAAGTGATTCTGTACCAGTGTCTGTTCAAGTTGCACAAAACAGTCGCTCTTGTCGTCAGCAGGACAATAAACTTTTTGTAGATTTGGACTTTGCCGGACAAGTGATACTGTTCCAGCTCGATACCGGAGCTGCAGTTTCATTGCTCAATCACGCCACGTACAAACAACTGGGCGCACCTACGTTGCGTGCCGCAAATGTTCAGCTCACTAGTTATTCAGGACAGCTTATCCCTGTGTTAGGACAGTGCAGCCTTCTTGCAACATACAAGGGACAAACAAAACTTGTGTCATTTTACGTTCTTCGTTCTTCTTCTGCAGTGAACTTGTTTGGTTTAGATTTATTTCAGTTGTTTAACTTGTCTATCGTAAATCAGGTCCTATCAGTGAACCAGACTGTGCCTTCAGCCAGTGTTTCCCGTCTATGTGAAGCATTTGCAGACATTTTTGCGCCGGGCCTTGGTTGCGCTAAGAACTATGAAGCACACTTGGAACTGAAAGTAAACGCGCAACCGAAATTTTTCAGAGCGCGCAATGTTCCCCACGCATTGCGTGACGAGGTCGCAAGAACATTAAACGATCTAGAATCACAAGGCGTCATTGCACGTGTGCAGGCTTCTCTCTGGGCTTCACCCTTAGTACTTTTGCAAAAACCTTCCGGAAAATTGAGACTTTGCGTGGACTTCAAGGCCACAGTGAATCCACAACTAGTGACTGCTACTTTTCCTTTGCCCTGCCCGGAAGATCTTTTTGACAAACTGTGCCCGGGACACTATTTTTCAAAGTTGGACCTAGCAGATGCGTACTTGCAAATACCGCGTATTGGTGGTTAACGCGCATCTTGGATTGTACAGATTCAAAAGACTGCCATTCGGGTGTGCATCCGCCCCTGCATTGTTTCAGCAATATTTACAAGCTGTTTGTGCGTCGGTCCCTACTGCAGCAAACTATCTGGACGATATAGTGATCTCCGGAAAGACAGAAGAAGAACATCTTGCAAACCTACGAACATTATTTCAGGTCTTGCGAGAAAATGGTCTTCGCTTGAGGAAAGACAAATGTATGTTTTTTGCTCGTGACATGCCAAATCTGGGACATGTCCTTAATGCCCAAGGCATACATCCGAGTCCGGAGCACCTCCGTGCCATACAGGAGTTGCCTTCGCCGCAGACTTTGAAGCAGCTACAGAGTGTGTTGGGAAAAATTAACTATTATAATCAATATATTCCGCATGCCTCTTCCATTTCAGCTCCGCTTCATCGCTTACGCCGTAAAGGTGTTCCGTTCGTCTGGTCGACGGAATGCGAACGCGCCTTTCGCCAGCTGAAATCGGCGTTGCTTTCTAATACTTGCCTTACGCCATTCGATCCCCAGAAACCCCTTTTGTTGATGGTAGATGCATCAGATTTCGGGATCGGTGCTGTGCTTGCGCACAAAGATGGTTCGCATGATCGCCCTATTGCCTTTGCGTCCAAATTGCTATCGTCTGCGCAAAGAAATTATTCCCAGATAGAGAAAGAAGCTTTGGCTCTCGTATTTGGTGTTACCACGTTTCATGATTTCTTGTATGGTCGCCACTTTACCATCGTCACAGACCACAAACCTTTGGCATCGCTTTTTTATCCGAACAAGCCTATACCTCCACGTACAGCGCAGAAATTCATTCGCTGGTCTGTTTTCCTCTCGCAGTACCGCTACGATATCTTGTATCGGTCCACTGCTAAGCACGGAAACGACGATGCGCTGTCCCGTTTGCCTGTTGCTGAGGATAAAGCATTGGATTCTTCCGAACTTGCTTGCATGTTCATTGATGCGGAAACCGATGACGTGGTCGATTCGTTTCCGATTGATTTTCGTCGTGTAGCTACAGCCACAGCTGCAGACCCTGTCCTTGCTACCGTTTTGCGTTTTGTTGCTACGCAATGGCCCTTGTCAAAGTCGCGGATCGAGGATCCGTTGGTTCGCAGATTTTTTGCTCACAAGGAGAGACTTTTTGTACGACGTGGTGTTTTGTTGTTGCGTTCTGATAATGATCAGTCTAGGGTCGTGGTCCCACGTTCGTTACAGTCCTCTGTCTTAAAGCTTCTTCACCATGGACATTGGGGTATAGTGCGTGCGAAACAACTTGCTCGTCGGCACTGTACTTGGTTCGGAATCGATGCTGCGATTACGAATATGTGCTCTTCTTGCATGGCGTGTGCCGAACAACAATCCGCACCACCGCGGAAATCCTTTGCTTGGCCAAAAGCCACTTCCCCTTGGCAACGCTTACACACAGATTTTGCTGGTCCATTCTGGAATGCTCGATGGTTGGTTGTTGTCGATTCCTTCAGTAATTTTCCTTTTGTTGTCTGGATGTCTTCCACGACGTCATCTGCCACCATCCAAGCGTTGTCTGCTATCTTTTGCATTGAAGGTCTTGCACAGACTATTGTTTCCGACAATGGCCCACAATTCATGTCCGCAGAATTTCAGTCATTCTGAAAGGCCAATGGTATTCAACATCTGACATCCGCGCCGTTTTCACCTCAGTCAAACGGTGCCGCTGAACGTTTGGTCCGGACTTTCAAGTCACAGATGTTGAAGTTGAAAGAGTCGCATTCTCGGGAGGACGCGTTGTTGCTCTTTTTGTCTTCGTATCGCTCTCAGCCCCGAGATGGTCGCTCGCCGGCTGAGTTGCTCCACGGTCGTCCTCATCGAACCTTGATGTCTTTGTTGCATCCGCCGCATCAGGTCCTTTGCAGCGGCAGACTCCTGCTTTTGCTCCAGGCGACGTTGTATTCTATCGCAACTATCGCGGTTCACGGCGTTGGCTCGCAGGGCGCATTCTTCGCTACCTCGGCCGCGCGATGTATTTGGTTTTGGGGGCCTCTGGTGAGGTGCGTCGGCATCTCAATCAGCTGCGCCTCTGTCGTCGCACGGGTTCTGCCGCTCCCCGTCTGCTTTCAGCGACGGTGCCGTCCGGTCAGCGCCCTGGGGACCCATCTACTGTCTCCCCTCATCCCGTGTTACCGACGATGCCTTCCATTTTGCCTCATGGCGCCGCGCCGCCGCCGCAGCCGCCGCCGGCGCCGCCCGCAGTGGACGCTTCGCTGCAGCCGCCAACCGCCTCCCTGGGTCCCGCGCCGCCGATCGCTTCCCGTGACCAGCTGTCCTCCGCCATGGAACTCTTTCCCGCTCCGGACCACATGGCGTCATCGCGCGTCGGATACCCCGACGCAATGGAGGTCGACCCTTCGGCCCCTCCTGTCTCTTATGGGCGCATACACCGCATGTTGACGTGCACCCTGGACTAGGTTTCCAGGCGTTTCCTAGCTCGGACCGAATGGCCGGGTGCGGGTGGCACAGCCTCGCCTGTTGTTAGGCTCCCCACCTCATCGCATACGTCAACATGGGGCCCTCCCCACGGCGGGCGGAAGCCTTATAACACGACCGTTCGCCGATTTGCGGGGGAGGAATGTGGTGTCACCGCCAGACACCACACTTGCTAGGTGGTAGCTTAAATCGGCCGCGGTCCGTTAGTATACGTCGGACCCGCGTGTCGCCACTGTCACTATTTGCAGACCGAACGCCACCACACGGCAGGTCTAGAGAGACGTACTAGCACTCGCCCCAGTTGTACGACGACTTTGCTAGCGACTACACTGACGAAGTCTTTCTCTCATTTGCCGAGAGACAGTTAGAATAGCCTTCAGCTAAGTCCATGGCTACGACCTAGCAAGGCGCCATTAACCATATCTGGAGAGAGTCTCACTTGTATAACCAAGAGCGATGTACCACAATGATGGAATAAAGTTAAGTATAACCTCAGCTACGTACTTTTCATTATAGCATTAATTACATATCCTGTTCCAGAATTCACGCCAGTCGGCGTGTGTGTACGCGTGCCTTTCGGTTACCCGTCACTGTGGACTGGCTGTCTTGTCAGTCCACTACAGAATGTATGTTACACATGTTATATGTACGGTAAATAATTTACAAATTTCTGCATTAAAATGAACTATTTTCCGCTTTAAATAAAACCAGACAATTTAAATTAGTGAATGGCAGTACGAACATGCCGTATTTGAACTGTTCGCACAAGCTTTTCTCAAATACGAAAGGTGTAGTGTCGTGCTCCGTGACACAAGAAAACCACATGAAGAATGTTGTTGTTGTGGTCAGTCCAGAGACTGATTTCATGCAGCCCTCCATGCTACTCTATCCTGTGCAAGCTTCTTCATCTCCCAGTAACTACTGCAACCTACATCCTTCTGAATCTGTTTAGTGTATTCATCTCTTGGTCTCTCTCTACGATTTTGCCCCCTCCCTTCTCCCTCCACACCTCCCCCTCTCCCCCACACTTCCCTCCAGTACCAAACTGGTGATCCCTTGATGTCTCAGAATGTGTCCTGCCAATTGATCCTTTCTTCTAGTCAGGTTGTGCCACAAATTTATTTTATCCCCAATTTTATTCAGTACCTCCTCATTACTTATGTGATCTACCTATATAATCGTCAGCATTCTTCTGTAGCACCACATTCAAAAGCTCGTCCGTATTTCACTTCCATACATGGCATAATTCACACAAATACTTTCAGAAAATGCCTCCTGAGTCTTAAATCTATACTCGATGTTAAGAAATTTCTCGTCGTGAGAGACGCTTTTCTTGCCGTTACCAGTATACATTTTATATGCTCTCTATTTTGGCCAAACCTGTGATTTTGCTGCTTAAATAGCAAACCCATCTGCTATTTTAAGTGTCTCTTTTCCTGATCTAATTCCCTCAGCATCACCTAACTTAATTCGACTGCATTCCGTTATCTTTGTTTTGCTTCTGTTGATGTTCATTTTATATACTCCTTTCAAGACACTATCCATTCTGTTCATCTGCTGTTCCAAGTCGTTTTCTGTCTCTGACAAAATTAGAATGTCATTGGCAAACCTAAAAGTTTTTATATTTTCTTCCTGAACTTTAACTGCTACTGCAAATTTTTCTTTGATTTCGTCTACTGCTTACTCAGTGCACAGATGGAATAACATCGGGGAGAGGCTACAACCCTACGTCACTCGCTTCTCCTCTACTGCCTCCCTTTCATGTCCTTCGACTCTTATAACTGCCATCTGGCTTCTGCACAAGTTGTAAGTAGCCTTTCGCTGCCTGCATTTTACTTCTACTACCCTCAGAATTTCAAAGAAAGTATTTTGGTCAACGTTGTCAAAAGGTTTGTTTAAGTGTACGAATGGTGTATAACGTAGGTTTGCATTTCCGTAACCTATCTTCTAGAAGACGTCGTAGTGATAGTATTGCCTCACATGTTCCTACGTATCTCTGCAATCCAAACTGATGCTCCCCGACGTCGGCTTCTACCAGTTTTTACTTTCTTCTGTGAAGATTTAGTGTCGTGTCTTGCAACCGTGACTTATTAAACTGTTGGTTCGGTAATATTCACACCTGTAAGACTGGCACTAAGCGCCAAGGTAAGTTGTCGGATACTGAAATTTACAGAGGAAACACTGATGGAATGTTTCGTACGGAACTAAATGCTAAATGCTACCTGGAGCCAAGTCGGGAATGAACACTTGCTGGACGCTAAGTTCGTGGTCTGTAATTGTGAGTCCAAGATGACGACTGTGCTGGGTTAGGATCAGTCCGACAGCACTTTGAGTTTGGGGCCGAAGGGAGGAATGACCGATTAGGAATAACGTCACTTATAAGGAACACACGTTGCTGCTGCAGGAGCTAACGTTTCTGGATAGCAGCCGGCGTGAGAGTACGGAAAAAGAAACCACGATTACTTCCGACAGCTGCGTTCGTCCCTAACGATGGACTCGGAGAGCCTCCCAGAGCCCGGCTGTGCAGTTCCCCGCGGCGGCACTCTCTTGCAACTACGAGTGGTGTCCAGTTCGGATCGGTCGCGAAGTGGAAACCCCAGTAAAAATCCGATGAAGCTTCGCACTAATGTCTTGGGCAGCGTCTCCTTGTAGACCTGTCGATCACGTCACGTTGCACTTCTGAGCTCACAGTGGGCACGTAAGACGCCACGAAAATAGCGCCCGCCCCTAAGTGTGTGTGCTGCCGAGGGATTTCACCTGGTTTCGTGCAAGTGCACATAATGTGACAACCAGGCACTTCCCTCTTCGTGAAAATTCCAGCCGCACACTGCAGGGGCAATGAAGACGCTCCTGCAGTGTTTTTGATGGTAGGAGTTTGATCGCCCACCATACAGCTAGGATGTGGCTCTGATTTTCATTTCTACTCGCACGAATCGCTGGCTATGAAGACAACGTTTTGGCACAGACAACGTTTTGGCACAGACAACGAGCGCAGACCAGCGCAGAGAATTGGCGGAAAATACAGGCGACTGCCTTCTATGACAAAGGTATTGGAAAGTTGATACAACGTTACGACAAATGTCTACGTCGGAGCAGTGACTACGTAGAGAAGTGTCTGGAAAATACACCTAACTGTTGAAAATAAAAGATTTCAGATCTTCACCGAGGTTTCTGTTTCGCGAACGGTCGGAACTTTCTTTCTGAACACCCCTCGTGTTTCCCTGCCACGTGCTGCGCAGACGCGAGTAGGTTCCTCGTCATTTAGGCCACTTTAAATAAGAAAACTTCGACACGCTGTACGACGCTGCAGCAGAAGGGACCAGCCTGCTTCCGCGTGAGCAGCCCGACAGCCAAAGGAAGCCAAATCATGCACCCACAGCATTGCTGAGGGTAGCGCACTGTACATTGCTCTCGGCAGCTCTAAAAATGCGATTTAGTAATATGGCGCCTACCTTCCCAGAAACGCGTCCCCGTTGTGGATGAATAATTTACAATACCATTCTCACTCTGGTTAGTGTCACTGGGAAACACTCCCCATGTCTGGCCCATTCGACATATGTACCGGGCGTACACCCGTGAACTGTTCGATTATTCCCCAAGTAGTTCACAAAAGTGTAGCTGAAATATTATCTTTCACAAGCGATTGCTCACCTAAACCACTTGAGTCACTTTAAGCTTTAAACTTCCATAACAGCACTTTTTCACTTACTATTCTTCCTTTCATCCGCTGCTTACATACCGTCTACATTAATTTCATATTTAATTTTTGGGTAAATCTATGTCTCAAAATTCTGCACGATTCCATTAAATGTTGACATTTCTGGTTATGTCGAAAATAAATCATCTGGCAGACAATATTAACAGTATCCTCGTTTTTTTTCTTTTTTTTTAGAGATTATGGTGTTGTTTATAAGTGCCATCTGTTTTCAGGATCTGAATCCTGGACTTACTACAGACGGCACCATAAAAAGCTGGAACAGTATCAGACTTGATGCTTAAGGAGGATGATACATATAACGTGACAAGAGACACAAATATCAGCATCATCGAAGAGCATACCAGCAGTGTAGAAGCGATAGTCTTTAGGGGCCCGTTATCATCAGAAGGTCGTGAAAGCCGTACGTTAAGCAATCACATTCCCAAACAACTATTTTACTCCTAGTTAAGAGTTGACAAATGCTGAGTGGAGATCAGAGGAAACGATTTAAGGATGTAATCAAGACTAACAGCCCTCAGCCACCGACCTTCACGCTGGAGATCCCTAGCCCACTGCGGGACGCTTCTACACTCCTGGAAATGGAAAAAAGAACACATTGACACCGGTGTGTCAGACCCACCATACTTGCTCCGGACACTGCGAGAGGGCTGTACAAGCAATGATCACACGCACGGCACAGCGGACACACCAGGAACCGCGGTGTTGGCCGTCGAATGGCGCTAGCTGCGCAGCATTTGTGCACCGCCGCCGTCAGTGTCAGCCAGTTTGCCGTGGCATACGGAGCTCCATCGCAGTCTTTAACACTGGTAGCATGCCGCGACAGCGTGGACGTGAACCGTATGTGCAGTTGACGGACTTTGAGCGAGGGCATGCGGGAGGCCGGGTGGACGTACCGCCGAATTGCTCAACACGTGGGGCGTGAAGTCTCCACAGTACATCGATGTTGTCGCCAGTGGTCGGCGGAAGGAGCACGTGCCCGTCGACCTGGGACCGGACCGCAGCGACGCACGGATGCACGCCAAGACCGTAGGATCCTACGCAGTGCCGTAGGGGACCGCACCGCCACTTCCCAGCAAATTAGGGACACTGTTGCTCCTGGGGTATCGGCGAGGACCATTCGCAACCGTCTCCACGAAGCTGGGCTACGGTCCCGCACACCATTAGGCCGTCTTCCGCTCACGCCCCAACATCGTGCAGCCCGCCTCCAGTGGTGTCGCGACAGGCGTGAATGGAGGGACGAATGGAGACGTGTCGTCTTCATCGATGAGAGTCGCTTCTGCCTTGGTGCCAATGATGGTCGTATGCGTGTTTGGCGCCGTGCAGGTGAGCGCCACAATCAGGACTGCATGCGACCGAGGCACACAGGGCCAACACCCGGCATCGTGGTGTGGGGAGCGATCTCCTACACTGGCCGTACACCACTGGTGATCGTCGAGGGGACACTGAATAGTGCACGGTACATCCAAACCGTCATCGAACCCATCGTTCTACCATTCCTAGACCGGCAAGGGAACTTGCTGTTCCAACAGGACAATGCACGTCCGCATGTATCCCGTGCCACCCAACGTGCTCTAGAAGGTGTAAGTCAACTACCCTGGCCAGCAAGATCTCCGGATCTGTCCCCCACTGAGCATGTTTGGGACTGGATGAATCGTCGTCTCACGCGGTCTGCACGTCCAGCACGAACGCTGGTCCAACTGAGGCGCCAGGTGGAAATGGCATGGCAAGCCGTTCCACAGGACTACATCCAGCATCTCTACGATCGTCTCCATGGGAGAATAGCAGCCTGCATTGCTGCGAAAGGTGGATATACACTGTACTAGTGCCGACATTGTGCATGCTCTGTTGCCTGTGTCTATGTGCCTGTGGTTCTGTCAGTGTGATCATGTGATGTATCTGACCCCAGGAATGTGTCAATAAAGTTTCCCCTTCCTGGGACAATGAATTCACGGTGTTCTCATTTCAATTTCCAGGAGTGTATATTGAAGAACACAGCCGACGTACAGCAACTGATAGCAGGCGGTATAGGGAAAGGGGGCTGATGGGACGAAGTGGGTCACCCCTGCAGCCAGCCGCGCACGCCTCACAGTCGCCTCCCGGCGCACACATCGTTGGAACACTTGCTACTTGAGTACTGTCGTTTGCTACGACTTTCAGTAAAAACTGCATGAATGTTTTCAGATGCTTACAAGATTTCCAAGTGGCGCAAACACTGGCAACTTGCTTCGAATGTGCGGAAATGTAATATTCTGGACTTCAGAAAACACAGGAACACAATGTCCTGTGGCGAGAATATACATGAGGAACAAATGTAAAAAGTCAAGTGAAAAAAAATAACTGCTTACAGCAATTTGTAGGAATATGAAACGCAATGTTCAAATAGGTTTTGTTGTACACTTTGGTTCATTCATGAGATACCAGGAAACTGCAGTTAGTCTACAGAGGGGATAGGCTCTGGGATACATTTTGGTTCATTGACGGGACGCTGCGAAACTGACATGGTTATAAAGGTTTGTAGGGAAATGGAACGGAATGCTCACATAGGCTCTGTAGTACAGTTTAGTTCATTGATGGAATGCTGGGAACCGGCAGTTAGTTTAGAAAGGGGATGTATACTGTATACTACTAACCAGCGAAAATTACACGGTCCTTGTTGGAGGTTGCTGCACAGGCAACTGCATTGAACGCTGCCACGATGCCTTATTACAGAAGATATCGCCGACGTTCAAGACAGACTATATATAAAACAATTGAAGATGTTGAAATGACCACATCAGCTGCAGACAAGAAGAAGAATACTATAAAATCTGTCGCAGCACACTCTCTACTGGACGGACCAGCAGTCTTTTGTGGATGCAGACTGAACTTCAGCATTGATGTCAATGATTCTTTCACACATGGCAATGGATGGCTAACTGTCGCAATCGTACGAGGTGGATCTGGAGTTCCAAACGTATCAGGCCTTGAGAGCTTTGTTGACCGAGATGTCATCGCCTACAGAACCTATCATGTTACTGAAAATGCAAATAAAGACTTTGGCAAATCTACCTATATGTCACCCTCTCCCTTTACCTTATATACTCGTACTCCAGGGGCAGATGTGGACTCTGACCACAATCTATTGGTTATGACCTGTAGATTAAAACTGAAGAAACTGCAAAAAGGTGGGAATTTAAGGAGATGGGACCTGGATAAACTGCAAGAACCAGAGGTTGTACAGAGTTTCAGGGAGAGCATAAGAGAACAAGTCACAGGAATGGCGGAAAGAAATACAGTAGAAGAGGAATGGGTAGCTTTGAGGGATGAAGTAATGAAGGCAGCAGAGGATCAAGTAGGTAAAAAGACGAGGGCTAGTAGAAATCCTTGGGTAACAGAAGAAATATTGAATTTAATTGATGAAAGGAGAAAATATAAAAATGCAGTAAATGAAGCAGGCAAAAAGGAATACAGACGTCTCAAAAATGAGATCGACAGGAAGTGCAAAATGGCTAAGCAGGGATGGCTAGAGGACAAATGTAAGGATGTAGAGGCCTATCTCACTAGGGGTAAGATAGATACTGCCTACAGGAAAATTAAAGAGACCTTTGGAGATAAGAGAAACACTTGTATGAACATAAAGAGCTCAGATGGAAACCCAGTTCTAAGCAAAGAAGGGAGAGCAGAAAGGTGGAAGGAGTATATAGAGGGTCTATACAAGGGCGATGTACTTGAAGACAATATTTTGGAAATGGAAGAGGATGTAGATGATGATGAAATGGGAGATACGATACTGCGTGAAGAGTTTGACAGAGCACTGAAAGAACTGAGTCGAAACAAGGCCCCCGGAGTAGACAACATTCCATTGGAACTACTGACGGCCTTGGGAGAGCCAGTCCTGACAAAACTCTACCATCTGGTGAGGAAGATGTATGAAACAGGCGAAATACCCTCAGACTTCAAGAAGAATATAATAATTCCAATCCCAAAGAAAGCAGGTGTTGACAGATGTGAAAATTACCGAACAATCAGTTTAATAAGCCACAGCTGCAAAATACTAACACGAATTCTTTACAGACGAATGTAAAAACTGGTAGAAGTCGACCTCGGGGAAGATCAGTTTGGATTCCGTAGAAATACTGGAACACGTGAGGCTATACTGACCTTACGACTTATCTTAGAAGAAAGATTAAGGAAAGGCAAACCTACGTTTCTAGCATTTGTAGACTTAGAGAAAGCTTTTGACAGTGTTGACTGGAAAACTCTCTTTCAAATTCTAAAGGTGGCAGGGGTAAAATACAGGGAGCGAAAGGCTATCTACAATTTGTACAGAAACCAGATGGCAGTTATAAGAGTCGAGGGACATGAAAGGGAAGCAGTGGTTGGGAAGGGAGTAAGACAGGGTTGTAGCCTCTCCCCGATGTTATTCAATCTGTATATTGAGCAAGCAGTAAAGGAAACAAAAGAAAAATTCGGAGTAGGTATTACAATCCATGGAGAAGAAATAAAAACGTTGAGGTTCGCCGATGACATTGTAATTCTGTCAGAGACAGCAAAGGACCTGCAAGAGCAGCTGAACGGAATGCACAGTGTCTTGAAAGGAATATATAAGTTGGACATCAACAAACGCAAAACGAGGATAGTGGAATGTAGTCGAATTAGGTCAGGGGATGCTGAGGGAATTAGATTAGGAAATGAGACACTTAAAGTAGTAAAGGAGTTTTGCTGTTTGGGGAGCAAAATAACTGATGATGGTCGAACTAGAGAGGATATAAAATGTAGACTGGCAATGACAAGGAAAGCCTTTCTGAAGAAGAGAAATTTGTTAACATCGAGTATAGATGTAAGTGTCAGGAAGTCGTTTCTGAAAGTATTTGTATGGAGTGTAGCCATGTATGGAAGTGAAACATGGACAGTAAATAGTTTAGACAAGAAGAGAATAGAAGCTTTCGAAACGTGGTGCTACAGAAGAATACTGAAGATAGATGAGTAGATCACGTAACTAATGAGGAGGTATTGAATAGAATTGGGGAGAAGAGAAGTTTGTGGCACAACTTGACTAGAAGAAGGGATCGTTTGGTAGGACATGTTCTGAGGCATCAAGGTATCACCAATTTAGTACTGGAGGGCAGCGTGGAGGGTAAAAATCGTAGAGGGAGAAAATGGTTCAAATGGCTCTGAGCACTATGGGAGTTAACGTCTGTGGTCATCAGTCCCCTAGAACTTAGAACTACTTAAACCTAACTAACCTAAGGACATCACAGACATCCATGCCCGAGGCAGGATTCGAACCTGCGACCGCAGCGGTCGTGCGGTTCCGGACTCGTAATGGGAGACCAAGAGATGAATACACTAAGCAGATTCAGAAGGATGTAGGCTGCAGCAGGTACTAGGGCATGAAGAGGCTTGCACAGGATAGAGTAGCATGGAGTAGCATCCAGTATTTAAGAATGGGAGTAATTAGCGACTTTCTTCAAACTCTGCACATTATTTCAAACTGTTGAGAAAATTTTTCTCGGTGATACAAAATAGTGAAAGGAAAAAAGTTTTCCGCTCACTACGTTTTCGATGTTTATCCAGTGAAGCTTCAGCATCAGGCATAACGTTATAATCTGTTACTTCTTTGCCACTATCTCTAATCGCAAATCATTTTCGAAATAGAGAAACTTTGTGTGGTGGTTTTCATGTTTCAGGCGTTTTACACAGTCTTCAGCCACTTGAGTAAAACACACAGAACGTTGATACAAGCGTGTGTAACTGTCAGAGAAATCCTTGTTTGGAATGTTATTGATGTGGCTGCAAGGTCGGATGTGCGCCAAAGCGTTGACCCCTCACATGAGTTTCTGCATTTTTTCGATTTGTGGTAAGTTCGTCTTGATAACATCAAATCTGATGAACAGTAACGATTTTTTGCAGGAAACGACTATTCGCGATTTGCTTTTCAGTCAAGTCGTTGTTTTCGTCCAAGAGACGAGATGTGCGGAATTAACTTTACACATGCTTCTCCCTTCTTCAAAGCATACTGGAAAATGTCTCGAACACTCCATTTAGAGACGTTATCCCATCGACGGTGAAACAAGAGCGCCGACACGGTGGAGTGGCTCGTCCACTGCGTAACACTGACCGCTCACGGCTGACCGCCGAGCACACGTGTGCTGTCCGCAGTCGTTGGTTCCAGTTGGCACCGCAGTAGCTGCGGCGACGTCGCTTCTACGCCACGAATAAAACCAGTATCGCAATTTATTGGACGGGTAGTGCTTGAACTTGCATGTGAAATATTTTGTTGTACGACGTGCAGTTCAGAAGATATAACGCTAGGAACCTTTTTTCTAATCAGACCTTTGATGCAGTTTTATACGATTCTTTAAAAAGTCGGGAAGGTGGTTTACTGATTGCTTACAAAATGTTAGGACTTGGAATAGCAGTTGAACGGAATGGACAGTGTCTTGAAAGGAGGGAATAAGATGAACAGCAACAAAAGCAAAACGAGGATAATGGAATGTAGTCGAATTAAATCGGGTGATGCTACCGAAATTAGATTAGGAAATGAGACGCTTAAAGTAGTAAATGAGTTTGCTATTTGGGGAGCAAAATAACTGATGATGGTCGAAGTAGAGAGGATATAAAATGTAGACTGGCAATGGCAAGGAAAGAGTTTCTGAAGAAGAGTATAGATTTAAGTGCCAGGAAGTCGTTTCTGAAAGTATTTGTATGGAGTGTAGCCATGTATGGAACTGAAACGTGAACGATAAATAGTTTAGACAAGAAGAGAATAGAAGCTTTCGAAATTTGGTGCTACAGAAGAACGCTGAAGATTAGATGGGGAGATCAAATGGTTCAAATGGCACTGAGCACTATGGGACTTAACATCTATGGTCATCAGTTGGTTGGTTGGTTGTTTGGTGGGAAGAGACCAAACAGCGAGGTCATCGGTCTGATCGGACTAGGGAAGGATGGGGAAGGAAGTCGGCTGTGCCCTTGCAAAGGAACCATCCCAGCATTTGCGTGGAGCCATTTAGGGAAATCACTATGGTCATCAGTCCCCTAGAACTTAGAACTTCTTAAACCTAACTAACCTAAGGACAGCACACAACACCTAGTCATCACGAGGCAGAGAAAATCCCTGACCCCGCCGGGAATCGAACTCGGGAACCCGGGCGTGGGAAGCGAGAACGCTACCGCACGACCACGATGGGTAGATCACATAACTAATGACGAGGTATTGAATAGAATTGGGGACAAGAGGAATTTGTGGCACAGCTTGACTAGAAGAAGGGATCGGTTGGTAGGACATGTTCTGTGACATCGAGGCAGCACCAATTTAGTACCGGAGGGCAGCGTGGAGGGTAAAAATCGTAGAGGGAGACCAAGAGATGAATACACTAAGCAGATTCAGAAGGATGTAGAATGCAGTTGGAGCTTGCACAGGATAGAGTAGCATGGAGAGCTGCATCAAAGCAGTCTCAGGACTGAAGATCACAACAACAACAACTACAAAATTTTCGTGCGGCTTTTCCTGGAGTGCTGGTCTGGTGTGTGGCTCCCACACCGAGAACGACTGACAGGGGATGTCGAACGCTTGCAAAGAAAAACTTTAGATACGATCGTCGAGCTGTGGTAGAGTTTCGCCGTCACGTGAAGTGCTGGGCGTTAGAGGGCAGGCGCTGTCACTCGAAATCCGATCTTTCAAGGACCAGCATTAACTGAGTGATGCGAGAGTGTACTACAACCCCTTACGTAGCGCTCTGGTGGGGGTTGCGAAGACAACACGGGACGAGTTACAGGGTTCCCGGAGGCGTTTAATCAGTCATCATTCCTGCGTACCTTGCGGGAATGGAACGGAAGAAGCTCGAATATCTTGTAATTGATACTATAGGAAGTACCCCACATTATGCACTTGACAGTGGCCTGTATACCTTAGACGTAGATGTAAAAGGTCGCCAGTTGTCTTTGTGCCTAGTCTCTGCTCCGAAATTTTTCGTCCGGACTGTTTCGTCTGCGCTGTGGAAATTACAGTCGAGATTTCATTTCATATCGTCAGCCAAAGAAACGCTGTTTAAGGAATTTGTATTTTCTGGGATGTCAAATACTGCATTCCCTTGAATGAATTAAAGATCACACCAACTGTCCGCCAACTAGGGATCATTACTTATTCTTCCAGAATATAAGTCGTTTATGTAATGACTCACAGTTTCTGATTGTCTTCGATGCTCAATATTTAATTCTGTTGACATTCGACCGCCGTAACTTTTCCGTGTGACAGAGCTGACTAGCTTCCAAAACTATTTAATTAGCTCCGAGACATTTTTACTGTGTCACAAATGTTTAAATATTCAGTTCACCGCTAGAGATGGCAGTGAATAATTGAAAACTGAGGAGGGAAGGAGGAGGGCAGGTCGAGCGCTCAGAGAAGAGCCTGAGTCGGCACTGTACGGAGGCCCAGTGACGTCACAGCATGGAGGCTCCCGTGGCCAGCGCTGGAGGGCGCCAGCGGACAGCGGCCGGGGCCGAGCTCACCGGAGTGCAGGTAGCCGTGGTGAAACCTCTGGAGGTGCGACGACGTGAAGTTACATCGGCAGAATAACTCTGCTCTAACTTATACTTCTGCCGATTGAACCGTAAAATTACTACTGGTTCACCAAAGGTTATTAATCACAATTAATACACAGTATGTAAAGTGGAAGTAGGTGCCAGGGAATAACTGGTGAAATTACACAAAATTTTCAGTAACACTCTTTATTCAAATTTGGTGCCAGACTTTACAATATTTAAAAAAAAAACAACAATCATTTAACGAATAAGTTACGATAGGAAAGGACTTTTAAATTATTACATTATTATAAAAAATTTCACGCCAGTGAAAAGGCAAGTACAGGCAAACAATTTAACGTATACAATGCGACGCTGTATAATATTTAAAGCTCAGCTAAATTACAGGTGAATTTCACTCAATTTATAAATGAGTATAATTTGAATATATGACTTCACTTTTGGGCAGACAAATTTCCCATTTGGTTACAACAGCCGTAGCTACTGCCGCCCACCACAGCCTCACTCAGGCTCATTAAATGGCGCAGAGTCTAACTTGTCTGCAACATATAAAGACAATCCTGTTCACAAAAGTTCTCAAAATAGAAAAACCAAAACGCATGAGTCATGCACATGGGGTAGGACACTCACAGTTAATATCATTAACATTTCCAAAATATACAAAAAAAAACAAATTTACAAATTTCTGCCAGTTAACTTACGGCAAACACACACGCTTGTAAACTAGGACTTGCGAACTTTTACAATATTGTCCTTTCAAGGCAACAATTTCTACCCGTAATCAAATGGCAAACTTTTACATGGCAAGAAAACACACGAATAACCAACTACCTGTATAAAACACATAAGCACGTTGAGTAAAAGCCTTAAAAGGTATTGAATTCGAAAAAAACACTCACCCGTTTTTGCTGACTAGAAACAATATAAAAAATCCACTACGGCATACATTAACAAACTTGGTTGATTATAGCCAAATATACATAAACACAAATTTATGTAAGTTACAGCTTCCAGATGAGCAGGAATTCGTTATGCAATTGACTAGTTCTTCCCATGAGGCAAAAGGAATTTTTCTTCTTTCTTAGAGTACCTTTTACACGTGTCTAGTAGTACTAGTTATGGCAGCCGAGATAATGGATCATGACTTAGTGCCTTGCATTTTAAACAGTACAGCCATTGGTGCCTTAGACTTTCATGGCAGAGGCTAACAGTCGAATAATCCGTAGGTAAGCTGGGAGGGGAAAGAAGCAATCCGAACCACAGATTTACTCTGACTCCCCCCCCCCCCTTTCGTCCTCAAAAGGGAACAAACGGACACCCTTTCTAATATTACCACCTTCCCGCGGGTGGGCAGACGAGAATGAATGGCGGGAAACCCCCAAAATATACGGCTGGTATAATTAACAAGAATAAGTAAATTCAAATCAATTAAACTTCATAAAACCTGTTAAGAAACAATACTCAACTTCTGGTGAGTTACGACTCCCAGGACTGAACCGACGTAGCACCTCCAAATGCTCTGCCGAGCCGCCCGCTGCCAGCCGTTTCAACGGACGGAGGAAGGCGCGCCGATTTTCAGAACCTCCTCGCCGGTCGACAGCATACGGCCGAACTGCAAATTATGTCCCTTGCGGACCCACGCTCGGGAAGATTCCTTTCGCGATGAGCAGTTAACGCCCCAGAGCACAGAGCCGCTGCTCGCATCGCTTACGCTGATGCCGCGGTCTGCGTGCTGTCCCTCTAGCACCAGCAGGGAAGTCGCTTCTCGACGCCCCGACTGCCAACTCTCCACGAGAGCCCGTACAGCCACTTCTTAAACCCACGCGAACAGCCCACTATTCCCCTTTGCCGCTAGAGGGAGCCAACGAAGCCTTCAATTGCGACAACGATGCCACCGCCAGAAAACGGAGGGCGACTGCTTCACGCTACACGCTGCGGCGCCCTTTTCAGAGCTAACTTTACTGCGGCTGAGCGATGTAAATCGAAAGTCGAGTGAACCTTTATTTAATGAGGAACTTGGACATATGACAGAATCCTATGTTCCGTTCCCTCAGGCAACTTTTTATAGAAAAAAGTAAGGAAGTTTATATGTTCGTAGTATTTGGAGTGGCAATGAAACAATGTTGTTGTTGTTGTTGTTGTTGTGGTCTTCAGTCCTGAGACTGGTTTGATGCAGCTCTCCATGCTACTCTATCCTGTGCAAGCTTCTTCATCTCCCAGTACCTACTGCAACCTACATCCTTCTGAATCTGCTTAGTGTATTCATCTCTTGGTCTCCCCCTACGATTTTTACCCTCCAAGCTGCCCTCCAATACTAAATTGGTGATCCCTTGATGCCTCAGAACATGTCCTACCAACCGATCCCTTCTTCTGGTCAAGTTGTGCCACAAACTTCTCTTCTCCCCAATGCTATTCAATACTTCCTCATTAGTTATGTGATCTACCCATCTAATCTTCAGCATTCTTCTGTAGCACCACATTTCGAAAGCTTCTATTCTCTTCTTGTCCAAACTATTTACCGTCCATGTTTCACTTCCATACATGGCTACACTCCATACAAATACTTTCAGAAATGACTTCCTGACACTTAAATCTATACTCGATGTTAACAAATTTCTCTTCTTCAGAAACGCTTTCCTTGCCATTGCCAGTCTACATTTTATATCCTCTCTACTTCGACCATCATCAGTTATTTTGCTCCCCAAATAGCAAAACTCCTTTACTACTTTAAGTGTCTCATTTCCTAATCTAATTCCCTCAGCATCACCCGACTTAATTCCACTACATTCCATTATCCTCGTTTTGCTCTTGTTGATGTTCATCTTATATCCTCCCTTCAAGATACCATCCATTCCATTCAACTGCTCTTCCAAGTCCTTTGCTGTCTCTGACAGAATTACAATGTCATCGGCAAACCTCAAAGTTTTTATTTCTTCTCCATGGATTTTAATACCTACTCCGAAATTTTCTTTTGTTTCCTTTACTGCTTGCTCAATATACAGATTGAATAACATCGGGGAGAGGCTACAACCCTGTCTTACTCCCTTCCCCACCACTGCTTCCCTTTCATGTCCCTCGACTCTTATAACAGCCAACTGGTTTCTGTACAAATTGTAAATAGCCTTTCGCTCCCTGTATTTTACCCCTGCCACCTTTAGAATTTGAAAGAGAGTTTTCCAGTCAACATTGTCAAAAGCTTTCTCTAAGTCTACAAATGCTAGAAACGTAGGTTTGCCTTTCCTTAATCTTTCTTCTAAGATAAGTCGTAAGGTCAGTATTGCCTCACGTGTTCCAGTATTTCTACGGAATCCAAACTGATCTTCCCCGAGGTTGGCTTCTATTAGTTTTTCCATTCGTCTGTAAAGAATTCGTGTTAGTATTTTGCAGCTGTGGCTTATTAAACTGATTGTTCGGTAATTTTCACATCTGTCAACACCTGCTTTCTTTGGGATTGGAATTATTATATTCTTCTTGAAGTCTGAGGGTATTTCACCTGTCTCATACATCTTGCTGACCAGATGGTAGAGTTTTGTCAGGACTGGCTCTCCCAAGGCCGTCAGTAGTTCCAATGGAATGTTGTCTACTCCGGGGGCCTTGTTTCGACTCAGGTCTTTCAGTGCTCTGTCAAACTCTTCACGCAGTATCGTATCTCCCATTTCATCTTCATCTACATCCTCTTCCATTTCCATAATATTGTCCTCAAGTACATCGCCCTTGTATAGACCCTCTATATACTCCTTCCACCTTTCTGTTTTCCCTTCTTTGCTTAGAACTGGGTTTCCATCTGAGCTCTTGATGTTCATACAAGTGGTTCTCTTATCTCCGAAGGTCTCTTTAATTTTCCTGTAGGCAGCTATCTATCTTACCCCTTGTGAGATAAGCCTCTACATCCTTACATTTGTCCTCTAGCCATCCCTGCTTAGCCATTTTGCACTTCCTGTCGATCTCATTTTTGAGACGTTTGTATTCCTTTTTGCCTGCTTCATTTACTGCATTTTTATATTTTCTCCTTTCATCAATTAAATTCAATATTTCTTCTGTTACCCAAGGATTTCTACTAGCCCTCGTCTTTTTACCTACTTGATCCTCTGCTGCCTTCACTACTTCATCCCTCAAAGCTACCCATTCCTCTTCTACTGTATTTCTTTCCCCCATTCCTGTCAATTGTTCCCTTATACTCTCCCTGAAACTCTGTACAACCTCTGGTTCTTTCAGTTTATCCAGGTCCCATCTCCTTAAATTCCCACCTTTTTGCAACAAATGAAACAATACAGAGACAAAACCCAGGAGGCAAAATTCTATCTACAACGACGAGGCTGAACTGTATCATAAATTTCTTGATACAACTGTAGGTATGCGAAAAAGCAAATTTCTTACATCACTCGACTTGGCAGATTTTATTTGGATCACAGTGTTTGCTGTGCTAGGCTGGTAGGTAGGCAAGCACAGATAGTCCCCGTTCAGCTACTCGGGAAACATGTTCCATCGTACCGTCAATGAAGTCTGTGCAATATTTGAATGACATTTTACCGTCTCGAGTAATGATTTCCTTAGCTGTTTGTTGCTACAGCCAAGTCTTTTTATAGAAGATCTGCCAGCAGGATTTGAAGTCAAAGACATATGATGTACGCGCGCTTCCCTGTAGAAAAATCTGTTAGATTTGCTATTGCCTACAGTGCGGTACCTGATTTATACCAGAGATCGATTACGTAAGCGCCGCTCGGTGTTCCGACTGGCTGCCCGCTGCCTCGTGCCTGCGAGGTTGCACGAGGGGCGGGCAGCACTGAGGTGGCAAACGTCACCCCCCCCCCCCCCCCCCCCCCCTGTGTCGTGTCGGACCTCCTGTAGCCCGGTGTAGTGGAGCAGCTCGACGTGCCGTGGAACACAGCCCAAACGGTTGTGCAGCCAAACCCGGCGTGCGCAGTGCCTTGTCGACAACGTGGGTGCACGACTTCGTGCGATCTGCGCCGCGCTCGAACGCTACCACCAGCTCTTACCAGCTGTAATCGGGACTCACCTGACCAGGCCACTGCTTTCCGGTCGTCCAGCGTCCAATCGATACGGTCGCGAGCCCTGGAGAGGCGCTGCGACCGATAGCGTGTTGTTAGCAAAGGCAGTCACGTAGATCGTCTGCTGCCGTAGCCCATTAACGCCGAATTTCGCCGCACTGTCGTGACGGATACGTTCGTCGTACGTCCCACGTTGATTTCCGCGGTACAGCACTGACAACTCTAAGCAAGCGCCGCTGCTTTCGGTCGCTAAGTGAAAGCCGTTGGCCATTCCGTTGTCCCTAGTGAGAGCTGATGCATGAAATTTGGTATTCTCGGTACACTCTTGACAATGTGGATCTCGGAATATTTAATTCCCTAACTATTTGGACGGAATGGATCGTGTCTTGAAGGGAGGATATAAGATGAACATCAACAAAAGCAAAACGAGGATGATGGAATGTAGTCGAATTAAGTCGGGTGATGTTGAGGGTATTAGATTAGGAAATGAGACACTTAAAGTAGTAAAGGAGTTTTGCTATTTGGGGAGCAAAATAACTGATGATGGTCGTAGGAGAGAGGATATAAAATGTAGACTGGCAATGGCAAGGAAAGCGTTTCTGAAGAAGAGAAATTTGTTAACATCGAGTATAGATTTAAGCGTCAGGAAGTCATTTCTGAAACTATTTATATGGAGTGTAGCCATGTATGGAAGTGAAACATGGACGACAAACACTTTGGACAAGAAGAGAATAGAAGCTTTTGAAATGTGGTGCTACAGAAGAATGCTGAAGATTAGACGGGTAGATCACGTAACTAATGAGGAAGTATTGAATAGGATTGGGGAGAAGAGAAGTTTGTGGCACAACTTGACCAGAAGAAGGGATCGGTTGGTAGGACATTTGTTGAGGCATCAACGGATCACCAATTTAGTATTGGAGGGCAGCGTGGAGGGTAAAAATCGTAGAGGGAGACCAAGAGATGAATACACTAAGCAGATTCAGAAGGATGTAGGTTGCAGTAGGTACTGGGAGATGAAGAGGCCTGCACAGGATAGAGTAGCATGCAGAGCTGCATCAAACCAGTCTCAGGACTGAAGACCACAACAACAACAACAACTATTTCCGAAATGAAATGGCCCATGCGTCTGGCTGCAAGTACCACTCCGTGTTCAAAGCGTATTAAGTCCCGTCGTGCGACCGTAATCAAGTCGGAACCATCTTCACACGAGTCACCTGAGTACAAATGACAGCTGCACCAATGCTCTGTCCCTTTGTACCTTCTGTGCGCCATCTGTATGTGTGCGTATCCCTGTGCCACGAGTTTTGACACCTCATCGTATGGTAGTGCGACATGTGATCAGCATCTCTCCAGTCCCTCCAGACGTTGTTGCCAGTGGAAGAATCCTGATCCCACCGCTGCTCAGTGACAAGGAGTGGTCTCCCAAACTCAGGACAAGTTGAGGAGGTACCAGCAACCGAACGCGGGTGTTAGCGCGCTGTAGGCAACGACACTAACCGGTCAGCTCTTATTACAAGACGGACGTCGCTGCCGCAAGGAAGGAAACAACGATCCCTGACGCGCAGTTCGTGTACAGCTCGCCGTTGGAAGCGCCACGCTAGATCTCGGTTTTTGTAATATTTTGTATTTATGGTAGGTGGAGTCAAATATCAGTCACACAAATCATGTGATACAACTGTCAAAAATTCTTGAGAAACTCGACTTCGAAGTTTTCCTAACGTCTTTAATACCCCAAAGTAAGATTTTTTGTTTCAACAGGCAGCGTGGATGTGTGTGACAGTCATTGATCCCAGTGTGGGCTGCTTGGATTCCATTTTTGGCAATGGTACATTTTTTAACAAAGGTGTGTGTTCTACAGCAATTCCATGAAGAGTAAAATAAGTAAAAATGAAAAAAATAGTCGATCTTCACTAACTGTCTTTCGCAAAAGTGCTGTGATTAAGAACTTGTATTCGAAATTGCGACTGGATATTTGTCTGTGACATGTAATTAAAAATGAGAAAAGTGCATATTTCATAAACATGAGATTCATATATGTGTTAAACAGCATAGATTTGACGACTATTATACACTCCTGGAAATCGAAAAAAGAACACATTGACACCGGTGTGTCAGACCCACCATACTTGCTCCGGACACTGCGAGAGGGCTGTACAAGCAATGATCACACGCACGGCACAGCGGACACACCAGGAACCGCGGTGTTGGCCGTCGAATGGCGCTAGCTGCGCAGCATTTGTGCACCGCCGCCGTCAGTGTCAGCCAGTTTGCCGTGGCATACGGAGCTCCATCGCAGTCTTTAACACTGGTAGCATGCCGCGACAGCGTGGACGTGAACCGTATGTGCAGTTGACGGACTTTGAGCGAGGGCGTATAGTGGGCATGCGGGAGGCCGGGTGGACGTACCGCCGAATTGCTCAACACGTGGGGCGTGAGGTCTCCACAGTACATCGATGTTGTCGCCAGTGGTCGGCGGAAGGAGCACGTGCCCGTCGACCTGGGACCGGACCGCAGCGACGCACGGATGCACGCCAAGACCGTAGGATCCTACGCAGTGCCGTAGGGGACCGCACCGCCACTTCCCGGCAAATTAGGGACACTGTTGCTCCTGGGGTATCGGCGAGGACCATTCGCAACCGTCTCCATGAAGCTGGGCTACGGTCCCGCACACCGTTAGGCCGTCTTCCGCTCACGCCCCAACATCGTGCAGCCCGCCTCCAGTGGTGTCGCGACAGGCGTGAATGGAGGGACGAATGGAGACGTGTCGTCTTCAGCGATGAGAGTCGCTTCTGCCTTGGTGCCAGTGATGGTCGTATGCGTGTTTGGCGCCGTGCAGGTGAGCGCCACAATCAGGACTGCATACGACCGAGGCACACAGGGCCAACACCCGGCATCATGGTGTGGGGAGCGATCTCCTACACTGGCCGTACACCACTGGTGATCGTCGAGGGGACACTGAATAGTGCACGGTACATCCAAACCGTCATCGAACCCATCGTTCTACCATTCCTAGACCGGCAAGGGAACTTGCTGTTCCAACAGGACAATGCACGTCCGCATGTATCCCGTGCCACCCAACGTGCTCTAGAAGGTGTAAGTCAACTACCCTGGCCAGCAAGATCTCCGGATCTGTCCCCCATTGAGCATGTTTGGGACTGGATGAAGCGTCGTCTCACGCGGTCTGCACGTCCAGCACGAACGCTGGTCCAACTGAGGCGCCAGGTGGAAATGGCATGGCAAGCCGTTCCACAGGACTACATCCAGCATCTCTACGATCGTCTCCATGGGAGAATAGCAGCCTGCATTGCTGCGAAAGGTGGATATACACTGTACTAGTGCCGACATTGTGCATGCTCTGTTGCCTGTGTCTATGTGCCTGTGGTTCTGTCAGTGTGATCATGTGATGTATCTGACCCCAGGAATGTGTCAATAAAGTTTCCCCTTCCTGGGACAATGAATTCACGGTGTTCTTATTTCAATTTCCAGGAGTGTATTTAAACGAGTTCGGTATTCGAACTGAACTAAAAGAAAACAACGAAAAAAGGAGAAAAATAAGACTGGAAAAGGTGATGCAGCGATTAGGTCTCAAGCACAGCCGATTGCCTTCCATCTGTATCCATTTTACGCATCCTTACGATAAGCGATGCTAGTGCACTGCTTTAGCGATGGTGCTTCTGTGAACCCCTTGGCGGCAGCCTGATCTACAGCAGTGGCTGACTCGATCTCTTTTGTCAGCTGTGTGCTCTGTACACACCCTCCCCAGAGGTCGACGTGTCACAACATTCAAATGGCATTCCAGCTGGTTCCTGAAGTGGAGGTCGTAGAGATGTCCTGGTACTGGATGCACCTGCTTGCTGCAGTTTGTCACGCTTATGCGCCCATCAGGCAGTAACCTTAAGGGACTGGCTGGTGGTCATTACAACAGAGAAAGGGCGCGATTCACGTACTGAGATCTTTTCTGCGTAGCGATACAAAACACGTCCATTTGGTTCAAAGGCTCTGAGCACTATGGGACTTAACATCTGAGGTCATCAGTCCCCTAGAACTTAGAACTACTTAATCCTAGCTAACCTAAGGACATCACACACATCCAAGCCCGAGGCAGGATTCGAACCTGCGACCGTAGCCACGTCCATTTATTCCGTGGTTTATCAGCATGGAACCGACGTCTCTTCGTCTTAGTTCATTAGGTTATCCCGAAGGTGTATTATTCTCTCAATAATTCATGTAGTTGTTGTTGGCCAAAGACTGGTTTGATGCAGATCTCCATGCGACTCTATCCTCTGCGAGCCTCTTCATCCCTGAAAAAGTACTGCAACCTAGATCTTTTTATCCGCCACATTTCTCTCCAAAACTAAATTAGTGATTCATTGATGTCGCACAATGTTTCGAATCAACTGATCTCTTCTTTTAGTCCAGTTGTGCACAAGTTTCTTTTCTCTCCAGTTCTGTTCAGTACCTCCTCATCACTTACTGGATCAACCCATCTAATCTTAAGCATTCTTCTCAAGCACCACATTTCAAAAGATCCTGTTTGCTTCTTGTCTAAATTCTTAGTAGTCCATGTTTTACTTCCATACATGACTACTCTCCACACATATGCCTTGAGAGAATACTTCTGACCACTTAAATTTATATTCGATGTTCTAAAATTACTCTTCTTGAGAAACGCTTTTGTTGCCCAGTCTACTTTTTATAGCCTCCCTGCTTTGACCATCATCAGTCATTTTACTGCCCAAATAGCAAAACTCATGTGCTACTTTTAGTGTCTCGTTTCCTAATCTAATTCTCTCAGCATCACTCGATTTAATTCGACTACATTTCGTTACCCTTGTTTTGCTTTTGTTGATGTTCGTCTTATATCATCAGTTCAAGACACTGTCGATTTTGTTCAGCTGTTCTTCAGTCAAGTCATTCGTTGTCTCTCACAGAATTACAGTGTCATCAGCATGCCTCAAACTTTTCATTTCTCCTACCTGAATTTTAATTCCTTCTCGAAACTGTTCTTTGGTTTCATTTACTGCTTGCTCAATGTACAGATTCAGTAACAACGGCAATAGGGTACAACCCTTCCACGTCATTCGCTGTCTCTCACAGAATTACAGTGTCATCAGCATACCTCAAAGTTTTCAATTCTCCTACCTGAATTTTAATTCCTTCTCGAAATTTTTCTTTGGTTTCATTTACTGCTTACTCAATGTACAGATTCAATAACAACCCTTCCTCAATACCTTCTCAGGCACTGCTTCCTTCTCATGCCTCTCGATTTATAACTGCTGTCTAGTTTCTGTGTAAGTAGTGAATACTGTTTCACTTCCTGTATTTCACCGATTTTTCAGAATTTCAAGCAGTGTATTCCAGCCCAACACTGGCAAAAGGTTTCTCTAAATGTACGAATCCTATAAAGGTAGGTTTGTCTTTCCTTAACATATCCTGTAAGATAAATTTTTGGGTCATTATTGCCTCCTGTGTTCCAACATTTATCCAGAACCAAAACCAACCTTCCCCAGGATCAGGTTCAACATTTTTTCCATTCTTCTGTAAACATTTCGTGATAGTACCTTGACCTCATGACTTATTAAACTGATAGTTCGGTAATATTCACGCCTGTCTACATTTCCTTCCTTCAGAATTGGAATTATTACATTATTCTTGCAGTCTTGGGTATTTCGCGTATCTCAAACATTTTGCACAACAGATGGAATAGTTCTGTCATGGCTGGCATTGCCAAGGGTCTCAGTATTCTGGCGGAATTTCTTCTACTCCAGGGACCTTGTTTCGACTTACGTCTTTCAATGCTCTGTCAAATTATTTTTGCAGTATCATGTCTCCCGTCTCATTCTCATGTACGTCCTCTTCCTTTCCATCATACTGCCTTGAAGTTCATTCTCTTGTACAGCCTCACTACACACGGTGATTCAGCTGCCCTTATCCATACGGGTTTTATGCAACATGCAATGCATTCAAATACCACATGCAAGATTTTCATGCTCTCTGTCTCGCTACGTACAATCTCTTACTCCTACAGAAAAAATGAACAGGATCTTTTTGTTGGAAATTTAATGTAACCAAATTTTGTACTGGAATACGTTTCCTCTAGGGGCCTTAGTTTTAGAATTATTCAAGAAAGACATACAAAGTGACCTTCGAACGCTTTATTCTCGAATAACTCGAAAACCGTGGTCTCCAGCAAAAACGTATCCCGCTATAAAATTTACCTACATTAAAATTCCTACAAAAAGGTCCTGTAAATTTTTTGTAGGGCTAACAGTCTGTGCGTAGTGAGCGACAGAATACGAAAATCTTGCGCACGATTTTTGAAGGTCTCGTGCATTCCATAAGATCCATAGGTAATGACTCTTTATGCTCCTTCCGTCTTTCAGGTTTCCCTTCTTTGTTTGGTACTGGATTTTCATCTGAGCTCTTCACATTCAATAGCTCATTTATCCCCAAAATATTGACTACAGACCCACTGAAGCGTACAGTTCTTTACGATGTACAAATGATACACTCTGTTCATCATAAGAATAAACCTGATGTAAACATTACGCCATGTATTCTCCCGCATTTGCTTGAATCTCATTGGGTTTCGATTGACGTCGACCGGAAGCCAAGCTGTGACCAGTACAGTCAAGTACGATCATGTTGTTGTGGTCTTCAGTCCTGAGACTGGTTTGATGCAGCTCTCCATGCTACTCTATCCTGTGCAAGCTTCTTCATCTCCCAGTATCTACTGCAAACTACATCCTTCTGAATCTGTTCAGCGTATTGATCTCTTGGTCTCCCTCTACGATTTTTACCCTCCACGCTGCCCTCCAGTACTAAATTGGTGATCCCTTGATGCCTCAGAACATGTCCTACCAACCGATCCCTTCTTCTAGTTAAGTTGTGCCACAAACTTCTCTTCTCCCCAATCCTATTCAGTACCTCCTCATTAGTTATATGATCTACCCATCTAATCTTCAGCATTCTTCTGTAGCACCACATTTCGAAAGCTTCTATTCTCTTCTTATCCAAACTAGTTATAGTCCACGTTTCACTTCCATACATACCCACACTCCATACAAATACTTTCAGAAACGACTTCCTGACACTTAAATCAATACTCGATGTTAACAAATTTCTCTTCTTCAGAAACGCTTTCCTTGCCATTGTCGGTCTACATTTTATATCCTCTCTACCTCGACCATCATCAGTTATTTTGCTCCCCAAATAGCAAAACTCCTTTACTACTTTAAATGTCTCATTTCCTAATCTAATTCCCTCAGCATCACCCGACTTAATTCGACTACATTCCATTATCCTCGTTTTGCTTTTGTTGATGTTCATCTTATAACCTGCTTTCAAGACACTGTCCATTCCGTTCAGCTGTTCTTCCAAGTCCTTTGCTGTTTCTGACAGAATTACAATATCATCGGTGAACCTGAGAGGTTATATTTGTTCTCCAGAGATTTTAATTCCAACTACGAATTATTTAAATCAAAATACACACCTGGGACGTCTGACCAATTCACAACACGGCAGCTTCACAGCAGCTCTGATTGGGAGACCAGGACGAACCAGATGCGCTTTTTGCTAGCGTCACAATCGGATTTTTTCTTTTGTTTTCTTCACTGGTTGCTCAATATGCAGATTGAATAACATCGGGGATAGGCTACAACCCTGTCTCACTCCCTTCCCAACCACTGCTTCCCTTTCATGCCCATCAACTCTTATAACTTCCGTCTGGTTTCTGTACAAATTGTAAATAGCCTTTCGCTCCCTGTATTTTACCCCCGCCACCTTCAGATTTGAAAGACAGTATTCCAGTCAACATTGTCAAAAGCTTTCTCTAAGTCTACGAATGCTAGAAACGTAGGTTTGCCTTTCCTTAATCTAGCTTCTAAGATAAGTCGTAGGGTCAGTATTGCCTCACGTGTTCCAGTATTTCTACGGAATCCAAACTGATCTTCCCCGAGGTAGTACGATCATAAGGACACGCTTTGTGCCATGTTACAGGCACGTAGACAGGGCGGTAATGCGGGGCGACAGCTTGGACAGCACTGGCCAGCCAGCGGTCCAACTAACCTGCAATGATGTGAGCACTTGCATTTCAGACGTAAAAAGAGATGAGCAAAGAAACAATATAGCTTTGAATGTCAGGTAGGTTTTAAAGAGAATGGAATAATATTCGGAGAAACTGCAGCACTACATCGCGCTTCTTTGGTGACCAGACGGAAAGCGTGAAATGCATTCGTTCTCACCTTACTTAGTATTCTATTTACAAAAAAGACTGATGAACATTTCTAAGTTAAACATAGGGTAATCCTTCTGAGCGAGCTGTGTGTAATGCGAAATCATACTGCACGGATTTCACCGTACTGTAGAATACTGAAGCCACTGAAGTTATTGAGTACAGTCAGTCGTCTGGTAATGTCTTAGCTCCTTCCTTATCTGAATCCGAGAAATACATTTCAGTTGTGAAACTGTCACCTACTACCTCGATAACGAACCTTTCAACAACACAATCAACGAAGCCAACTGGACGCCGCAGTTCTCTTGTTCTTTTATGACGAGTCGTTCTATTGTATATACCGCCAGTGTTCGGCAGTGACATGTGAAAAAACTGCCTGCGTTAGTTCCAGTACGTCTGGCAGCTTAACAGTGTTGTTACTACAATGATATTTTCACTCTGCAACGGAGTGTGCGCTGATATGAAACTTCCTGGCAGATTAAAACTGTGTGCCGGACCGAGACTCGAACACGGGACCTTTGCCTTTCGCGGGGAAGTGCTCTCATCTGCAGAGTGAAAATCTCATTCTGCAAATATCCCCTAGGCTGTGGCTAAGCCATGTCTCCGCAATATCCTTTCTCTCAGGAGTGCTAGTTCTGCAAGGTTCGCATGAGGGCTTCTGTAAAGTTTGGAAGTTAGGAGGCCAGGTACTGGCAGAAGTAAAGCTGGTAGGACGGGGCGTGAGTCGTGCTTGGGTAACTCAGTTGGTAGAGCACTTGCCCGCGAAAGGCAAAGCTCCAGAGTTAGTCTTGGTCCGGCACACAGTTTTAATCTGCCAGGAAGTTTCAGTCTTGCTACTTCTCGGCCCAAATCCCGCACCTTGGCTCCAGATCAGTTCTGTTAGGTTCATATTGTAGTGGTACAGTAGCAAATGTAAAATTTCAACATTTGTATGATGTGCTCGATGCTGTGAAAATGTTTTTCACGTTTGTACGATACTTATCTACGTTTGTGGTATAAAACGATGGACATAGTCCAAATAGAGGATTTGGTTTTTCAATTTCGCCTTAAAAATTAAATTGTTGTTTTTTCTTAATTTAAGTAACTGTTATGAACAGTCTTTCATAAAACATCGATAATTAAGTATTTGCTTTTGAAATTAAAACAGGAAATCGCGTGCAATATGTAATTAGAAAGAAGAAGAAGTTGTGAATTGTTGACGAAAATGACGATGAATTTTATAATTACGAGATGTAGGTATTTCAAATTGAACGAGGGAAAAATAAATGACTGTGGCGAGATTTGAAGCAACGGACCACACAGTCCACGGACGACGACGATTAGTGACCGAACTGTATGTAATACAGTTGCTGAGAAAACTTCAAAGACGATTATGTCCGTTAGCTTATGCAAAACATTAACAGCAGCCTATTTCTCGGCACTTTTCATCGGTGTTCCACGCGCGTGTTTCACTACGGAACAGGAAGCAGCCTCATACTGCGCATTAACAGCGCGGCAATCAGAGCACAACGCTGCAGAGGCTGTGTCTGTACACGATTTTTGAAAAAAAAAACTACGTAGCTAAAGCGTCAGTAAGAAAAACGTTTGAACAGTTCTCGGGTATCCGACGGGTAGTGTCGTAATTTCTCCACAATATTTTGACAGAGGTACACGCTGCCATCTTCAGGTGGTTCCTGACGAAAGCTGTGCTGTTCCCCTCGGCGCCCTATATATACTAGCCGTTACCCCCTCCACCGTTCTTCTCCTCGTGTCTTTCGTGCGGCCGGCGCGGCGGCTACTGGAAGTGGTGGGGGAAGCGGCGCATGGGTCTGAACTGCGGTCTGCAGTCTCCCTGCTGCCGCCGTCGGGGGCGGTCCTCGATCTCTGGGACCGCATCTTTCTCTCCAGGCTGAGTGCAGGGTTCCAAGCCTGACTAAGTTAAAGGCCGCTGTTTTTAATACTTAGATCGTCCTGTAATCGGATTTCGATGGCCTCTTTAGTAACGCAATCCCGGAAGTAGAAGGATTGACAGAGTATTTTTGTGGGCTGTGGTTCAAATGGCTCTGAGCACTATGCGACTTAAATTCTGAGGTCATCAGTCGCCTAGAACTTAGAACTAATTAAACCTAACTAAGGACATCACACACATCCATGCCCGAGGCAGAATTCGAACCTGCGACCGTAGCGGTCGCTCGGTTCCAGACTGTAGCGCCTAGAACCGCACGGCCACTCCGGCCGGCTGTGGGCTATGAAAAAACCAAAATACTCTGTCAATCCTTCTACTTACGGGATTGCGTTACTAAAGAGGCCATCGAAATCCGATTACAGGACGATCTAATTAATAAAGACAGCGGCCCTCAACTTAGACAGGCTTGGGACCCTGCAGTCAGCCTGGAGAGAAAGATGCGGTCCCAGAGATCGAGGACCGCCCCCGACGGCGGCAGCAGGGAGACTGCAGACCCCAGTTCAGACCCAGGCGCCGCTGCCCCCACCACCTCCAGTAGCCGCCGCGCCGGCCGCACGAAAGACACCAGGAGAGGAACGGTGGAGGGACTAACGGCTAGTATATATAGGGCGCCGAGGGGAACAGCACAGTTTTCGTCAGGAACCACCTGAAGATGGCAGCGTGTTACGTCTGTCGAAATATTGTGGAGAAATTACGACACTACCCGTCGGATACCCGAGAACTGTTCAAATTGGAAATACGCCGGGAAAACTTCAGATCAAAATGGTTGAAATGGCTCCAAGCACTGTGGGACTTAACATCTGAGGTCATCAGTCCGCTAAGAGCTAGTTAAACTTAAGTAACCTAAGGATATCACACACATCCATGCCCGAGGCAGTATTCGGACCTGCGACCGCAGCAGCTGCGTGGTTCCAGACTGAAACGCCTAGAACCGCTCGGCCACCGTGGCCGGCAAACTTCAGATCGCATAAGAAAAACGTTAATAACTGTCTTAAAGTTTCATTGAACGTAACTTAATAATTACATATCTAAAACATAAATAGGACCTTCTTTCAAGAGCGTAACAACACCAGTGTATGTGTGTTACGGCTTCTGACCAATCGTAACGTTTGTGTTTGTTTGCATCAGGTTTATTCTTATGATGAACGGAGTGTAGCACCACGCTACTACGTGGAGTACGTGGCGTGTTTATCCGCGTCTTTTTTAGTCCCTTCGGTCACAGAAGCCGCGGTCGGGGGCGGACGTGGAAGACGGCGGCGTGCGCGCGCTGGCGGCTCACGTGCTGTACCTGCGGCTGGCCGGGCTGTGGCCGCGCGGCCGGGGGCCCGCCTACGCGCTGTACGCGGCGCTCGTGCAGCTGAGCGCCGTCGCGTACGTCGCCGTCGGCGTCGCCAGCGTGCGCAGCGCCCGAGGCGACGTGGACGCCATATCGCACACGCTCATGCACACGCTCGAGGTGGTCTCCGGGCTGCTGAAGGCGGGGCTGTTCTTCCGCAAGAGGCGCTCGTTCTACCGCCTGGTGCGGGACCTGGACGGGATGGCCGCCGCCGACTGGGAGGTGGCGGAGCTGCGGTGGGCGCGGCGGCGCGCGCGGCGCATGACGGCGTGGCTGAGCGCCTACATCTACGCGCTCATCCTGCTGTGGCTGCCGGCGCCGCTGCTGGCCGCCGGCGACCAGCGGCTGCTGCCGGTGGTGCAGCTGCACGGCGTCGACTGGGCGCGCCGCCCCGCCGCCTACGGCGCGCTCTACGCGCTGCAGTGCGCCGTGCTGCTCACCCAGGTGCCCGTCGTCATCGGCCTCGACTGCTTCTTCGTGGCGGCCATGCTGCACGCCGGCGCCCTGCTGCAGCTGCTGGGCCGCCGCGTCTCCGGCCTGCGGCTCTCCGGCGACGGCGGCGACGGCGGTGGCTCAGACCCGGCTGGCGGCGATCGTCTCCAGAGGCAGCGAGTGCTGTACGCAGAGCTGTGCGCCTGTATCAGGAGCCACCAGAAAATCACAAAGTAGGCCTTACAAAAATGTCTGTTCCCACTTTATGGAACAGAATGAGACAGGAAAGGGCAGAACTGCACAGCAAAACATACACTACTGGCCATTAATATTGCTACACCACGAAGACGACGTGCCACAGGCGCGAAATTTAACCGACAGGAAGAAGATGCTGTGATATGCAAATGATTAGCTTTTCAGAGCATTCACACAAGGTTGGCGCCGGTGGCGACACCTACAATGTCCTAACATGAGTAAAGTTTCCAACCGATATCGACACCTACAACGTCCTAACATGAGGAAAGTTTCCAACCGGTATCTCATACACAAACAGCAGTTGACCGGCGTTGCCTGGCGAAACGTTGTTGTGATGCCTCGTGTAAGCAGGAGAAACGCGTACCACCACGTTTCCGACTTTGCTAAAGGTCGGATTGTAGCCTATAGCGATTGCGGTTTATCGTATCGCGACATTGCTGCTCGCGTTGGTCGACATCCAAAGACTGTTAGCAGAATACGGAATCGGTGGGTTCAGGAGGGTAATACGGAACGCCGTGCTGGATCCCAACGGCCTCGTATCACTAGCAGTCGAGATGACAGGCATCTTATCCACATGGCTGTAACGGATCGTGCAGCCACGTCTCAATTCCTGGGTCAACAGATGTGGACGTTTGCAAGACAACAACCGTCTGCACGAACAGTTCGACGACCTTTGCAGCAGCATGGACTATCAGCTCGGAGACCGTGGATGTGATTACCCTTGACGTTGTATCACAGACAGGAGCGCCTGCGATGGTCTACTCGACGACGAACCTGGGTGCACGCATGGCAAAACGTAATTTTTTCGGATGAATCCAGGTTATGTTTACAGCATCATGATGGTCGCATCCGTGTTTGGCGACATCGCGGTGAACGCACGTTGGAAGCGTGTACTCGTCATCGCCATGCTGGCGTATCACCCGGCGTGATGGTATGGGGTGCCAATGGTTACACGTCTCGGTCACGTCCTGTTCGCATTGACGGCACTTTGAACAGTGGACGTTACATTTCAGATGTGTTACGACCCGTGGCTCTAACCTTCATTCGATCCCTGCGAAACCCTACATTTCAGCAGGATAATGCACGACCGTATGTTGCAGGTCCTGTACGGGCCTTTCTGGATACAGAAAATTTTAGACTGCTGCCCTGGCCACCACATTCTCCAGATCTCTCACCAATTGAAAACGTACGGTCAATGGCAGCCGAACAACTGGCTCGTCACACTACGCCAGTCACTACTCTTGATGAACTGTGGTATCGTGTTGAAGCTGCATGGGTAGCTGTACCTGTACACGCCATCCAAGCTCTGTTTGACTCAATGCCCAGGCGTAACGGCCAGAGGTGGTTGTTCTGCGTACTGATTTCTCGCGATCTATGCACTCAAATTACATGAAAATGTAATCACATGTCAGTTCTAGTATAATATATTTGTCCAATGAATGCCCGTTTATCATCTGAATTTCTTCTTGGTGTAGCTATTTTAATGGCCAGTAGTGTATCATAGAAACTCAAGCGACAGACGAGAAGGAACGGGCCAGAACGGAACGTCAGTGTCAAGATTCCTCGCGAAGGAAGTTTTGTCGTTGATGTTGGCAGGGGAGATTGTCCCATCGTCTTCGAACATCAGATCTATTCGTGCTGTAGAGGGGGATTTTGGGCTATTACGTCTTGGTAATCGCTACTTAATTACTTGCGCTGTTTTCACAACACATCGCGAATGTTCCGTGACTATTTGAATAAATTTTCCACGATTGTTCTTTTACAGAGGAGGCCAGATATATTTAAACAAAGAAATTCTTATATTTTCGAATATCTCGACAAAGGAAACGCACATACTCTGCGCAAATAACAATATAAGTTCAGGTTACCTTCCATTACGAACGTGCGTGCACTCAGCGGCTGTGATCTTATTCATAAATGATACAGCACAGCAATCATTCGTCCGTTTTTTTTTTTCAGGTTTTGTTTGGCCAATCCAGGTTTCGGCTAGTGCCTAGCCATTCTCAATGCACTATTTTCTAGTCTCAAGGCATGTCACTTCCCTGTTGTTCGGGCGTCGGTCACAGTTCTTTTGAGCATTCAAAGAACTGTGATTTATGCCCAAATAACAGGGAACTGCCATGCTTTGAGAGTAGAAAGCAGTGCATTGATAATGGCTAGGCACTAGCCGAAACCTGGATTTACCAAATAAAAGCTGCAAAAAAGAACCACTGATTGCTGTGCTCTATCATTGATAAAACAATATAAATTGATGAAACAATTTTCATGAAATAATCTTTTCAGAGATTATATTACATTCAAGAGGAAAATGCAGTTTTTTGACGTTATTTGGCACTTAGGACGAGAAAAACGCTGTATAAAATGACTCTGAGCACTACGGACTTACCATCTGAGGTAATCAGTCCCCTACAACTTAGAAGCACTTAAACCTAACTAACCTAAGGACATCACACACATCCATGCCCGAGGCAGGATTCGAACCTGCGACCGTAGCGGTCGCGCGGTTCCGGACTGAAGCGCCTAGAACCGCTCGGCCACCGTGACCGGCAACGCTGCATATAAACTGACCTTCGCCTTCGTAACGAAGTGGTCAACACGACAAATGCTGATGCAGGCGAGCAGCCTCGGAGTCGCGGTGCTACCAGCGGTGTGTGGGAGGCCAGGACAGGGCCTCACTCAGCCTCGTGATGCCGGCGGAGGAGCTGCCTGAGTGACTGGTAGCTAGCAGTGCCAGCCCCATGCCACTCCACACGGCGTCCGGTGATGAACCGCTGTGATCAAGAATGACACGGCGGTCGGTCGACTATCGCGTGGTCTTCAGGGCTGTATCATGGGGTTCCCTTTCCTTTTTCCTTCACATAAACTGAAGTGGCCTGCTAGCTTCTGTTTGCATGTATGGGCTAATCTCAGAAACTAGTGTAAGGATTTTGATCCGATTTTGACAGATAGATTCATCCACGAGGGATGTTCGTCTATATAATTTACTAATATTTCATTCAAAGTGGCCGAACTACGACGAATGAAAGCCTGCGGCCACTCCGAAAACTATGCCATTCCATCTAGCGGTACAGTCGCCGCAACTTCAGACAGCGACGAAGCTTGAGCACACTCCGTCTGGTGTATGCCAGCAACCGAAATGTCGCAGTATCGAATCCAGGTGGGATCACAGACTTGCATCACTGAATTTAAACTTAGGAATCACCTCTCAATGATGCGGAGATTCACCAGAAACTAAAAGTGTTTCAAATTCCACTTTAAGCTGTTGGTCGCCTTTTACCTGTCGTATAACTGGTCAAGGACTTGCAGATCGCTGAAGTGACACCCAAAATTGAAGGACGCACTAACACACTGAAACTGGAAATTTGTGGTAAGTTGTACGGGACCAAACTGCTGAGGTCATCGGTCCCTAGGCTTACACACTACTTAATCTAACATAAAGTAACTTAGGCTAAGAACAACAAACATACCCATGCCCGAGGGAGGACTCGAACCTCCGATGGACCATGGCAAGGCGCCTCAGACCGCGCTGCAGCACACTGAGATACATGAATTTATTATTATCATAAGCTATACATATGTTCTCCGTGTATTCTTTTTTTAATTAAGGTTCCAAGCCACCTTTTTCTTCGTACATATCAAGGGTAATTCGAGGAACTAGTGTAGGAATTTTGATGACATTTCCACTAATACATACGTGATGGACTCTTTGATGCAAAGCTCGTATTGTTGGCGGTTTGTGGTCGGGCGCTGCAGTAGGCTAGCAAGTGGCGTATCTAGCTCAAATCGTCTTCATCATACGGAAGTTAGGATATTCAGTGACCTAACGACGTTCTTTGACTGTTAATCGCAACTGTAGGCTGTGCCCTGTAAACAAAACTACTCCCAATCCAGACATGCCGTCTGGCCTAGACACTTAGTACTACCCTCGAGAAACTGGGGCTGCCTGCTCGTAACGCACAAGGTTAAAAGTCTCTAGATGTGATGTGCTTGTACGTACAGCTGTATTGTCTCTAGCAAATATACGTCGACGTTTTAAAATATTTGGATGACACTCCTCATATTGGTTTACTTCTCAGCAGTTTGCCATACAAAACTTTGTCAAGGACATTCGGTTCAGGTTCGTTTCATTGCTGGTTTCTTGATTCTGGTATTATATGAGGACTATTCGGAAAGTAAGGAACGATAGGTAGCAAACTGGAAACCACAGTGAAAAACTGTTTTATTTGCAACGGTTAGCTACACCTTCCAGCTACTTCTCTGCACAGTCGACGCTCAGACTTAGATATTTGTCGTAGCGTTGTACCAACTCTTCAGTTCCCTCGTTATAGAAGACAGCCGCCACTGCTTTTAGACAATTTTCTACTCTGGAGTGCAGCTCGTTGTCTGTGTCAAAATATTGTCTTCATAGCCAGAATTTCATTTGAGCAGAGATTAACCTCAGGGGTAGCCAATTACGGGCTGTATTGCGGGTGATCAAACACTTCCCTTCGAAAACGCTGCAGGAGCATCGTCATTGCCCCTGCAGAGTGCGGGCGAGAATTCTCGTGTAGAACAAACCGCATCACACTTATGTTATGTTGATTGCATAGCTTCAGGGGAAATCTTTCGCCAGGCCGTCATACTTGGCGGGAGACGCTAATTTCTGGCCATCTTTACGCTCTCACTGTGAGCTCAGAACTGAGAAGAGCGACATGATGCGATCGACGGGCGTACTAGACACAGTGCCCAACGCATCTGTGCAAAGCTTTATCAGATTTTCACTGTATTTTCCATTTCGCGACCGATCGTTCCTTACTTTCCGAATAACCCTCGTATTCTGCCATTTTGTATGATGGAGTGTATTCCGTGACGCCACCTTACGGTACAAGGTAAGCGTAGTGATGTCATCGCAACGTTCGACCATTTGAATGAATGATAATCTGCAGGTGCATTACATTCTTTTCATTAAGTCTCTTTCCTTTATATCTGCGAATGAATCATTACAAGCTTTATCAGTTACTCTCGTGATGAATAAGTTTTAATTAAAGACGTAAAAGACGCCAAGCACCTAACGTAGTTAAATGACACCACTCAGACAATGTTTAAAAATAAAGAGGGCCACAAATCGCAACAAAGAATAATGTAGAAAATTTTATAGAGAAATCGTAGTCGTAGTTTGTGCTTCCGTAATATGTGAAGCCCACAGAAAATTCTGTTGTCACATTTTAACGAAAGAAATAGGGAAGGAAGTCAGTTAGTAAATGCGGGTCCTACGTAAAAGCAAAGAGAGAGAAACCTTCCATCCAGTGTCTTGTGGAGGAAATAAAACACACATTACAAATATTAAATTCTGGATTTAAACCTACGTTAACGCACAAGGATTGTGCTGCCAAACATGCATCTGAGTCATATGTCTTCTTCTTCTGTAGTGGTCAATCCAAGGATTGGTTTGCAACAGCTACAATGGCAGCTTGTCTCCATTCTGTGCGTCTTTCAGCTTTTCTCTTCATTTCTTTATAGGTGTCACATCCCACATCTTTCACGATTTGATCCATGTACCTCAGTCGTGGTCTTCCTCTTGGTTTTTTTCCCTCGACATATCCCTCTATGATTGTGTTCAGGAGTCCTTTATGTCGTAATAGATGGCCTGTAAATTGCACTCTTCTTTTAACAATGAGACTCCGGAAGCTTCTCTTCTCACCTGCTCTTTCCAGAACCACTTCGTTGGTGACCTTGTCAATCCATTTTATTTTGAGCATGCGTCTATAGCACCACATTTCAAAAGAATTTAGCTTCTGCTGTTCCTCTGTCCCGAGAGTCCATGTTTCACACCCATAGCATGCCACACTCCACACATATGATTTCAAAAATCTTTTCCTGGTTTCAAGGCTGATGCTCTTAGACGTTAATATGTTTTTCTTCTTGTTAAAAGCAGCCTTTGCTTGAGCTATTCTACTTCTCACTTCTGCCTTGCTCCTTCCATCCCTGGTAATATTACTGCCCAGATAAGTAAATTTATCAACTTGTTCAAGCAGTTCATTGCCTACATGAACTTGGACTTTCACTTGATCTTCTTTGTCGCATGCCATTACTTTTGTTTTTGCTTTATTAATTCTCATATTATATTCTTCACCCATAACTTTATCTATTCTATTCAGTAGGACTACAAGATCTTCTTCACTTTCAGCCAGGACAGCTATATCATCGGCATATCTTATCATATCTATTCGTTGGCCATGAATTACTACACCTGTCTATGAATTTTCCCTTACTTTTTTCAGCGTCTCTTCAATGTAGAATAAACAGGGGATAGTGCGCAACCTTGTCGGACACCTTTCCTTACCTGCACCTCTTCTTGTTTTGTCCGTCCACGGATAACTGCTGTCTCGTTTTTGTACAGGTTCCATATCATTTTTCTATCTTTATGGTCTAGTCCTACTTTTTTGAGTACCTCAAACATCTTATCCCACTTAACATTATCAAAGGCTTTCTCTACATCTACGAAAGCTATGTATGTTTTCAGGTTCTTATCTAGTCGTTTCTCTATTATTAGTTTTAGAGCAAATATTGCTTCTCTGGTTCCTCTATCTTTCCGGAATCCAAACTGGTCTTCGGAGAGTGTAGCTTCGACTTTTTGTTCTATGCGTTTTAGGATAATTGAGGTTAATATTTTAGAGGCGTGAGTAACTAGGCTGAGTGTCCTATAATTTTCACATCTTGTAGCATTTGCCTTCTTTGGAATGGGGATCATAACGTTTTTCTCAAAGTCTGTAGGAATTTTACCCTGCTCGTACATGTTGAAAACAAGATTATACAACTCCTGATTCAGTTTTGCTCCTCCAGATTTCAGAAGTTCGGCTGGGATATTGTCTATACCAGGCGATTTGTTGTTTTTTCAATTTTTTCAGAGCTAGTTCAAACTCTACCTTTAATATAGGTTCACCTATGTTGTGTGCATCTACTTCTGTTTCTTTTTCCATGATGTTTTCAGACAGGTCTGGTCCGCTGTACAGTTTTCCTATATATTGTTTCCATCTTCTTGCAACTTCATCATCGTCATCCCACATATTGCCATTTTCATCCATCACAGCCCTACACTTCTTTCTTCTGTCTCCAAAGCAATGTCTCACACATTTATAGGCCTTGTCGATATTTCCCTTGCTCATGTTGTCCTCAACTGAAATACAGAGATCAACAAGGTATTTTTCTCTTGCTTGTTTTGCCTCTCTGTTGATTCTGTTTTTCAGACTCTTGTATTTCTCTTGGTCTTCCTTCTTCACAGAATTTTTTAATTTCCTTCTTTCTTCCATCATGTTTAGTAGGTCATTAGTGATCCATTCCTTCCTTTTCTCTGTCCTTTCTTTTCCTATTACTTTTTCTGCTGCTTCTAAAATACCAGTTTTTATTTTTTCCCAGCTGCTTTGGATGTCATTGCAGCCCTGTGTATTTGTTTTCTTGTCTGTTTCTAGTTGATAGTGCTTCAGTGTATTTTCGTTTTTCAGGTTTGTCAAATCCCATTTACATGTACTTCTTCTTTTAATGTTCTTGAACTTTAGTTCAGTCGTCATCATAACGAGTATGTGGTCACTTTCCACATCACAGCCTGGATATGATCTGCTGTCCTTAACTTGGTTTTTAAATCTTTGCTTCACTAATATGAAGTCAATTTGGTATCTGTTAATGTCACCAGGCATTTTCCAAGTATATCTTCTTCTTGGATGATGATTAAAGAAGGTATTTGCAAAGTTTATTTCTTTGGCAGAATACTACATATGTAAGAGCCTCCAATGGTACTGAAAATACTCAAAGCAAAGAAGCAGTCACTCATCCACGAACTTCCCGCTAGATTTCCACGAATACAATATATAATCAGCCCATGTTCTCAGTGCACGGAGCACACCTGTTTTTTAGACGAATAAAATATGGTATACGGAGTAAAATTAAATACTGTCCCAAATTTCCAGTACTGGATCTTGTAGCAATCTCTGTTCCTGGAACATTTCACATTGTATACGAACTTTAATGTTCAGCCTGTTCGGAATTAAAACGGAGTCGGTCGTACAGGTTCTGTCTCTTTCTCTAATTTCAAGTAAATTGAATCATCACTTAGCAAACTTTCTTAATATTCACTGAGTATTATTTTCTTTTTTGATTAATTAAATCACGTGTCTTTATCGCCCATTAAATATAACATTTGGTAACTAACAAATTAATTGATGTAACTGCACTATTTTTGAGCCCTTTAGCCTGTAGACTGATTCCGTGCAGTTCCCTATACTGGTCCATGGTGTTCAAGCCTCTTTATTTCTGAATAACTGCTGCACCCTTGCTTACTGGATTTTCCTCTCTATAGTTTTTACCCCCGCACTTCCTTCCATAAACAATTAACTATTCCTTGATGTCTCAGAAAGTGTACTGAAAACTGACCCGTTCTTTGTCTGTGCATACATTTCTCTTTTCCCCAGTTTGGTTCAGTACCTCTTCGTTATTTACTGGACCTACACATTCAATATTCAGCATGCCTCTGTAGCGCCGCATTCGAAAAGCTTCTAATCTCTTGTTGTCTGAAGTGCTCATCGCCCACTTCTCATTTTCGAACAAGATGACACTCCGGACAAGTACTCTCAGAAAATTCTTCCTCATAGGTTTGTTTATAAACAAATCTTCTGCTACTAGTCACGATTTTTCTTTATTTTACTTTTCGTACGACGCGTTTCGGGAGATGATTCCCATTTTCAAGTGCGTTTTTTGTGTGTATTTAACCATTTCTATTGATTTTGTTAATGTGTGAGAGTCTGTTTCATTTCGTTGACTTTTACTGCAATCGTATATACGAAACACGCGATTTTTAGTTGGGTATCGATTCTTTTGGTGAAGTTAGTGGCGGAAAGAATCAATACTCAACTAAAACTCGCGTGTTTCTTATATATCGCAGTTAAAGTCAACGAAATGAAGCAGACTCTCACACATTGACAACATCAGTAGAAATGGCTTAATACACACCAAAAACCCACTTGAAAATGGGAATCATCTCACGAAAGGCGTCGTGCGAAAAGTAAAATAATGAAAGATCGTGACTGGTAGCAGATGATTTATTTATAAACAAACCTATTGTTTTCACAGTCGCAGGCTTTGAGAAACCATTTATAAAGGATCACATCAGATTCTTCCACATATTTATTCGATGTTAAGCAATTTCTTTTTCAGAAAAGATTTGCTGCTTTTGATAGTCTGAATTTTGTATCGTCTCTACTTTAGCCATCGTCAGCTACCCATCTGGCCAAATATCAAGGCTCGTCTACTACTTGCAATATCTCATTTGATAATTAATTCTGTAAGCATCGCGTATTTAATTGAGCTACATTCTATTGCCCGTTTCACACTTTTGTTGATATTCATCTAATAACTTCTTTTCAAGACACAACCCAGTCCGTTAAGCTTATCTGACAAGTTGGAATGTAACAACTCTGTTAATGTAATAATTGTGTTAATCTTGGATTTTCCGTTGATTGACCTAATTTGACAATTTGTATGCCATCTGTAACAAATGTAATATTATTTTCAAAGTTCTGTATTTATTTTTTCTCCCTGAATCATAGTTCCCTTTCCAGTTCTATCCACACTTTTCCGTTACTATTTCCACAAAGTACATACTGAGTAACATCGGGCACAGGATACAGCAATGTCTGACCCCTGTTCTCAACCACTGCTTATTTTCGTGTTCTTGCTGTCCACTAAATATTATTTTCTTTCTCTAAGTAATTAGATCACTTGTCTTTGGCACTCAGTAACGCAGCATTTTGTGAACAATAAATTAATTTATGTAGCTTACTGCCGGCATAATTGATTTCCTTTGGCACTTCAGTCAGTAGAAGTTAAACATTTTCCTGGTCAGTGAGAGGGCTGTGTGGTGTGTTGTGTGTGGCAGGTTCCTGCGCGACCTGGAGGCGGCGGTCAGCGCCATGCTGCTGGTGCAGCTGTCAGTCATCATGGTCGGCCTCTGCATGACTCTCTACCAGCAGACGCAGGTGAGCGGGCTCTGCCCAGTCACTCTGCAAAACAGATTCACTACTTTTAACCGACAAAGCCAATCGGAGGCTTGGCCGTAGCAGGAACTATGAGGGCTCTCGAAGAAAGGGTGGTCATTATTTTTATACAGTAATAATTCCTCGCCCTAGGATTAAATCCTGTGATATTCTGTTAGTTTAATGTTTAACAATCAAACATTATTAGTTGTGTTAGAGTTCCTGATTCCGACCTGCGAGAGGAGCAATCTGACAAGGAAAAAACGCCAAGATGGGAGGAGGGGATAAAAGCACACTTGCAAAATATCGGCCCCAGCAATCGATCCAGCGGAAATTTGGGCCATAATTCTGATAGTACTCAATCGTGACCTTCTGAAAGTACAGCCTAAAAACTTTTGTGTGCACCTGTTTCTTGTCACTCGCTCCTCTCTCTCGAGGATTTTTAGATTATGATGTCCTTTTATATAATGAATTACCCGTTCAGTATCCTCGTATACTGAATCTCTTCATTTTCTCCTTATGACGTCGGCGTGTATATCAGAACTACTGCTGTTGGCATTGGTTTGCTGTCGATTCTGCCTAACCACTGAGCGCGTAATACTGCATAGTGGAGTGAGTTAGACGTTTGTGGGATACGGAGTGAGTAAGAGGTTTGTGAAATACTGTTTTGACGTTGTTAAGATGTTTTGTTAACTCTGGCAAAGGGGCGGTTTCTAATCTGTAGCTGTTCCCAGATATATCTTTGCTATGAACAATTTAATGTCGCGATTCACAACTGCAGTGTAATTGAATGAAACGAATGAGTGTGCTACTAAAGAAGTAATGTAGCGCTTTCTGGTTATTAACATCGCTGTTGATTTTGGGCAGATACGTTCCCCTGGCTCATCCTTCGCCTTCAACGTCCTGGAAACAGGAGGCTGTGCTGCAGGGTAGTTGGGGAGGATGACGGTTCAAACCCGTCTCCGGCCATCCTGATTTAAGTTCTCCGTGATTTCCCTAAATCGTTCCAGGTAAATGCCGGGATGGTTCCTTTGAAAGGGCACGACCGGTTTCGTTCCCCGTCCTCCCCTAACCCGAGCTCGTGCTCCGCCCCCGATGACCTCGTCGTTGTCGAACACTGAGCTCCTCCCCCGCAGCGTAATAGGCGCTCGGCTGGGCGGCTGCAGTGGGGCGGAGCGTGTGAGGTCTAAAAGCTGTGCTTTCTGAAGTTCACAGCTGCGTGCTGTCACAATCGCTGCCCAAATTATCTCGCGGGATCGGTTTCTGGGGCTGATATCCTGCAAGTGTGTTTTCTGCTCTTTGCGTCAAGAGGCCCCGTTGCAGACGTGTCCAGTACTAGCTACCGCGACGGTGGAGGTGATGCGCGATCGACAACATGCGGCTTTCAAATTCTGCTTTCGTCTCAATAAATCTTCAGCGGAGACCTATACCTTGTTACAGCAGGCCTACTTAGAGTCTGTTCCTTCCTACAGCACAGCTCGGAGATGGTTTAAATCCTTTAAACACAGGCGACAATCAATTTGAAATGAAGGTGCTCCTGTTACTGCTCTTACAATAGACGACATCTACACCACTGCCATCATTATCACAGGGGATCGAGGAACAACCTTACGAACACTTTCTGAAGTATTGAGAATTTCACTGCGTGGCAGCCACCAGATGGTGACATAAAATTTACATACGACACGTGTTTGTGCGCAGTGGATTTCAAGACTGCACGTTCCCCAACAAAAGGATATTCTCGTACAGGTCTGCACGCAGTTGACGTCGATGTTAGACACAGATCCGGAGTTTCATTCAGAGGTAATCGTTGCTGACGAAACTACGCTATTTAAAAACAAAAGTGGTTGCTTCTGCTGTGAAAGATACTGTCATCTTATATTTTGATATTCATGGAATGGTTTGTCAGCTTGTTGTACATGAACAAAAATCAAACTGGATAATACTACAGTACTGTAAGACCATATGAGGCGAAAAGGCCACATATCTGTGAAACAGGCTCTATGATGCACCACGGTAGTGCACGGCCGCATATTACAATTATTGTTACTGTATATCTTGTAAAAATGAATTTTAAGTGCTTCTTTCAAACTCCCTCTAGCACAGAGCTACCCCGTGCAATACTTTTTTATTCCATAACCTGGAAAAACAACTTGATGGGAGACACTTCTCATCGTCAGGAGTAGTATTGAATGCTACAGAAGCGATTCTGTAGCACCTGTCGAGAAAATGTTTTCCACCATGTCATTGAAAATGGTAGAAATGCTGAGACAATACTGCGTCGCATCCGAAGGAAGCTATCAAAATTATGAGGATGAGTAAAGGTAAAAGAGCTATGATCTTCCTTTACTCAACAGACTTAGATACAAGTCATATGACTACGCAGTCTGCTGGAAACGAGGGATGTGTCGACCTCATGACCTTTAAAACTGCTTGAACTGTGCTGCAACTACTCTCAGTGAGGTTTCTGGATGTCTGTGAAGGAATGGAAGCCGAAACCAGACCAAGTAATCATGTGAGACGCTGGGAACTGGGGCGAACTGGACGTTGTAACTCATACCAAACGTGTCTCATTGCGTTGACGTCGGGACGCTGGACAAGCCACTCCATTTCAGTAATGTTATTGTCCCAAATCCATTGGTTCAGAGATGACGTTTTACGACAGGGTGCACTGTCATCCTGATAGACTCGCAGTCTGAACTGTTGCTCTGACGTATGCGGTGCACAATGATACACACTCCTGGAAATTGAAATAAGAACACCGTCAATTCATTGTCCCAGGAAGGGGAAACTTTATTGACACATTCCTGGGGTCAGATACATCACATGATCACACTGACAGAACCACAGGCACATAGACACAGGCAACAGAGCATGCACAATGTCGGCACTAGTACAGTGTATATCCACCTTTCGCAGCAATGCAGGCTGCTATTCTCCCATAGAGACGATCGTAGAGATGCTGGATGTAGTCCTGTGGAACGGCTTGCCATGCCATTTCCACCTGGCGCCTCAGTTGGACCAGCGTTCGTGCTGGACGTGCAGACCGCGTGAGACGACGCTTCATCCAGTCCCAAACATGCTCAATGGGGGACAGATCCGGAGATCTTGCTGGCCAGGGTAGTTGACTTACACCTTCTAGAGCACGTTGGGTGGCACGGGATACATGCGGACGCGCATTGTCCTGTTGGAACAGCAAGTTCCCTTGCCGGTCTAGGAATGGTAGAACGACGGGTTCGATGACGGTTTGGATGTACCGTGCACTATTCAGTGTCCCCTCGACGATCACCAGTGGTGTACGGCCAGTGTAGGAGATCGCTCCCCACACCATGATGCCGGGTGTTGGCCCTGTGTGCCTCGGTCGTATGCAGTCCTGATTGTGGCGCTCACCTGCACGGCGCCAAACACGCATACGACCATCATTGGCGCCAAGGCAGAAGCGACTCTCATCGCTGAAGACGACACGTCTCCATTCGTCCCTCCATTCACGCCTGTCGCGACACCACTGGAGGCGGGCTGCACGATGTTGGGGCGTGAGCGGAAGACGGCCTAACGGTGTGCGGGACCGTAGCCCAGCTTCATGGAGACGGTTGCGAATGGTCCTCGCCGATACCCCAGGAGCAACAGTGTCCCTAATTTGCTGGGAAGTGGCGGTGCGGTCCCCTACGGCACTGCGTAGGATCCTACGGTCTTGGCGTGCATCCGTGCGTCGCTGCGGTCCGGTCCCAGGTCGACGGGCACGTGCACCTTCCGCCGACCACTGGCGACAACATCGATGTACTGTGGATTTTGTGGCGGTCTTCGTAGCAACGAGCACCGCCACACTTTTAGTAGCGGGCCGACCGGTCCGCTGGAACAGTGTACAAAGAAATGAAAACACAAACACTCGGATTGAATGAAAGTCGGTACTTATCTTTATTACGTAGATACAGAAACACAGTGGTGAACATTGTCTCTACAGCAATCGGTCTGGTTCGAGTCGGGTCAGCTAGGTCAGCGTCGGCTGACGACAAATAACAACTCGGCTGCGATGTACCCACACTGACTAACAAGTACACACTCCGGCGGCTAGTATACAACTCAGCGGCAGAATCCAGAACTGAACTAGCGCTCGCGACGGCAGTGCTTAAGAAGCCAGTGGTGGCGCGCGCAGACTTGCGGCGATTTCCTTAATCGCTGGCGCTGCTTGTGCGGACGGCGTCCGGACTGATGCTGCCAACCTTTTGGCAGCGGGCTCGGTTGGCCAGACTTGCTAGGATATAACAGTGGAGACCTCACGCCCCACGTGTTGAGCAATTCAGCGGTACGTCCACCCGGCCTCCCACATGCCCACTATACGCCCTCGCTCAAAGTCCGTCAACTGCACATACGGTTCACGTCCACGCTGTCGCGGCATGCTACCAGTGTTAAAGACTGCGATGGAGCTCCGTATGCCACGGCAAACTGGCTGACACTGACGGCGGCGGTGCACAAATGCTGCGCAGCTAGCGCCATTCGACGGCCAACACCGCGGTTCCTGGTGTGTCCGCTGTGCCGTGCGTGTGATCATTGCTTGTACAGCCCTCTCGCAGTGTCCGGAGCAAGCATGGTGGGTCTGACACACCGGTGTCAATGTGTTCTTTTTTCCATTTCGAGGAGTGTAGAATGTGTTCGTATTCTTGCTTATGCGCAATAACGGGAGCGCACCCTAACCACGTAAAACGCCCACACACCGTAGCACCACTTCACTGCGGGCACTAGGCATGTTGGCAGGCAGCATTTTGCAGCCATCCGCCACACCCAAACCCTTCAGTCGGATTGCCACAGGTTACAGCGCGACTCGTCACTCCAAATCACTCGCTTACCGCCATCCACTGTCCAGTGGCATCGCCCTTTACACCAACTCGAGCAGCACGTGGCGCTGACTGCACAAGTGTGTGGCTTATGAGAGCTGCTCGATCGCTGTGCTCCGTTCTTTTTAACTCCCTGCGCACAGTTGTCCTGCTATCTCGACTGCTGATGGCACTTTCAAACTCGACAGTGGTTTCTTTCGCCCACTGCAGGCGATTTTTTACAGCCTACTTTCCGCAACGCTCGATGATGAGATCTACCACGTCTCGGATTAGCGACTACACTTCACAATCACACCACCCACATTCGATTTGGGCAGGCTTAGAAGCACTGAAATGCCCTTGGTGGGTTTGTTGCTCAGATCGCAGATCCGATTACGAGACCACTTTCGAAGTCACTGAGGTCTCTTGATCGACCCTTTCTGCTGCTACCGACGCACAGCTGAAAACACAGGACTCCTCCCCATTTCCTCCTCTGCTGCCGGCCGGTGTGGCCGAGCGGTTCTAGGCGCTACAGTCTGGAACCGCGCGAACGCTACGGTCGCAGGTTCGAATGCTGCCTCGGGCATGGATGTGTGTGCTGTCCTTAGGTTAGTTAGGTTTAAGTAGTTCTAAGTTCTAGGGGACTGATGACCTCAGAAGTTAAGTCCCATAGTGCTCAGAGCCATTTTTGAACCTCCTCTGGTGACGCGGAGCGGTCAGCTCCGCTCTGCAGAGCAGTGCGGCAGGGACAGTGCGGGACCAGTGGCACTGCTGCCTCGCTCTGTGATCGCGCAAAATCTCTTCGCAGGCAGGCGAGATTTGTTGAGAACGAGGAGGAGAAAAGATTGGCAGCGCTGAGAGAAGAGGTGATGGGATGTTCGAAGAAAGTGAGATTGAGAAAGTCAGGGGCGTGCGAGGAAGGGGCAGTGCCAGGCTGAATGAGGTTCGAACGTCCGCCCCCGAGAGAAAGAAGCCGAGTAACCCAATGTTTCGATCACAATATACACTCCTGGAAATGGAAAAAAGAACACATTGACACCGGTGCGTCAGACCCACCATACTTGCTCCGGACACTGCGAGAGCGCTGTACAAGCAATGATCACACGCACGGCACAGCGGACACACCAGGAACCGCGGTGTTGGCCGTCGAATGGCGCTAGCTGCGCAGCATTTGTGCACCGCCGCCGTCAGTGTCAGCCAGTTTGCCGTGGCATACGGAGCTCCATCGCAGTCTTTAACACTGGTAGCATGCCGCGACAGCGTGGACGTGAACCGTATGTGCAGTTGACGGACTTTGAGCGAGGGCGTATAGTGGGCATGCGGGAGGCCGGGTGGACGTACCGCCGAATTACTCAACACGTGGAGCGTGAGGTCTCCACAGTACATCGATGTTGTCGGCAGTGGTCGGCGGAAGGTGCACGTGCCCGTCCACCTGGGACCGGACCGCAGCGACGCACGGATGCACGCCAAGACCGTAGGATCCTACGCAGTGCCGTAGGGGACCGCACCGCCACTTCCCAGCAAATTAGGGACACTGTTGCTCCTGGGGTATCGGCGAGGACCATTCACAACCGTCTCCATGAAGCTGGGCTACGGTCCCGCACACCGTTAGGCCGTCTTCCGCTCACGCCCCAACATCGTGCAGCCCGCCTCCAGTGGTGTCGCGACAGGCGTGAATGGAGGGACGAATGGAGACGTGTCGTCTTCAGCGATGAGAGTCGCTTCTGCCTTGGTGCCAATGATGGTCGTATGCGTGTTTGGCGCCGTGCAGGTGAGCGCCACAATCAGGACTGCATACGACCGAGGCACACAGGGCCAACACCCGGCATCATGGTGTGGGGAGCGATCTCCTACACTGGCCGTACACCACTGGTGATCGTCGAGGGGACACTGAATAGTGCACGGTACATCCAAACCGTCATCGAACCCGTCGTTCTACCATTCCTAGACCGGCAAGGGAACTTGCTGTTCCAACAGGACAATGCACGTCCGCGTGTATCCCGTGCCACCCGACGTGCTCTAGAAGGTGTAAGTCAACTAACCTGGCCAGCAAGATCTCCGGATCTGTCCCCCATTGAGCATGTTTGGGACTGGATGAAGCGTCGTCTCACGCGGTCTGCACGTCCAGCACGAACGCTCGTCCAACTGAGGCGCCAGGTGGAAATGGCATGGCAAGCCGTTCCACAAGACTACATCCAGCATCTCTACGATCGTCTCCATGGGAGAATAGCAGCCTGCATTGCTGCGAAAGGTGGATATACACTGTACTAGTGCCGACATTGTGCATGCTCTGTTGCCTGTGTCTATGTGCCTGTGGTTCTGTCAGTGTGATCATGTGATGTATCTGACCCCAGGAATGTGTCAATAAAGTTTCCCCTTCCTGAGACAATGAATTGACGGTGTTCTTATTTCAATTTCCAGGAGTGTAGATAAATGTAATATTCTGTTCCATTTTCTGCAAATAGCTTCACGTACAGTTTTAGTATCTGCGGCCACCGCAGAATGAGTGGAAGTCGTTCTGTTAAGGCGGCCAGTGTAACCGGCAGGTCCTCAGAATTCCAAGTCCGGCCCTATGGACCATCTGACAACACTGCAGGATGGGGAAATGCGTGGAGAGACTGCTGTCACTCATCGCAGGCCGTTCGAAGGCCGTATCTGTTCGCGGTCTGACGGTAAACGTCACGCAATGTGGACATAAAGCTGCGGGTTCGACACCCCGTGAGGCATATATACAGGGTGTTACAAAAAGGTACGGCCAAACTTTCAGGAAACATTCCTCACACACAACGAAAGAAAATATGTTACGTGGACATGTGTCCGGAAACGCTTACTTTCCATGTTAGAGCTCATTTTATTACTTCTCTTGGAATCACATTAATCATAGAATGGAAACACACAGCAACAGAACGTACCAGCGTGACTTCAAACACTTTGTTACAGGAAATGTTCAAAATGTCCTCCGTTAGCGAGGATACATGCATCCACCCTCCGCCGCATGGAATCCCTGATGCGCTGATGCAGCCCTGGAGAATGGCGTATTGTTTCACAGCCGTCCACAATACGAGCACGAAGAGTCTCCACATTTGGTACCGGGGATACGTAGACAAGAGCTTTCAAATGCCCCCATAAATCAAAGTCAAGAGGGTTGAGGTCAGGAGAGCGTGGAGGCCATGGAATTCGTCCGCCTCTACCAATCCATCGGTCACCGAATCTGTTGTTGAGAATTCGACTGAAATGTGCAAGAGCTCCATCGTGCATGAACCACATCTTGTGTCGTACGTGTAAAGGCACATGTTCTAGCAGCACAGGTAGAGTATCCCGTATGAAATCATGATAACGTGCTCCATTGAGCGTAGGTGGAAGAACATGGGGCCCAATCGAGACATGACCAACAATTCCTGCCCAAACGTTCACAGAAAATCTGTGTTGATGACGTGATTGCACAATTGCGTGCGGATTCTCGTCAGCCCACACATGTTGATTGCGAAAATCTACAATTTGATCACGTTGGAATGAAGCCTCATCCGTAAAGAGAACATTTGCACTGAACCATTCGCAGAAGTGTACCCGTGGAGGCCAATCAGCTGCTGATAGTGCCTGCACACGCTGTACATGATACAGAAACAACTGGTTGTCCCGTAGCACTCTCCATACAGTGACGTGGTCAACGTTACCTTGTACAGCAGCAACTTCTCTGACGCTGACATTAGGGTTATTGTCAACTGCAAGAAGAATTGCCCCGTCCATTGCAGATGTTCTCGTCGTTCTAGGTCGCCGATCAATTGCTTCGAACGTCTTCCTGTCGGGACACCTCCGTTCTGGATATCTGTCTCGATACAAGCGTACCGCGCCACGGCTATTGCCCCATGCTAATCGATACATCAAATGGGCATCTGCCAACTCCTCATTTGTAAACATTGCACTGACTGCAAAACCACGTTCGTGATGAACACTAACCTGTTGATGCTACGTACTGTTGTGCTTGATGCTAGTACTGTAGAGCAATGAGTCGCATGTCAACACAAGCACCAAAGTCAACATTACTCTTTCAATTGGGCCAACTGGCGGTGAATCGAGGAAGTACAGTACATACTGACGAAATTAAAATGAGCTCTAACATGGAAATTAAGCGTTCCCGGACACATGTCCACATAACATCTTTTCTTTATTTGTGTGTGAGGAATATTTCCTGAAAGTTTGGCCGTATCTTTTTGTAACACCCTGTATTAATACACATTTCGGGTGTCTGCTCAAGTTCTGGCTGATAGTACATCAAACGTAAATCGCTTCTCTTTCTAATACACCAGTAATATCAAAAACTTCCGGGAACAGTTTGGTCAAACAGGTCGTGGCTGCGCCAAGATAGCAAGATCGCAGGTCGTGCTCGAGAATTCCTCGCCCTACAGCGGCCACCGTTGACGAGCGGCTACTGGCCGTATACCACCCGCCGCCTTAACGCCAGGCGCCGCGCTGTGTTACCATAGGTCGTCTTCTTATTTGGAGTACTAGGATTTATGTTGCAGTTACTCTTCCAGCTACATATTGCATTTCGCATGCTTGAAACTTACTGAACGTTGTTCAATAATTGTAAAATAGAGTCGCAAGTGGAAAAAGGTGTAACATTTCATACATACTATTCGCTATTGGTTGGTACCATTGGGCTTACAGAGCTCAGAACTTTTGTATTGCGCGGGGTGAGTGCTTCTGAGGAAGCCCGTCGGAAAAGGCTTTTCTTGTTTCAGGAAAGATCCTCGTCGCATGAATGTTTTTCCACATTAAGGAAGACTCGAAACGACATATGTGGTTAACTTCGACTGTTTAAACGTCGTGCGACGTTTGCATTCAATAGGCCAGGTTCAGAAGTCGGGAGTATTAGTACTGCCATTCTCTAATCCAAAGCAACAAAAAGCCAAATGGATTACGACTGCTGCTTATCTGCTTCAACGTCATCTCTTCGATAATCGAAAATTCAAATGTCATATTGTTACTGGTAATGTGTTCTCATACCTTTATGTTGTAATGAAATGAAATGTCGTGTGGCTAGAGGCCCCTGTCGGGTAGACCAGTCGCCAGGTGCAAGACCACAATTTCGGCGACTTGCGCATCGATGTCGATAAAATGATGATAAAGACAACACAGCTGACAAAATCTCTGACCCACCCGAGATTCGAACTCAGGACCCCTGACACGGCAATCTATCAGGCTGACTTCTTTTTTTCTTTTTTCTTTACACTTCAAACTTTTTCTATAAACCTGTGATGGTACTCACGGCTCTTCTTTTTTCGTTTTTTTCTTTTCTTTTTTTTTTAAATCGAAGGAACCGCTGCAGGGGATGGGTAAGGCAGGGATCGACACCCGATGCCTGGCCATCCATCCCGCCACCATGCCCGCGGAACGTGTTCTAGGATCAAAGGATCAGGATGAGGATTTAGCGGGTTTGTCTATGTTTATTTTTTTTTATCTCGTCTGTTGGTAGGGTTTCTCCGCTATACCGTCCATACTGCACGAGTATTCTCCAGGATTCTTCTTCAGGTACAGTGTCTCATACCCGGAAAGCCGCACTGAGCACGAGGGTCCGCAAATAATGAATCTAAATCATTAGGGAAGTGGGTCCTGTACTTCGGGGGGCCGCTCATAGCTGCATGCGTCGTTATCAGTAGGGACCAAAAGTCGAGTGCGCCTTTACGAGCATCACGAAATGTGTAGTAAAGGGCCAAGGCTTTAGCCAGCTAACGGCGTTCAACGTGGTAGGTGGAAAGAATACGCCGTCAGGGCGTAATATATCACCAGGGGAGGAAGTCGCCGGCTATCGCCGCAAAAGTAATGCCAGCATGCGCTGTGTGAGTAGCCAGCACTCGCTGGTCGCGGCACAACTCAGGCGGTGTGCATTCGAATCAACGACTGAGCATGGCCGACACAAGAGGTCGCCTGTCAGATGAATGGAACGTGGCCTCTGGTGAGTAGCGAACTTCCTGTTCACAACCACGTACTACAATGAACACACCGTTGTAGGTACAAAAGGCGTGTGTACTGCTCGCCACACCGTGTTCCAGCCAACTTCGGGGTGTCTGTGTGTGACGATATTCACAGGTTGCTGCTGTCGGTAAAGACGATAATACCGAGCGAGGTGGCGCAGTGGTTAGCGCACTGGACTCGCATTCGGGAGGACGACGGTTCAATCCCGCGTCCGGCCATCCTGATTTAGGTTTTCCGTGATTTCCCTACATCGATCCAGGCAAATGCCGGGATGGTTCCTCTGAAGGGGCACGGCCGACTTCCTTCCCCGTCCTTCCCTAATCCGATGATACCGATGACCTCGATGTTTGATCTTTCCTCCAAACAATCCAATCCAATCCAAAAGACGATAATAGTCTTTCGTGCAGGGCATTCTTGTTATAGGAAGGTCTAATCGTAAATAGCTGAGGTCGATCAAGAACTCTCTAATGTGGGCGAGTCTGGCTGAAATGTGTTCTACAGAAACCGGGGGATGCAGAGAGTATGGTGCTACTTCAGCTATCAGGTTGCCCGTCAGATTGGCGTGGGCGGAGGTCCACGTGCGACGCATAGTATTGAGATAGAGCGATCACGCACGGTTATAAATTAAACCGATACCGCCCGCCCGCTGCGGCAGTGTCATGATGGCGCATCGGGCTTCAAAAACATGAACGGCGCTCACGAAATGGCCATATGCTGCTTGAAATCTGTCAGCCACCGTAACCGTCAAGGGAAGGACATGTGCAAAGTAAGTTCAGTTTCGAGACAATATAGGTGTTGACATAACATGTTCGTAGGAGCATGTCCATTCGACACAATTTGTTGTCCCGTGTCTGGCGTAGTAGCCAGTGGTGCGTAGCTGCCGCCGTGCATTTCGTCCTCTGATGTGGCCAGGCACAGCACATGTCTTGTGACAGCGAGAGCGAGAGCACCAGCAGCAGCACAGTACTGTTTGTATAAAGCGTTTATTTTGCATTTTGTTTACGACCTTCCACTAAGGAAGGGATTCTATTTGTGTTTATCTGCTCTGCATAGTAACTAACAGTTCTTGATAAAACTTTACGTAGTTTTCGTGTTAGATTTCTTAGTGTTTTCTTGATCGTTTAGAACAGAAAGCGCCCTAAAACCGTCATTTGTTTGTTTCGCGGCCGTTAGCCACTAGTCACTTGAATCAGCAGTTGTCTTGTGACAGCGAGAGCGAGAGCACCAGCAGCAGCACAGTACTGTTTGTATAAAGCGTTTATTTTGCATTTTGTTTACGACCTTCCACTAAGGAAGGGATTCTATTTGTGTTTATCTGCTCTGCATAGTAACTAACAGTTCTTGATAAAACTTTACGTAGTTTTCGTGTTAGATTTCTTAGTGTTTTCTTGATCGTTTAGAACAGAAAGCGCCCTAAAACCGTCATTTGTTTGTTTCGCGGCCGTTAGCCACTAGTCACTTGAATCAGCAGTTGTCTTGTGACAGCGAGAGCGAGAGCACCAGCAGCAGCACAGTACTGTTTGTATAAAGCGTTTATTTTGCATTTTGTTTACGACCTTCCACTAAGGAAGGGATTCTATTTGTGTTTATCTGCTCTGCATAGTAACTAACAGTTCTTGATAAAACTTTACGTAGTTTTCGTGTTAGATTTCTTAGTGTTTTCTTGATCGTTTAGAACAGAAAGCGCCCTAAAACCGTCATTTGTTTGTTTCGCGGCCGTTAGCCACTAGTCACTTGAATCAGCAGTTGTCTTGTGACAGCGAGAGCGAGAGCACCAGCAGCAGCACAGTACTGTTTGTATAAAGCGTTTATTTTGCATTTTGTTTACGACCTTCCACTAAGGAAGGGATTCTATTTGTGTTTATCTGCTCTGCATAGTAACTAACAGTTCTTGATAAAACTTTACGTAGTTTTCGTGTTAGATTTCTTAGTGTTTTCTTGATCGTTTAGAACAGAAAGTGCCCTAAAACCGTCTTTGTTTGTTTCGCGGCCGTTAGCCACTAGTCACTTGAATCAGCAGTTGTCTTGTGACAGCCAGAGCGAGAGCACCAGCAGCAGCGAGTACTGTTTGTATAAAGCGTTTTTGTACTTATTTGCTGCGCTTAGCTTTTAAATAGTTTTTCTGGGAAAACCTAGCGTAGTTTTCGCGTCTCGTATTTCAGTGAGTGTTTCTTGATTATCAGAGTAGCTCATCAGAAGATTATCTTGGGAATTTGTCACCGTATAGGGTAGGGTAAACATAGTCATGTGTAGGGACTGTGGTTGTTGTGAGCGGACGCAAGGAGAATTGGCCACTCTTCGGGGGCAGGTGGAGGCTTTGTCTGTTAGGCTCATCGAGCTCGAGGCACAGGCGTCGGCTCGTAGTGGCGTTGGGGCAACTGTGGTGAGACCTATGCCTACTTCGGTGGCCTTGGAATCACATGGAACCCCTGATGTCGCTGCGTCTTCCGGCAGTGAGCATCTTACCGGTCAGCCATCACTCCAGGGTGAATGGCGGACAGTGGTGGGCTCTCGCGTGCCTGGCCGAAAGGCGAAGGTGGGATCTGGCCGCGTGGCAGCTGCCTTACCCCTTTCCAACAGGTACGGGGTGCTTCCTAGTGGTGATGACATCGTTTCCGAGCCACCACAGGATGCCTCGCCTGTTGGGCCAGTGGCCGATTCTCCGGCAAGGTCCCGACAGTCACAGAGGGCGGGCCTATTAGTTATAGGGAGCTCCAACGTTAGGCGGGTTATGGAGCCCCTCAGGAAAATAGCGGGTAGGTCGGGGAAGAATGCCAGTGTGCACTCGGTGTGCTTGCCGGGGGGTCTCGTCCGTAATGTGGAGGAGGCCCTTCCGGCAGCTATTGAACGCACTGGGTGTGACCGGCTGCAGATAGTAGCACATGTCGGAACGAATGACGCCTGCCGCTTGGGTTCTGAGGCCATCCTTGGTTCCTTCCGGCGGCTGGCTGATTTGGTGAAGACAACCAGCATCGCACGCGGAGTGCAAGCTGAGCTTAATATCTGCAGCATAGTGCCCAGAGTCGATCGCGGTCCTCTGGTTTGGAGCCGTGTGGAGGGTCTAAACCAGAGGCTCAGACGACTCTGCGACTATAATGGTTGCAAATTCATCGACCTCCGTTATTGGGTGGAGAACTGTAGGGCCCCCCTAGACAGGTCAGGCGTGCACTACACACCGGAAGCAGCTACTAGGGTAGCAGAGTACGTGTGGCGTGCACACGGGGGTTTTTTAGGTTAGAGGGACCTCCCCTTGGGCGAAACGATAAAATACCTGACGGCTTACCAGAGAGGACATTATCATCGTTGATAAAGAACGTCCCTCCTCAGAGACCAAACACAGGAAAAGTTAACGTAATATTGGTAAACTGCAGGAGTATCCAGGGCAAGGTTCCTGAATTAGTATCTCTTATTGAAGGAAATAGTGCGCATATAGTATTAGGAACGGAAAGTTGGTTAAAACCGGAAGTGAACAGTAACGAAATCCTAGACACAGAATGGAATATATACCGCAAGGATAGGATAAACGCCAATGGTGGAGGAGTATTTATAGCAGTAAAGAATTCAATAATATCCAGTGAAGTTATTAGCGAATGCGAATGTGAAATAATCTGGGTTAAGCTAAGTATCAAAGGTGGGTCAGATATGATAGTCGGATGCTTCTATAGACCACCTGCATCAGCAACCGTAGTAGTTGAGCGCCTCAGAGAGAACCTGCAGAACGTCGTGAAGAAGTTTCGTGATCATACTATTGTAATAGGGGGAGACTTCAATCTACCAGGTATAGAATGGGATAGTCACACAATCAGAACTGGAGCCAGGGACAGAGACTCTTGTGACATTATCCTGACTGCCTTGTCCGAGAATTACTTCGAGCAGATAGTTAGAGAACCAACTCGTGAAGCTAACGTTTTAGACCTCATAGCAACAAATAGACCGGAACTTTTCGACTCCGTGAATGTAGAAGAGGGTATCAGTGATCATAAGTCAGTGGTTGCATCAATGACTACAAGTGTAATAAGAAATGCCAAGAAAGGAAGGAAAATATATTTGCTTAACAAGAGTGATAGGGCACAAATCGCAGAATATCTGAGTGACCACCATCAAACGTTCATTTCTGAGGAAGAGGATGTGGAACAAAAATGGAAAAAATTCAGAAACATCGTCCAGTACGCCTTAGATAAGTTCGTACCGACTAAGGTCCAAAGCGAGGGGAAAGATCCACCGTGGTATAACAATCATGTACGAAAGGTACTACGGAAACAAAGAAAGCTTCATCATAGGTTTAAGAGTAGTCGAATCATAGCTGATAAGGAAAAGCTGAACGAAGCGAAAAAGAGCGTAAAGAGAGCAATGAGAGAAGCATTCAACGAATTCGAACATAAAACATTGGCAAACAATCTAAACAAGAACCCTAAAAAGTTTTGGTCATATGTAAAATCGGTAAGCGGATCTAAATCCCCTATTCAGTCACTCGTTGACCACGATGGCACCGAAACAGAGGACGACCGAAGAAAGGCAGAAATACTGAATTCAGTGTTCCGAAACTGTTTCACTGCGGAAAATCGTAACACGGTCCCTGACTTCAGCCGTCGCACGGACTCCAAAATGGAAAATATTGAAATAAACGATATCGGAATTGAAAAACAACTGCTATCACTTAGTAGCGGAAAAGCATCCGGACCAGACGAGATACCCTTAAGATTCTACAGTGATTATGCTAAAGAACTTGCCCCCTTTCTATCAGCAATTTATCGTAGATCGCTGGAAGAACGTAAAGTACCTAGCGACTGGAAGAAAGCGCAGGTCGTTCCCATTTTCAAGAAGGGTCATAAATCAGATGCGAATAATTATAGGCCTATTTCGCTTACGTCAATCTGTTGTAGAATAATGGAACATGTTTTGTGTTCTCGTATTATGACGTTCTTAGATAATACAAATCTCCTTCATCATAACCAACATGGATTCCGCAAACAGAGATCATGTGAAACTCAGCTCGCCCTATTTGCCCAAGAAATTCACAGTGCCGTAGACACTGGCGAGCAGATTGATGCCGTATTCCTGGACTTCAGGAAGGCATTTGATACGGTTCCGCACTTACGTTTAATGAAAAAAATACGAGCTTACGGAATATCGGACCAGGTTTGTGATTGGATTCAGGATTTCCTAGAAGAAAGAACACAACATGTCATTCTTAACGGTTCAAAATCTGCAGATGTAGAGGTAATTTCGGGAGTACCGCAAGGAAGCGTGATAGGACCTTTATTGTTTACAATATACATAAATGACTTAGTTGACAACATCGGTAGCTCCGTGAGGCTATTTGCAGATGACACGGTTGTCTACAAGAAAGTAGCAACATCAGAAGACTCGTACGTACTCCAGGAAGACCTGCAGAGGATTAATGCATGGTGCGACAGCTGGCAGCTTTCCCTAAACGTAGATAAATGTAATATAATGCGCATACATAGGGGCAGAAATCCATTCCAGTACGATTATGCCATAGGTGGTAAATCATTGGAAGCGGTAACGACCGTAAAATACTTAGGAGTTACTATCCGGAGCGATCTGAAGTGGAATGATCACATAAAACAAATAGTGGGAAAAGCAGGCGCCAGGTTGAGATTCATAGGAAGAATTCTAAGAAAATGTGACTCATCGACGAAAGAAGTAGCTTACAAAACGCTTGTTCGTCCGATTCTTGAGTATTGCTCATCAGTATGGGACCCTTACCAGGTTGGATTAATAGAAGAGATAGACATGATCCAGCGAAAAGCAGCGCGATTCGTCATGGGGACATTTAGTCAGCGCGAGAGCGTTACGGAGATGCTGAACAAGCTCCAGTGGCGGACACTTCAAGAAAGGCGTTACGCAATACGGAGAGGTTTATTATCGAAATTACGAGAGAGCACATTCCGGGAAGAGATGGGCAACATATTACTACCGCCCACATATATCTCGCGTAATGATCACAACGAAAAGATCCGAGAAATTAGAGCAAATACGGAGACTTACAAGCAGTCGTTCTTCCCACGCACAATTCGTGAATGGAACAGGGAAGGGGGGATCAGATAGTGGTACAATAAGTACCCTCCGCCACACACCGTAAGGTGGCTCGCGGAGTATAGATGTAGATGTAGATGTAGATCATCGACGAATGCACCACGACGCGAGGTTGCATCCCGCATGCAAATGTCTGCTAATCGCAGTCGTAGACCATACAAAGCTGGTTCAAGCGCTGCAACAAATAATATGTCCGACAAGGGGCATCCTTGTCGCACTTACCATCCAACAACAATGTGACCAGACTGGTAACGGTTTACCATCAGACGGGAACGCGCTCCGTGGATCAGTCGAGGGACCACCTGTGCAGACTCTGAAGAGAGGCCCATGCATTACAAAACTGTGCATAGGAAGCTGTGGTCGACGCAAGCAATTACGTCGCGGTATGCTCCTAACGCAATATGAATGTCACTGACACCACCTAAACGTGTCTGATCGTGGTGGATGGCTTTCCCGATAGCGGTGTAGAGAAGCGCGGAGGATGCGGGAGAAGATCTTGTAGTCGTTGTTGAGGAGTGTGAGTTTCCGAAAGTTCTGCCACCTACAACCACTGAGATCAAAATGCCATCTGTGAATTCCGTGGGGACAGTGAAATCGAGGCACACCAGTTCTTGAAACATCTGGAGCCACTTGTCGCCCATAAGGCCATAAAAAGTGCGGTAGAATTCCAGGGGTAAACTGTCCGGCCCAGGCGATTTGTTCGGCCCTGTACGCGCCAAGGCCGATGCAGCTCGTCGGATGTGACGGGCAACAGCAGGGTGTCGTCGGGTGCCACGTCCCTAGGGGAAGCAAAGTCGTGCAGCAGCTTTTCGTAATCACGTACGTTTCGCGGATCTGCCATGTACAAGGAGCCATAGTGTAGGGCGAACGTGTGAGCTCTGTCCGTTTGCGTCACTGAGCGGCCGCCCTCCTCCGTGTTTACCGCCGTTATGAGCTGACGTTTGCAGTGGCGCCTCTAGCGCACAATGTGATACACTGACGCCGTTTCGTTCGGGATGCGCTCTTGCACTCTCGCGCCTTCTAGCTGCTCTGTCCTGATGCGCTGTACTGACATCTGACGCTCGGGAAACGGCGGTTGCGTCGCCAGCTCACGTAACGCTGTATAGTAAAATTCCGATGTCGTCATTTGCCAGCTCGATCTATTACGCCCGTAGACCGTCGTGGTCTTTCGGAGTGCAGGTTTGACACATCCCAGCCAGTACAGCAACGTGGAAGCATTAATGGATAGGCGCCTGAGACAATGGCGCCGTTTGTCAGTAACAGCTTGTCGACACGCTTCCTCGCGAAGGAGGGAGACGTTTAGCGTCTATGGGCGCCTGCTGCGTCTGGTGAGTTGTCGAGGTAAGATGACAGTGCAGATACACACGAGATGATACGGGAAGACCGTCGACCAGATTGCTCCATCACGGTTGGCTGTGCAGAGGCCACGCGAAACGTACGAGTATATCTGGTCCAGACGACTGGCAGAGTTGCCGGTGAAGTGCGTATATCCGCGCTGGTTTCCATGATGTAAGAGCCAAGTGTCGTGCAGCGCGAGGTCACGTACCAGTGCGTGTAAAGCCGAGATGGGACGTAGTGCGGTATCTGCTCCGCGGGCAGCGTAACACTGTTAAAATCGCCGCCCACTATGTAATGGTCCATATTTCTTTGCAAAAGCGGGGCTACCTCCGCCGAATAGAAGACATGCCTGTTACCGCGGTGCGAAGTACCGGAGGCAGCATAGACGTTAACGAAGCGGATTGCGCCAGGTGTGAGAGCGATGCGTTGCGCTTTCGGCCAGTATGTCACGTCCGTCGCTTCCACGCCATCTCACAGAAGGATGGCCGTTCCTCCTGCGTCATCACCAGATGATGGTCTAAACGCAGCTCTGAACGGACCTTATGGAGAAGGTCAAAAAAATGGCTCTGAGCACTATGGGACTCAACATCTTAGGTCATAAGTCCCCTAGAACTTAGAACTACTTAAACCTAACTAACCTAAGGACATCACACACACCCATGCCCGAGGCAGGATTCGAACCTGCGACCGTAGCAGTCCCGCGGTTCCGGACTGCAGCGCCAGAACCGCTAGACCACCGCGGCCGGCTGGAGAACGTCAATGTCCAAGTCTGCTGCTCTGACCAAGTCGTGTAACATGCGGTTCTTGACAGTGACATTGACACTGACTGTTCCCACACGGTAGGATTGAGACATATCAAGTGGTGGGGGCAATGGACGGGTGGAAGCCTATGATGACGTACACCACACAGCCGTCCGGCCACATGACGTGCATTACTGTGCCGTATGATCCCCTGACTGGCAAAACCCTCCGGGCTCAATGCGAGCCACGGACTTCGGAAGAGTGAGCTGTGCATCATCTGCTTCCATGTCGTCCGCCCAATCACCAAGAGGGGATTGGGAGGTCAGTGGAGGCTGGACACTTTGACAAGAGCCCACATTCTGGGAGTCGACCTGTTACGCCTCGTTTTCAGGGCGACGAGGTGTAGGAGAGTGTTCCGTATCGTCAGGCGCCTTCTGGTGTATGAGGCCTCTGGAATCCGTTGCAACTGTAGACGGTGAAACGGAGTCGATGTCTTCCACCGGTCTGAGATCACTGTCCCGTGCTTCAGCTGACAATCGTCTATTCTTGTGCTGCTTGGGTGATTTTTGCTTGCGGGTCCGAGACTCGACGTCCACTGGATGCCGACGCTCGACACGGTCATCGGGAATCCCTGTATCCGATCCCGACAGTGGCGGCAGCCGGGTTGCCCCGACGTCGCGATGGGCAGAGGCCGTAGGAACCTCTGCACCGTTTGGCTGCGGTGCCGTCGTCGTCGCCGTCGCTGCCGACTCTCCAACCCAACTCGCAGCGGCTTCAAGTGGTATGAGGTTTCGATCATCCGTCACATCATGTAGTGCCGCCTCCACATACGATAGCGGCACGGAGGTCATCATGGATCGCTGGGGACGTTCATTGCGGTGCACCTGAACGAGGCGGGGCTGAAGGCTCTCCGTTTGGACGTGACCGTCCTGGCCGCAGCACGAGCAGGTCCTCGGTTGGCCATCATATATAACAAATGCGCGATAGTCGGAAACGAAAACATACGATGGAACGTGCTTCTTAAGTTTTAGGCGCACTTGGCGTACCCCGCTAAGTACGGGGTACGTTTCAAATGTATTCCGTGTCTCCTCTGTGTGGCTCAAAACTGTGCCACATAGCCGCAGCGCGTCAATGACAAGACTGGCGGGAACGTCGAAAGGTAGTTCAAAATTGCGCACAGTACGCACCTCCAGACCAGCTGGTGAACTGCTACCACGGCCACGTGACCGTCAGCGTGGCAGAAGTGGAAGCCGTTTGTAGATCGTTAGGAAAGCGTTCTACTTCATGGGCCTCCGGTCTCGTGTACGATGCGTTGAACGTCAGTTTGACTACGGTATGTCGATATGAGAACGCCGTGGCGGGTCGGTGCCGGTACTGTAAGTCAACACAACGACGCACGACCGCGCGCTGGCGGGTAGACAGCAACAACGCCTGCGGAGCGCTGCCCGGCGCGCCGAGCCCGTCCGCACGGTGTCGAAGCCGGCCGCTGGCCACGCAGCTGTGGAGGCAGCCGCCCTCACGTCAACTTCTTAACAGGGAAGTACTAGTACAGCCCTAACAAGAAACACGTATTCGAGCAAAGGGCAGTTTCAACGTATTATTCTGCTGCCGATGGCTCAAAAGGGACTTGTGTACTATGAATCCCTCCCAAGCGGAATGCCTATCGCGGCTGGTATTTGTTGCCAACAACTAATACACCTTTAGATCGCAGAGTAAAAATAGTCAACCTACAAAACCACTCCGAAAATTTCACTAACAAAACTATCCAGGAGTTTGTTTTAAAAATTATCCCTCACACACTTATTCTTCTGCTCGTATATCCTAAATATTTACGACTCTCGCTCATTATCGAAGAACCAATATGAAAATACCTTTCTGGACGAAAATGCACTCAAACCTGGTTTGATGACATCTTTAACGCAGATCTTGTAGAATTCTACAGGCGCGAAATTGCTAAATTACTTGAGCACTGCCAGACAGTTTAGGTAATGTGAGAGAATATTCTACTGATGATTATTTTCTCTCTGATGCAAAATAATGAAAACCCTATTAGATTATGCACCATACTAATACAAAATAAGTGCTGTTCTACGGAAAAACGGTACACCGAAAGACTATTGTAATAACATATAAGGTATCTCTTAACACGCAAGTCCCTACCTCAAATTAGCGATATATTACTCACACTGGACTTTGAAGCACTTTGTTTTTACTTGCTGTCTCGTGTCCTTCTATAGAAATGTGGCTGTTCACAAATAAAACCGAGTTCCTTTGCATTTCAGATCTGGCTACTTGTAGCTCTGTCACAAACCTAATAAGACTGCAGCCTTAAGTGAGACAGGAAGCATGAGCTTAAACAGCATTCGCTTTCGAAGCACCGACATTACCGTTTTTTTTTTCTTTTTTGTATCATTTTGTTCGTTATTGTTCGCTTATTTTTGTTAATGGCGTACGTCCCATGACACCTGTTTAAGATCACCGTTGATCCATTTACTCAGTTTTTTTTTTATTACAAGGGGCAGCTAACCCTCTCACCGGACATGCTGGGCTACCGTGCCAGCAACCTGAGAGCCGTCGAGGCGCTGCAGTTCTAGTATCTTCCTTATTGCCATAGGTGTGGGTGTGACATCTAAAACGCAACGTAAAAGACGAAATTAGTTGCAGGTTTCACGTGAAGCGTCTTACCTGGACTCAAAACCGTAAATTTATAGCCTTATTGACAGAGTTATATGTAATTCACACAGGTTATTCTGTGAAGGCGATACAAATATATTAAATTAACTTAGTAAGATAATTATGAGCCATCCAGGAAATAACTTGTCCACAGAATTGTCAAACATATGCAGCGTTCTTGCCAAGATTGTTATACTACAATAGTAATCGATGTGTTCCTTGAGTCGGAGGCAAAGTGACTACAGATTCTGTCTCAAAGCCGGCCGCGGTGGTCTAGCGGTTTTCGGCGCTCAGTCCGGAGCCGCGCGACTGCTACGGTCGCTGGTTCGAATCCCGCGGGCATGGATGTGTGTGACGTCCTTAGGTTAGTTAGGTTTAAGTAGTTCTACGTTCTAGGGGACTGATGACCATAGATGTTCAGTCCCATAGTGCTCAGAGCCATTTGAACCATTTGTCTCAAAAACACGTCTGCCGAGTGGAGGAATACAAAATTATACGTCACTGACTTTCATTCGCGTTTTTTAATTATAGAGTAGTTACTAATAATACACAAGTACATAGACTGCGAACTAAACGTCATACATCAACAACTGTCACAATTATTTGTGCTATTCTCTCTAAGGAATAGAAAACTAACAAGCTCGTCAATAGACGTGAATCAAATATCTGGAGCATCTCCAGTGTTAATTTTGTCAACGTTATGAGCAGAAAAGACACATCTCTTTTACAATTATAGACATAGAAAATATTTTTATTGAGATCACTGCCATAGGTACTATCCCCAAAAGAGAGGAATGAAGATACAACGACCCAGCATTTATTGCAAAATGGTAACATCCACAGGGAGACTTCGCAAGCTATGAATAGCACTATTCCACTCAATAAGGGCTCCCATGCAGGAAACCACACGCAATGACAGAAAATGTGGGCTCAAAAATCCATTGAAGATTAAACGAGTCACAGGTAGAGAGGCATCAAGTGTGTGAAAATCCTCTCATTGCTGTGGTCGAGGCAAAGGTAGAAAGAAGCTGGTTTGCCACAGCGTAAATGACGAAAGACATTGTAATTTACTCGTGAAATAAACTTCTAGCAGCCGAAAAAAACAATTTTCCAATTCATTGCCGTTTCCTCCACACGGATTGTTCAGACTATTTCATGAAAACTATGAAAACTACCAGTAAATATCTAGCGAATGTAGCAGGAGAGTCAAGCTTCAATCCTGGAAGTCGTCGAGTAGTACTCAGCCGTGAAACATTTTTTGGATTTTTTGTTTTGCTATCGTTTTGGCCTGCTATCGCCCACGAAGATTTTTGTCTCTTCCCTGATTGTGTTTTCCTCTTTTGTCAGTAGATTTTCATTTTCGTTAACTGTGCTTCTTTTCTCTGTTTTGACCATTTGCAGACAGGACGTGGAACTGGCGTAGTAACCGAAATAAGATTTTTAGTGATTTTGACTTTTTCTCTGCAAAACTTCTCGATCCTGAATGTCATCAGATGAAATTTCAGCTTCCTGTAAATCCTTTTTAACTTGGCTTGCCCACTTTGAATACGATTTTGTTTTTGAAATTGATGAATGTATGCGATGAGTAAGTCTTTGCGGGTTCATTCTTTCCAGATGACCAAAAAACATCGCTCTCCGCGTCCTCATGCTGGTAACAATCTCTTCTGTATGTTCGTATAATTCGCAGTTGTGTCTTCGGCGGAATTCTCCGTTTTCTTTGATGGGGCCAAGGATTTTCCGTAAAATTGTCCGGTCTTTTATTTCAGGTTTTCGTAGTGGTCCTTTCTTCTTCATGTTTAAAGATTCTGAAGCATACAAAGCTGACGGTCTAATTATGGTGTTATAATGACAAAGTTTTAGGTTTAAAGACAGGCTTTTGCTTTTGTACAAGTTTTTGCACAGATGAAAAGCACCTTCTAGCATCTGCACCCACTTTCTACAGATGGATTTTCTGAACCACCAGGTGTAATTATTTCTCCAAGAATATTTAAATTTCTTCGACTGCTTAATTTTCTCTTGTTGTATTTTTGGATGTTATTTTATATAAAATTCTTTTTGAATCAATAGTATTGATTTGCGACCATTTGACTCGCTATCTGTGTGATAACACTTTAACAGCATCCTTTCCATAGTCATTGTTTTGTGGTGCCTTAATTCATGACAAATACATGTGAAGCGGAGTGCAGCGCGTATATTGTCAAATAACTAATTATCAGTATATTTCAGAGCAATGAAAGCAAGATTGCAGCGAGCTTATTGTTTAACTAATTGTAACAGGTAAAACATGTGTAGTGACTGGCATTTCAGTTCAGTGGCAGACGGTAACAGTGAATAAGGAATTATCTGAAGAATTACCACAAGAATGAACTCCGCGCTTTTTTTAGTGTTAATGAGACAGGTGTTACGTATATTAGATTCAGCAAATTGACGGGTGTTTCCTTTCAAACGTTACGAGTTTTTGGTTCCATTGTCTGCTTGTTTTTTAGGGAAACGTGAGCAGGTGTAGCAGGGCAGGTGTTCCTAATCGTAGTCAATGTACAGTGTATGGTTGCTCGCGGATCGGGATGAAGTAAGTAGAGCTTAATCAGAGTTGCTGCTCATAATATACGCCGACGCCCCAACGCTATCTTTACGTAGGTATTCAGCGCTAGCAACAAGATTTTAACAAAACTGACTGAAGGACAGAGACAGTACTTGTTTTCTCCAGATCTTCCAGTTTGATGTGAATTAATTCCTTTTACACTGAAGAGACGGAGTGGCCGAGCGGTTCTAGGCGCTACAGTCTGGAACCGTGCGCCCGCTACGGTCGCAGGTTCGAATCCTGCCTCGGGCATGGATGTGTGTGATGTCCTTACGTTAGTTAGGTTTAAGTAGTTCTAAGTTCTAGGGAACTGGTGACCTCAGAAGTTAAGTCCCATAGTGCTCAGAGCCATTTGAACCATTTTGAAACAGGTACACCTGCCTAATATCATGTAGGGTCCCCGCGAGCACACAGAAGTGCCACAACACGACATGGCATAGACTCGGCTAATGTCTGAAGTGGTGTAATTCGTCAACTATAAAATAATAAAAGCAACTAATTTTACATATTTTTTTAAATTTTTTCCTTCGCCTTTTATTAAAATAGAAATAATTACTGTATATTGAGCACTATTTCGGTTTATTTGCAGAAAACGTAAAAACTGAAAATAAAGAAAACGGTTCTGCGTAGGGACTCGATCAAACAACCTTCGCGTGGCCGTTCTGTACTCTCTCCGCTGCACCAGCGCTGCGTGCAAACTACGTTAGTGTATGTTTCACACCTCGCCCGACACGCCCCAAAAATTCTATTTTTTCTAAGCACTTTTCCCTGTGGAGCTCCCAAAACCCCGTGTGTACCATAAATACGGGTGAAATCGGTGACGACGAAACAGGCTTGGTCTCCTTGTGAGTGGGCCTTGTGAGTCGCACGCACCTCTTTTAGACAACCACAGACGGCGGTCGTGGAGCATCACTTGAACGCAGAAGAAAATAATTTCCAATTTTTCGTGCATATCAGTCTGTTACGTGAAAACTTCCAGATTTCTGGAGAAGGAAAAAAAATTGTGTTTCAGCATTAGTGCAAGAAAAGCCATGATAATTCCATTGTATCGCATCAAAAATCTGGTTTGATCCAGATATGTATCAGGCTGATCATCAATTTGATTCCGATTATTTCACTTACATTCGGTTGTCCAGAAAAATAACGCCACGAGAGCAGTAAAAAACAATAAATTAGGTACTGTATCAGCCGAACCTCTAAATACCAGTAATCTCTAATATCAAGTGTTCTAAACGACGCAGCCGCTTCTCGAAAGAAGTTGACGTCGGTTTGGTCAGATATGCCACTGTCACTGGTGATAAACATTACGTAGGAACAAAGGAAGTACTTATTAAGTATAAACTGCTATTAAAATGTGCAAGGGCAGCTAGACCCCAGTCTAAAAGGAAACGCAATTTTATATACTTGATATCTGAAATGATACATTGCCTGTTATGTCGCCATTTAGTGTCATAGAGACACCTGCTACCGAGAATAATGTGTCTGAAACAGAGTCTCATTTTAATTAGATCTGTCAGAAATATTTTTATGGATAATAATTTAGAAGACAATGTAAAGTTAAGCAAAGTTTCCATTTGTTGCAGAATTGGAAATAAACAGGCTGTTATCGTTTTAAGAACGGAAATGGCTGCTGAAATGTTACTGGAAAACAGAGAATGAGGTTCTGCGACGCCAGAGTAGAATTTGCAACAGCTCCACCTTCACGGATAACAATTACATGAATCCCAGATACGTTTGAAGTAGATGGAACAGGCAAAGCGGAAAAGAGAGGCCTTCAGCAGAAAATGGAAGTTTTGATACAGCGAATGAGGTGTACACGCTGTCAGGAAAAGCTTTTTGAAACTGGGGTCAGCAAAACCAGCGTTCACATTTCGACACTTCTCCATACTCTCAGTGAGGGTGATACCGACGTACGAACTGACTTTTGTAAGCGGTTAATCAGCATGTAAAGACGACCAAAGTATCCAGCATATAGGCTGATTCTTGGGTCGGATGAAACGACTTTCGAACATAATGGAAGAACATCAATCGGCACTATGTGTAACTGAATAAAGGCATGTTAACCTACCGGGAGTATACCACTGGTGTTGTCTTTCGTCTGGAGGGTTAATCTGGTCGTACAACTTTGAAGAGACTGTCACAGGTGACTCTCATCCAGAAAACCTGCACATGATAAACTCCTGACCTTACAGGTATTTTTGAATATGAATATTACTATGTTATATAGGATCACTGGTGTCACGACATTTCTCAGTTGCACATTCCTTCGAGATACGTAGGAAGAAGGGGGAGTGCTGCCGAATACCCAACGGATTTGACTACTTTAGGCTTCTATGTTCGTCTTCTGTCTAGGACACAGCGTGCGCTGGATTGTCTGAAAGGAAGGACTATTAGAGCTTAACGTCTCCTCGACAGCACAGTCATCAGAAACGGAGCACAGTTCGGATTGCGACATGATGGGAAAGGAAATCAGCCGTACCCTCCTCAAAGGAACCGTCACAGTATTTGCCTGCAGTGATTTGGGAAATCTTGAAAAACGTAAATCTGGATGGTCTGACGATTATTCGAACCGCCATACTCCCGAATGCTAGTCCAGTGTGACTGGACAGAGTAAACTGAGAGACCTTGCGGTGTTGTTCCATTAGGAACAACACAGTTGCCACTTCACAAGTAGTTGTCGATGATCCACTACCGTGGTTCAAAAAATGGCTCTGAGCACTATGGGACTTAACATCTATGGTCATCAGTCCCCTAGAACTTAGAACTACTTAAACCTAACTAACCTAATGACATCACACAACAGCCAGTCATCACGAGGCAGAGAAAATCCCTGACCCCGCCGTGAATCGAACCCGGGAACCCGGGCGTGGGAAGCGAGAACGCTACCGCACGACCACGAGCTGCGGACACTACGGTGGAGGATCGTAAATTTCAGCATGTACCGCATTACGTTACAAGAAAAACTTTTCATTTCTATTTACTTAAAGAGATTTATAGTTTCAAAGAGCGTATGTATTATTTTCGAACACCCTGTATTTCGAAACTTCCTGGCAGATTAAAACTGTGTGCCGGACCGAGACTCGAACTAGGGACTTTTGCCTTTCGCGGGCAAGTGATGTAATCTGCCAGCAAGTTTCATATCAGCGCACACTCCGCCGCAGAGTGAAAATCTCATTATGGAAACCCTGTATTTCCTTCACCAACATTCTGAATTTCCTTCAACAAGTCGTTAAATCTCGACTTTTCATGGAAACTATCTGCACGTATGATTGCTACATGTGTTCTATTTTGACAACGCAGATAGCTGCACCTGCGTACATAATCCGAAAGCCAGCCTATGGTGTAAGTCGGAAAGTATCTTTCACCACTGCTAGCCGTTTCCTTTCATATTCCGCTCGCAAACGGAGCGACGGAAAAACGGGTGTCTATACGACTCCTTACGAGGCCTAACTTTGCTTATCTTGTCTTTGCGATCCTCACGTAAAGAGTGCGTCGGTGCCAACAGAATCGTTTCGCAGTCAGGAGCAAATGCCGGCTCTCTGAGTTTTCTGAATAGTCCCTTACGAAAAGACGTTTTGCTACCTTCAGGGATTTTCTCGTGCTGGTTGAACTTATCGGTAACGAGTCTAGCAACCCGCCTCTCAACTGATTCGATGTCATCATATAATCCGACCTGATGGGTATCCCAAACACTCGATCAGAGCGGTTCTAGGCGCTACAGTCTGGAACCGCGAGACCGCTACGGTCGCAGGTTAGAATCCTGCCTCGGGTATGGATGTCTGTGATGTCCTTAGGTTAGTTAGGTTTAAGTAGTTCTAAGTTCTAGGGGACTGATTGACCTTGGATATTAAGTCCCATAGTGCTCAGAGCCATTTGAACAGTCTGAACCAAAGACTCTACCAGTACTCAAGAACGGGTCGTACTAGTACTGTGTACGCGGTCTGCTTTACAGACGAGTTACACTTTCGTAAAATTCCCGCAATAAACCAAAGTCGAAAATTCGCCCTCCCCACCACCATCTTTGGGCGTTCGATCCATATCATATCGCTTTGTAATGTTAAACCAAGATACGTAATCGATATGGGCGAATCAAACAGAACACCACTACTGACACGATTGTTTTTCCTACTCATCTGCATTAACTTACATTTTTCTACATTTACAGCAATGCTACCATTCATCACGTCAAATAGAAACTCTCTCCAACTCATCCTGTACTAGGACCTGTATTACTGTCTTATGTTTACATTGACACCATTTTGCACTACTTAACACCTTATAAATCGCTCATGTCCTCCTCAACTGTGATCGTTTTCACACGTGTATGAGCACCACGCAGGATCTAAAGCAGGCAATACGATAAATTACCCAGGGGATTCATCTCGGGAAATAACCGAAATTGACTTACGCAGCTGCAGCGTAATGAAATTGGGGAATGCCACGACTGGAGAAACCGGGATGTAGGCCTCTGTAAATAGTATTTGTGAAATAAACTGTGAAAAATTAAATAAACCACAAAACGAAAATAACAAAGAAGATGAAATCTTAACAATAGTAAGCGTTTCAAAAGATCATACAATAGACGTGCCAGTCACTCAACGACGATATTTTTCGGTGTAGTGCAGCGTAACCAGCAAAATGTCGCAAATTGCTGCTCAGACTACACGTCAGATTACTGATGTATACACACACCAAGAGCGGTCCTGTCACGCTGTCGTGAAGCACTGCTGGCGGTACCGTTGTCCCTGATGAACACTCGCTGTCGAGGACAACATACTGCGTCAGATATCCACATGCTCGTACCTTCGTCACGAGTCAGCACTAGGACACCGTGTGAAACTCTTGGAATTCGGAATACGCCTATTGTGCTTCATCCATCGTTCTCAGGACATCGTGTGAGAAAAGGGCAAGCTGAGTTTTGCAAGAGTGACTCTTTCCAAATCCGCGTTCATTTGTGGACAGAATCTTTTCTCTCTCAGTGAAATTTATTATATCCGTATTACAATATTTCAAAAAGTTCTACAGCAAATCTATGTTAAGAATATTGGTCTATAATTCTGCGGGTCCATTCTCTCATCCCTCTTATAATATAAAGAAGTCACCTGCACTTTTATCCAGTTCAAAAATGGTTCAAATGGCTCTGAGCACGATGGGACTTAACATCTTAGGTCATCAGTCTCCTAGAACTTAGAACTACTTAAACCTAAGGAACCTAAGGACATCACACACGTCCATGCCCGAGGCAGGATTCGAACCTGCGACCGTAGCAGTCCCGCGGTTCCGCACTGTAGCGCTTAGAACCGTACGGCCACCGCGGCCGGCTTTTATCCAGTCCTTTGGGGGTTTGCGCATGGCGAGAGATTCTCGCTAAATAAAATTAAAGCGAGCTAAGTAAAGGCCCAATACCACAGAGGACTGTCTGTCAAACGGAGTCGGAATTCCATCTGAACCTGGCGTTTGATTTGTTATCATCTCTTTCAGCTGACCCTCAATGAGACGCATCCCTTTTGCTGCGTCTTCTGCGGCGATCGAACGACGGTACGTTTCTACGATACTCCTGCGTGGACGATTCCTTAAACGCGAAATCTGGAACTTCGCTTTTCTTTCGCTGTTTTCTGTTGCCGCACCAGAATGGATGGTAGCCTGCGGCCCGCTTAGTGGCCAGAATTTCCTCGGATTCTTAGCAAGATCTTTCGCTGAGGTGTACATAATATACCTCTACAAGCTGACAGCTAATGTATTTCGGGAACAGCATCGTAAATACTTATCAGTTTCCTGCAGTGAATACAGAATATACACTCCTGGAAATTGAAATAAGAACACCGTGAATTCATTGTCCCAGGAAGGGGAAACTTTATTGACACATTCCTGGGGTCAGATACATCACATGATCACACTGACAGAACCACAGGCACATAGACACAGGTAACAGAGCATGCACAATGTCGGCACTAGTACAGTGTATATCCACCTTTCGCAGCAATGCAGGCTGCTATTCTCCCATGGAGACGATCGTAGAGATGCTGGATGTAGTCCTGTGGAACGGCTTGCCATGCCATTTCCACCTGGCGCCTCAGTTGGACCAGCGTTCGTGCTGGACGTGCAGACCGCGTGAGACGACGCTTCATCCAGTCCCAAACATGCTCAATGGTGGACAGATCCGGAGATCTTGCTGGCCAGGGTAGTTGACTTACACCTTCTAGAGCACGTTGAGTGGCACGGGATACATGCGGACGTGCATTGTCCTGTTGGAACAGCAAGTTCCCTTGCCGGTCTAGGAATGGTAGAACGATGGGTTCGATGACGGTTTGGATGTACCGTGCACTATTCAGTGTCCCCTCGACGATCACCAGTGGTGTACGGCCAGTGTAGGAGATCGCTCCCCACACCGTGATGCCGGGTGTTGGCCCTGTGTGCCTCGGTCGTATGCAGTCCTGATTGTGGCGCTCACCTGCACGGCGCCAAACACGCATACGACCATCATTGGCACCAAGGCAGAAGCGACTCTCATCGCTGAAGACGACACGTCTCCATTCGTCCCTCCATTCACGCCTGTCGCGACACCACTGGAGGCGGGTTGCACGATGTTGCGGCGTGAGCGGAAGACGGCCTAACGGTGTGCGGGACCGTAGCCCAGCTTGATGGAGACGGTTGCGAATGGTCCTCGCCGATACCCCAGGAGCAACAGTGTCCCTAATTTGCTGGGAAGTGGCGGTGCGGTCCCCTACGGCACTGCGTAGAATCCTACGGTCTTGGCGTGCATCCGTGCGTCGCTGCGGTCCGGTCCCAGGTCGACGGGCACGTGCACCTTCCGCCGACCACTGGCGACAACATCGATGTACTGTGGAGACCTCACGCCCCACGTGTTGAGCAATTCGGCGGTACGTCCACCCGGCCTCCCGCATGCCCATTATACGCCCTCGCTCAAAGTCCGTCAACTCCACATACGGTTCACGTCCACGCTGTCGCGGCATGCTACCAGTGTTAAAGACTGCGATGGAGCTCCGTATGCCACGGCAAACTGGCTGACACTGACGGCGGCGGTGCACAAATGCTGCGCAGCTAGCGCCATTCGACGGCCAACACCGCGGTTCCTGGTGTGTCCGCTGTGCCGTGCGTGTGATCATTGCTTGTACAGCCCTCTCGCAGTGTCCGGAGCAAGTATGGTGGGTCTGACACACCGGTGTCAATGTGTTCTTTTTTCCATTTCCAGGAGTGTAGATAAAAAGCCCATGAAACACATCTATAGCACTAAATTCTCTGTTACCATTTGGAGGGACAAATCCACTGGACGGTTTGTAAAATTTGTAGCTTACGTGGAGTAAGAAAACTTGAATTAAGCACTGCGATCTCGTGCTGACCTGACAATCTCTGCTTCAGCCGCCGTTATAGTCCGTGACACAAGTTTTTGTGATATGGAATGGGTAAATAATTCTTAATCACTTACAGACCCATCAAAACATTCTCCCTGCCTACGAGGTGGCGGACTACAGTACGGACACATCAGGAGCCTGGAGGCACGTTGCAGTTCCACACACTGAGACCAGAGTTCTGGACCCAGGTAGTATAGGGACGGCGGAGCGCAAGTCACACCTCAGAGAAGTTAGCACACCCGAGCGATCAGCGATACGTTTCCCACACAGTTCGGCAACAAAGAGCCCCAAAAGTGTCAGCACACGCGTGCTGTAAAGATGTGCGGGACGGTGGGCGCAGAGTTCTTTCAACCAGTCCTTCACGCAGACCACTGCAGGCCAGTAACAATAGCCAGTTATACTGCAGCTTCATTATGATGGTATGCCCTGGTAAACATGTGGTCCCCGTGTTATGTCGACCCCTTTCTGGCTGATGTCCGAAGTGTTTGCCGTTGCAGATCAGGGACGCGCTGACGGCGCTGCAGTACGCGCTGATCCTGCCCTTCTACACGGCCCAGCTCTACTTCTACTGCTGGACGGCTGACTTCATCACGCAGCAGGTAGGCCTACACTACGTAAAGACCATATTCTGAAACTTGTCTCTGTGGCTAGACGCCGCCAATGGCTCAGCAGTGTAATCGTCGTCCAAGGGGTGAGGCTACGAGTGCGCCAGTTGTCTGCAGACAGTGTAAGGCTCACTCTGCGTGCTCGTATTCAGTTTCCACCCTGATGGGCTCGTACGCCAGACCAGTGCTCAGTGGTCCAACACGTGGGCTACAGCTGGGATGATAAGCTCCCAGTGTTACAATGTACGAATAGGTAAAGGAATCCGAGGTCAAAAAAAATTGTTCAAATGTGTGTGAAATCTTATGGGACTTAACTGGTAAGGTCATCAGTCCCTAAGCTTACACACTACTTAACCTAAATTGTCCTAAGGACAAACACACACACCCATGCCCAAGAGAGGACTCGAACCTCCGCCGGGACCAGCCGCACAGTAATCCGAGGCCAGTAGCAAAAATTAACGAACTAAAACTCTTCAGTGCGGATTACGAGCTAATCCATTCTTTGTTTTGCGTATTGTAGCAAGCACTTATCTTTCTCAATCTATGCCGCGCGGAGAGGCCGCGCGGTTTGAGGCGGCATGTCACGGTTTGCGCGGCCCCTCCCGCCGGCCATTTCAGTCCTCCGTCGGGCATGGTGTATGTGTTGTTCTTAGCATAAGTTAGTTTAAGAAGCGTGTAAGTCTAGGGACCGATGACCTCAGCAGTTTGGTCTCTTTTGGATTCACATACACACACACACACACACACACACACACACACACACACACAAATATACACTCACTTCGTACGACAGATATAAACTAGAAACTTCAGAAAATAGGTTACAGATTGTGAAATCCCGCTTGTGTGTTGGTATTGTTAAGTGAATCAGACCCAGTCATAATCCAGACAAAACCTTAAAAATCCAGTGCTGATGAACATGTCCATGAGAGAAAAGAGAGCCACAGATGTTAGCGTGCACTGATAAGCTGCAAACTCGCACTCTAGCCGCTGACACCCTTCCAGTAAGCGGTTTTCCCTAACGCGCCGATGCTGCATTCGTGCTCACAATGACAGTCACTGGCTTCTGAATGTGAACTCTGCAGTGTCGAGGTGGCTGGGTGTGGACGAGCGCAGCACTCGCGATGACCTGCCTAGTGCCTCTGCCGGCGGCAGCACAGCCGGTGCTGCGCGTGATGAACTCCTCACGAAGATCTGTACTGCACGGCGGCCAGCAATCAAGCGGTGTTCATACAGGGTGGTTCAAAAATGACCGGTATATTTGAAACGGCAATAAAAACTAAACGAGCAGCGATGGAAATACACCGTTTGTTGCAATATGCCTGGGACAACAGTACATTTTCAGGCGGACAAACTTTCGAAATTACAGTAGTTACAATTTTCAACAACAGATGGCGCTGCAAGTGATGTGAACGATATAGAAGACAACGCAGTCTGTGGGTGCGCCATTCTGTACGTCGTCTCTCTGCTGTAAGCGTGTGCTGTTCACAACGTGCAAGTGTGCTGTGGACAACATGGTTTATTCCTTAGAACAGAGAATTTTTCTGGTGTTGGAATTCCACCGCCTAGAACACAGTGTTGTTGCAACAAGACGAAGTTTTCAACGGAGGTGTAATGTAACCAAAGGACCGAAAAGCGATACAATAAAGGATCTGTTTGAAAAATTTCAACGGACTGGGATCGTGACAGATGAACGTGCTGGAAAGGTAGGGCGACCGCGTACGGCAACCACAGAGGGCAACGCGCAGCTAGTGCAGCAGGTGATCCGACAGGGCCTCAGGTTTCCGTTCGCCGTGTTGCAGCTGCGGTCCAAATGACGCCAACGTTCACGTATCGTCTCGTGCGCCAGAGTTTACACCTCTATCCGTACAAAATTCAAATGCGGCAACCCCTCAGCGCCGCTACCATTGCTGCACGAGAGACATTCGCTAACGATATAGTGCACAGGATTGATGACGGCGATATGCATGTGGGCAGCATTTGGTTTACTGACGGAGCTTATTTTTACCTGGACGGCTTCGTCAATAAACAGAACTGGCGCATATGGGGAACCGAAAAGCCCCATGTTGCAGTCCCATCCTCCCTGCATCCTCAAAAAGTACTGGTCTGGGCCGCCATTTCTTCCAAAGGAATCATTGGCCCATTTTTCAGATCCGAAACGATTACTGCATCACGCTATCTGGACATTCTTCGTGAATTTGTGGCGGTAAAAACTGCCTTAGACGACACTGCGAACACCTCGTGGTTTATGCAAGATGGTGCCCGGCCACATCGCACGGCCGACGTCTTTAATTTCCTGAATGAATATTTCGATGTTCGTGTGATTGCTTTGGGCTATCCGAAACATACAGGAGGCGGCGTGGATTGGCCTTCCTATTCGCCAGACATGAACCCCTGTGACTTCTTTCTGTGGGGACACTTGAAAGACCAGGTGTACCGCCAGAATCCAGAAACAATTGAACAGCTGAAGCAGTACATCTCATTTGCATGTGAAGCCATTCCGCCAGACACGTTGTCAAAGGTTTCGGGTAATTTCATTCAGAGACTACGCCATATTATTGCTACGCATGGTGGATATGTGGAAAATATCGTACTATAGAGTTTCCCAGACCGCAGCGCCATCTGTTGTTGAAAATTGTAACTACTGTATTTTCGAAAGTTTGTCTGCCTGAAAATGTACTGTTGTCCCAAGCATATTGCAACAAACGGTGTATTTCTATCGCTGCTCGTTTAGTTTTTATTGCCGTTTCAAATATACCGGTCATTTTTGAAACACCCTGTAGCTTCTTCTGTAACTGTCTTCCCGTTACTTCCAACAAGAGTCACCATAGCCAAGCGTATGTTAAACAAATCTGGTAAATCCATCTGACGTCGGAGAGCAATTGATCGATTGGTGCCTTCTGTTATACACTGAAGAGCCAAAGAAACTGGTACACTTGCCTAATATCGTGTAGGGCCCCCGCGAGCACGCAGAAGTGCCGCAACACGACGTGGAATGGACTCGACTAATGTCTGAAGTAGTACTGGAGGGAACTGACACCATGAATGCTCCAGGGCTGTCCATAAATCTGCAAGAGTACGAGAGCTGCAGATCTCTTCTGAACAGCGAGTGCAAGGCATCCCAGATATGCTCTATAATGTTCATGTGTGGGGAGTTCGGTAGCCAGCTAAAGTGTTTACACTCAGAAGAGTGTTCCTGGAGACACTCTGTAGCCATTCAGCCGTGTGGGCGTGTCGCATTGTGTGACGTATTACTCTTTACGACGTTTCTCATCGAGCGATCTACGTTCTCTCGCATTTCTAGCTGCTTCTCTCACAAAAATAATGATAAAAATTCAGTAATTCAGGGTCGCCACCAGCCCAAGCCCTTGCTAACCATTTAGAAAAAAAAAACGGAGATGGAAAATTATTAGTTTAATTACATCAATAATTTAATTACAAGTATACAAATTTCTTTTAGCCAGATAAATAGCACTCCATGTAGTGCATGAAGCAACTTGATTAATTCAGGATTGCAAATCGGACTAACTGGGTAGGATCAACACCACAGAATTTATCTTTCACGTAGATTATTTATTTTATCTAAGTATTTGGTTGCACATCCTAACTACACATAACTGGTGCCTGACGAGAAATATCTAAGTAGGAATTACGTGAGAATGTAACAGAGCACAATTTAACTACAGCAAGAAGAAACACAGAAAACGGGAGTGGGAGACAATGATACCACCATCTCCTTTGCATTCATACCATAAACATATCTCAGTGAGATTCGCACTAGATTCTACGCATGCACTAATCTGGACAGAGGTTTAACCAATGCATGAGGCTATGCGATAATTATTCAACTTACTAACTGTGTCTGCTGCTTGCATACGGCAGAGCTAGAGCACGTGGTGAATTCAGAATCAAACTGTTGTGCTGCTTTGCAGAAAGCGTACGAAAGAACAGATACTCTTGCAGAAATTATAGCTCATTAAACAAGCAAACTGTTAAAATAAAGCCTATCGTGGTGGACCAGAAGGGTCACTGATTACCAAGCACGTGGCACGAAATCGACACACAAAGACAAAAGCAACTACCACACTTCTAACACAAACACCGAAAAATTGCGTATTTAAAGCAATATAATTATGGCACATTCGGAAAAATAACTCGCTTCACACGCTTCAGTTAAGCTGAAATTCTTAAGTATTTCAACAGTTAAACTTAATGAAGTCCTGACTCAACCTGCGTCCTATCACATGAAACCCCCCCTTAAGAGCTACGATCCGTACTCACCAAGCGTTCACCGAAGGGTGCCCCTTTCTCTTTCGAGATTACCTAACTCCCCGTGCAGCGGAAGCTACCGGAGGGGTAGCCCTCCGTCACCAACCTCAGACACAAAAACAGCCTTTGACACATCCTTCGACTAAGATGGGTAAACCTCTCTGTTCAGGTACTGGAAACCACGAGACTCAGAGGGCCATAGACACGGGTTCACAGGTAGATGCCGTGTTTCTTGACTTCCGCAAGGCGTTCGATACAGTTCCCCACAGTCGTTTAATGAACAAAGTAAGAGCATATGGACTATCAGACCAATTGTGTGATTGGATTGAGGAGTTCCTAGATAACAGGACGCAGCATATTATTCGCGATGGAGAGAAGTCTTCCGAAGTAAGAGTGATTTCAGGTGTGCCGCAGGGGAGTGTCATAGGACCGTTGCTATTCACAATATACATAAATGACCTGGTGGATGGCATCGGAAGTTCACTGAGGCTTTTTGCAGATGATGCTGTGGTGTATCGAGAGGTTGTAACAATGGAAAATTGTACTGAAATGCAGGAGGATCTCCAGCGAATTGACGCATGGTGCAGGGAATGGCAATTGAATCTCAATGTAGACAAGTGTAATGTGCTGTGAATACACAGAAAGATAGATCCTTTATCATTTAGCTACAAAATAGCAGGTCAGCAACTGGAAGCAGTTAATACCATAAATTATCTGGGAGTAGGCATTAGGAGTGATTTAAAATGGAATGATCATATAATGTTGATCGTCGGTAAAGCAGATGCCAGACTGAGATTCATTGGAAGAATCCTAAGGAAATGCAATCCGAAAACAAAGGAAGTAGGGTACAGTACGCTTGTTCGCCCACTGCTTGAATACTGCTCAGCAGTGTGGGATCCGTACCAGATAGGGTTGATACAAGACATAGAGAAGATCCAACGGAGAGCAGCGCGCTTCGTTACAGGATCATTTAGTAATCGCGAAAGCGTTACGCAGATGATAGATAAACTCCAGTGGAAGACTCTGCAGGAGAGACGCTCAGTAGCTCGGTATGGGCTTTTGTCAAAGTTTCGAGAACATACCTTCACCGAAGAGTCAAGCAGTATATTGCTCCCTCCTACGTATTTCTAGCGAAGAGACCATGAGGATAAAATCAGAGAGATTAGAGCCGACACAGAGGCATACCGATAATCCTTCTTTCCACGAACAATACGAGACTGGAATAGAAGGGAGAACCGACAGAGGTACTCAAGGTACCCTCCCCTCCGCCACTCACCGTCAGGTGGCTTGCGGAGTATGGATGTAGATGTAGATGTAGAAATTGGTCATCCTGCGCTCTCCTTCGAACGAGAAGCAACATCGTCTTCTCCCAGCAGACGATGACCCACTCAGCGTTTCCCACAAAACAAAACCGAAACCGTACATTAAAACACACATATAATATTCAATAGGCCTTATTTGAGTGCTCAGTCTTTCTGAAAGAGTTCATGAATCGAGCTAAAATCAGATAGTAAAGTGAATAAGTTGTACCGAATTCGACAAGCGTCTTATGAAACGACTTCGCAGAGACGTTTCAACTGTCCTGCTGGAATTGCCCAAGTTCATTGGAATGCACAATGGACAGGAATGGATGCAGGTGTTCAGACAGGGTGCTTACGTACGTGTCACCTGTGAGAGTCGTATCTAGACGTATCAGAGATCCCACACCACTCCAACTGCACCCGCTCCACACCATTACAGAGCCTCTACCAGCTTGAACAGTCCCCTGCTGACATGCAGGGTCTATGGATTCATGTGGTTGCCTTCATACCCGCACACGTTTATCCGCTCGATACAATTTGAAATGTGACTCTTCCGATCAGGTAACATGTTTCCAGTCATCGACAGTCCAATGTCGGTGTCACGTTGAACGATTCCCTTCAGTCGTCGTTGGTCCTGTTCTTGCAGGATCTTTTCCAGCCTCAGCGACGTCGGAGATTTGATGTTTTACTGGATCACTGATATTCACGGATCACTGGTGAAATGGTCGCACGGGAAAAATCCCCACTTAATCGTTAGCTCGGAAATGGTGTGCCCCATTGCTCGTGCGGCGACTATAATATAGCACGTTCAGACTCACTTAAGTCTTGGTAACCTGCCATTGTAGCAGCAGTAACCGGTCTAAAAACTGCGGCAGATACTACTTGTCTTCTTTAGGCGATCGCAGCGCCGTATTCTGCCTATTTACATATCTCTTTATTTGAATACGCATGCGGATATCAGTTTCTTTGGCACTTCAATGTATAAACTAGCCTCGCTAGGAAGTCTACCAGAAAGCTGAAGGGCTGGACGAGAGGTTATTTCCTCGCTCTCCCGGCTTTTCCCAAATCCGGACTCTGTATTGGCCGTTTGCGGAAGAATTCCGACAGACGGCAGATTGAATCACAGGAGCGACTTTGGCACACCGTGGATGCCTTGCGTCAGGTGTACTGTGGTTTTGCAGCCTGAAGCAAAAGCTGTTTCTGTGGTGTCACCGCCAGACACCACACTTGCTAGGTGGTAGCTTTAAATCGGCCGCGGTCCATTAGTGCATGTCGGACCCGCGTGTCGCCACTGTCAGTAATCGCAGACCGAGCGCCACCACACGGCAGGTCTTGAGAGACGTACTAGCACTCGGCCCAGTTGTACGACGACTTTGCTATCGACTACACTGACGAAGCCTTTCTCTCATTTGCCGAGAGACAGTTAGAATAGCCTTCAGCTAAGTCCATGGCTACGACCTAGCAAGGCGCCATTAACCATTTCTAGAGAGAGTCTCACCTGTATTATCAAGAGCGATGTACCACAATGATGGATTAAAGTTAAGCAGTACCGCAGCTACGTACTTTTCTTTATAGCATTCATTAAGTACCCTGTTTCAGACTTCACGCCAGTCGGCGTGAGTTGACGCGTGCCCTTTCGGTTTCCTCGCCTTGTGTCTAGGCTGTCTTGTCTAGACACAACAGTTTCACTACCCCGAGGTACTCACTCGTTGGTCGCTTTGTCCCAACCGTCCGAACCCGTACCGTTAGCTCGTCCTCAGTGCCGGCACTAAGCTCGTGGCCCGCTTTCAGATTCAGAAGAAGTTATTTGGAGGTTGAATTAGAAAAATTAAAATGAGACTGACCAACCACTGTAATGCCGATAAATCTGTCGTTTAATTGATCCCGTATCAGCGCCTTTGTACCCTGTTCTTTTCTGATTTCATTACGAAACTGATAATTATGAAAAGTGACGGGCCAGTGGCGCGCCGCTTTCCAGCCTGCCGTCCCACGCTAAGATCCTCTCTGCACTGACAGCGTGGCGCATTGTCAGGGGAGAGGAGAGTGCCGTGCTGCGTTTCAGGCGGACCCGAGTTCTGCTGCAGTGCGGGTATCAGGCGCCCCACAGAGTGCGACTGGAAGAGCACGCCGACTCTGAAGCTGAAGTACGTGGGACGGTACTACACTCCTGGAAATGGAAAAAAGAACACATTGACACCGGTGTGTCAAACCCACCATACTTGCTCCGGACACTGCGAGAGGGCTGTACAAGCAATGATCACACGCACGGCACAGCGGACACACCAGGAACCGCGGTGTTGGCCGTCGAATGGCGCTAGCTGCGCAGCATTTGTGCACCGCCGCCGTCAGTGTCAGCCAGTTTGCCGTGGCATACGGAGCTCCATCGCAGTCTTTAACACTGGTAGCATGCCGCGACAGCGTGGACGTGAACCGTATGTGCAGTTGACGGACTTTGAGCGAGGGCGTATAATGGGCATGCGGGAGGCCGGGTGGACGTACCGCCGAATTGCTCGACACGTGGGGCGTGAGGTCTCCACAGTACATCGATGTTGTCGCCAGTGGTCGGCGGAAGGTGCACGTGCCCGTCGACCTGGGACCGGACCGCAGCGACGCACGGATGCACGCCAAGACCGTAGGATCCTACGCAGTGCCGTAGGGGACCGCACCGCCACTTCCCGGCAAATTAGGGACACTGTTGCTCCTGGGGTATCGGCGAGGACCATTCGCAACCGTCTCCATGAAGCTGGGCTACGGTCCCGCACACCGTTAGGCCGTCTTCCGCTCACGCCCCAACATCGTGCAGCCCGCCTCCAGTGGTGTCGCGACAGGCGTGAATGGAGGAACGAATGGAGACGTGTCGTCTTCAGCGATGAGAGTCGCTTCTGCCTTGGTGCCAATGATGGTCGTATGCGTGTTTGGCGCCGTGCAGGTGAGCGCCACAATCAGGACTGCATACGACCGAGGCACACAGGGCCAACACCCGGCATCATGGTGTGGGGAGCGATCTCCTACACTGGCCGTACACCACTGGTGATCGTCGAGGGGACACTGAATAGTGCACGGTACATCCAAACCGTCATCGAACCCATCGTTCTACCATTCCTAGACCGGCAAGGGAACTTGCTGTTCCAACAGGACAATGCACGTCCACATGTATCCCGTGCCACCCAACGTGCTCTAGAAGGTGTAAGTCAACTACCCTGGCCAGCAAGATCTCCGGATCTGTCCCCCATTGAGCATGTTTGGGACTGGATGAAGCGTCGTCTCACGCGGTCTGCACGTCCAGCACGAACGCTGGTCCAACTGAGGCGCCAGGTGGAAATGGCATGGCAAGCCGTTCCACAGGACTACATCCAGCATCTCTACGATCGTCTCCATGGGAGAATAGCAGCCTGCATTGCTGCGAAAGGTGGATATACACTGTACTAGTGCCGACATTGTGCATGCTCTGTTGCCTGTGTCTATGTGCCTGTGGTTCTGTCAGTGTGATCATGTGATGTATCTGATCCCAGGAATGTGTCAATAAAGTTTCCCCTTCCTGGGACAATGAATTCACGGTGTTCTTATTTCAATTTCCAGGAGTGTATTTTCGTCGGCAGAGTATCTAATCTGCAGCGGATTCACTGCCCGCGAAATTCTTGCCGTGCGTGGAACCAAATGGAACGTCGCCTGCAGCCAGAGTCGATAGTGGCAACAGTTTGACTGACGAGACCTCACAGACGTCGATGATGCTGACCGGAAAGCGGAGACCTCGCATCGCGCTACTTCCATCTTTTCGGCAAGCTAAAAGAACATGTGTGGAGAAGGAGATGTTCCAACGCTGAGGATATCTGCAGAGAGGTACTCGAATAGCGCTGTGACCGAGTAGCGAATTTCTGTCAACGAAGAACAGAACAACTGGTGCAGCGCTCTGACGGTTGTTTGTAGAGTCTTGCTGACTATGTCGAAAAATTATGTCATGCACGTGTGTTACTGTGAGTGTAGTGGAGCATTCAGTAAAAGTCGCTTGGCCTGCAATAACAATGTGTAACTTACTTTCTGAGGCCCCCCTTACTAGCCGGCCGGTGTGGCCGTGCGGTTACAGGCGCTTCAGTCTGGAACCGCGTGTCCGCTACGGTTGCAGGTTTGAATCCTGCCCCGGGCATGGATGTGTGTGATGTCCTTAGGTTAGTTAGGTTTAATTAGTTCTAAGTTCTAGGCGACTGATGACCTCAGAAGTTAAGTCGCATAGTGCTCAGAGCCATTTGAACCACTTCAAGCCCCCTTACTTGGTAGATGATAAATGCTAGGCTCAGGAAACGCCTGGAATCTGCAAAACTGGTCATTGACAACGTCATCTGTGGCAGGCACCAACATTATCATCGTCTCCTACTACATAAACGCCTTTCCTACATTATTTTATGCATTACTGTTGCGAGGTTCTTGTCCTGTTATGCGCCTTTTAATAACCTGGTCGGTATGAATAAATGATCAAATATCAGATTCTCAGAGTATCCGACTCCAGAAGTAACATGATTTAGTCATTTGCACACTGATGAATGGAACATTTTTTAAAGAACAATCTGTTAGCAAAGGTATATTCTACAGATTATCGTAATGTACGGTTTTAGACATAAAATACGGCGCCGGGCAATATAACAGGCCGCCTCTCAGAATTCCCAAGTCCGGCCATACGCACTGTCTGGCAACACTGCAGCAAGCGGCAGAGTGTGGCGGAAGGTCTATCATTCTTCGCCAGCCGCTATAGGTCTAAAAAAATGGGTCAAATGGCTCTGAGCACTATGGGACTCAACTGCTGAGGTTATTAGTCCCCTAGAACTTAGAACTACTTAAACCTAACTAACCTAAGGACATCACAAACATCCATGCCCGAGGCAGGATTCGAACCTGCGACCGTAGCGGTCTTGCGGTTCCAGACTGCAGCGCCTTTAACCGCACGGCCACTTCGGCCGGCCCGCTATAGATTTGTATCTGCTCGTGAACTAGGGATTGCCGGCACGGTAGTTCAGCATGTACGGTCAGAGGGCTGGCTCCTTGCTGTAATAAAAACCTCAGCGAAGTATTCAACGATGGGCTTGAAAGGGTGTCATGTGACGTCTGCCCAGACCAAATGATGAGAACAGTAACTAACTGAAAAAGAGTGATAAAGGTCGCAAAATGTAGATCTAAAATTGAAGGTATGAGATCCCTCGAGACCGCATTTCTGTAAACCGTATTTCGAGTGTATGCTGAAGTTCTCTCTAATGGAACCTCGCTTCACTATCCGGTACGCCAGTAACAGCTAAAACTTCCAGGAATGATTCCGCCAAACGTCTTGTGGCTCCTTCGAGATCACAACAGTTTGCGCTGTACAGTGCATCGCCCGCCCTACAGCGGCCACCAGTCATCACCGGCCACTGGCCATATGCCACCCGCCGCCCAACATAACCGCTGACCAACCAGGCTAAGTGGGCGCGGAGCTTTTTTATTTGCAGTTCTAGGATTTATCTTGCAGTTACATATTGCATTTTGCACGCTTGAAACTTAAAACGTTGTTCAAGAGTTGTGAAATAGAGTCGTTTGTGGGAAAAGTGTGTAACATTTCAGACATACTATTCGCTGTGGGTTTAATAGAGGGGTGACGAAAACAGAGACTGCTCGGTACCTTTCAGTTGTGTGTGGGGTGAGTACTTTAGGAAAACACATCGGAAAAGAGTTTTCTTGTTTTAAGAAACATTGTTCGGGCATAAATGATTTTTCACATTCAGGAAGTCTCGGTAACAGATACATGTGGCGAACCGCGACGCTGTGCGACATTTGTATTCAACAGGCGAGACTCAGAAGTCTGCAGTAGGAGTACTGGACGTTGTAACTGAAATCATTAGCAGTGAAAGTGATGACTATTGATGCACTTTTCCTTGATAACCATCAGTTCCCTCACTGAAAATTCCTTGCAATGTTGTGACTAATGATGAGTAATGATGTCTTTATGTTAACTTCTTAAGAAGGAATTAATGACTGAGCCCTGACAAAATACATACACTCGAGCAAAGGGCAGTGTGAACATAAAATTTTGCATCCGGTGCCTCAAAAAATGTGTTGTAGACTACGAACTCCTCCAAAGGCGGCGCCTGTCGCAGCTGGTATTCGCTGCCAACAACTGACATACGTTTTGATCGCAATGTTTAAAAACAAGCTACAAAACCTCATCACGTTTTGCTACTATAAGATAGTGCACTCTGCTGATTTCACAAACAAAACTATCCAGAAGTGTGTTCAAAAAGTCATCCCTCACACACGTATTTTTCTGACTTATACGTTCAAATATTTACCATCCCCGTTCCTTATCGGAAAACCATCAAGAAAATACCTTTCTGGAGGAAAAGCACTTCAAACTTGGTTTCATGACAAATGGTTCAAATGGCTCTGAGCACTGTGGGACTCAACTGCTGTGGTCATCAGTCCCCTAGAACTTAGAACTACTTTAACCTAACCAACCTAAGGACATCACATACACCCATGCCCGAGGCAGGATTCGAACCTGCGACCGTAGCAACAGCGCGGCTACGGACTGGAGCGCCTAGAACCGCACGGCCACAGTGGCCGGCGTTTCATGACATTTTTAACTCAAATCCTGTAGGATTCTACTGGCATGGAGTCGGTAAACTACCTCAGCATTGTCAGACTATGTTAGATAATGTGTGAGAATGGTCTATTGATGATTAATTTCTGTCTGAAGTAAAACAATGGAAAGTCCTACCACGTTATGCACTGTGCCGATACAAATGAAATGGTACTTACTCCGAAAACGATACATCGAAACTGTATTGTAATAAATCATGACGTATCGGTAACACGAAGAAGCCTATATTAGCACGTATTAGCAAGATGTTACTCACACTGGACTTCGAAATGATCCGTCTTACTTCCTATCCCGTTTCACTCTCAATAGGCATAGCAACTTAGTAGTTTATAAGTAAAATAAATGAACTTTCCTTGTTGATTTTAGATCTGGCTGCCTGTAGCACTGTCGCAAAATTAATAAAAATGTGGCATCAAGCGAGAATGGAGTCGCGAGCCAAGGTAGCATTCGTTTTACAGCCAATCACGTGATCTCTTTTTTTATTTGTTGTTTTTTCTAGGAATAAAAGTAACTTACTATTTGCTGTAACAATAAAAACCTGCGACCAGCGAAACAACATTGGAAATTCAGTAAAAGTTCGTGTAAATACACGCATCCCTCCATCGTACTACCTTTCAGATGCAATGTGTACGAAATAAAATGACCACCACTGAAAAAATACAAATAAAAAGAAATGCATGCGCAGGAGTCGATCCATCGATCCAGTGATTCGGAGCTTTTTTTTAATGTTTAGTTAAAAGTTACTGTAGCAGAATGAAATACACAACATACCGCATTGTGAAGGTGTAGATTGGATAAAATGTGTTGCTTTAACTGAAAATAAAAATGTTTGGCACGAACGCGACTCGAACATCGAAGTGTTCGCATATCCGTTCCTCATGGCATTGCAATGTCTCACATTTTTCCCTTCCTTACTTTCCTGATTATAAAATAACCTACAAAAAAGGGTCTTTTTGCCCCACCATTTGGACATAGAAAAAATTCTGCATCGCTTGAGGCGTTGGTCCCTAACTACGCCTACCCCAGAAATGGAGGAAAGGAAAGCGGGAAGAGGATATCAAATGTATGTACCAGAGAAGAAGGTTTTTTTACTCGAACCTGTGGATTGAAGCCGTCCGTAGCCGTGGGGAAATCCCACGTGTTCTCGAAATGAAAGGGAATACCGTTGGGGATGATAGGACCAAAAATGGTGCCTCACAGGAACTGTTTATTGCAAGGACATTCCAACTACGTGGCGGGTCGTAGAAAGCACTCCAAAGGAAGACGGAAAAGTATTGCCTGTATTTCGGATAACAGTCAATAGTGCAATTTTGTTCCTTCGCATAAGCTCAAAAATCGAGAATATTCGCTTTTTGGTCACGAGTGGCACCTATGAGGAGGGCCAGAATTCGCTGGAGCATGTGCGAGACTTCTGTTGACGAAGCTATGACAGCTCGTGTGCGGCATACTGCACGCAACGCAAAGCAGGGAGGCGGCGAGGTGAACTCTGCGCAGTAGAGAACGATTTGGTTGTTTCCCTTTGACGCGCAGCAGTGTCAAGAAAATTTGCACTCACTGCCCACCATATGCTGCGCGACCTGCAGTGGGAGTAGTTCAGTTCTATCACACTGGGAGCGCAGGCCATTTGCACCTCAGTGTAGACCGCTTTCGTCGACAACAAGCGCACAGTTGGCAAAGAAGCAGAGACGTAGCTGTGCTCCAGAAGAAAAGAGCGCAATATGATCGACGGGCGCTGGGAAGCCCGACAATGTCGCTGAAGAGGCCAGAGCGGCCGGAACACGTGTGTCGAGCAGTGGGTTGGTAAGGCACGTCGACGTCGGGCAACGCCGCCTAATTGTCAACTGTGAGCTGACCAAAAGAAACCGAAATCTGTCGGGAACATGGTGAAAATGGTTCAAATGGCTCTGAGCACTATGGGACTTAACTTCTGAGGTCATCAGTCCCCTAGAACTTAGAACTACTTAAACCTAACTAATCTAAGGACATCACACACATCCATGCCCGAGGCAGGATTCGAACCTGCGACCGTAGCGGTCGCGCGGTTCCAGACTGTAGCGCCGACAACCGCTCGGCCTCTCTGGCCGGCGAAAATGATGAAGACGCACACCCTCTCGACCTGGGGAGTGGTGACGGACTCACACAGCGGACTGCGTAGATCATCCTCTGGCTAACAAAGGAACTCACTGCAGCTAACACGTGGCAAGCCAGGGACCGTGGAGGTGGCAGAGTTTGCACCACATAAGGGATCCGCGACGCTATGTCGATGTTGGCCTAGAGAGTACGTTGCAGGTGCTCAGCGGAACAGACGCAATGTTCGACGAGTCCAAAGGTGACCCGCTGCAGGAGCTGTCTGCAGCCCAGGACCGCAGAGCGCGGCAGGTCAGTGAAATCTATGTCAGTCATCGAGTCAGCGCTCCCATCTTGGAGGCCCGTATCAGTACACACAGCTCGCAGTTTACGTACGTTAAGGGAACTGCCCGACGCCTCACCACCAACCACAGGTCGCCATCCACGCAAGCACTGCCTGGGTATCTTTGGCACTTCGAAAGAACCAAATTGTCCACATGTTCGGTGCAGCAAAATCGATGTTCACCTAGCGACACCCCGGTCCGTCGTTGTCGTAGGCCACATAACACTAGCTCTAGGGTGAATGCGTACCGCAGCACTGACAGGGGCTATCCTTGTCGCACCGAGCGCCTAATCAGAATTGGATGTGTGTGCCCCTCATTCTACGGACCACCTAGACAATAGTTTCTGGATATCCCATATGACGGAGGACAGCCGTAAGGGAAGAATGAGGGACTTGATCAAACGCCTGATTCGGGTCAAAGGTCGCCACTGCCACGAGAAAATACTGAGTTCGAGCGAGGGCGATCACAACCCCGTTGTGGCAGAGCACTGTCTGTATGTTATACGCCCCGCCTAGCCACGTCTGATCACGCGACACGTGACAGGCAGTCCTCTTAAGCTGCACTGTCAAAAGACGTGTAAACACCTTCTTATCGCCATTTAGCGTCTACATCTGTATCTATACCTACATACATGCTCTGCAAATCACACTCAAGTGCCTGCAGGGGGTTCATCGAACCACCTTCACAATAACTCTCTATTATTCCAGTCTCGAACAACGCCCGGGAAAAAACGAAAACCTATATCTTTCCGTGTGTGCTCTGCTTTCCCTTATTTTATTATGATGATCGTTTCTCCTTACGTAATTCGGTGTCAACAAAATATTTTTCGCACTCGCAAGAGAAAGTTCCTGATTGAAATTTCGTGGAAAGATCCCACCGCAACGAGAAACGCCTTTGTCTTAATGATGTCCATCTCAAATACCGTATTATGTCCATGACACTCTCTCCTCTATTTCTCGATAGCGCAAAATGTGCTGCTCTTCTTTTAACTTTCTCGATGTAGTCTGTTAATCCTATATGATAAGGATCCCAAAGCGCGCAGCAATACCCCAAAAGAGGACGCACGGTGTGGTGTAGGCATTTTCTAAGTATTCTGCCAATAAAACGTAGTCTTTGCTTCGCCTTCCGCACAACATTTTCTGTCTGTTCTTTGCAATACCAGGTTGTTCGCAATTATGATTCCTAGGTATGTAGTTCAACTTGTGGCCTTCAGATTTGATTGATTCATCGTGTAACCGAAATTTAACGGATTCTTTTTAGCTCTCATATGGATGATCTCACACTTTTCATTATTTAGCGTCAATTGCCAATTTTCGCACCATACATATATCTTTTCTAAATCGTTCTCAAATTTGTTTTGATCTTCTGATGACTTTGCTAGACGATAAACGACAGCTTCATCTGCAAACAACATTAGAGTAACTTATAAACCATCTATATTCAGTAGATAATGAACAGCAGAGGATCTATAACACTACCTTGGGGAACTCCAGAAATCACTTCTGTTTTACTCGATTACTACGAACTGTGGCCTCTCTGACAGGAAATCACGAATTCAGTAACATAACGGAGGCGATATTCCGTAAGCACACAATTTGATTACAAGCCGCTCGAGAGGTACAGTGTCAAAAGCTTTCAGCAAATCTAAAAATACAGAAACAACTTTTAATGCCTTGTCAATAGCGCTCAGTTGAGTTTCCTAAGAAGGATGCTTTCTAAATCCGTGTTGACTGTGTGTCAATACACCGTTCTCTTCCAGGTAATTCATAATGTTCGAACACAATGTACGTTTCTAAATCCTACAGCATATCGACGTTAACGATATGGGCCTGTAATTTTGTGGATTAATTCCATTGTCTTTCTTCAATATTGCTGTGACCTGTGCAGTTTTCCAGTCTTTGGGGGCAGATCTTTCGTCAAGCGAGCTGTTGTATATGATTGTTACTTTCTGGACCGGAAGGCTTGATTTAATTGAGTGATTTAAATTGCTTCACAACTCTGAGGATATCGACTTCTAATTTACTCATGTTGGCAGCTCTTCTTGATGCGAATTCTGGAAGATTTACTTCCTCTTCTTTGGCGAATGAATTTCGGAGGACTGATTAGTAACCATGCTCTAGAAGCACTGACATCGACAGTATTTCCATTCTTATCCCACAGAGAAGGCATTGATTGTGTCTTGCTCCGAGCATACTTTACATACGACCAGAATCTCTTTGGATTTTCTGGCAGATTTCGAGACAAAGCTCCGTTCTTCTTTCAAACAGGTATATTTTTTGTTTATTTCTGGAATATTTGAGCCTCAACGTTATTCAGTCTCGCTACGACAACCCTGTGACCACTAATCCCTGTATCCGTTTTGATGATCGTTATTAGCTCAGGATTATTTGTTGCCAGGAGGTCAAGTGTGTTTTCATAACCGTTTACTATTCGAGTGGACTCATGAACTGACTGCTCGAAATAATTTTCGGAGAATGCATTTAGCACAATTTGGAATGATGTATTATGCGTACTTCCGGATTTAAACATGTATTTCCGCCAACATATCGAGAGTAGACAGATGATATATACACTCCTGGAAATTGAAATAAGAACACCGTGAATTCATTGTCCCAGGAAGGGGAAACTTTATTGACACATTCCTGGGGTCAGATACATCACATGATCACACTGACAGAACCACAGGCACATAGACACAGGCAACAGAGCATGCACAATGTCGGCACTAGTACAGTGTATATCCACCTTTCGCAGCAATGCAGGCTGCTATTCTCCCGTGGAGACGATCGTAGAGATGCTGGATGTAGTCCTGTGGAACGGCTTGCCATGCCATTTCCACCTGGCGCCTCAGTTGGACCAGCGTTCGTGCTGGACGTTCAGACCGCGTGAGACGACGCTTCATCCAGTCCCAAACATGCTCAATGGGGGACAGATCCGGAGATCTTGCTGGCCAGGGTAGTTGACTTACACCTTCTAGAGCACTTTGGGTGGCACGGGATACATGCGGACGTGCAGTGTCCTGTTGGAACAGCAAGTTCCCTTGCCGGTCTAGGAATGGTAGAACGATGGATTCGATGACGGTTTGGATGTACCGTGCACTATTCAGTGTCCCCTCGACGATCACCAGTGGTGTACGGCCAGTGTAGGAGATCGCTCCCCACACCATGATGCCGGGTGTTGGCCCTGTGTGCCTCGGTCGTATGCAGTCCTGATTGTGGCGCTCACCTGCACGGCGCCAAACACGCATACGACCATCATTGGCACCAAGGCAGAAGCGACTCTCTTCGCTGAAGACGACACGTCTCCATTCGTCCCTCCATTCACGCCTGTCGCGACACCACTGGAGGCGGGCTGCACGATGTTGGGGCGTGAGCGGAAGACGGCCTAACGGTGTGCGGGACCGTAGCCCAGCTTCATGGAGACGGTTGCGAATGGTCCTCGCCGATACCCCAGGAGCAACAGTGTCCCTAATTTGCTGGGAAGTGGCGGTGCGGTCCCCTACGGCACTGCGTAGGATCCTACGGTCTTGGCGTGCATCCGTGCGTCGCTGCGGTCCGGTCCCAGGTCGACGGGCACGTGCACCTTCCGCCGACCACTGGCGACAACATCGATGTACTGTGGAGACCTCACGCCCCACGTGTTGAGCAATTCGGCGGTACGTCCACCCGGCCTCCCGCATGCCCACTATACGCCCTCGCTCAAAGTCCGTCAACTGCACATACGGTTCACGTCCACGCTGTCGCGGCATGCTACCAGTGTTAAAGACTGTGATGGAGCTCCGTATGCCACGGCAAACTGGCTGACACTGACGGCGGCGGTGCACAAATGCTGCGCAGCTAGCGCCATTCGACGGCCAACTCCGCGGTTCCTGGTGTGTCCGCTGTGCCGTGCGTGTGATCATTGCTTGTACAGCCCTCTCGCAGTGTCCGGAGCAAGTATGGTGGGTTTGACACACCGGTGTCAATGTGTTCTTTTTTCCATTTCCAGGAATGTATGAAGATGGTATCTATTCTTTCGGACATGTCCGAAAGGACAGAACATCAGTGACCAATCAGTTCGTTGGAATGAAATTACTATGAAATGAATACCCTTAGCTGGCTACAGGCCTTGATATAAGTCAACGGGGACAGTTGAAAATGTGTGCCCCGACCGGGATCTCCTGCTTACATGGCAGACGCTCTATCCATCTGAGCCATAGAGGACACAGAGGATGGTGTGACTGCAGGGACTTATCTCTGGCACGCCTCCCGTGAGACCCACATTTCTCAACTTATTGTCCCGCACTATATTCATAGTGTCCCTGCCCATCATACTCACAGCTTTACCGCCGATTCCTGTAAGAGTTCGGGCACTGTTTGTGCATCCTCACAGAAGAAGATGGTCAAATGGCAGGTGAGCCTTAACTATATACACAGGGTATTACAAAAAAGGTACGGCCAAACTTTCAGGAAACATTCCTCACACACAAAGAAAGAAAATATGTTATGTGGACATGTGTCCGGAAACGCTTACTTTCCATGTTAGAGCTCATTTTATTACTTCTCTTCAAATCACATTAATCAAGGAATGGAAACACACAGGAACAGAACGTATCAGCGTGACTTCAAACACTTTGTTATAGGAAATGTTCAAAATGTCCTCCGTTAGCGAGGATACATGCATACACCCTCCGTCGCATGGAATCCCTGATGCGCTGATGCAGCCCTGGAGAATGGCGTATTGCATCACAGCCGTCGACAATACGAGCTCGAAGAGTCTCTACATTTGGTACCGGGGTTGCGTAGACAAGAGCTTTCAAATGCCCCCATAAATGAAAGTCAAGAGGGTTGAGGTCAGGAGAGCGTGGAGGCCACGGAATTGGTCCGCCTCTACCAATCCATCGGTCACCGAATCTGTTGTTGAGAAGCATGAAATGTGCAAGAGCTCCATCGTGCATGAACCACATGTTGTGTCGTACTTGTAAAGGCACATGCTCTAGCAGCACAGGTAGAGTATCCCGTATGAAATCATGATAACGTGCTCCAATGAGCGTAGGTGGAAGAACATGCGGCCCAGTCAAGACATCACCAACAATTCCTGCCCAAACGTTCACAAAAAATCTGTGTTGATGACGTGATTGCACAATTGCGTGCGGATTCTCGTCAGCCCACACATGTTGATTGTGAAAATTTACAATTTGATCACCTTGGAATGAAGCCTCATCCGTAAAGAGAACATTTGCACTGAAATGAGGATTGACACCTTGTCGGATGAACCATTCGCAGAAGTGTACCCGTGGAGGCCAATCAGCAGCTGATAGTGCCTGCACACGCTGTACATGGTACGGAAAGAACTGGTTCTCCCTCAGCACTATCCATACAGTGACGTGGTCAACGTTACCTTGTACAACAGCAACTTCTCTGACTCTGACATTAGGGTTATCGTCAAATGCACGAAGAATTGCCTAGTCCATTGCAGGTGTCCTCGTTGTTCTAGGTCTTCCCCAGTCGCGAGTCATTGGCTGGAATGTCCGTGCTCCCTAAGACGCCGATCAATTGCTTCGAACGTCTTCCTGTCGGAACACCTTCGTTCTGTAAATCTGTCTCGATACAAACGTACCGCGCCACGGCTATTGCTCCGTGCTAATCCATACATCAAATGGGCATCTGCCAACTCCGCATTTGTAAACATTGCACTAACTGCAAAACCACGTTCGTGATGCACACTAACCTGTTGATGCTACGTACTGTTGTGCTTGATGCTAGTACTGTAGAGCAATGAGTCGCATGTCAACACAAGCACCGAAATCAACATTACCTTCCTTCAATTGGGCCAACTGGTGGTGAATCGAGGAAGTACAGTACATACTGACGAAACTAAAATGAGCTCTAACATGGAAATTAAGCGTTTCCGGACACACGTCCACGTAACATCTTTTCTTTATTTGTGTGTGAGGAATGTTTTCTGAAAGTTTGGCCGTACCTTTTTGTAAGACCCTGTATATGAAGATGGTATGTGTTCTTTCGGACATTTCCGAATGAGGATGGTATCCGAATGAAGATGGTATCTGTTCTTTCCGACATGTCCAGTCTGTCTTCTAGACGTTGGTACATTGACGGAGATCCACAAGTGCGAGCTCGCACCAGCATCCCTTGAAGGTGGCCGTGTATGAGGGCTGTGACCTGTGCTCTGTCGTGGTTCACTATTGTACATCGGTAGTGCGGGACACCATGTACTCAGTGAGAGGGAGGACCGATCTCAGTGCGACAACACAGCGCCAATCCATTTCTCAGTTGTCGTCTAGTGAGATATATTCGTCAATTTCCTGGAAGTGCAAGAACTGTCAGAAGGAGACTTGATAATGGGCTTAGATTTTGAAGCATGCTGTAAGGCAGGGCCTGAATGTGCATCAGAAGATCAGCCACATGGCTTTTGCGGAAGGGTACATTGATTTTGACGGGGGCAGATTCATATTTTCTGCCGTTACCAGTGTCTCATTTCAGGTGAGATATCATTAAATTGATTGTATATAGTATCGTAATTGTAATCACTTTGTTTATCTCTTAATTTCTGGTTTAGCTCCATTTCTTTGTTTCCAATCGCTCTGGCGTTCATGTGACAAATTCCATCCTATCTATGGTACCTAATCATTTATCCTTGACTTGCCTATGTTTTCTCCACAAAATGATGATATTAGGAATGAACTAGATATTTATAACGTTAATCAAAAGACTGAACTAAATAAAACGTTACGGAAACATCACCTGCGAAAATCTACGTCTGGCTACGGTGTACCGACCAAGAGGAAGCAGGCACGTAGAAAGGCCCAGAATGGAGCGACAGTGAAAGTGAAGACGGAACAGGCGCTGAGCGAGAAATCCAGAAAAGAAGAAGAAGACCGTAAATGCAGAGCTTTTGGATAATATTTGATTGTAGTGCAGGACACTCTTATAAAGTCTGTTTCCCTTGTTTTATGGTTCCACCTGCTTTACCTTGCATTTGTCAGATCAATGAATTTGTGAGCGGTTTTCTTAACAGGCAAACGGTTTTGATATTACTAAGTGTACCGGCCATGGTAAGAGTGCTTCAAAGTGAAGCATCTCGTGGAAAGTGAGAGACGTAGACGCATTCCTGTTGGCGTCTGGGGTTACACCTCGGCACAAAGTGCAGGGCTCCTGTGGAAAACTGAGGGCATCCTCAACGGAGAGACCTCTTTAATGCTCTAGAATACATAAGGAATCCACGCCTGGATCTGCTGTATCTTCATGAAGACTTCTATTTGCTGCAGATATGAACAGCAAATAGCATAACGGGTTTTTAATAGATTTCAAATATTCATCCGTTCATTTCCTACAGGCTACAACTGCTCAAAGCAACGATCCTATTCTGTCGTTTCGTATTCTCCTGGTGTCCCCAATATTGTTGCTGCATTTTGCTGAAAGAAGTTTTTTCTGTCGCCCTCATAGCTTCCAGCCTCATACGTTACCCCTAAATACATCGTCGAGGAGAATGTTGTGTCTAAAGCTGTATCAAAGAGTTACATCTATCTTTTTTTATTTTGTGCATTATCATTATTCGTTCCTTGTAGTTCATCCAGATATTTTGTTGTTTTCATTTAGATTGCTCCGTTCTTTGGTCTCTGCATGTAAATTTCTGTTGTTTCCAGCCGTTTCCCTACTTGCTTCTTCAGGCTTCATAGAATTATAAATGGCATACATGAGATTTTGAATAGGAGTCATGTATTTTATCTGATGTGTCGAATCGCTGGAATATCTTAACCGTAAATGCTTGCTTTGTTATTACTCTTCTGTTCACTTGTGTTAAGCATCTGTTATAGCTATAAGACTACTTGCGAGATATTTGAACATCTCGGCTTGATTAACTTTAGTGCCCATTGTTTTCACATCTATGTTGATCTCTTCACTCTTTCTCCTAAATTCGTAACTCCTACTACGTCTTATTGCTCAATTTTTTTTATATAGTTGCTGTTTGTTACTCCAATGAGGGACTTTTTTTGCACCGCAGTGTTGCAATGCAGAGGCTAACATTATCTGATCTTTTATACAGGGTGTAAATTTTACGTTGACAAACCAGAATAACTCTAAAAACAACCTTCACACGAAAAAATGTGTAGAATCCAAAGACGATTAATTTCGAGGAAGACATTTACTGGTGCTAAAATTAGCCCGCCACCCTAGTCCCTTGGGGGTGGTGCGGGAGGCAACTTTAAAATTTCAAATGGGAACCCCCATTTTTTATTGCAGAATCTGATTCTACATAAAAAAAACTACGTACATTTTGTCTTAAACATTTGTTTTGATTCTTGGTAGTTGGCGCTGCAATGTTCTCATTTTTTCGTTTGAAAATGGTTACAGATAAATAAAAAATACTTATTTAATTCGTAAATTTTGATTCGCTAAAACAAACTCTCCCTCTCTCCCCATAGGGTTGGGTTAGAGAGAGGAATTAGAATTTTACAAATGTTGACCCAAATATTAATTTTTTTCGCAGATTCGGATAAGTTTTGTTTGTTTCGTGCTCTTGCGGCCACACAACTTTTAATTATCAAACAAATCAACTGATTAGCTAATAACTAACCAAACATCCTACTTACTAAAAGCTGAATCGCTTTCCTGCCAAATGTTCCTTTAACCTAAGGAACAGGTTATAGTCACTGGCGCCAAGTCAGGACTATAGGGTGGGTAGGTGATTTTGTTCCACTGAAACTGTGGCAGGAGAGCAACGGTTTGCCGAGCGATGTGTGGGCGAGCGTTGTCATGGAGAATGTGTACGCCCTTGCTCAACATTCCTCTTCTCCGGTTCTGAATTCCCCGTTTGAGTTTTTTCAGACTCTCACAGTACCTGTCAGCGTTAATTGTGGTCCCAGTGATTCAGCTCCGACGACGAGGTGAAAGAAAAGGTTCATAACTTCCTGAACAGCATGGCGGCGAGATGGTATGACATGGGCATACAAAAACTGCCACAGCGTCTACAAAAATGCACGACAGAAATGGTAATTATGTCGAAAAATAGCTAAATGTTCAAGCTGTAAACTGATGTAAACCATTGTAGACATAAAAAAATATAGGAGACCTTAGTTTTCGGATTACCGTCGTATATGGCCAGATATACTATTTCGACAAGGACTTGTATTTCATACCAGTCTTGTTTTTTGACGTATGAAAAGGTGCTGGATTGTATAACAATAAAATAAAAATTATTACAGTCAAATGGGACTGTCATTAAAAAATAAATTTAAAAAAGGAAATTGTTATGTTTGGCTACTGGAAGACCATTTGCAGGCGTTCATGGATTTCGTGTTCCCATTACAATACGCCTTGTCAGTGGGCCACAATTGATGGCGGATGGGTTGAAGAACATTCTGAACAAATCGAGCGAATGATTTGGGCACGTAGGTCGACGAACATGAAACCCAACGAACATTCGTGCAAAAAATTTTCCATCGGCAACAGTTTCGCAGTTATGCACAGCTGTTCAGGCAGCATGGCTCAATATTCCCAGTGACTTGCTGAGTCCACACTGCGCGACGTTGTGCAGCAGAAGATCCGTCACGATTTTTTTTTTTTTTTGTGGTTTTAGGGCGCACAACTTCAATGGTCATTAGCGCCCTGACTACTCTAAGAATGCACCGCGAGGCACAAGTTGACAACAACAACTAAAAGGGAAAACACGATAAAAGACAGACTGACAGGCATAGGATTAAAAAACAGCATCATCAAATATCCTTAGAGAGGTTTGTCAAATTGATAAAACGAAGAACACGAGCAGCTGCTCGTGGGTCATCTGCTAAAATGGCATCGAAAGTACTTGGCAGGTTAAGATCTAGGCGCAGTGTGTTAAAATCTGGACAGGACATTAAAATGTGTCGAACCGTCAGCAAGTGCCCACATGGGCAGAACGGCGCCGGCGCAGCCGTCAGCAGATGGCGATGGCTGAACCGGCGGGTGCCCAATTCTTAACCGGGCCAAAACTACCTCCTCCCGCCGAGAAGGGCGTGAGGAGGACGTCCAAGCCACGGGAAAAGGTTTTAAGGCCCGAAGCTTGTTGTCTGTAAGTGCAGCCCAATCGGCATGCCACAGCGATAAAATGCGCCGGCAAATGACCCTGCTAAAATCGGACGAAGGGACACAACAAGAAGCTGTCCGAGCCTGGAGGACCGCAGCCTTGGCCGCGGCATCTGCAGCTTCGTTCCCAGGGATACCGACATGGCCAGGAACCCACATAAAGCTAACCGGAGAACCGACGTCCACCAGCTGCTGAAGAGAGCGTTGGATCCGGTGTACGAAAGGGTGAACCGGGTACGGATCACTGAGGCTCTGGATGGCGCTCAGGGAATCGGAGCAGATGACATAAGCAGAATGTCGGTGGCGGCAGATGTAAAGAACAGCCTGGTAGAGGGCAAAGAGCTCAGCTGTGAAGACCGAACAATGGCCATGGAGCCGGTATTTGAAACTTTGTGCCCCGGCAATAAAGGAACACCCGACCCCGTCATTGGTCTTAGAGCCATCTGTATAAATGAAAGTCATGTTGATGAACTTCGAACGAAGTTCCAAAAAACGGGAGTGGTAGACCGAACCGGGGGTAACCTCTTTTGGGAGCGAGCTGAGGTCAAGGTGAACGCGGACCTGAGCCTGGAGCCAAGGTGGCGTGTGGCTCTCACCCACTCGAAAGGTTGCAGGGAGTGAAAAATTAAGGTGTTGAAAGAGACGACGAAAGCGAACTCCAGGGGGTAGCAGGGCAGAGACATACAACCCGTATTGACGGTCAAGAGAGTCGTCAAAAAAGGAACGATAAGACGGATGGTCAGGCATTGACAGTAGCCGACAGGCATACCGACAAAGCAGTATATCGCGCCGGTAGGTGAGTGGCAATTCGCCAGCGTCAGCATGAAGACTCTCTACGGGACTAGTATAAAATGCTCCGATCGCAAGTCGTAAACCCCGATGTTGTATGGAGTTGAGGCGGCGTAAGATGGATGGCCGTGCAGAGGAGTATACGAAGCTCCCATAATCCAGCTTGGAGCGGACGATCGACCGATATAGACGAAGTAGGACGGTTCGATCCGCTCCCCACGACATACCACTGAGAATACGGAGGACATTTAAAGAACGGGTACAACGGGCGGCCAAATATGACACATGTGGAGACCAGCTAAGTTTCCTGTCAAATGTAAGGCCTAAAAATTTGGTTGTCTCCACGATTGGGAGAGCAACGGGACCGAGTCGTAAGGACGGTGGGAGAAACTCTTTGTAGCGCCAGAAGTTAATACAGACCGTCTTCTCGGCAGAAAAACGGAAGCCATTGGCGACACTCCAGGAGTAAAAACGCTCAAGAGAACGCTGAAGACAGCGCTCCAGGACACGTGTACACTGCGCGCTGCAATAGATCATCCACGAAAAGGGAGCCTGATACATCAACTGGGAGGCAATCCATTATTGGATTGATCGCGATGGCGAAGAGAGCGACGCTCAAAACTGAGCCCTGTGGCACCCCATTCTCCTGGCGAAAGGTGTCGGACAGGACAGAACCCACACGTACCCTGAACTGTCGATCCATTAAAAAGGAACGAATAAAAAGAGGGCGGCGACCGCGAAGGCCCCATGTATGCATGGTGCGGAGAATGCCCGCCCTCCAACAGGTGTCGTAAGCCTTCTCCAAATCAAAGAACACAGCCGCGGTCGGGCGCTTCCGCAAGAAGTTATTCATAATGAAGGTCGACAAGGTAACCAGATGGTCAACAGCAGAGCGGCGCCTACGAAATCCACATTGTACATTGGTAAGTAGGCGTCGAGACTCGAGCAGCCAAACCAATCGAGAGTTAACCATTCGCTCCATCACTTTACAGACACAGCTGGTAAGCGAGATAGGTCGATAACTGGAAGGCAAGTGCTTGTCCTTCCCCGGCTTAGGAATCGGGACAACAATAGACTCGCGCCAGCATGCGGGAACATGTCCCTCAATCCAGATGCGATTGTATGTACGAAGAAGAAAACCTTTACCCGCAGGAGAAAGGTTCTTCAGCATCTGAATATGAATAGAATCAGGCCCTGGAGCAGAGGACCGTGATCGGCCAAGTGCGTTTTCGAGTTCCCGCATGGTGAATGGGGCATTATAACTTTCACAATTCGAGGAGCCGAAGTTAGGTGGCCTAGCCTCCTCTGCCTGTTTGCGGGGGAGGAAGGCAGGGTGGTAATGAGCGGAGCTCGAAACCTCAGCGAAAATGCGGCCGAAGGCATTGGAGACAGCCTCAGGGGCCACAAGGACGTCATTCGCGACCTTCAAGCCAGAAACTGGTGAGTGGACCTTAGTGCCAGATAACCGGCGCAGGCTACCCCAGACAACAGAAGAAGGAGTAAAACTGTTGAAGGTGCTTGTGAAAGCAGCCCAGCTGGCTTTCTTGCTTTCTTTGATAATACGACGACACTGAGCACGTAATCGTTTATAATTGATACAATTCGCCACTGTAGGGTGGCGTTTAAATGTGCGTAAAGCACGTCGACGAGCACGTAAAGCGTCTCTACATGCTGCGGTCCACCAGGGGACCGGTACGCGACGTGGAGAAGAAGTAGGGTGAGGGATGGAATATTCAGCAGCAGCGAGAATGACTTCCGTGAGGTGTGTGACCTGACGATCGCAGCTTGTGAAGGTTTGATCCTGAAAGGTCGCCCTGGAAGAGAAGAGCCCCCAGTCTGCCTTGGAGATGGTCCAACTAGAGGAGCACGGAGAGGGGGTATGCTGCAGGAGATGGATAACACACGGGAAGTGGTCGCTCGAATATGTATCAGAAAGTGCATACCACTCAAACCGGCGTGCAAGTTGGGGAGTACATATAGAGAGGTCTAAATGGGAATAGGTGTGAGATGTGTCCGAAAGAAAAGTAGGGGCGCCAGTATTGAGGCAGACAAGATTGAGCTGGTTGAAAAGGTCGGCTAACAAGGAGCCCCTCGGGCAGGATGCTGGAGAGCCCCAAAGGGGATGGTGGGCATTGAAGTCTCCAGTTAACAAAAATGGTGCAGGTAGCTGAGCAATAAGTTGCATCATGTCTGCCCTGGTAACGGCAGATGACGATGGAGTGTAAACGGTACAAAAGGAAAACGTAAAAGTGGGGAGAGTAATGCGGATGGCAACTGCCTGCAGGCCGGTGTGCAACGTGATGGGATCGTAGTAAATATCATCCCGGACCAGCAACATAACCCCCCCATGAGCTGGGATACCTACCACAGGGGGTAGGTCAAAACGCACAGAGGTGTAGTGTGCCAAGGCAATTTGATCGCATGGGCGGAGCTTCGTTTCCTGGAGGGCAACGACGAGCGGACGGTGCAAGCGGAGCAGCAACTTCAAGTCCTCTCGGTTGGAGCGAATGCTGCGAATATTCCAGTGAATAAGTGCCATCGTAAGAAAAGGAAGATGAAAGAAGGGGTCACCTCGAAGGCCGCTGAGGGCCTGGCTTCGAGCGAGCACTGCCGCCGCTATCAGTAGGCGGACAGTCATCGTCCATTGGGTCTATAGGTTCATCGGCCATCTCGGGAGGATGGCCGGGAGGGGGAGCTTTCTCCGCCGGTGAACGGCCAGATGTACGGCTACCAGCGGTGCGGCCAGGCGAAACGGATGACGGCCTGGGGCGGCAACCGCTGGGTGGCGCAGGAGAAGAAATGCGCCGTGGCGGAGAAGGAGAACTGTGCTTCCTATGAGCCTTCTTGGAAGGACGTTTGGTGGAAGTACCGGTCGAAGGCTGGGAGGTCGAGGTACGTAGGAAGTCTGCACGGGATGGTTCCTTCTTGAAGGCCCGTGCATCTGACTTCGGGGTCTTCGTCTTAGCAGAAGCTGATGAAGGGGCTGGTGTCTGTGGGGTGATGGGAGGAAGAGGAGACGTCGACCGCGCGATCTTAGCACTGGCCGAACGGACGACCGTGGTGCTGAAGGTCAGATCGCATGTCTGGGTTGATACCTCCCTGGTAGTCCGAGGAGAGGCGAGGACAGTACTGTATTTCCCCGCTGGGAGCAGCGCGGGCCAATAGCTTGCGAGCAGCCGAGGTGGACACTTTCTCTTTGACCCGAATTTCTTGGATACAGCGTTCTTCCTTATAGACAGGACAATCGCGGGAGGATGCGGCATGGTCACCCTGACAGTTCACACAACGAGGAGACGGAGGTGGACAGTCACCCTCATGGGCATCCCTGCCACAAGTGACACATTTAGCCGCATTGGAACAAGACTGTCGAGTGTGATTGAAACGCTGACACTGGTAGCAGCGCGTAGGTGTCGGGACATAGGGGCGAACAGAAATAACCTCGTAGCCCGCCTTGATGCGCGATGGCAGCTTAACACTATCGAAGGTCAAGAAAAGTGTCCGGGTCGGTACAAGGTCATTGTTGACCTTTTTCATGACCCTATGGACAGCCAACTTAATCATAGCCAACACTTGGTTCAAGAATCATAAAAGAAGGTTATATACCTGGAAGAATCCTGGAGATACTAAAAGGTATCAGATAGATTATATAATGGTAAGACAGAGATTTAGGAACCAGGTTTTAAATTGTAAGACATTTCCTGGGGCAGATGTGGATTCTGACCACAATCTATTGGTTATGAACTGCAGATTGAAACTGAAGAAACTGCAAAAAGGTGGGAATTTAAGGAGATGGGACCTGGATAAACTGAAAGAACCAGAGGTTGTAGAGAGTTTCAGGGAGAGTATAAGGGAACAATTGACAGGAATGGGGGAAAGAAATACAGTAGAAGAAGAATGGGTAGCTCTGAGGGATGAAGTAGTGAAGGCAGCAGAGGATCAAGTAGGTAAAAAGACGAGGGCTAATAGAAATCCTTGGGTAACAGAAGAAATATTGAATTTAATTGATGAAAGGAGAAAATATAAAAATGCAGTAAATGAAGCAGGCAAAAAGGGATACAAACGTCTCAAAAATGACATCGACAGGAAGTGCAAAATGGCTAAGCAGGGATGGCTAGAGGACAAATGTAAGGATGTAGAGGCTTGTCTCACTAGAGGTAAGATAGATACTGCCTACAGGAAAATTAAAGAGACCTTTAAAGAGAAGAGAATCACTTGTATGAATATCAAGAGCTCAGATGGCAACCCAGTTCTAAGCAAAGAAGGGAAGGCAGAAAGGTGGAAGGAGTATATAGAGGGTTTATACAAGGGCGATGTACTTGAGGACAATATTATGGAAATGGAAGAGCATGTAGATGAAGACGAAATGGGAGATAAGATACTGCGTGAAGAGTTTGACAGAGCACTGAAAGACCTGAGTCGAAACAAGGCCCCGGGAGTAGACAACATTCCATTTGAACTACTGATGGCCTCGGGAGAGCCAGTCATGACAAAACTCTACCATCTGGTGAGCAAGATGTATGAGACAGGCGAAATACCCTCAGACTTCAAGAAGAATATAATAATTCCAATCCCAAAGAAAGCAGGTGTTGACAGATGTGAAAATTACCGAACTATCAGTTTAATAAGTCACAGCTGCAAAATACTAACGCGAATTCTTTACAGACGAATGGAAAAACTGGTAGAAGCCGACCTCAGGGAAGATCAGTTTGGATTCCGTAGAAATGTTGGAACACGTGAGGCAATACTGACCTTACGACTTATCTTAGAAGAAAGATTAAGAAAAGGCAAACCTACGTTTCTAGCATTTGTAGACTTAGAGAAAGCTTTTGACAATGTTGACTGGAATACTCTCTTTCAAATTCTGAAGGTGGCAGGGGTAAAATACAGGGAGCGAAAGGCTATTTACAATTTGTACAGAAACCAGATGGCAGTTATAAGAGTCGAGGGACATGAAAGGGAAGCAGTGGTTGGGAAGGGAGTAAGACAGGGTTGTAGCCTCTCCCCGATGTTATTCAATCTGTATATTGAGCAAGCAGTAAAGGAAACAAAAGAAAAATTCGGAGTAGGTATTACAATCCATGGAGAAGAAATAAAAACGTTGAGGTTCGCCGATGACATTGTAATTCTGTCAGAGACAGCAAAGGACTTGGAAGAGCAGTTGAACGGAATGGACAGTGTCTTGAAAGGAGGATATAAGATGAACATCAACAAAAGTAAAACGAGGATAATGGAATGTAGTCAAATTAAGTCGGGTGATGCTGAGGGAATTAGATTAGGAAATGAGACAAAGGAGTTTTGCTATTTAGGGAGTAAAATAACCGATGATGGTCGAAGTAGAGAGGATATAAAATGTAGACTGGCAATGGCAAGGAAAGCGTTTCTCAAGAAGAGGAATTTGTTAACGTCGAGTATAGATTTAAGTGTCAGGAAGTCGTTTCTGAAAGTATTTGTATGGAGTGTAGCCATGTATGGAAGTGAAACATGGACGATAACTAGTTTGGACAAGAAGAGAATAGAAGCTTTCGAAATGTGGTGCTACAGAAGAATGCTGAAGATAAAGTGGGTAGATCACGTAACTAATGAGGAGGTATTGAATAGGATTGGGGAGAAGAGAAGTTTGTGGCACAACTTGACTAGAAGAAGGGATCGGTTGGTAGGACATGTTTTGAGGCATCAAGGGATCACAAATTTAGCATTGGAGGGCAGTGTGGAGGGTAAAAATCGTAGGGGGAGACCAAGAGATGAATACACTAAGCAGATTCAGAAGGATGTAGGTTGCAGTAGATACTGGGAGATGAAGAAGCTTGCACAGGATAGAGTAGCATGGAGAGCTGCATCAAACCAGTCTCAGGACTGAAGACCACAACAACAACAATATGGACAGCCGTCACGCCCTGCTCAGCGAGGAAAGATTGAAGCTCCTCGTCAGTCAATCCGTCGAGGGAGCTAGTATAGACTACACCACGAGACGAATTCAAAGTTCGGTGGGCCTCCACCCGGACAGGGAACGTGTACAGGAGTGTGGCCCGAAGCAGTTTTTGTGCCTGAAAGGCACTCTCAGTTTCTAGTAATAAGGTAACGTTACGCAACCTGGTACAAGATTTGACAAATCCGGCTATGGCATCGACACCCTTCTGGATAACGAAAGGGTTGACAGAGGAAAAATCCTTTCCGTCCTCAGATCGAGGACAGGCGGTAGTACTTTTGTCACTGGTGGCTGGTCACGTTTCCGTTTTTGGGCAGAAGTCGAGAGAGATGGAGTAGAATCCATTGCGGAGGAATCCCCCATGATTGCCAGCGTCTCCGATGGCGCGCTCCTTCCTTGTGGGGACCCTCTCAGAGGGCACTCCCGCCTTAGGTGAATGTTTACACCTCAGGTCACACCTCCCGAGAAACAGACGGAGGGACCAATCGGCATGGTCAGAAGGTATCACCTCAGGCAATCACCCCTCCCCGGGCCTGGCCTTTACCAGGGGGTACGCGCGTGCCTTACATGTCTACCCAGGGCGGGGGATTACGCGTTACCCCGTCACCGGCTACGCGTGCGAACGCGTGGGTCGGCCTTCAGGCACGCACAGGGAGGAAGGAAGAAGAGGAAAAAGAAGAGAGAGGGAGAAAGAGGACAGACTGTCTCAAACGCCGAGGCGGAGACCAGAGAAGGCAAGGAGAAGAAGGCAATGAGAAGGCAAGGAGAAGAAGGCAATGAGAAGGCAAGGAGAAGAAGGCAATGAGAAGGCAAGGAGAAGAAGGCAATGAGAAAGCAAGGAGAAGAAGGCAATGAGAAGGCAAGGAGAAGTCAAGGGAAAGTCAAGGGAAAGAGTAAGGAAGACAGTGAGGTGGAGAAGAGCAAAGAAAGGAACCAACAAAAGGAAGGAAGAAACGAGAAGTGAAAAACCAAAAAGACCACGATTATAGGTCGTGGAACCGTCCGTCTCCGCAGGCGCAGGCGCTAACTACCCCCGTAAGGGGGATGGACTCCTTGTAGTCGCCTCTTACGACAGGCAGGAATACCTCGGGCCCATTCTAATCCCCGGACCCGCAGGGGGGGCATCCGTCACGATGTTAGGAGGCATCCCGCGACGTTTGTCTCCTCTGAGTAGGCGACAGTAACAGCAAAGCTACGGGTGCTCAGTGAAGGTGATGGAGGTACGTTGTCCATCAGGTCTGAATAACGTTAGTGGTGATTCACTTACTCTTGCGTTGGCTACCCAAGTAAAGATAGCGTGAGGGCGTTGGCCCGTCTTATGGACAACAACTTTGACTAAGCTCCACTCACTTCATACTGCTCCGCGAGCAAACATACCCTCTACACTGATGTGCGACAAGGAACACCGGCCCTGCTACTCCGCCTCACATTTTCCTCAAGAACGAGCAGAAAATGGAAACAAAAACTCCTAACATTTGAAAGGAAACGCCCGTCAATCTGCTCTACCTAGTATACGAAGCACATGTCTTATTAACATCATATATTTCATTCTTGTCGTAATTACATTAACTCCACACATAATTCCATAAAAGATACTACTGGCCATTAAAATTGTTACACCAAGAAGAAAGGCAGATGATAAACGGGTATTCATTGGACAAATATATTATACTAGAACTGACATGTGATCACATTTTCACGCAATTTGGGCGCATAGATCCTGAGAAATCAGTACCCAGAACAACCACCTCTGGCCGTAATAACGGCCTTGATACGCCTGGGCATTGAGTCAAACAGAGCTTGGATGGCCTGTACAGGTACAGCTGCCCATCCAGCTTCAACACGATACCACAGTTCATCAAGAGCAGTCACTGGCGTATTGCGACGAGCCAATTGCTCGGCCACCATTGACCAGACGTTTTCAGTTGGTGAGAGATCTGGAGAATGTGCTGGCCAGGGCAGCAGCCGAACATTTTCTGTATCCAGAAAGGCCCGTACAGGACCTGCAGCATGCGGTCGTGCATTATCCTGCTGAAATGTAGGTTTTCGCAGAGATCGAATGAAAGGTAGAGCCACGGGTCGTAACACATCTGAAATGTAACGTCCACTGTTCAAAGCGCCGTCAATGCGAACAAGAGGTGACCGAGACGTGTAACCAATGGCACCCCATACCATAACGCCGGGTGATACGCCAGTATGGCGATGACGAATACACGCTTCCAATGTGCGTTCACCGCGATGTCGTTAAACACGGATGCGACCATCATAATGCTGTAAACAGAACCTGAACTCATCCGAAAAAATGACGTTTTGCCATTCGTGCACCCAGGTTCGTCGTTGAGTACTCCATCGCAGGCGCTCCTGTCTGTGATGCAGCGTCAAGGGTAACCACAGCCATGGTTTCCAAGCTGTGTTGCAGCGTCAAGGGTAACCACAGCCATGGTCTCCGGGCTGATAGTCCACGCTGCTGCAAACATCGTCGAACTGTTCGTGCAGATGGTTGTTGTCTTGCAGACGTCCCCATCTGTTGACTCAGGGTCGTGACGTGGCTGCACGATCCGCTACAGCCATGGGGATAAGATGCCTGTCATCTCGACTGCTAGTGGTAACAGGCCGTTGGGATCCAGCACGGCGTTCCATATTACCCTCCTGAACCCATCGATTCCATATTTTGCTAACAGTCATTGGATCTCGACCAACGCGAGCAGCAATGTCGCGATACGATAAACCGCAGCCGCGATAGGCTACAATCCGACCTTTATCAAAGTCGGAAACGTGATGGTACGCATTTCTCCTCCTTACACGAGGCATCACAACAACGTTTCACCAGGCAACGCCGGCCAACTGCTGTTTGTGTATGAGAAATCGGTTGGAAACTTTTCTCATGTCAGCATGTTGTAGGTGTTGCCACCGGCGCCAACCTTGTGAGAATGCTCTGAAAAGCTAATCGTTTGCATATCACAGCATCTTCTTCCTGTCGGTTAAATTTCGCGTCTGTAGCACGTCACCTTCTTGGTGTAGCAATTTTAATGGTCAGTAGTGTATTAACGTCAGTTGCGAAACTCAGATTAGTCACTACGCGTGTTTTATATGTTACAGTTAGTTAAGCAAAACTTCGCTGCAGTCCTGCTTCCACTGCTCTGAAACACACTGACCATTAGTCATTTTACTACATAGGCGCTACACTCTTATTCGCGTTTGTATGACATGAATTAAGGGCATCACAAAACAATGACTAAGGAAAGGATGCCGTTAAAGTGACATTAAGAAAATAGCAAGACAAATATTCGCAAATCACTACTATTGTCTCAAAAAGCAATTACCTATAAAATGTCACCCAGAAAATGTTTGGCGACTGAGCTACAGTCGACGGACTTCCAGGACTGGAACCGAATTATGCTAATACGTAACTTCAATGAAATATTCTAAACAATTCGAGCGTAATAAGTGAGAGTGTGTTGGAAAATTGCGTTTTTGACTGCAAGAACGTTATTTTAGAAGTAAATTGCAATGTCCTTGTTATTTATGTTGTGGAAAGCCTTCTTCTTTCTACCTTTCCTTCGTCTACAGTAATGACAGAATGTTCACGTTCTTGATGCCTCATTAGCTGTGACTGGTTTAATTTTCAGCGGCTTGTTGAGCAAACGTTTTCTGTCATTTCGTGTGGTTCCCGGCAGAGTAGCCTCTCTTGACTGGGACTTTGTTATTCGTAGGTTACGAAGTCTCGCTGTGTATCTGCACGTTTTGCAATCAATAGTGTATTGTAGTCTATTCATTTCTTTCTTTTGGGGATCGTGCCAATGGTAGTGATCTGAAGAAAAATATTTTCTAATTCTATACTTATAAAAATGATGTAAGTCCGCCATAGCCGGTCCCAAGCCCAGCTGCAAAAAAAGGAGGGGGAGGAGTAACACCTCGTAAAGAAACCTTGGTTCACCTGGCCCGGGTGATAGTACCTCGTGAGGGCCCCTTGCCAGGGATACGGTGAAGACCTGAACGGAAGCGAAGGCGGAGAAGATGGGCTTCGGTACGGCGGAACTGGCGGAAGAGACAACCTTGCTTTTTGGGATATTATACAAGCTATCGTCCAAGGTTATTTGGACAAAGGGCACCACGGTTCCACAGGTTAGTGGCGGTACCCCTACAGCATCTGTTCCGCATTTTAGTGGCGGCTAATCTATGAAACTCAGAAGTGGAACTCTAAGCTTAACCAGACTTTAATCTCAATTGCAGTCACAAACCCAGTCCAAATAAATCAACAAGGGTACAATACCTTCAAAGACAAATTACCCCAGTGTGTCAAATCCCACGGTTGAAAAACCGCAAGTGGTCTATTCGGATTCTAGGGAGACCACAGAAGTGTGCGTGGAGGTAAATAGAAGTGCCTCAAAATCCCGTAATAACAAAATCAAACCAAAATCGAGAATTTGGCTAATGACATTTAATGTAAATTCTATCTTAAAAATGGGAAAACTAAAATACATCCTGGACAGATCCAGAGAACGTAAAATAAAAACTACCGCATTTCAGGAATGAATCTTTCTTTTGATTCAGAAGGATACTGGATATAGAAAGGAATACCTGGAAAACGAGCCCTGGTAAATTGTCCACAATTTGGAACTGGATTTATAGTAGATAAATCAATACCTGATTCAGTCACGACTGTCAAATCTTACTCGGGTCGGCTCCCCACTATGACAATAAAATCAGCTAATAAGATATACACTCTCATCAACGGACATGCACCAACTAACATCACTAACAAAAACAAAGTAGAAGAATTTTGGAACCAATTAAATAATATTTTCCAAAAAATCCCAAATTACCATGTCAAAATCTTTATGGGCGATTTCAACGCACAAATTGGTAAAGAAAAGAAATATCGATATTGGGTAGGTAAATGGTCAGGACATACACAGACCAACCGGAATGGCACACGACTCATTGAAATCTGCAAAAACCACGACCTATTTTTCAAATCGACATTTCTCAAGAAAAGAGCCACGAAAACCAAAACTTGGATCTCACCTAATCCATCACTAGGTGAATATCAGTTGGATCATGTAATGATCTCCCGCATAAATACAGTAGAAATCATGAAACTTAAAGTCCTCAATGGACTAGACCTAGATTCCGACCATTACGCAACAAAATTTTCCCTAGATGTCAACCCAGAGAAACGAAAATTCACTAAGAAATCTCCACACCGTATATATGATGTAGAAAAGATAAATGGTAATGAACAATTTATAAAAGAAACACAAAATTTAAAACCACAAAATTGGCAACAACTGCAAGCAGGCTTTTTATAGGCAGCTGAAACCGTTGCACCGCAGACAAGCACACGTAAACACCCATGGTGGACAGATGAGTGTGACCAACTGATAAATCTCAGACAACAGGAGTGGCAAAATTGATTGTGCAACCAAAATCAATAGACCCTGGAAGATCTCAAAGATATCAGGAAAAGAGTCACAAAAGCAATACGAACAATCCGTAAACAACATGAAGACAAAAAATTGCAAGACATAGAACATTATTTCAAGAAAAGCAATTCCCGAAATTTCTACAAAGTATTCAAACAAAAATTAACAAAGTACTCTCCTCCATCACTCCAATTCAAAAATGAACATCGAGAAATTGCCCATACCAACACCGAATACTGTGAAATTCTTGCAAAATACTTTTCTAAATTACTGAATTGTGGAGAGCATGCATAAAAATTGGAGTTCCGTCATACACAACGAAATCCAGACTCAAAGCCACCAAGTTTACAGGAGAGTAAAGAGATAATTCAGTCAGTGAAAAATGACAAAGCATCAGGAGAAGACCAAATCACCGCAGAATTATGGAAAAATGCAGGAGAAAATCTTATTGCAAAACTCAAAGGTATTCTAGATGCAATCTGGAAAAGTGAAAAAATCCCTAAAGATTGGAAGACAGCAATCATGCATCCTCTGTACAAAAAAGGAAGTAAAACAGACCCCAACAACTATTGTGCAACCTCTTTATTACAATTACATACAAAATTCCGTCCAAGCCCTACTAAACCGAGTAGAGCCTCAGCTGGATTCAAAACTAGGCGAATACCAAGGTTGATAATGCGTAGGACAAACCCTTAACTTGAAAAATTGTCATCACCTTTGTCGACTTTAAAAAAGCAAATGACAGTATAGACCTAGAATCCCTTTTTGAAGTATTAGCAGAATTTGGACTAGATCAAAAGATAACAAACATCATAAAAGAAACACTAACGGAGACCAAATCCAAAGTAAAATTTATGGGAGAATTGAGCACAGAATTTGAAATAGACACAGGAGTACGACAAGGTGATGGACTGTCCCCAGTGCTCTTCAATTGTGTTCTTGAAAACGTTGTTCGAGAATGGAGAAAAGCAGGTGCACCAGCACACAGACTGGGACCAAAACGTAAGGGCATAGAATTAGACTGTTTAGCATTTGCTGTCAACATGGCACTGATCGCCCAAGACATTACCGATGCACAGAAACAGCTAGAATTATTATAAGAGCAGGCAGCAAAAATAGGATTAGAAGTTTCATTTGAAAAAAGAAAATTTATGGCTGACGTCAAAGATGCACCGTCTGATCTAAAATAGGTAATAACTAGATCTCTCGAGTAAAGGAATTTAAATATTTAGGTGAATGGGTTGCAGAAAATTGTAATGAAAAGAAATCTGTCAGATCAAGAGTCCAGAAAATGGAGACGGCGATTCAGTTAACAAAAAACGTTTACAACAAAACGAGTCTGTCGTGGAACTGCAAAATACGACACTACACAACATTAATTAAACCCGAAGCTCTCTACGCACCTGAGACTCTAAATCTTCAACACAGAACACTAAAAGGGGAATTAGAAGTGAAAGAACGTAAAATAATGAGGAAAATCCTAGGACCAAGAACTAAAGATGGTGTGCATTATCCAAAACCCAGTGCTAAAATATATAAAAATATCTCCTAAATAACAGACACAATGCGCATGAGAAGAATCCAATACATGGGGCATTTAGAAAGAATGGACTCAAACAGGTTAACGCATAAAATCCATACATTTTTAAAGAACAAAGCTACAAGACCGAACTGGTACAAACAGACGGAAAAAGACCTGAGAGAATTATGGTCTCCAAATCTACATGACAGAAATGAAATCAGAAAAATCACAAACACACGGGGTTTTAAGGAAGAAGAGAGAAAAACTAACCGACGTACGTGGTCTGCGCAACGAAAACTAGCCCATTCGTTGCGTATGAAGGAATACTGGGCGAAAAGGAAGGCCAACAAATGTTGATTACGCGTGGTCATAAGTGATCCAGCCGCGAAGAAGTAGAAGAAAAATGATGTATTGTCTACTCATAACGCTAACTAAATGAACGCTGGACATGTTCCAGAAATGTGAATCACCTGTGGTGTTGAGCTCTGTACTTTTCAGATAGAAAAACATAAATACCTGTGACAGTTCTTGATGCATGATGCTTAGTTTGCAGCCAGTGTGTCTCAGTATTATGAATAAGTAGGCCATAGCCTGTTAATCTACTTACAGGAAGGCGAATAAGACGAAGTGACATATACTTCTTGTATTACGACGCCCGCATCTTTGAAACAGGATCTGTAGTCACTTTGCAGCCGATGCAAGGAACGCATCGGCTGATATTCTTTCTGATAATAGTATAACTGAATCTTGGCAACAACGATGGATATGTTTGGCAACACTGTGAACTATGATCTATTTCCGGGAAGGTACACAATTATCCTAGTAAATTCACTTGTTGTATTCTTATCACTTTCATGGAATAAACTGAGTGATTTACACATACGGTATGAAATAGGGTTATCAATTTATGGTTTTGAGTCCAGGAAAGTTCTTCCATGTGGAAACTACAACTAATCTCATCTTTCACGTTCCGATTTACACTGAAGCGCCAAGGAAACTGGTATACGCATGCTATTCAGATACAGAAGTAAGTACACAGGCAGAATTCGGCGCAGCGGTCAGCAACGCCTACATCAGACAACAAGGGTCTGCCGCACTTGTTAGATCGTTACTGCTGCTAAAGTGGCACGTTATCAAGATTTAAGTGAATCTGAACAGTGTTATAGTCGGCGAACGAGGTATGGGACACAGCATCTTCGAGGTAGCGAAGAATTGGGGATTTTCCCATACGACCATTTCAAGAGTGTACCCTGAATTCACGAATCGTCAAATCTCCGATATCGCTGCGGCAGGGAAAAGATCCTGCAAGAATAGGATCAACGACGCCTGAAGAGAATCGTTCAACGTGACAAAAGTGCAATACTTCCGTACGTTTCTGCAGATTTCAGTGCTGGCCATCGACAAGTGTTAGCGTCCGAACCAGTCAACGGAACATCATCGATATGGGTTTTCGGTGCTGAAGGCCCATTCGTGTACCCTTGATGACTGCACGACACAACGCTTTACGCCTCGCCTGGGCCCGTCAACAGCGACAGTGACTGGAAACATGTTGGCTGGTCGGACGAGTATCGTTTCAAATTGTATCGAGCGGATGGACGTGTATGGGGATGAAGACAGCCTCATAAATCAATGGAACCTGCATGTCAGCAGGGGACTGTTCAAGCTGGTGGAGGCTCTGTAATGGTGTGGGGCATGTGCAGTTGGAGTGGTATAGGACCCCTGATACGTCTAGATACGACTCTGACAGGTGACACGTACGTAAGCATCCTGTTTGATCACCTGCATCCATTCATGTCCATTGTGCATTCCGACAAACTTGGGCTATTTCAGCAGGACAATGCGACACCCCACTCGTCCAGATTTGCTACAGAGTAGCTCCAAGAACACTCTTCTGAGTTTAAACACTTCCCCTGGCCACCAAGCTCCCAAGACATAAACATTATTGAGCATATCTGGGATGCCTTGCACGCGCTGTTCAGAAGAGATCTCCATCCCCTCGTACTCTTACGGATTTATGGACAGCCCTGCAGGATTCATGGTGTTAGTTCCCTCCAGCACTACTTCAGACACTAGTCGAGTCCATGTCACGTCGTGTTGCGGCACTTCTGCGTGCTCGAGGGGGCCCTACACGATATTAGGCAGGTGTACCAGTTTCTTTGGCTCTTCAGTGTAGCTGTGGTGGAATGAGGAAAGAGACTAATATCATAGGATTTCGCTATCTCTGAGATGACATGATTGACTGTGAAGCGAAGGCTGCTTTAGCCCCGCATTTCGCGTTTTGCTGAATCCCATATTATTATCAGTTTTGCAACGGAACTACAGGCACCCAGATCTGAAATCAACTAGGAAAGTTCATTCATTCTATTAATAAACTACTACGCTTTATGCTGCTTGAGAGTGACATGGGTAAGCAAGTAACACAGTCCATTTCGAAGTCCAGTGTTAGCAGCATCTTGCCAATTCATAGCAATATAAGTTTATTTCTGTTACATTATGTTTAACTGCAACAGACGTTCTGTATATGGTTATCGGAGTAAGCAGCATTTTATTTGTATTAGCACAGTACGTACCGTAATACTATTTTCCATTGTTTTACTTCAGACAGAAATTAATCATTAACAGCCTATTCTCTCACAATATCTAAAACAGTCTAACAATGCTCAGGTAGTTTACCTATTCTATGTCTGTAGAATGCAACAGGATCTGAATTAAAGATGTCATTAAACCTAGTTTTAATGAATTTCCTCCAGAAAGATATTTTCTTGTTGGTTTCTCGATAAGCAGCGAGGATGGTAAATATTTGAACCTATGATATCAGAAGAATAAGTGTGCGAGAGATGACTATTAAAACAAACTCCTGGACGGTATTGTCGGTGAAGTCAGCAGAGTGCATTATCTTATAGCAGCAACACGTGATGCAGTATTGTAGGTTGTTTTTATTACACTGCGATCAAAATGTGTTAGCTGCTGGTAACGAATACCAACTACGACAAGCACCTTCTGTGGAGGAGTTAGTAGTCTACAACATTTTTTGAGGCACCGGAGGCAAAATTTTATGTTCACACTGCTAGAGTAATAAGTGTTTTGTTAGGGCTCAGCCATTAATTCCTTCTTAAGACGTTAACATAGATCATCATTAGTCACAAAATTGCACAGGAATTTTCAGTGAGCGAACTGATGATGTTCAAGCAAAAATGCGTCCATAGTCAGCCCTTGGACTTTAGATGCTTTGAGTCTGAGTATCCAGTACTCCTAATCCAGACTTCTTAATCTCGCCTACTGAATACAAACGTCGCACGACAAACCTATCTTGAAACAAGAAAATCGTTTTCCAGCCTGTTTCCAGACTCCGGTTCCAGTTGCCAGAGATTGTGGTCATGCGAAGGTGGTTCGATGAACCCTCCGCCAGGCACTTAAATGTGATCTGCAGAGTATCCGTGCAGATGTAGATGTGTGTGTGTGAGTTGCATTTCCGTGAGAGTGTGTGTGTGTATGTGTGTGTGTGTGTGTTGTCCACTTTCGACAAAAGCGTTCACTTTCCAATAGTCTTTCTGTTGTGCCTACCTGCGACTCAGCATCTCCGCTATGTGGTGAGTAGCGACTATCCTTTTCATAATGTTGTTATATTCCAGTCTGGATTTGTCATTGTTTGATCTCGAGGGGTCTCAAAATCGCGGCTTCAGATATACATTGTGCGAGCTTTACCACTTTCTTTTTTTGTTAGTTATTGTTCTCGGCATTTGGTCTTGGCGGACATCCCATGACACCTTTTCAAGTTCATCGTTGAACAGTTCACTCAGGTTTTTATTACAGACAGGAGCCAGCCTTCTCACCGCACATGCTGAGCTCCCGTGCCGGCAACCGCCAGATCACGAGCAGATGCAGACGAGTAGCGGCGCGCGAAGAATGACAGACCTTCCTCCACACTCCGGCGCTTCCCGCAGTATTGCCGGATCGTGCATATGAACGGACTTGCAATTTTGAGAGTGGGATGGTTATATTGGCCGCCTGAAGTGTACTACTCCATCTCAGCCTCCGTGGATGTTGTTAAGACTGTACATAAATAATTATATTTTGCGGTTGCATCCAGTGGATGCAAAGCTCGCAACAGCAGTTCTTTTTATTTATTACGTAGGTCTGCTGACGTACGTGAAATATCAATGTACCGAACTTAGAATGTATTAAAGAAAACAACTCAGTTATTCGTTTCCAACTATTTAAAATACTCAGGCTTTCGTAAATTGCTAATTAAGTAACTGACACTACCAAATTTGATAATATGATGATCTGATAGTTTGAATTCAGTACATCAAAAGTATAGCTTTTAAGAAATTTACCTTTATAGCCATTAAGTCAAATAAAATTATACTTCCTGCTCTCTTTGAAGCAAATATGATTCAGATACTGCAGTGCGATTTCAATCAGTTGCTTAGATTGAATTGGTAGGGCTGCAACAGAAACAGGTTCACAATTACTAGTTTCATCTTATATTATGGGCTTTCAGGGTGTCATCCATCTTAATATTTGGATGTCAGTTAGGACTTTAGGATCGTGAGGAAAACAAAACACCGAGTCCCGGAGTGGGGAAAATCTCCGACCCGGCCACGAATTAGGCCCGAGCAGATATCGAGGCGAACGTTTCGTCTTGTTTAAGGTCATAAAATTTACTTATCTGTAATTTTTTTTAAAACATTTCTGAACCGTGATTTGTTTTCAAAGAATATTCTTAAGAATTTATTTTATTTACTAGCCATTCATCAAGAACATTAACACATTTAATCACACTATGTAAGCATGGAACTAGTTGCCAGGGAGTAACTGATGAAATCATAACCAAATTCCTTTTAACAAATGGGAATTTTATTCACTTTAATAGTGCCTAAAAGCATTTCTTAAAAGAAACAGATTTAAAATTATAATCAGAAAGCACCCTGTAAAAATAAAAGTTACAATTTATTCGGAGGCAGAAAGAAACAAGTGTTGACTGTATGAGCTTTTAGTCAGAGAACCTTGCCGCTCCCTTTTGAAACGGCCGTAGTTACGACCGCTCACAGCAGCATCTGAAAGACTACACTGGTGCAAATCTGCAACGCACCAGATAACTTTAAACTAAGAGTTTTAACAATTTACACAAGCACACAAACTATGCACCCCCCTTATAAGGGATGGAAATGGTACAAAACACTAACAATTAAAATGTTAACCTTGCCACCGAAGGTGCAACTTGATTTTAACTTCTGAGAAAAGTCTTACGGTGAAAGGGTGGCAACTTTATATACTAAAATGATCATTTTAATAAAAGCCCATGAAATGCAATCTTATATAAAATTCTACAAAGTTGGCCAAACAATATTTAAGATGCCCTACAGTACACAGATACTGCCTCTCAGCATCATAGGCAATAATATCAAAGTTTCCAAAGATCAAAACATATTTCAGGTATTAGGCCGTTACACTCCAAGCAATAAATTCGTTAACACACCAAATCCGACAAACATGACACAGGCAGCTACTAACGTACGGAAGATTGATAGGGAGATTACCGAACAACCCGAACCGCAGGTTGCTCTAACCCGCCCCTACTCCACAAGGGAAAAACGGACCACGCAATTTATAAACGACACCCTTCCCGCGGGTGGGCAAACAGAGAAGAATGGTGAGACGTCCACAAAGCAAAACGGCTGGTGACCTCACCAAGAAAACAAGTAGAATTTAAGAAGAGTAAATCAAACAATATACCGCCAATCACTTAACTTCTAATAAACTGCGATTTCTCGAGAAGAGCTGGCGCAGCACCCCCAAATCGCTCTCCCGAACCGTCGGCTGCCAGCCGCTTCAACGGACGCAGGAAGGCGCGCCTATCTCCCGTCTCACGGCGTCGCAGCTCGCACCGGCCAGACCGATGTCGTGGGTTGACTCCTGTTGCTCTCGTGTTGACGGCGAAGCCACTACCCCTCGCTGTACGCCGCGGCCCACTGGACTCACGTGGCGACCTCACATGCGCCGGCGCTCAAGACGGACAAGTCATCTCGTGTCTCAGTGCGCGACCGACCAACCGATCGATCCAACCGCCAATGACCGTTGCCTGAGCAAACTCGAGCAGACTGGCGGCCTAACGCGCAGACTCAGATGCAGGAACTAAGCCCCGACCGGGCGACCACTCGCTTAGTTCTCTTACCGGCAGAGTGGAAAGACTCTCATTTTGCCGGCTTTAAAGGTTGATCTGAACACACAGACATACTAGCACTCCCAACGAGAGATTGACACCAACTGCCTAACAAATGCGGAGACAGGCTAGAAGGCTGAGGACGAGAGACTGATCCAGACTCACCCACTGCCGAGCTCATAGCGCCCCTTAAACGCACGTGAACAGGCAACCTTTGCCCTTTCCCACCAGAGGGAGACACCAAAGCTGCGATTGCCACAGCGGCGCCACCGCCAGAAACGGAGGGCGACTGCTTTCTACTACGCACTGTGGCGCGCTCTTCAAAACAGCAATTTTTACCACGGCTCAATTTCGTTTCGTTCCCTATCTGTAAAGATGGTGCGGACTGTCGTAGTAAGTGACCCGTACACAGTCACGAGCTCTTCGTGCAGTACAGGCGGTCTGACAGTGGGCTGGAAGGGACTCCTAGTTGGAAACATTTGGCAGCGGGTTTTGAGCTCCAGCATTTGCCTTACTTACGCTACTTTCCAATCCCAAAGAAAGCAAGTGTTGACAGATGTGAAAATTACCGAACTACCAGTTTAATAAGTCACAGCTGCAAAATACTAACGCGAATTCTTTACAGACGAATGGAAAAACTGGTAGAAGCCGACCTCGGGGAAGATCAGTTTGGATTCCGTAGAAATGTTGGAACACGTGAGGCAATACTGACCTTACGACTTATCTTAGAAGAAAGATTAAGAAAAGGCAAACCTACGTTTCTAGCATTTGTAGACTTAGAGAAAGCTTTTGACAATGTTGACTGGAATACTCTCTTCCACATTCTAAAGGTGGCAAGGGTAAAATACAGGGAGCGAAAGGCTATTTACAATTTGTACAGAAACCAGATGGCAGCTATAAGAGTCGAGGGGCATGAAAGGGAAGCAGTGGTTGGGAAAGGAGTGAGACAGGGTTGTAGCCTATCCCCGATGTTATTCAATCTGTATATTGAGCAAGCAGTAAAGGAAACAAAAGAAAAATTCGGAGTAGGTATTAAAATTCATGGAGAGGAAGTAAAAACTTTGAGGTTCGCCGATGACATTGTAATTCTGTCAGAGACAGCAAAGGACCTGGAAAAGCACTTGAACGGAATGGACAGTGTCTTGAAAGGAGGATATAAGATGAACATCAACAAAAGTAAAACAAGGGTAATGGAATGTAGTCGAATTAAGCCGGGTGATGCTGAGGGAATTGTATTAGGAAATGAGACACTTAAAGTAGTAAAGGAGTTTTGCTATTTAGGGAGCAAAATAACTGATGATGGTCGAAGTAGAGAGGATATAAAATGTAGACTGGCAATGGCAAGGAAATCGTTTCTCAAGAAGAGAAATTTGTTAACATCGAGTATAGATTTAAGTGTCAGGAAGTCGTTTCTGAAAGTATTTGTATGGAGTGTAGCCATGTATGGAAGTGAAACATGGACGATAACTAGTATGGACAAGAAGAGAATAGAAGCTTTCGAAATGTGGTGCTACAGAAGAATGCTGAAGATGAGGTGGGTCGATCACGTAACTAATGAGGAGGTATTGAATAGGATTGGGGAGAAGAGAAGTTTGTGGCAGAACTTGACTAGAAGAAGGGATCGGTTGGTAGCACATGTTTTGAGGCATCAAGGGATCACAAATTTAGCATTGGAGGGCAGCGTGGAGGGTAAAAAATCGTAGAGGGAGACCAAGAGATGAATACACTAAGCAGATTCAGAAGGATGTAGGTTGCAGTAGGTACTGGGAGATGAAGAAGCTTGCACAGGATAGATTAGCATGGAGAGCTGCATCAAACCAGTCTCTGGACTGAAGACCACAACAACAACAACGGTACTTTACTTGTGACAAGGACCTTAGCGACCCCACACCTACTTCACGAGTCTCTTCCATTTGATTCTGTGGAATGCACTGAGTTGACGACCGTCCTAACTGTGTCCTCGCAGCCGGTCGGAGTGGCCGAGCGGTTAAAGGCGCTACAGTCTGGAACCGCACGACCGCTACGGTCGCAGGTTCGAATCCTGTCTCTGGCATGGATGTGTGTGATGTCCTTAGGTTAGTTAGGTTTTAGTAGTTCTAAGTTCTAGGGGACTTATGACCACAGCAGTTGAGTCCCATAGTGCTCAGAGCCATTTGAACCATTTCTTTGTGTCCTCGCAGATGTTTTCTCGCCACCTAATTCCGGGTCTTCCTCTTCCTCTCTATTTATTGTCATTCCAAACGCTATTAGAAGTTGTCAATTCTCTGTCATTGTTGGTATACGGCTGCCCAATTCAGCAGTCTCTTCTTGACCACATTGACGGTGTTACGGTGTTTGTACAGATGTCTTAATTCTTCTCGCTCAATCCCGCGTCCGGCCATCCTGATTTAGGTTTTCCGTGATTTCCCTAAAATCACTCCAGGCAAATGCCGGGATGGTTCCTTTGTAAGGGCACGGCCGACTTCCTTCCCCGTCCTTCCCTAATCCGATGAGACCGATGACCACGCTGTCTGGTCTCCTTCCCCAAACAACCCAACCAACCAACCAACCAATTCTTCTCGTCTCACAGCCAAGCAAAAATCTGGAAAGCCTTGGTCAGAATGTCAATTATTTTCAATTTAGTTCTAGCATCATACGTTCCAGAAAAAAATGAAAGATTAGCGTGTACAGGAGTATTTGTGTATGTCAATACGGAACACGTAGCCCGCATCTCGTGGTCGTGCGGTAGCGTTCTCGCTTCCCACGCCCGGGTTCCCGGGTTCGATTCCCGGCGGGGTCAGGGATTTTCTCTGCCTCGTGATGGCTGGGTGTTGTCTGCTGTCCTTAGGTTAGTTAGGTTTAAGTAGTTCTAAGTTCTAGGGGACTTATGACCACAGCAGTTGAGTCCCATAGTGCTCAGAGCCATTTTTTTGAACGGAACACGTACTCGGCACCGTAGCCGAAGGAGGGCTGTTGGCGAGAAGTTTCTGACAACCAGCCTGGTCCAACATCCCGTATTAAATTCCAAACCTCTGCACAGTGTCTCGGGAAGGGACGGCATTTAATACTGTCGAAGGTGATCCGCCGTCGGACTGGGACTCGAAGCTCGCCGCCACCCTCGCACCCGGTGTCTTTCGACAGCAGCGGGCCGTGTGCCCGCACTGCCTTCCACCCCTCCCCCTCCTTCATCCGTAACGACACAGACTCAGCATTACACTGCAAGAGCACTGATCACACTCCACAGGTCGGCTCCACTAGGACGCCGCCGATCCCTCGGTACGGGCCTGTTTATCTTGACACGGGCACGTGCAGTGCCGCTGCAGAACTGGCAGCCAGCCAGCTGACCGCCTCGTTAACGTGTCACGGCTGCCCGACTCTGCCTCCTTAACCACGTATAGAAAAATAAATCTACTAATTTCGAACTATTTTAACTGTAGGAAATCACAATGTGGCATTGTCTACGTGAAACATTTGCTTTTTATTTTCTAAAATCAAATAAAATTTATTAATTACGCAGTACGTCAGAACGAAAATTTTCTCTGAGCTTCCTCCTTGAAGATAACTGCTCTGAAGAAAGAAAATCACTCCTACTCGGCGCTCAAACTACGTTCCCACTAACTTACAAAATTTAATAAAGTCTCATTTCAGCAAAAATTCTCCTCTGGTCAGAAACTGTTGTTGTTGTTGTTGTGGTCTTCAGTCCAGAGACTGGTTTGATGCAGCTCTCAACGCTACTCTACCCTGTGCAAGCTTCTTCATCTCCCAGTACCTACTGCAACCTACATCCTGCTGAATCTGCCTAGTGCATTCATCTCTCGGTCTCCCTCTACGATTTTTACCCTCCACGCTGCCCTCCAATGCTAAATTTGTGATCCCTTGATGCCTCAGAACATGTCCTACCAACCGGTCCCTTCTTCTTGTCAAGTTGTGCCACAAACTCCTCTTCTCCCCAATTCTATTCAATACCTCCTCATTAGATATGTCATCGACCCATCTAATCTCCAGCATTCTTCTGTAGCACCATATTTCGAAAGCTTCTGTTCTCTTCTTGTCTAAACTATTTATCGTCCACGTTTCTCTTCCATACATGGCTACACTCCATATAAATACTTTCAGAAACGACTTCCTGACATTTAAATCTATACTCGATGTTAACAAATTTCTCTTCTTCAGAAACGCTTTCCTTGCGATTGCCAGTCTACATTTTATATCCTCTCTACTTCGACCATCATAAGTTATTTTGCTCCCCAAATATCAAAACTGATTTACTACTTTAAGCGTATCATTTCCTAATCTAATTCCGGCAGCATCATCCGATTTAATTCGACTACATTCCATTATCCTCGTTTTTCTTTTCTAGATGTTAGTCTTGTATCCTCCTTTGAAGACACTGTTCATTCCGTTCAAGTGCTTTTCCAGGTCCTTTGCTGTCTCTGACAGAATTACAATGTCATCGGTGAACCTCAGAGTTTATATTTCTTCTCCATATGTTTTAATTCCAACTACGAATTATTTAAAGCAAAATACACACCTGGGACGTCTGACCAATTCACAACACGGCAGCTTCACAGCAGGTCTGATTGGGAGACCAGGACGAACCAGATGCGCTTTTTGCTAGCGTCACAATCACAGCTAAATAGAACCGAGGCACTCCAGACTATTGCTGACACACAATGCACCGACGTTGTCCGGAACAATGCTTTCAGTTCGAGTTTCAGCTTGAGCGAGCGCTGTGTGCTCGCAGGGTATTCGATTTTAATACCGAAAACCTGTGAACACAGCATAAATTACATCAATGTATCTCATGGGTCCAAATCTTAAATACAAAATTAAAGAGGAAGTCCACAAACATTACATCCTGAACCCCATCTCGGCCGTAAAAACTAACAGTTCACATTGAATATTTAAGGAAGAAGAAAACCATGACACAAAGGATACTGCAACTGCGAGCACAAGTAAACAGATACGCCTGCGCCTTTTCAGTTCTCGTGGATGTGCAGCTGCGAAAGCAACAAAAATGTCTAGCTGCGAAAGCTCACTGCCTGATTGATTAGAAAAACATACCCATTCAGTGACAGGGACGGACGTCCACAGTGGCTGGCGTGTCATAAAACGCTTGTTTCTGGAAAAAAAAAATAAAAAAAATATACAATGACCTTCACATCGTAGATTGCGATTTTTTAAGATATTTATTTAGCATTTAACAGTTTCAGATAATAACATCAAATAACAGTACATAAGATAATAAAACTCATTTCATAAACTATAATACACGCTACAGCGTAATCACATTTCAGTCTTTACTACGGAAATCTGTAAGAAATTATCCTTTTTTTTCATAAGGTTTTATGTCAAAATGTTATCAGAAGCTTCACATTTTGGAATCTTGAGGAAATTCGCATACGCAATCCTGCAGCGAGTTACTTTGTCTTCCTCATCCCCTAACTACGAGGTGTGGCTAGAAAAAAACCGGACTAGTACTGGTGAAACAATAAAACGAATGCAATAAGACTGAAAGTCGCGTGGCCTGACAAGTGACTCTCGCTCCGCCTACTGCTCGAGTTTCATCTGCCTCCTGCACTCAGTCTGCCCGTGGCGTCTGTTTTAAGTAGTTGACGTTTTGTCTGTGCGTCGGAAAATGTTGAGTGTACAGAAAGAACAGCGTGTTAACATCAAATTTTGTGATCCCACCTTCTTACAAAATGTTATTACTTGCGATGAATCGTGGTTTTTTACTTACGATCCCGAAACTAAACGCCAATCGATGCATTGGAAAACTCCTGGTTCTCCACGACAAAAAAAAGCACGAATGTCAAAATCGAAATTCAAAGCAATGATTAATGGTTTTTTTTTTTTGACATCAAAGGGATTGTGCACATTGATTGGGTACCAGAGGGACAAACAGTGAATCAGCATTACTACATTAGCGTCCTGGCTACCCTACGTGAGCGAGTACGGAGAAAACGGAACGATTTGTGGAGAAAAAAGTCATGGATCCTTCACCAAGACAATGCCCCAGCTCACAGTGCGTTGTCAGTGAAGACGTTTTTGGCAAAACACAACATTCCCAACTTAGATCATCCACCCTACTCACCTGATTTGGCCCCCTGTGACTTTTTTCTTTTCCCTAAAGTCAAGTCAGCTTTGAAAGGAACTAGATTTGAGACTGTTGAAGCAGTAAAAGAAAAAGCGACGGAAGTAATGTATGGACTTACCGAAAATCATCTGCAGCATTGCTATGAACACTGGAAAATTCGTATGGAGCGGTGTAGAGACCGAGGAGGAGAGTACATTGAAGGAGATAACATGAAATTGTAAATAATTGTAAATAAATGTTTTTTCCAGCATCAGTCCGGTTTTTTTCTAGCCGCACCTCGTATGCTAGGTACTGTAAGTTGTCCATTAATTTAAGTCCAAAACTTATGTGAATTGTTTGCCCCATGATCCACGTTGTAGGGCGTCGCTTTGCTTTGCGAAACTATTTCCATTCAGGTACCGTGGCGTTAGGAACCTGTATGTTGGGTACGTCCGTTCTACTGATCAGCCGAACCACGTCCCTCGCCCGGCTGGCTGGCCGCGCTGTCCATCGCGCTGCTCCCCGAGCGGGAAGGCGCGCCCCGCCCCGGTCCCCGGCACGAGTCCGCCCGGCGGATCAGTGTGCAGGTCCGGTGTGCCGGCCAGCCTGTGGACGGTTTTTAAGGCGGTTTTCCATCTGCCTCTGCGAGTGCGGGCTGGTTCCCCTTATTGCGCCTCAGTTGCCGCACAATAACGCTGGGTTCGTCGCGGGGCGGCGGTGGGGTGGGTGGACTGCCGTAGCCTGTTGTGAGGTTGTGAACCACTGAGGGTTACGCCGGTCCATCGTTTCTGGGTCCCCGGTTTAATACACAATACGCACACAATACATGTTCCTCTCTGTGTGTCACATCGCGCCATATTTTGGGCATTCGTTCGATTATGCCTCCGAATTGCAGTCTCCACATACGGCTGACAGTTTTAATATGATGTAGCACAGCTTGGAGTCGGTCGCTATTGTCTGGTTTATCACTTTGTACCAAGTCGATGTGGCGCCTTCTGGTATTGTTGCCATCGTTAAATTTTCTCGCACTATTTTCCAATAGCGCTGCGGTAATCGGAGCTTCTGTTCATCAGGAACCGGTGTTCCTTTGAGAGCTATGTCTATTTTTCGAACTTTTTCGTGTTTCTGGACATCAGTTGGTCTGTAACTTATGTCCACATAATAATTTCGGACGAAGTTTAGTAAGTGTGGGACATACACCGGCGCTGGCTGCGGTGCTGGGCGTGTTTTTTTTTTTTTTTTTTTTTTTTTTTTTTTTTTTTTTTTTTTTTGGGGGGGGGGGACGGGAGGGTGGAGCTCATCTAAGTACCACGCTTTTGTGAATACTCATTTGTTGCTTAGCTTGAGTTTTTCTTAGCTAAATTTCTACTTGCAGAAATTTTTACTACCGCTATTATCTTATGTAGTGTCGTGCACCAGTTGAGAGCGTCCATTCTTTGTGGGTTATTTCTGGAATGACGCCTAACACTTGGTGGGCAGCAAACCAATGCCACTGTGCATTTCATTTATTATTTGCAATTGGTGACATCACAGTCTTTTTGAGATTAACAACTGCACCTGTACCTTGCCGTCGGAGGGTGTTATGTAAGATATCAACTTGTTTGGCCCTCTCATGAAAACACGTCATCGGCGTAAGCTCTGCATGTGAGCCGTTCGTTGAAACTCCTTGACATACGGTGCGGAGAAGGTCTCAAGCTACTGCATATAACGGGCGACCTTGTCTGACCGATCTGCTGATGGGAATTTTCTTGCGCAGTCTACCGTTAATAGTCATCTGTGACACAGCAGTTCCCATAATATTCTGACTTGCATTCGTGAAGTTGGTGCCAAAGTCCACTTTAATCATGACTTCGTTTCTTCTTTTCGACTAACCCTATCGAAAGCATTTTAAAATCTACAAACAAAATCGTTTCTTTTTTCGATATGTCGGGTTTTGTGCACGAAATACAATCTCTACATGCTAGTAAGGCGTGACATATATTTCTGTCCGCAGCAGCACACCTTTGATTCGAACAGATCGCTCCTTCCATTTCTCGCTTTAATCTCCCAGCGAAGCACCAAGGGACTAATTTATAGTCAACATTGATTAATGAGACCGGATGTTTCTTTAATTTTTGGTATCAATCTGATGCAGCTCCTTAGAAATTATCTTCCTAGCATTACCTAGTAAAACTTCCCCTAAAATATTGAAGAATTTCACAGAAAACTCAAAAGGAACCCCATCCACTCCTGGACATTTTCCTTTAGAACTCGTTTTGATTTCTTCCTAAAAGTCTCGTCTACATGCGTCCTATCATTTCCTGAAGAAAACTGTTTATTGCGGATGAGTTGACGTTACTTTCTTTGAATAGGTTTGTAAAGAAGTGGTGATTGCAGTTTTGACTTCACTCTCATCAGTAGCTGTCAGGCCATTAAGTTTTCTTTTTCTTCCATTCTCTTATAAGTTAACTCCTACCTCCTTCCGTTACCTCTCAGACTCGAAAATAGAAATAGGTTAATCCTTATTGCCACCTACCGGTCGACTCTTATAAAGAGTACTTTCAATTTTCTTTCGGAGGTCACATGACAGTTCTGCCTTTATTTGTCTCAGCTTCGGTAGTAAGTACGGCTGAACTGTTGCTTTACTGTCGAGTCGTCCAGCCAAGTCTGACTGAGTTGTGAGGCTGATCGGATCCTGTGGACTTTCTCGGCATTGTAATTGGTTAATAAATTTCGAACAGTAGGCTTAGCTTGAGTGCAACGGCTACTAGCACGGCACTACTTTCTGAGCACCTCTTGCCACGTGGTTAATAGAACTTGTGACAACATATGTTCCTCTAATTAGCCAATGTTAGCTTCCAAGTTCCTTTCCGATGGTGAGACGAATTTAATTTGGCAGATGTGGCTGCAATGGTGCGAGAATATCACCAGTTTTATTTCAGTTTCAGCTATTTGAGCCAGGAGCGAAGTTGACACGTCTGTCCTGTCCAGCCCGCTATGCCCATTAGTGTAAACATAAGTGCAGTCGGCTCTGTCGGGGTTCAAAATTCACCAGTGTCCTCAAGATTGTATCACTCAGCCATTCTTATAAGTTCTAATGGTTCAAATGGCTCTGAGCACTATGCGACTTAACTTCTTAGGTCATCAGTCGCCTAGAACTTAGAACTACTTCAACCTAACTAACCTAAGGACATCACACACATCCACGCCCGAAGCAGGATTCGAACCTGCGACCGTAGCGGTCGCTCGGCTCCAGACTGTAGCGCCTAGAACCGCACGGCCACTCCGGCCGGCTCTTATAAGTTCATTACATTTGTTTGGAAGAAGTTTCTGGTCATCATTACTAATTTAAAGTTAAAATAGCCACAGATGACACATGTATTAGTATTTCTACGAAGTAGCTGCCAAAGTTCTTGACCAAACAAACGGCTTCTATTAGCTTTGTTTTTAGTATCGAATGGTGCATGAAAGTTCACAAACGTTACATCATGAATGAAACGAACTATTCCACATCCACTCGGTAAAATTTCTGAGTTCTTCATTTCAGTGACACAGTGTAGTGTAACGGCGATACGAGATTTAGTCTCTGGGTCGATGTTGGAGCCGGCCGGAGTGGCCGAGCGGTTCTAGGCGCTACAGTCTGGAACCGCGCGACTGCTAAGGTCGCAGGTTCGAATCCTGCCTCAGGCATGGATGTGTGTGATGTCCTTAGGTTAGTTAGGTTGAAGTAGTTCTAAGTTCTAGGGGACTGATGCCCTCAGAAGTTAAGTTCCATAGTGCTCAGAGCGATTTGAACCATTTTTTTTTCTATGTTGGACATCACTGAGAAGTCGACAACCTGATTGATTGCTTCACTTATGGCTTCTTGTACTTAAGGTTTCTCAAGAAAGGTGATCGCAAGTAACTGGTTTCTCATTTGAATGGAAATGTAGAGGGCGATGTAAGTTAAAAATGTACTGTGAGTGAGGATTTATAGAACTAAATAAGTTTTTGTATTACTGTGATATGTTTATCCATTACAGGTGAATACTCGCGAAGAAAACCTAAATGAACCTGTAATTCCTGCAGGTTACAAAGTAGCTCACATCATAACACTGACTGCCAAATGATTCTCTTTGAGACCTCTCATTAAATCACGTCTGGTAGCAGTAGCAAAATGCACAGTGGCGAGGAAATTGGCTTGTAATTTTTTCTCCTATCTACGTGATTACGTAGCTCTCAATTCGTTCGAGCAATCAATCATTCATGATAGGAAATACAGTCATAGCTCAGTCACTCAAAATGATTCTGAAATTTTACTTGTTAGAATGAAATCAGGCGATGATTCTTCTTCTCTGCAGGCTCGTGCTTTGCGGCAGTCTGCTAATCTGTGCAAATAAAATACCTCGTAATTTTGGGAGCGTTGTATAATCAGTCGGGAAACCTCAGATCAAGCGGATATTTGGCTTTGATGAAGTTTAACCTTCCGAAGAAGTAATGGAGCTCTTGGATTATTAAATGCAGGTTCGTATCCAGTCTTTCGGAAGTCCCTTCTGATTAACAACTACGCAATATATCGATAAATATCATTAACTCTCAGTTGTCAAATACACAGCTTTGTATGAAGGAGCAATCTATATATATATTTCCTTTTTAATCGTACAGTTCGATCAGTTATCTTCTGTTGTAAATCTCAATAATCAGATTACAGTTCTTCCAAACCAAGCTCAGGCTAATCGGCACGAAAACAATCTCGGAAGCTTTTTTCTTCTTTTTTTTCTAACAACCACCAGAGAGAGTACTACAAAAAATACTTATGCGCTCATGACATAGCTATTGTATGAACTACTTTTCGCATGGATTCTGCGAGTATGAAGATATAAAATTAGTAAACGTCATTCAAGGGTAGAATTGTATCAGAATAATTCATCGAATATAGAGAGATATTACAGGCTACTTTTGAAGGCGTTAGTATGAAGATAGAAAATTAGTAAACGTCATTCAAGGGTAGAATTGTATCAGAATAATTCATCGAATATAGAGAGATATTACAGGCTACTTTTGAAGGCGTTTGTCTATCAAAGGGAACATCGTCCCGTGGAATCTCGACTCAGGACTCAGGAGAAAGCCCAGAGATTCACAGCTTTTTCTCTCGCATTCGATGAGAGCGCTGATGTATCCGACTGTGCTCAGCTACACGTGCTATGGCCGTGCAGATACGTCGTATCACTGGGTTACCTGTCCGCCCCCGGTAGCTGAGTGGTCAGTGCGGCAGACTGCCCGGGTTCGATTCCCGGCTGGGCCGGAGATTTTCTCCGCTCAGGGACTGGGTGTTGTGTTGTCCTAATCATCATTTCATCCCCATCGACGCGCAAGGCGCCGAAATGGCGTCAAATCGAAAGACTTGCACCAGGCGAGCGGTCTACCCGACGGGAGGCCCTCGTCACACATTATTATTATTATTATTATTATACTGGATTACTTGGCAACAGAGCCCGGTTTCTTTGAAGTGGTGTATGAGTCTGTGGACAGCATGGATCTGCCCCGGGAAAGACGTCATTCTGTGACCACAGACGGTGAGCCTCAAATTTGTCTGTCGCTTAAAAAATAAACTTAGGAATTTCTTTGGAAATGACATATGCGACGTACACTGCTTCATTCACCAGCAGGCACTGTGTGCTGAAACTGTAGTCGCAACTTTGTCACTAAACGGACATTGTCTTGAAGTGTGTGAATTTCGTACGAAGGCACTGTGTCGTCCATCGTCCGCTCAAAGGGCTTCTTCAAGGTACCAAAGATGAGTAGGGAGATATACCTCATCACTGCACTGTTCGGTGAATCAACAGAAATCTTTTTCTTTGGTTTTTTTCTTTTTTTTTAGATCGTGAGAAGACTGCTTTATTTCTAGAGATAAAAGGGGCAGAAATTGCTTGCCTCAGAGAGTCAAAATGGACGTCAGACGGATGTCAACGTTGCTTTTCTGGCTGATATGACGATGCACCTAAATACATTGAACGTGTCACCATAGAGGAAACACTTGTTGCTTAGTACACATGCGTCACAAGCTCAGAGGGTGGTTCAAATGGCTCTGAGCACTATGCGACTTAACTTCTGAGGTCATCAGTCGCCTAGAACTTACAACTAATTAAACCTAACTAACCTAAGGACATACACACACACATCCACGCCCGAGGCAGGATTCGAACCTGCGACCGTAGATTTGAGCGTACACACAACAAAACAACTTTGGAATAGTACCGAATAATACTAAGGGATTTCCTCAACGAATGAAAACCCGAAAATGAGCAAGGGTAGGTGGTGGAGGGTACTGCTATTGTGGTCTACCGTTTTATCTTCCCCGTACTCGCAGTGTCGGCGGTTACTTACAGCGTGGCGCAGGCAGGGTACTTAGCTGAGAGACAGGCTGGCACTCAGAACAAGCTGTCACCTGCCGTGGCTGGCCAGCCTCGTGGCCGACTCAGGCGCGCACTGCTCGCGCATCTGTGGCACTGACAAGGGAACATCCCCATCGCACCCCCCTCAGATTTAGTTATAAGTTGGCACAGTGGATAGGCCTTGAAAAACTGAACACAGATCAATCGAGAAAACAGGAAGAAGTTGTGTGGAACTATGAAAAAATAAGCAAAACATACAAACTGGGTCGTCCATGCGTAAGATAGGCAATATTAAGGGCAATGTGAGGCGAGGAGCGCCGTGGTCCCGTGGTTAGAGTGAACAGCTGCGGAACGAGAGGTCCTTGGTTCAAGTCTGCGCTCCATTGAAAATTTTGCTTTCTTTATTTTCGCAAAGTTATGATCTGTCCGTTCGTTCATTGACGTCTCTGTTCACTGTAATAAGTTTAGTGTCTGTGTTTTGCGACCGCACCGCAAAACCGTGTGATTAGTTGACGAAAGGACGTGCCTCTCCAATGGGAACCGGAAACATTTGATCGCAAGGTCATAGGTCAACCGATTCCTCCACAGGAAAACACGTCTGATATTTTGTATACGACACTGGTGACAGCATGTGCGTCACATGACAGGAATATGTTGTCGACCCACCTAACTAGTACACTTGGCGAATGGGTGAAAAGTTTCTTCTACCTTGCCCCATTTAGGTTTTCTTGTGGATGTAATAATCACTCCAAAAAAAGTGATGAAAACATAAGAGTTTTTCACATAAACTGAAAATAAAATCTTCGGTCAAAGGAAGATTTGAACCAAGGACCTCTCGTTCCGTAGCTGTTTACGCTAACCACGGGACCACGGAGCTCGTCGCCTCGCATTGCCCTTAATATTGCCTATCTTACCCATGGACGACCCAGTTTGTATATTTTGCTTATTTTTTCATAGTTCCACACAACTTCTTCCAGTTTTCTCGATCGATCTGTGTTCACTTTTTCAAGGCCTATCCACTGTGCCAACTTATAACTAAATCTGAGGGGGGTGCGATGGGGATGTTCCCTTGTGAGTCCTGACTGCTTCAAACGAGACATTTGGCGCTACGCTTCTTTCGCAGACCTGACTGATGAAAAGGAATAAATGCATTCAAAGGTGCCGCTAGGAGCCAGAACGACCGTGCACTAACGAACTTCACTCGGTATAGATTGTATTTGATAAATCACTGATATCAGCTGGATACTCCGTGACAGAGAGGAGCGTAGAATAAACAAAAATGAGCATTTATTACAAAAATTCGGCGTTGATGGTCACATATGTTAAACATTAATTACGTGCTTTGGTGCCTTACACATTAGTAGAGGAATAAGTTTTTCTCGTGGCAATTCAGATTTGGTTAGCATCATCATTATCGGGGGACTACGATCTCGTTTGTGACGGGAGAGCGGAGATGAACACAACCGAGGGAATCGGTACAGGCAGAAACTAGGAAGACAACTCCAACGTCAATAAGGCCGCGTGCAAACTGTTTCACACAGGGATGCTGGCAATCTCTGTCTGGCAACCAAGGACTGACTTCGACTACGCGAACGACCGCCGTGTTCACAGCGACCAGTGACCACGAGCCGATCGACCCCATGTTAGCACAAGCACAAGCTTATACGACCCTGTTTCCAAAAATACTTCCAAGTGAATGCTTTCGCAATGCTAACTATGCGTGGTAATCTAAAGGAAATAGGACAAGACTCGCCACTGACTTCATGATATGGCTACGTGAGTGACACACGTCCCACGTGCTCGATCTAAAACTTCACACCAGATGGTAAAGTTATATCCGCGAACGTAGCAAGTCACTCCCAAGTCCTGCTGACGCTGATGCCATTAGGTTTGAACGCGACCTAACTTATAAATTTCAACCCGAATTACCCCCCCCCCCTTCCTCGCCGTTTCGCAACGCAATCTAATAATCGCCCTGATATTAATCATACGTGCGGTGATTAGCTTCTCACGTAATTTATTCATTAAATTAATTGATCAAAGTTGTCCTCCAAAAATGATGATGGGAAAGGATTCTGGTGAGTGTCACTGGTTAACAGACAAATACCATACTAAAAAATTACAATTACATTTATTTTCTTTAAATGGAAACAGATTTGATCGTGAATTTGTACAAAGAACAATCGTGTATACGAATGTACACCAAATGTGTAAACAGTCCTCGCCTGATAGAGGTGTTGGCAAGAACCTAGTACAAACGACACTGCATGGAATCCTAGTGTGCTTCTCTAATTATGAGGAGTGAGAGGAAAGAGATCAGGTGGAAAGTGTAATATCGATAAACAAGTGCGTAATCGAATGCAGTACCGCGATATCACCTAAGGAGGCAAACCGCAGAGAAGTCTCAGTTCGAATTTTGGGCCGCTGAAAAATCATACGAAACCCTACGGGCCGCAGATGGGTATATTACCGGAAGTACGGCGAAAGGCGGCTGCTACTCGTAGTCGGCTCCGCTGCGTAGAGATGGGCTCCGCCTCGGACGCCGATCGGAGCATGAGCGCGGAAGACCTCTTTAAGTGTTTGTCCAGGTGGCCGGACAAGTGAAACTGCGAATGAAATTAATCTGTAGCAAGGGTGGCACAGCACACACCCAACTCCTGCGGCAGCCAGCAACCGACGGCACCTCAAATTCTTCTCCGCCCAGCGTCCAGAGACCGACCACTTTGCTGTACCAGAACTCGGCCGATCGAGGCCCATTAATAAAGCTTTCGACAATTATGGTCTCACAACAGATTCGTCTAAACTACCGAGGCGCCGATACCACTCCTTCCCACAAAGTCTCGAGGATGGCTGCAGACGCGTGCTGACATAACGTCTTGGCAGCCTATCACCAGCCTCCTCTTGGAGCTTGTGCGGGAAGCTCTTCGGTGACGGGCGCGACACGGGGGAAGGTAGTCGCGCTGTCGCCTGTCCTGTCCGCAGCTCGTGGTCGTGCGGTAGCTTTCTCGCTTTCCGCGCCCGGGTTCCCGGGTTCGATTCCCGGCGGGGTCAGGGATTTTCTCTGCCTCGTGATGACTGGCTGTTGTGTGACGTCCTTAGGTTAGTTAGGTTTAAGTAGTTCTAAGTTCTAGGGGACTGATGACCATAGATATTAAGTCCCATAGTGCTCAGAGCCATTTTTTTCGGCTGTCCTGTAGACCTCGGAGGCCGTTTCTCCGAAACGTCCCACACAACAGCACGGCCGTGGTGCTGAGCTGGCACGTTCTCGCCCGAAAGCTGCCGCCAGCCACTGTAGAAGTAGCGAACGTCCGTTGCCGTGGCACCTGAGATCCGACGGCAAAAGAGAAAGCCGCAGCCGCCGTCTCAATTTCCAGTGACCGGATGTTCCCCCCCCACTTCCTGCTCTCTCTGGCCAAAAGTTCCCACTCGTCTCCAACGTGAAATGACGAGAATTCTAATATGCATTCACCATAGTCCGCATCTTGTACATGTCAGTACATAGCACCCGATCATCTACTCTGCACGACAGTGTAATACAGTAGTGAAAAGACATTAATTTGCATGTGTGCAAATTCGGATTTAAAATGCACGATAGGCTGATTTTCTAGCTCTTAATAAGTGTATGAAGTGGTCACACGGCCTGCCATCTTGCAAATTTAAATTGCAAATACGAAAAAAGACACCTCGACAGGACCTACAAATATCGTTATTCAGTACTTACAGGGTGTTTCAAAAATGACCGGTATATTTGAAACGGCAATAAAAACTAAACGAGCAGCGATATAAATACACCGTTTGTTGCAATTTGCTTGGGACAACAGTACATTTTCAGGCAGACAAACTTTCGAAATTACAGTAGTTACAATTTTCAACAACAGATGGCGCTGCGGTCTGGGAAACTCTATAGTACGATATTTTCCACATATCCACGATGCGTAGCAATAATATGGCGTAGTCTCTGAATGAAATTACCCGAAACCTTTGACAACGTGTCTGGCGGAATGGCTTCACATGCAGATGAGATGTACTGCTTCAGCTGTTCAATTGTTTCTGGATTCTGGCGGTACACCTGGTCTTTCAAGTGTCCCCACAGAAAGAAGTCACAGGGGTTCATGTCTGGCGAATAGGGAGGCCAATCCACGCCGCCTCCTGTATGTTTCGGATAACCGAAAGCAATCACACGATCATCGAAATATTCATTCAGGAAATTAAAGACGTCGGCCGTGCGATGTGGCCGGGCACCATCTTGCATAAACCACGAGGTGTTCGCAGTGTCGTCTAAGGCAGTTTGTACCGCCACAAATTCACGAAGAATGTCCAGATAGCGTGATGCAGCAATCGTTTCGGATCTGAAAAATGGGCCAATGATTCCTTTGGAAGAAATGGCGGCCCAGACCAGTACTTTTTGAGGATGCAGGGACGATGGGACTGCAACATGGGGCTTTTCGGTTCCCCATATGCGCCAGTTCTGTTTATTGATGAAGCCGTCCAGGTAAAAATAAGCTTCGTCAGTAAACCAAATGCTGCCCACATGCATATCGCCGTCATCAATCCTGTGCACTATATCGTTAGCAAATGTCTCTCGTGCAGCAATGGTAGCGGCATTTGGACCGCAGCTGCAACACGGCGAACGGAAACCCGAGGCCGCTGTCGGATCACCTGCTGCACTAGCTGCGCGTTGCCCTCTGTGTTTGCCGTACGCGGTCGCCCTACCTTTCCAGCACGTTCATCCGTCACGTTCCCAGTCCGTTGAAATTTTTCAAACAGATCCTTTATTATATCGCTTTTCGGTCGTTTGGTTACATTAAACCTCCGTTGAAAACTTCGTCTTGTTGCAACAACACTGTGTTCTAGGCGGTGGAATTCCAACACCAGAAAAATCCTCTGTTCTAAGGAATAAACCATGTTGTCTACAGCATACTTGCACGTTGTGAACAGCACACGCTTACAGCAAAAAGACGACGTACAGAATGGCGCACCCACAGACTGCCTTGTCTTCTACATCTTTCACATCACTTGCAGCGCCATCTGTTGTTGAAAATTGTAACTACTGTAATTTCGAAAGTTTGTCCGCCTGAAAATGTACTGTTGTCCCAAGCATATTGCAACAAACGGTGTATTTCTATCGCTGCTCGTTTAGTTTTTGTTGCCGTTTCAAATATACCGGTCATTTTTGAAACACCCTGTACTTCGTTGTGTGCAACATGTCGAAGTACTAGCTTTCAAAGACTCTATCAACATGATGTTACTCACTCTTCAGTTATATGCAGCCGTGTTGCTGCGACTTCTTTTTTCGTCCGCCAATCACCCATTCCGTCCTTTGTATCACCTGCAGCCAGTTAAATAGTTCCAAAATCATATATCAGGCGCCTGTGTAACGAACATGCGCATCCCCACCAAATCTCAACAGTTGCCTGGAAAACTGAAAAAACTACCCAGAATTACACACGTGTGTATAGATACGTAGTCTGAAACCCTTGTATGCTTCTGTTGTTGATCACTCAGGGTCACTAAAAGACGCTTCTCATTGCTTCCTGCTGACGGGGCAGCTCGCTTGTAATCGAGCAGCGCCCTTACACGTTTGTTTGAAAGTAACATTGCCGACACGAAGAATGCACAGCGGTGTGCGCAGCGAACAAAGAACAGTCTGTGGTAGGCAGCTGGTGTGGGACCACAGAGAGCCACGGACGGTTCTCAGGTTTATGTTAGTGGCAAACAGTAGCGCGAAGAAATGTGGTGAGATGTGAACTGTGTTTATGTTTAAAAGTGATTTAATAATAATTAATACTGTTCAGAGTTTATGTATTGTAATAATTTAGAAGTTGGGGAAACCTAGTTCACCATAATTAGTATTTGTTGGTCAAGAAAGCTGAGCATGACTGTTGGCAGGAATGCAATAACATAACCTTAGTCGTAGCGAGTGCCAGATCGTGCGTCAAGGAAAGAAGAGTACATACAGGTCTTACATTCACACGCTGTCTCCACGAAATTGCTTCCACATTCGGGCCTTTGAGACAATCGTGCTCGGGAGCAAAAGGTAGGCCTGCTGCTCTCACTAAAAGCACTTCTCTGGAGGGCACGTTTCACGAGTTTCCTCCCGACAGCCGCCGGGCGGCGCCTGCTTTCAGTGGAAGAGTCGGTAGGCAGCGCGGTAGTCCCTGAAAAAAAAAACCAGTTTAGACTGCCATGAGGTTTCTCATGTAAAACATCAACCAGCGACTAGTGTGGTTCAAAAATCTTTATTTACATCGAACCATTGCCACTTTCGAATTTATTACAAATCCTTCATCAGATGGCTCTTACAGATTTTCTTACTTTTCTGTTGGTGGTGTGTGCGAGGCAAAAAGAAACTTTTTCATTCAAAATTCGGTAAACTCACGAGATACTAAATTTTTTCTTTCTTACTTTTTGGCCAAGTCAGTAACATTCAAGGAATGAATTAAAGTTAATAAAACGTGAAATGTGGCCAATATGTACGTGGTGTTTATTTCCGTTCGAAGAATTCTCGCGTATTTGCTTTACACATTTTAAAATACCTACTCTTTGTCATGTGCACTACGTGAGTGGCGTTTAATTCGCGAGAAACTGTTTGAACGTACACCATTCTATGTCTTATGGCAGCAAAAATGCGTAACATTTACAAAATGTGGCCCAGTTTCATGCATGTAACAAGAGTTTTAAGAAAGTAGAGGGAGTAAAAATGTTAATTGCAGATGCTGCGTAGAGATTACTGGTACAGTAAATTATGTCTTTGCAGTAACGATGGAATTCACAAAATGGACACTGTCGACATTCAAGAAATGTTCAAAACAAATTATTAACTTACACCACGAACACTGATGAAAAATGGCGAGCCACAGTGATCGCAAAGCTTCGCACAATCAGGGTCGAAGGCGAACTCCTTGGGAGTTGCAAACCGTGCAGGGCGTTCAGCTAGGTATCCACTCTTAAGGAATGCATGTACAGGGTGTTTCTTAATTCATGTTACATACTTCTAGGGCCTATAGAGGGTACTTAGTGGATCAAGTTCTACATAGGAACCCACGTCCGCAACGTCATCCGACGACGGTATAGAGCGCCAAAGTTAAAGAAGCCAGCGCCTCTCGTACATAAAGGGTGATTGCGCGATGATACCACACGCTTTCTAGGATGGCGGAGAAGGATAAATGCATCAGTTTGAGGTAAGAGTCCCTGTACCGGAAACGAACGAGTCGAAAGTTATAAGCGAAAGCCGTTCTGATACCTATGACAGTGGAATACGTGTACCGGTGTTGTTGTTGCTAAGACTGCAGGGTAGGCAACTTTCAGAGGTCTAGTATTGACCAAAACTAGGAAAAAATCTCCAATAAACATGAGCTCTAAAATGCATATCTGAGGAGGTATGAGAACTTGTTCATCTTCGCTATTGTGAAACGTAACTATTGAACGCACTTTAGACCCCATCTTTACTAGACATTTTTCCTTGTTTTGGTCTAGATTACCAGTTCTGAAAATTGCCTACCCTACAGTCTTAGAAACAACAATAGCAGTACATGTTTTGCACTGTCAGAAGTATCAGAACAGTTTTCGCTTATAACTATCGACTCGTGCGTTTCCGGTACAGGGATTCATACTTCAAATTGATACATTTATCCTTTTCCATCATCCCAGAAACTTTGTAATAATGGCTCTGAGCACTATGGGACTCAACTGCTGTGGTCATAAGTCCCCTAGAACTTAGAACTACTTAAACCTAACTAACCTAAGGACAGCACACAACACCCAGCCATCACGAGGCAGAGAAAATCCCTGACCCCGCCGGGAATCGAACCCGGGAACCCGGGCGTGGGAAGCGAGAACGCTACCGCACGACCACGAGAGGCGAGGAAAGTTTGTAATATCGTCAGGGAATTATGCTGTATGTACATACACTTACAGGCGCTGGCGTCTGTAACACTGACGCTCTGTAACGTGAAATTTGCGGACATTGGTTCCTAAGCAAAACTTTATCTAGTACGTCCCCTCTAGAACTGCAGAAGTGTGTAACACGAATTATGAAACATCCTGTACAATCGATTGGTGTAACGGGGTGATGAAAACTGATGGGATGAGACGGCATGCAACCAAATGCGAAACAGTCTGTCGTGGAGCTGATCGTCAAACTGACTATCCTTTAAGCCGCAGCTGCAGACACTGCAATAACTTGTTTTATAGGCACGGAAAAAACCAAACATCCAGGGGCTGAATTTGTCCAGTGGTTCCAGTTGGTATGAACTGCAGTGTCACACACTTTTCACGTAGGATTTTTTGCTCTAAAGCAGTATGAGTTTTACACGCAGACCAGGAATCAAGCGAAAGCAAGTTACTTTGACCGGCTATTGGCCAAAAGCAGTGCTCATACCTAATTGTGGTTTTCTTAAGCCCATTATGCCAGTCTTGCTTGCTGTGACGTAAATATTCCCTACTGCCCCTGCAAGATCACGCAAACGAGAAACAATCGTAGTAGGCAGAGTACCTTCAGATACGCACAGCGCAATAAATAGTCTTCCAGGCAATTTACCATCGAAATTAACAGTCGGCATAATAGTATATGATTGCGTTAAGGCACTGATGTTAGTTGATACAACTCTCTTGCTACCTCTAATTTTCAGGGTTTCTCTCATATGCGTTTCGTCTTCAAACGGTGATTAGTAGGAGTTGCAAACAAATTCCTTACTGAACGATGGGGTAAGTTTGTTAATCTCATCAACAAATTTGTGGGCCACTGCCGCAGTTTTCATTGTCAAATTGACACTCTGTTTGAAGATTCCTTAACATGTTTCAGTTTTGCACCACTGTTTTAAGTTATGCAACCATTCACTGCTTCCCTTGGAATCAGTGCCATCTACGTCGTGCGCAATTTGGTGTCCATAACTTAGTATATCCCTATGCTCTACATCCTGCAAATTGTGTCGAGCATTGTTCAAACACCAGTTTTTTAAAACAAGTACGCTTTGTCCTCCCTTGGATATCCGTAGTTCTTATGCACTACACGTTACTATTGCTACGGACTTATTCGAAATCTGTTCATAATTAGTTTTTTTTATTCTCTTATTATTATTATTTTTACTATGGTGTGGATGATAAGTTCAAAATGGCTCTGAGCACTATGGGACTTAATATTTGAGGTCATCAGTCACCTAGAACTTAGAACTACTTAAACCTAACTAACCTATGGACATCATACACATATCCATCCCCGAGGCAGGATTCGAACCTGCGACCGTAGCGGTCGCGCGGTTCCAGACTGAAGCGCCTAGAATCGCTCGGCCACACCGGCCGGCTGGATGATTAGTAATTAGGTATAGTATTCGCTCCTAGGACAACGACTGTGTTTTCCTACGTTTCACTGGCGACGGGATTCGCGGCTCCCTATCCGGCAAGGATGATAAACTACATGGTTCGACACCTGTTTCAATATCACTTTCACTTTTTTAGCACGTATAGTCATCACTGTACTCCTGATGTACATTGTCTGCACAGTCGAGCGTATACGACGCCCCACGTTCAACTGACTGATCTTGGGGAGTCGATAGTATTTCATTTGTCAATTCTTTTCCCCTGTGCAAAATTCCCGGGGCTCCTTTCGGCGAAATGTCAACATCGGCAACTGCAAAGTAGTGTTTGCTTTGTTCATCGTTGCCATTGCTCTGCTTTGTATCAACCCCATTAGCACTGTACCACTGTTGTGAGTTACTCGTCGACTGAGCAATCCTGCCACGTACCGCAGCCTCATGCTGTACTCATCACTGGATACATCCAGTCCCGCCCTCTGTTGCCATTGACAAGGGACTGGCCAGAAAGAAATGCCAGTGTCAAGATCTGTGGCGAAGAAAATATTGTTGTTGACGTTGGAAGACCGGCCGGAGTGGTCGAGCGGTTCTAGGCGCTTCAGTCTGGAACCGCGCGACCGCTACGGTCGCAGGTTCGAATCCTGCCTCGGACATGGATGTGTGTGCTGTCCTTTGGTTAGTTAGGTTTCAGTAGTTCTAAGTTGTAGGGGACTGATGACCTCAGCTGTTAAGTCCCATAGTGCTCAGAGCCATTTGAATTTTGTTGCCATTAGTAGGCAATATTGCGGTTGCACGGCAGACAATAAGTGGGACGTCGAAGGCTGTAAACGTAACAGAATTTGTGCGACCTCGTCCGCCGTGTTGCAGGGCGAGGCGCTGTCCGTGGCGGCGTACAGCAGCGGCTGGGTGGGCGCCGGCGCCGCCTTCCAGAGGGCGCTGTCGGTGGTGATGGCGCGCGCGCAGCAGCCGCTGGTCGTCACGGCCGGCCGCCTCTACCCCGTCAACACGGCGGCCTTCGTCGCGGTCAGTCGAGGCGCCCGCCTGCTGCCGACCCCGTTGGCTGCCTCGCCCGCTAAATTACTCCATCTTAATCGCATGGAAATGGGTCTAACTACGCTGGCTGAGGGAGAAAGTGAAACGGGTGGAGGGGCAAAGTTTGTTAACTCCCGTCGTGCGGCCATAATCATGCTGGAAATCTTTTCACACGAATAACCAGAGTACAAATGACAGCTCCGCTTGTTTTTTTTTTACTTTATTGTTATTTTCACACCTGAACAAAACAGGTAGGCTGGCAGCGGCATGCTACGCCGCTCTTCAGCCAGAGAGTTGACAATCACAGTACAAAAAATGGAGAATGAAAATGAACATAGTGACGGGCAAAAAATAGTGGTCACAGTCACACAAAAACACGGAGCCGTTCACACTCGACGAGAAATACACTGAAAACATGTTGACACGGCGCACAGAACACTGATGAATCCGATGGCACAAGTGAACGGAGAAGCGTGACGGCGGACACTAAAAACACTAAATGACGTTACACACACGAGACACTGATGGCGAAGATCTCCGGCGCGCGAAAGTCCACGTAGCGTGTGCGAGTCCGGGGACCTGCCAAGAGGGGAAGCAGGATGAGGGTGGGTGGAGAGGGTGAAGAGGGGAGAACAGAGATGCCGATGGCTGAGGAGAGGGGAGGAGGAGTAGAAGGACAGGGGAGGGGAGGCCCGGGGGAGAAGTGGGGAGGAGGGGGGGAAGGGATGGAGGGTGCCCAAAGGAACAGATACAGGAAGAGGGAGGGAGGATCAAAGTTGGTAGGAGGGGTAGATGGAGGGGAGGAGGACATCATCAGGGAGGGGGAGCTGACGGAAGCCACCTCGGGAGAGGGTAAGGAGGGTGGAGAGATGGAGACCGGGTGGGACGTGGGAATACAGGCGCGGCAGCGGGCGGGGGTGGGAGAGGAGCGGGGAGACGAGCGGGTGAGGAGGATCGAGTTTGAGGGAGGTGTACAGGATCCGTATCCTTTCAAGGAGAAGGAGGAGGTGGGGGAAGGGGATGAGATCATACAGGATCCGCGTGGGGGAGGGGAGACGAATGCGATAGGCGAGGCGGAGAGCATGGTGTTCAAGGATTTGGAGGGATTTATAAAAGGTAGGGGGGGGGGGCGGAGATCCAAGCTGGATGGGCATAACAAAGGATAGGGCGGATGAGGGACTTATAGGTGTGGAGAATGGTGGAGGGGTCCAGACCCCACGTACGGCCAGAGAGGAGCTTGAGGAGACTGAGTCGGGAGCGTGCCTTGGCTTGGAAACAGCTCCGCCAGTGCACTGCCATTTTGTACCTTGTGTACGCGACGCTACCGCCATCTGCATGTGTGCGTATCGCTATCTCATGACTTTCGTCACGTCACTGTACTTATCTAGCTGTATGTAGTTGCGCTTCCCACCCTCATGATGACGTTGACACATCGTGGTAAACAGACAAGGTTGCGCAGCAATCAGCTCATATTTTGACTCCCATATGGAAAGTGTGTGGCTCAAATCCCCACCCAGAAATTCTAGTTTTCATCTGCTACGGTTCTCCTGTATTGATGAAAACGTATGCTGGGATGATTTCTTTCCGATCCTGCGTTGTAGTCAGTCTCCTTTATTAATTCTTACACTATGTGTGTTTGTGTGTGTGTGTGTGTCTGTGTGTGTGTGTGTGAGAGAGAGAGAGAGAGAGAGAGAGAGAGAGAGAGAGAGAGATGGAACGTATTTCACATATAAACAATCTGTGTAATCTGTGTCTCTGATCGCTAGACTCCCTACAGAATATACAGGTACTATGGACGAGCTAAAAAAATAAAAAAAAATAAAAATAAAAAAATTGGCAGACTGTTTTAAACAAAAGCAAATACTTGATTAAATACCAATACTTATAATTGTGTATATGATGAGAAGGTTCTTGCGGACTAGTATAATACTAGTAATATACCTTACATGTGCAAGGTATGTTACTAATATTGCCGAAAGGTCCAAGCACTTGCTGTCCGACACATAACTAAATCCAAACGAGCAGTCTTGAATCCAATTACTGTAGTAATTTACCGTAGTTGCTTTTAAAAGAATATCATCTCCGAGCTGCCGATGACTATCAAGAATCGGGTTGGCAAAGCTCTGAAATGACAGTTGCGGTCCAAAAAAGTCACTTAAGACTGTCATATTGCATCTAATAACTTCGTTGCTTATTGCAGCAGGTGGGATCAAACTTCGCAAATGAAATTTAATTCATTTGAGCCGATGACATTTCAAGGTTTGTGTAGGAAGATTAACTTTTTATTTAAAAATAGTCTGAGTCCTGGCTATGTGTGATGCACAGAACCATAATTACCACTAGTTTTTAGTAATGTCACTGATTTTGGTGTTGTAATTATTTTAGTTGGAAAAAATCAAGTATCGGACTTATAATTATTGGTGAAATTACGCGGGTTACTGTAAAATAAAGTAAGAAACTTTTTCTGCTCTCTGCTTTCAGTATTTAATTACGAAACTACAACCCGGACTGCAGTTATTTATTCAACTCGAGAGAACTACGACAGAAATAGCTATCAAAATTGTAGTTTCTACACTTCTTTTACATCTTTTATTCCCGTCTCGTTATAGTAGGACGGCCTGATGAAGGGGTTTAATAGCTTTCAGCCGAACGCCCCCACAGTCCGGGAATGGAAGAGGGGAGAGGGGGGAGGGGGGGGGAGATCCCCGACAGGAAACGACTTGCAGTCCCGCCACTCGTCTCGTGACCAACGGGGCTGCACGCTTATTTCAGTTTATTTTTTGGACAGTGTTGTCCATTATTTCCAACAAAAATAAAAATTTTGTTTTGGTACGTCTATAGCACACTAAACGAGACAAAACAAGAAGTACGCACAAGATTCGAGAAAAGGAAATGAAACCGCAATCGTTGAAAGGGATGTGGTGTAATTTCAGTGCCGTTAACAACGAACTTGATGGTACGGGTCTACACACAGTACGACTTTGTGCCCCTTCTGATCTACACGCATGCACTGATTCGGTTGGGAGGAGAGCCATAAAACCGTTTATTCCTCACTGGAGGCAGGCTGGCCCAAAAGTGTTGCAACTGGTACTTCATGTCCTGCATCCTGACCGGTGAACAACACGAAACGCGAACACCGCTAATGCATTCTGTTGGCCATTACCCCCGTCGCAGAGAATTGCAACTCTTGATCATTTCCAAAGTCACCAATGGTGCGTACGTGTATCACGGTACATTTGCATCCGACCATTCACATTTTCCGCGAAGCAGTGTACACGTATCAACCTAGTCCAGCGGCATATATAGCCCATTCTTCTTCCTGTAACATCCAAAGTACACGCGTTGATGGGTTCTCCAGAAGTACAGCCAGCCCTGAAGTGCCGTAAAATATGCCTCAGCTGAGTACAGCTGCCACAAAACTAGCTCCGCTAGATACGTGTCATACACGTAAGTCAAGTAATTACATTAGGTTTAGCTGTTACTGCTAAGCGAAAAGAAAAACACCTCACATAAAATATCTGTTTTTTGTTGTAACTTTGAGTACATAAAAAAATGGTTCAAATGGCTCTGAGCACTATGGTCATCAGTCCCCTAGAACTTAGAACTACTTAAACGTAACTAACCTAAGGACATCACTCACATCCACGCCCGAGGCAGGATTCGAACCTGCGACCGTAGCGGTCACGCGGCTCCAGACTGTAGTGCCTAGAACCGCACGGCCACTCCGGCCGGCTGAGTACATCACATTTTGCTGTCAAGTCCAAATAATAACAGTTTCTACTAATCCTTTCTCACCTCAGCACATTCTATCTTTTTAGCAGCTAAATTACGATTTGAACTAACGGCCTGCTACTGTAAGTACCGCACTCTTCATCAGTTAATGAACAGTTTGTAATAACAGACGTTGTTCAATGGTTTTCAATGCTCACTCAAATACTGTGCACTTCATCACGTTGAAAACTCTTGAAAGTTGACGGTTACGACTGCTTAGTTCTCCCCGCGGGATTTACTACCCTTCGAAAGAAACTCTCATTCTTCACAGACAAACTCGAATTTTCTGTAGACGTCATCAACGACTGAACATAACCTTTCACATACTAATTTAGTTCTTCAGAAGAAACCATTTCACAACTTTCACACACGTAACCTGAGTTCCGAGCTGCATGACCTGACACCCGAGAGCTCACCACTAACCCCCGTAGAGCCACGTGTGAAACACTCTGCCGGTGAAAGCTCTGTCCTCTGATCGGCCGAATAACACTGTAACCAGCCAGACTCCTATTTCAACTCAGTAACTTCCCTCTTTCCATCAACCCCCTTTTCCGATATTTAAATAAAAATAAACACTCATACATTCTCAAAAGCAAATAAAATCAGATTAGTCTCGTCTTTACTCGTCTGAAAGGCCAAAATAAATATTATGTTATTAAAGTACCAAAAAACTGGTTTATTTTAGTATTAACATATTCCCTCACGTACGTGACTCACGTGACGGTTCCCACGCTCCCTCGCACGATTCATACTTCGCATTCACACCGCGTTCGCCCACTCATTCACTCAGACGACAAAATAAATAAATAAATAAATAAAAATTTTGTCATCCGACAGACCAAATAATTGTAGCTGTTTGAAACTACAACTATTACGCAAATTTTATGTTTCTAATCAAAATGCTGTTTAGTCAGTTACTGAATGCCGGTCACTCGGTATAAGTTCTTCAGTAACGTTTACCGAAAATTTATTTCTTTTTTTTGGTTGTGGTTTTAGGGCGCAAAACTGCTACGGTCATAAGCGCCCATTCTGTGGGTTAGGGAAGGGTAAAAAAAGAATGTGAAACCAGCAGCAATGGGAGCGAAACTCAAGAAGGAGGGAAACTAAAAACGGAAGTAAATCTTAGAAAACTACTATTGAAGAAGGGGGGACGGTTGTATTCCCAAAAAAGGAGCTTCAAATGACCGATGTCGTCTCACGGACACCGATAAACTCAAGGACGCGATCGGCTGCGCGCCTGTCATCTGCTAAAAAGGAAGATACGAGGGCAGTTCAATAAGTAATGCAACACTTTTTTTTTCTCGGCCAATTTTGGTTGAAAAACCGGAAATTTCTTGTGGAATATTTTCAAACATTTCCGCTTCGTCTCGTATAGTTTCATTGACTTCCGACACGTGGCAGCGCTGTACGGAGCTGTTAAAATGGCAACTGTGACGGATGTGCGTTGCAAACAACGGGCAGTGATCGAGTTTCTTTTGGCGGAAAACCAGGGCATCTCAGATATTCATAGGGGCTTGCAGAATGTCTACGGTGATCTGGCAGTGGACAAAAGCACGGTGAGTCGTTGGGCAAAGCGTGTGTCATCATCGCCGCAAGGTCAAGCAAGACTGTCTGATCTCCCGCGTGCGGGCCGGCCGTGCACAGCTGTGACTCCTGCAATGGCGGAGCGTGCGAACACACTCGTTCGAGATGATCGACGGATCACCATCAAACAACTCGGTGCTCAACTTGACATCTCTGTTGGTAGTGCTGTCACAATTGTTCACCAGTTGGGATATTCAAAGGTTTGTTCCCGCTGGGTCCCTCGTTGTCTAACCGAACACCATAAAGAGCAAAGAGAACCATCTGTGCCGAACTGCTTGCTCGTCATGTGCCTGAGGGTGACAATTTCTTGTCAAAGATTGTTACAGGCGATGAAACATGGGTTCATCACTTCGAAACTGAAACAAACCGGCAATCAATGGAGTGGCGCCACACCCACTCCCCTGCCAAGAAAAAGTTTAAAGCCATACCCTCAGCCGGTAAAGTCACGGTTACAGTCTTCTGGGACGCTGAAGGGGTTATTCTGTTCGATGTCCTTCCCCATGGTCAAACGATCAACTCTGAAGTGTATTGTGCTACTCTTCAGAAACTGAAGAAACGACTTCAGCGTGTTCCTAGGCACAAAAATCTGAACGAACTTCTCCTTCTTGATGACGACGCAAGACCTCACACAAGTCTTCGCACCCGAGAGGAGCTCACAAAACTTCAGTGGACTGTTCTTCCTCATGCACCCTACAGCCCCGCTCTCGCACCGTCGGATTTCCATATGTTTGGCCCAATGAAGGACGCAATCCGTGGGAGGCACTACGCGGATGATGAAGAAGTTATTGATGCAGTACGACGTTGGCTCCGACATCGACCAGTGGAATGGTACCGTGCAGGCATACAGGCCCTCATTTCAAGCTGGCGTAAGGCCGTAGCATTGAATGGAGATTACATTGAAAAATAGTGTTGTGTAGCTAAAAGATTGGGGAATAACCTAGTGTATTTCAATGCTGAATAAAACAACCCCTGTTTCAGAAAAAAAATGTGTTGCATTAGTTATTGAACTGCCCTCGTATATCCGGCGACAATTGTAAAGGGGCGCGTAGCGGAGTAAAATAGGGGCACTGAAGTAAAAGGTGTCTCACCGTCCACGGTCGAGAGCAGTCGGGACAAAGCCAAAGCAGAGCAGGCTCACCATTAAAAGATGTCGATGGCTAAAAAGACAGTGCCCTATCCGGAGTCTAGTTAAAATTACCTGCTCCCGACGACGCGTTCGGGAGGAAGAGGTCCAAGCACAAGGAAGAGCTTTCACGTCCAGCAATTTATTATGGGGAAGTGTCGACCAATGTGCGTGCCATAAATGAACAACACGACGACGTAAAACACTCTGTAGATAGGCTAAGGGAACCATGCGAACAGCAGGCTGAGGAAGAGAGACTGCAGCCTTGGCCGCTACATCGGCTGCCTCGTTTCAGCGGATACCAGCGTGCCCTGGGATCCAGAGGAATGCCACAGGGACTCCCCCCAAGTGGAGCAAGTGGAGGCAAACCTGAATCCGGTGGACAGAGGGTGGACGGGATAAAGAGCTTGGAGGTTGAGAAGAGAGCTGAGCGAATCCGAGCATATAATATACTGTGTCCCCTTATGGCGACGGATGTATTGGACAGCCTAGAGAACAGCGTAAAGATCGCAGTAAAAACCAAAACTGGTCGGTGTCGCCAACAATATAGGCACTGCCAACACCGAAGGTGGTCTTTGAGCCGTCCTCCACGGTTGAGAGAAGGGAGGACAAAGTGGGGGAGGAACACCAATTAAAAGATGTGTCATGAAGTTATCATGAAAAGTCATACTTTTTACGTTATTTTGTTTGTTTCAAAAGTTATTTTCTGATATGAAACAGAAATTCATGCCTTCGTCAACTGAAAGCACTACTGACACTCTGTACAAAGTTTCATTAACAAATAGGTTGCTATAAATCTTTTTAATAATTCATAGATATACACGTAACATTTGATCTACAGATGTCGCCCACTTCCGCGCTGAAAACCCTTACCGTGTTCTGCCACTATGAAGACCGAAGAACACGTGTGCTGTCAGCAGACGCAATAAAACTGAATTAAATATTAATCCGTCCATGCTAGTCGCTGACGTACCTTCGGCGGTGGCTGGCGGTTTAGCAGGCCGACCTAGATGACTCCCACTAGGCCGGTTGCCGCCCGAATGGTGTGGAAGGCGCGCGCAGACGGCGGTGGCCGTGGCGCGTCTCTGCTGTCTCGCACACGCCCTTCTGGGAGCACTCCCTCCCTCCTTCCCTCCCTCCTACGTCACCGCCCGTGGTGCCCCACGAGATGGGCCGCGACATCGGCTACCCGGCTTGCTAGGCCGCTGGACTTTTGGAGCAGTTTGTGTCCAGAGTTGGAACAGTGTCGGTAGGCTCCTGGACCATCCATCAGTGGGGGCTGGTCCAGGAGGCTATCATCCATGGCGACGGATCGGCGGTCATCTCGTAAGGTGGCAAGAGTATGCCCACCACTGGTACAATCTCATACACAGGCTGTTACAGTGGAACTGTCAGAGAGCGGAGTGGAAACCACACGAACACCATCGACCCTGCTGATCGACTTTCTCTAGACTACATCTACATCTACATACATACTCCGCAATCCACCATACGGTGCGTGGCGGAGGGTACCTCGTACCACAACTAGCATCTTCTCTCCCTGTTCCACTCCCAAACAGAACGAGGGGAAAATGACTGCCTATATGCCTCTGTACGAGCCCTAATCTCTCTTATCTTATCTTTGTGGTCTTTCCGCGAAATATAAGTTGGCGGCAGTAAAATTGCACTGCAGTCAGCCTCAAATGCAGGTTCTGTAAATTTCCTCAGTAGCGATTCACGAAAAGAACGCCTCCTTTCCTCTAGAGACTCCCACCCGAGTTCCTGAAGCATTTCTGTAACACTCGTGTGATGATCAAACCTACCAGTAACAAATCTAGCAGCCCGCCTCTGAATTGCGTCTATGTCCTCCCTCAATCCGACCTGATAGGGATCCCAAACGCTCGAGCAGTACTCAAGAATAGGTCACAAGTGTTTTATAAGCGGTCTCCTTTACAGATGAACCACATCTGCCCAAAATTCTGAAAGGTCTCTGTTGGATTCCTTTCATGTTTAATTTCTTAAATCTGTTGCCATTTATGGAATAAATTCCTCTTCTAAATGTACTGTGGCGTTTCTGACTATCTGGGAGGAGACTGAGCAGTGGAACGTGTTACTTTTACACATAAACAAGAACGATCTGTCACACTACTGCACTTTAAAGCACAGTTTATATGTAATTCTTATATGTAATTCATGTCACACAGTCTCATACGGAACCTACATCCGCTTTCTTTTATATACTGTATATGATAAGATACTGTCATCCCCCTTCCCTTTTGTGTGAGAGGATGAATGAGCATATGTATTTCTAGTTGCATGCTTGAGGGTAGCAGACAAGGCTGTCTGCTAGAGAACAGTAGGACCAACGTCGGAACAGGTAGCTACGCTTCCTAAAAGCAAAGAGGTTTCTATCCTTAGTATGGTCCTGTCCGTCCGTTGTCATGTTGGTATAGGAAGCTGCCCCTCTGGCCACTTCCGTTGGTCTTTGTGAGCCACCCCTCAGGAAGCACACTCTAGGGTAGGGCAGTTGCTGTGTGGCCGTGGCGAGCGTCTGAAGTGGTAAGATCTCCGGCTAAGCGCGTGTCTGTTAAGTCCGTAGGACAATGGATTTCTTAAGTTCAGCCTAACTGAAAATTTAATCACCTTGATTTCAGGTTTAGCTCTAAAATATCTAATGCTATCTTAAAGTGCAGCGGAGTGTAATTCTCGTGTTAAATTCAGATTATTTTGCGGTAGTTGCTTTGTTACTACTTTGTGAGTAAAGTGGAACCACGTGTTGATCAGTAACTCTAACTAAGTTCATCAGTCTTAAATGCGAATGTTTGTGTGATTATAACTTCTCGTCTTGACTATATTTTCAATATAGCAACTTTTCTTTATGTTCAGCTCACGTGGGGTGTACTTTGCGAGACCATTGCCACGTGCTTATATAACTGTTTGACCCATCAGGTTAATAGTAAGACGTTAGTAACCAGTTCAAGGTTTTTCTTTTGTCAATTGCTTTTCGATCTAATGTATTTTAATTATCAAAATTATTGTGGAGTTGTACGCTTTGTGTAAACCAAGTTGACCACGTGGAGCATGTGGTGTAATCATCAAAGTAGCCCTCAGCTATTCTTTTTGCGAAGACTTCACAAAGAGTTAATATGAATTTAGTATACCAGTGTGTGGTAATTACATGACGGACAGGATTGTGGTATGAACGTAATTTCTTTGGGTAAAAACTGAATCTGTTCGTTGTGGTTAATTTGTTCTTGCTTATGTTTCAATGTTCTTCGTGTGTTATTTTATGAATGGAGTGTTGTATGCAGTTTTCCAAATCTTGGCTCCATATTTTATGTGTTCCGTAAGATTACAAACTCACATTCTTTTCAATCGTAAATAAGGCACCAGCTCAGTTATAACTCACGTATAATATGCTGAAATTTCAATGAACAATCTTAAAATAAATTTCCAAGTATAAACTGATTTCTTTCTTTTTATTTAAATTCTCCTTTTTATATATATATTTTACCGGTTTTGTATGACTATTAAAAGATTATCATTAGTGTTAGTCTGCTAAATATCTGATGAAACAGTTGCCCAGTAATCCACGGTTAATGTCCCCAGACAGATCACGGCTTTTAACCCACTTTCATTGTCAATTAGCACCGATTTCAGCATAACAAAATTAAAGTTACAACCTTACACATCAGCATACAAAATTAAAGTTACAATATTACAATTCTACCAATGAACCGAAGACGACTATCCGCCTTCCCCACAACTGCCATTACATGCTTGTCCCACTTCATATCGCTCTGTAATGTTACGCCCAAATATTTAATCGACGTGACTGTGTCAAGCGCTACGCTACAAATGGAGTATTCAAACATTACACGATTTTTTTTTCCTATTCATCTCCATTAATTTACATTTATCTATATTTAGAGTTAGCTGCCATTCTTTACACCAGTCACAAATCCTATCTAAGTCATCTCGTATCCTCCTACAGTCACTCAACGACGTCACCTTCCCGTACACCACAGCATCATTAGCAAACAGCCGCACATTGCTATCCACCCTATCCAAAAGATCATTTATGTAGATAGGAAACAAGCAGGGTGGCGTAGTTATGGCAGTGAGGAGAGGTTCTGCCTCTTATCGTCATTCGTTAGGACGGAATCAGTTCCACTTTTTACGAGTTGTCAGCGGTCTTGTGCTCTGCTACATTGCCTTAAACAATAACTTTCAGTGTCTTAACTGCTTTGCCAAGCCCCTGACACGCGTTGTTGCGCCCTCTCGCTCGCACTCACACACAGAAGTGTTGATGTCGGATTCTTGGAGACCGGCTTACCGTGTCGACATTTCACGCCTGCCGGCCGCCTCTTGCTGCTACTACGAGGTGCATTCAAGTTCTAAGGCCTCCGATTTTTTTTCTCCGGACTGGAAAGAGATAGAAACATGTGCATTGTTTTAAAATGAGACCGCGTTCAATGTCAATACGTCCCAGAGATGGCAGCACCGTACGGCAGATGGAATTTTACCGCCAGCGGCGAGAATGAGAACTGTTTTAAATACTTAAAATGGCGACGTTTTCCTTACTTGAACAGCATGCAATCATTCGTTTTCTGAATTTGCGTGGTGTGAAACCAATTGAAATTCATCGAAAGTTGAAGGAGACATGTGGTGATGGAGTTATGGATGTGTCGAAAGTGCGTTCGTGGGTGCGACAGTTTAATGAAGGCAGAACATCATGTGGCAACAAACCGAAACAACCTCGGGCTCGCACAAGCTGGTCTGACGACATGATCGAGAAAGTGGAGAGAATTGTTTTGGGGGATCGCCGAATGAGTGTTGAACAGATCGCCTCCAGAGTTGGCATTTCTGTGGGTTCTGTGCACACAGTCCTGCATGACGACCTTAAAATGCAAAAAGTGTCATCCAGGTGGGTGCCACGAATGCTGACGGACGACCACATGGCTGCCCGTGTGGCATGTTGCCAAACAATGTTGACGCGCAACGACAACATGAATGGGACTTTATTTTCGTCGGTTGTGACAATGGATAAGACGTTGATGCCATTTTTCAATCCAGAAACAAAGCGCCAGTCAGCTCAATGGAACCATACAGATTCACCGCCGCCAAAAAAATTTCGGGTAACCGCCAGTGCTGAAAAAATGATGGTGTCCATGTTCTGGGACAGCGAGGGCCTAATCCTTACCCATTGCGTCCCAAAGGGCACTACGGTAACAGGTGCATCCTACGAAAATGTTTTGAAAAACAAATTCCTTCCTGCACTGCAACAAAAACGTCCGGGAAGGGCTGCGCGTGTGCTGTTTCACCAAGACAACCCACCCGCACATCGAGCTAACGTTACACAACAGTTTCTTCGTGATAACAACTTTGAAGTGATTCCTCATGCTCCCTACTCACCTGACCTGGCTCCTAGTGACTTTTGGCTTTTTCCAACAATGAAAGACACTCTCCGTGGCCGCACATTCACCAGCCGTGCTGCAATTGCCTCAGCGATTTTCCAGTGGTCAAAACAGACTCCTAAAGAAGCCTTCGCCGCTGCCATGGAATAATGGCGTCAATGTTGTGAAAAACGTGTGCGTCTGCAAGGCGATTACGTCGAAAAGTAACGCCAGTTTCATCCATTTCGGGTGAGTAGTTAATTAGAATAAAAATCGGAGGCCTTAGAACTTGAATGCACCTCGTAACGTGTGCTCGAGGAATACCGTTCTGTTCGGACTCGGAAAATTTCAGTCTCTTGTTCCCTTACTTTCTCGATGCGCAGCAGATGTCTGGTGAGTACAGCTGCGTAGCTTGGCTTGACGAGCCGACCGGTTCACGTGTAACGTATTCAGCGTGCGAAAGCATTCTCTGGGGCAATGAGGCACTACGCGTGGCAGGTTCTGTACGTACGATGTTTACTGCAACGCCACACGCTCCCTGTGATTAATTTTTTCGATAGATCTTCAGAATTGCGTAAAATTGTACACATAACTGCAACATTTCAGTTTACAAAAATCAGTAATACGCAACAGTACCAATCTCTATCCTCCTGACCTAGCAGCTCTAGAAACTTAACTTAGGAACTAAATAGGCGATAAACATGCCAAAATACAAAGTTCTTTAAACATGCTCACGGTTTTGCAAAACTTTACAGACTAAAATTTTCCCTTTTTCGCCGTAAACACTTCGACCTATTTCCCAAAACCTTGATGTAGGCACTGTGGTTGCTGTCCTTAGGACAATCTTTCTCTTTATTTTCACTCTTTACGAAGAGCGTTTCTGTGCTACACTACTGACCCTGAACTTCTTGTTTTCCAGTAGCTCCTCGCTTTGATGGGCGACTTTACAGGCTTCAGTCCTATTTCGGTATTTCTCTACGTTCTCCTGTTACTCAAAAACTTTCCTTCGCGTCGCTATGGCAACTTTGTCGTGTGGCACCCAGACCACCCCGCCTCCTTCTCTTCAAACAGACTCCCGGCTTCTGTCTCAGTTATATGGAATGTTTCCCACAGCAGAACACCGCTGCCCGCCGACGTGCATCCACGGGGCGGTGAATGTTTCCAGCAACAGTCCGCTCGGATGCCGGCGTCTCCGAACAATACCATCGACCTTGTGTAGCGAGAAACGTGTTTCACCCGAGCGGCCGACAGGTTTCCGTTGATCCTCGTTTCAGTCCCGATGGACCTGTGTCCACTACACTCGCAAAAGACGAGCTCGTCTGCGCAACATGGGAATACGCACGACTCGTCTGCTGCGCAGGCCTGTGGCTGCACCAGCGCTGCACCTATTGTAAGTAGGCTGTTTATGTTTTCTTATTGGCAACGTTACGTAGCGCTCTCTGTATGAAAATCACTGGCTGTGCTGTGTGCAGTCTGTGGCTGGTTTGCATTGTTGTCTGCCATTGTAGTGTTGGGCAGCGGTAGCTGGATGTGAACAGCGCGTAGCGTTGCGCAGTTGGAGGTGAGCCGCCAGCAGTGGTGGATGTGGGGAAGTGAGGTGGCGGATTTTTGAGAATGGATAATCTGGACGTGTGTCCATCAGAAACAGCACATTTGTTAGACTGGATGTCATGAACTGCTATATATATTATGACTATTAAGGTAAATACATTGTTTGTTCTCTATTAAAATCTTTCATTTGCTAACTATGCCTATCAGTAGTTAGTGCCTTCAGTAGTTTGAATCTTTTATTTAGCTGGCAGTAGTGGCGCTCGCTGTATTGCAGTAGTTCGAGTAACGAAGATTTTTGGTGAGGTAAGTGATTTGTGAAAGGTACAGGTTAATGTTAGTCAGGGCCATTCCTTTGTAGGGATTTCTGAAAGTCAGATTGCGTTGCGCTAAAAAATATTGTGTGTCAGTTTAAGCACAGTCTTGTATAATTGTTCTAAGTATGTGAGCCTCATAATCGTTACGTAATCGTGCAACTAACAAGCAAGAATGTACACACACAATTACACTGTGTCGTCTGTTGGCAATAACAATGCATTCGTAATTTCTGTTTGAATAAGTTCTCTTGGTTCTTGACTGGATATTTAACTTCAGACATTGTTGCATGTTAACAGTTTCTAAGTCTGACAATGCATACTAGAAATGTGAAGTGAAACGTTTTATGGCAAAGACAAAGTTAAAAAGCAGATTATCTTTCAATAAACGGTTTTACATGTGAAATGTGGTGTAAACCTTTTGCTCTTCCTAGTACGCAGAGTTTCAACTTTAACGCAATTATCATGCGGTATACATTTCTCAGTTTACTTTGGAGCCTAGTATTACGTTTTTGACACACCATTATTGTCACAATATTTCACACGATAACACAGAAAAACACAATTTGAAGAGCAAAAATAGGGGAACACATTAACATAGCACTGAAAATAATATCTAGTTAATTGCAAGCGCAGCTGCGAAATACTTGGTGCAAATTTACATGCGTGCCACACCTGTTTTACTGTGCAACAATGAAAGACTGCAACTACAAAGGAGATTCTCCCTACATTTACGCGCTAGCAATAAACAAAATCTACACTAAATACACAAACTACAAGGAAAAAATCAGAAGATTCCAGTGAGGTATCCTCGGCTAAGGGTCGACATATGAAACGTCCCCTTTGAACATTTGTACATGACTGTGCTTAAACTGACACACAATATTTTTTAGCGCAACGCAATCTGACTTTCAGAAATCCCTACAAAGGAATGGCCCTGACTAACATTAACCTGTACCTTTCACAAATCACTTACCTCACCAAAAATCTTCGTTACTCGAACTACTGCAATACAGCGAGCGCCACTACTGCCAGCTAAATAAAAGATTCAAACTACTGAAGGCACTAACTACTGATAGGCATAGTTAGCAAATGAAAGATTTTAATAGAGAACAAACAATGTATTTACCTTAATAGTCATAATATATATAGCAGTTCATGACATCCAGTCTAACAAATGTGCTGTTTCTGATGGACACACGTCCAGATTATCCACTCTCAAAAATCCGCCATCTCACTTCCCCACATCCACCACTGCTGGCGGCTCGCCTCCAACTGCGCAACGCTACGCGCTGTTCACATCCAGCTGCCCAACACTACAATGGCAGACAACAATGCAAACTAGCCACAGACAACACAGCACAGCCAGTGATTTTCATACCGAGCGCTACGTAACGTTGCCAATAAGAAAACATAAACAGCCTACTTACACTGTGTCGCCAGACCCACCGCAGATCGCCGCGCATGCTGCTGCACACAGGGGGCGTGTCTCCGAGCTCCACTTGTGCGGCGAGGCTGGGAAGTGCAGCGTGTTCGGTCAGCATTTCATATAATAAAAAAACTGAGTAAGGGAAACAACGATCAACTTGGACGGATGTCTTGTGACGTCCGCCCCCACCAAACGCAACGAAAAAAAAAAAAAAAAAAAAAGAACCGCTCGGCCACATCTGCGAGCCTACTTATGTCGTCAAAGCATTAATCCTTCATGTGAATTCTATACATTATCGTTTAGTGGCAGGTTGATACTGATAACATCGGGTTTCGTCACCTGTGCCTATTTTGTAGCAGAAAAGAACTGCTCGCGTTTTGTATTTCAATCGAGGGGCGGCAGGTGCCCATGCGTTTGCGATTGTGGTCGGGAGTCAAGGTGTGCGGAACAAACGTTTCAGAAACTTTTCTCTTCTTGAAAACATTCTGGAGAACTGAAATTTATTCCTGAAATTCAACTTCACTGCAATACGTTAGATATGCTGTCTAAAGCGACATACGAAAATTTGTGCAACACCGGGTCTCGAACCCGGATTTCCAGGTTATCACGATAAGCGGGAGATACGGGTTTGAGTGCCGGTCCAGCACAAATTTTCGAATGTCGCCTCAGGTAGTGCAGTTAAACTGAATTACAGTCGAATTACAGTTACTCTGAATTCTGGGAACAAACTTCGGTATTTGAAACTCGTCATCAAATATTAATATGTTCTTGAGAATGTGATAAACATTTGATTTAGAGATGTTGCCGCTTTGCGAGATGCGACACAACGATGATGAGACCCTACAGCCACACGTCCACCACCGACTGCTGGCAGCCGAGTGGCCGGTTGCACGTCCGTTGTTTACAGTTGTTAGTTCAAGCTGGCACTGCAATTACTGGGTTGACATTTCTTATACGCCAGAAAAAAAAATCAGCCTCGGTACTTTTTGGATAGCTACTTTAGAAGCTTTCGAAATGTGAATCTACAGAAGAATGCAGAATATTGAATGGGCAGATCGAGTTACTAACAGTGAACAGAATTGGGGAGAAAAGAAACTAGTGGCACAACCTGATTAGAAGAAGGGAACGGTTGATAAAATATGAGGCATCAAGGACTCGTCAGTTTGGTAAAGAAGGGACGTGTGGTGCTTAAAACTTGTAGGTTTTCAGAACGCGAGCGAGGTGGATGAGCGTTCCACGGGACTGACTAGCGTGGAGAGCTGCATTTAAACAGTCTTCGAACTGAGGACCGCAAGAACGACAGAAACGTGAACAGTAGGGCATGGCATATCACTGCCAAGAACAGCAACTGCATTTGGGCCACAGCACTGCTGGTGCAATGTTTTTCTGAGCAGCAAATCATACCTTTAAGTTCATCTCACTGATTATGTAATAGTTCTTGCAGCTCAACAGAAACTGAAATTACAAGTTCTCTTTAAGAACTGACACTGAAATTCCCAAGAAAGTGGATTGCGTTATAATAGTAAAAAGCCTAGGATGAAATGCAATGATTTTTCTGCAGCTACTCGGAACTCGCTTTCTGGAATTATTCTTTTCTCGAGACTATAGTCACTAACAGACTCTCCCAACCAATTCCATAACAGCTGAAATTTACGAGAAATGCAAACTGTAAACACTGCTGCTGAAGAAGGAACTGAAACAGGAGATGAGAGTTATAACGCACACAGGACACGTGAGTCGACTCGATAAGGCTATCTGTCCAAAAAACTCATTAACGGTCACAAGAATATAGAAATAACTCACTGCTCGAGTAATGTATCTACACTGCAATTAAGGGGAATCTTACAGTAGTCGAAATAAATACTGCATAGTGCTTGAATATTGAACGCTCTGATCCAGAAATACGTATGTTACAAAAAAAAATGATTTGATGTAATGTAGCTCTAGCTGAAACCGTCTATTTTTCTAGCGTGAGGAGCGATATTCGCAGACTGTGGTAACAGTGTCCGCTGTAAATACTGTAACGCATGTGCTGTGTGTCATTGCGATGATTACGTCGCTTCATGATGGTTCTGACAACAATGAAGCTCGATCAGAGGCTCCGTATAGTCACACTAGCGGAACAGGGAATGAGACACGTGGTCGCCACAGCGAATGTGCCTGTGAATCGAAGCGATATCTCCAGAATCTCCAACAAGCGACGGGATCAGTTGAGGATCGCCACAGGAGACCAACGGCGGGTGTGCAGGATGGGTATCTGCATACAACAACGAGCACAAACCCTCAGCGCAATGCTACACGTCTACGGAGTGCGGGAGTGAACACACATGATACGAAATACGCTCCACGAGCAGGGGCTACGTGCCACGAGATCTCTAAGTCCGGTTCGGACAGGGGCACGAAACCACTGTTTGTGGACTAGGCGGCAGTGGGACTAAACCGCATCAGTCTCCACCCTGACAATACTGACATTCGTGTCTGGAGGCAACGAGGAAAACTTTTACTCCCTAACTGTATCGCAGACCCTTATCAGGGCTGTTCAGTCATGTTTTGGGGTGGAATCTTGTATGACCTCAGATCACCCCACGTGCCAAGTCACGTGACGCTGATAGGCGCGATGTATCGGGACGACACGCCTACACGGACTGTGGTTCCAGTTGGTTGAACATATTGGGGCGGGATTCATGCTGATGGACAGCAATGCTCGCCCTCACCTTCACAACCTTGTGGTGCATAGAATCAATCGTTGGAATGGTCTGCAATTTTCTCCAGATCTCAGCTGCATTAGCATCGGTCGTGTCGTGCTAAAACGAGTGGTTTGCAATCGTCCTGTCCCACCAGACACCTTCCAGGACATAGTAGAGGCCGCTGTGGAGGAATGGGAGAGTACCGCACGGGATTACTTGTACAATATGGTAGGGAGTGCCCCTCATCGCGTTCAAAAGTGTCTCCAGTTACGAAGAATCCAGTTGCTTCCTAAACAATGTGATATGGAAGATGACAGTGAGCAGAAACTGTAGTGTCTGCAGTTGAGTCTTTTTTAAAATTTTATTTTTTTATTTGTGTTTCTCACGTGGAAACGTATATATCTTCTTTATTTTCGTTATGTTATGAGTGTACCTGACAGAAAAAAATCAGTTTTGCTTCGTATTATGTCCAGTATTGACAACAAAACAGTGTGGAACATTGGTTTTTACCATTGTATTTTCCTAACAATGTATTACTACTAAAAAATTAAGGATACGTAACTGCAACACAACAGCCTATTTACAGGGTGACAGTTATTGAACTATATAAAATAAAATCATCATAATTTCTGAACAGTTTGCGTCAGGACGTTCGAACTCCACGGTTGGCCGCGGGGAATGATGTAAATTAATACGCGCATGCGCACGTGGCTTCTTATTGTCGACCACTTTCATTTGGAAGGGTTCGTCAATAAGCAAAACTGGCTCTTTTCGGTGACTGGGAATCCGCATTTCGCGATCGAGAAGTCTGAGTGTCTGGCGTGCAATGTCCAGTCCAATCGTTGCGATACTCCTCGATGGCACGGTAGCTACCGAACTGTAGTAAAATTTTTGGAAGATGATCTCATCCCTGTTATCCAAAGTGACCCTGATTCGACAAGACGTGGTTCATGCGAGACGAAGCTCGACCCCATCTGTGTAGGAGAGTGTTTGATGTCCTGGAGGACCGCATTCTGGCTCTGGGGTACCCAGGGGCCACTGGCGTCGGCCTCGACTGGCCGCCACATCCTCCGGATCTAAACATATGCGACTCGATCTTGGGGGACTATATTAAAAAGAAAGTGTACAACGATAAGCCCAAAAGAACTGCTGACGTGAAAACAGCCATTCAGGAGGTCACCGACAGCATCGATGTTCCGACACTTCAGCGGCTCATGCAGAATTTCGCTATTTGTCTGCGCTACATCATCGCCAATGACGGCACGCATATCAAACATGTTACAACCTAAATTACAAAATCTGTAGTGACGTTTACATATTGAATACAGTGTGTGCACGCCGCAATTTGCTACTTTTGTGACGGCTCCCTAACCCGAGGTCCTCGGCGGTACTTTTGGGGCAGCCACCACAAATTGTACGAGGGCAGTTCAATAAGTAATGCAACACATTTTTTTTTCTGAAACAGGGGTTGTTTTATTCAGCATTGAAATACACTAGGTTATTCTCCAATCTTTTAGCTACACAACACTATTTTTCAACGCAATCTCCATTCAATGCTACAGCCTTACGCCACCTTCAAATGAGGGCCTGTATGCCTGCACGGTACCATTCCACTGGTCGATGTCGGAGCCAACGTCGTACTGCATCAATAACTTCTTCATCATCCGCGTAGTGCCTCCCACGGATTGCGTCCTTCATTGTGCCAAACATATTGAAATCCGACGGTGCGAGATCGGGGCTGTAGGGTGCATGAGGAAGAACAGTCCACTGAAGTTTTGTCAGCTCCTCTCGGGTGCGAAGACTTGTGTGAGGTCTTGCGTAGTCATGAAGTAGGAGATTTTTGTGCCTACGAACACGTTGAAGTCGTTTCTTCAATTTCTGAAGAGTAGCACAATACACTTCAGTGTTGATCGTTTGACCATGGGGAAGGACATCGAACAGAATAACCCCTTCAGCGTCCCAGAAGATTGTAACCATGACTTTACCGGCTGAGGGTATGGCTTTAAACTTTTTCTTGGTTGGGGAGTGGGTGTGGCGCCACTCCATTGATTGCCGTTTTGTTTCAGGTTCAAAATGATAAACCCATGTTTCATCGCCTGTAACAATCTTTGACAAGAAATTGTCACCCTCAGGCACATGACGAGCAAGCAATTCCGCACAGATGGTTCTCCTTTGCTCTTTATGGTGTTCGGTTAGACAACGACGGACCCAGCGGGAACAAACCTTTGAATATCCCAACTGGTGAACAATTGTGACAGCACTACCAACAGAGATGTCAAGTTGAGCACTGAGTTGTTTGATGGTGATCCGTCGATCATCTCGAACGAGTGTGTTCGCACGCTCCGCCATTGCAGGAGTCACAGCTGTGCACGGCCGGCCCGCACGCGGGAGATCAGACAGTCTTGCTTGACCTTGCGGCGATGATGACACACGCTTTGCCCAACGACTCACCGTGCTTTTGTCCACTGCCAGATCACCGTAGACATTCTGCAAGCGCCTATAAATATCTGAGATGCCCTGGTTTTCCGCCAAATGAAACTCGATCACTGCCCGTTGTTTGCAACGCACATCCGTTACAGACGCCATTTTAACAGCTCCGTACAGCGCTGCCACCTGTCGGAAGTCAATGAAACTATACGAGACGAAGTGGGAATGTTTGAAAATATTCCACAAGAAATTTCCGGTTTTTTCAACCAAAATTGGCCGAGAAAAAAATGTGTTGCATTACTCATTGAACTGCCCTCGTATAAAGCGTGGGTAGTGACCAGGATGTAGCTATGTCTGTTGGCCGAAAAATAATTAATGACAAGAATTGCGCCAGCTAGAATGAAGAGATAACTTATTTTTATTTCTGAAGAAACGTGCACCAGCAATACAAGTCCAAGAAATATCCAAGAGTAATCCGTGTACTGAGCCTAGTCGAATACAATAGCAAATATCACACTGCAATGGCTCCGCTATAAACACCACGAAAGGCTAGCAATAGAGAATCGACAATAGGCTGTCCAGCGCTCCTCCTTATATGCAAAAGGCAGAGGGCGCTGCGGAACCGAGCTCAGCCGTGGCACGACCTCTTCCGTCGGCGGTGACGCCCTGAGACGCCGACGCCGTGACAGGAAGTGTGGACAGCGATGTCACGGTCAGGGCGCGCGTGCGCGAGTTAGTTGGTTGGTTGGGTCCGTGGATACAGCAGTTACTGATTTACGTTTATTCGTATAGTTCATTGATTGTTACATTGTACAACAGGATATGTTATTTATGTCTATTGTAAGCAACTGAAAGTTCTCACAAAAACACGTCTACATTCTCTTAGATATACACAGAAATTTGGGGGAACGGTAGTCTGCACGAGGATATTACTGCCAAACTTTGTGGCAAGCACAAATGACGTATGCTGCCCACGACTTAGTGCGGACAGTGTCTTGCGCGGGGATCATAATCATTTGAAAACACACTCTGTATGCTACGGCACACGGGTTTCGCCAGACTAGGGCGCAAAAGACGGTCTCCGTAGCGCCGTTTTACCGCTTTGCCGCCTGATGGTTGGCGAACACTAGCACAGCCCACCCTCCACTTAAGGCAGTTTTCTTCCAGAACCTGGATCGTCGCGTTCGCAGCTCGTGGTCGTGCGGTAGCATTCTCGCTTCCCACGCCCGGGTTCCCGGGTTCGATTCCCGGCGGGGTCAGGGATTTTCTCTGCCTCGTGATGACTGGGTGTTGTGTGCTGTCCTTAGGTTAGTTAGGTTTAAGTAGTTCTAAGCTCTAGGGGACTGATGACCATCGATGTTAAGTCCATAGTGCTCAGAGCCATTTGAACCTGGATCGTCGCATAATGCCTAATCGACTATTTCACGTAGAATGCTAGTTCATCACTTAAATAATTTTTTCCTGTAAATTGTTTATTAAAGTTACAGGTGAAGTACCATGGCAATATGAGATGATCAACTTTTTTGCTGACCTGAAGTAACTATTTATTTCGAATATAGTAACAGTCAGTGCAGGAAAGTGATTTCTTTCACACATTGAACATTGGTTTCCTGCACCTAATTTGGTTTTATGGTCCTGTATATCAAATTTTTTCTTGATAATTGTACAGGGTGTAAAAATGTTACCAAAAAATTTTAGGGTATTTAGAGGACCCCAACTTCGGGTCAATGAAGGTTTTGATGCTAGTGATGTTCAGAGACACTGTTCGGACAGCCGTGTGATGAACATTGTTTTACAGATGTTGCTGGAAATGTCCGTTTACATGATGACTGTACAACTGCCTTCTGTGTGCTGATGACTGTGTAGCACGCTCAAAACATGCAGGTGTTTCACGCATAGTGGCTGCGGCTGGAGAGTGTGTCTGTGTCTCATGCACCAAACGCTTCATCACCCCCCCCCCCCCCCCCCGCTAAGGAAAAGGAAACCTCTAGGGGTAATGTTCGGAGAACGCGGTAGCCAAGGTACTGGCCCACCCCTCCCAGTACAATAGTTTTTTTTAGGAAGACACTGTCTAATTGTTGTCTGATATCAGCGGCAAAGTGTGGTGGGGCCCCTTCGTGCTGAAACCATAACCGGTGTCTGACTGCTAATGGGACATAGAACGACGTTTCCGGTACTTCTTCACGGATTCACGGAAAGAGATACGGTCATTTCCTCCACCGAGCATGTCAGACAGAACATACGGCCCAATCAGATCGTCTCGAACAATAGCACGTTGTGTTAAAAAATCGTTAGCATTGCAATCGCCTGTTGTGCATTAATGCAAATGGACAAAATTTCCAGCAAAATCTCTGAAACAATGCTTATCATGCAGCTGATTGAACAGCGCTTCTGAACATCAATAACGTCATAAGCTTTATGGACTCCTATCGAGGAAATATTTTTGTCATACAAAATGGTACATGGTCTATCAGACCAACAGTGTGATTGGATTGAAGAGTTCCTAGATAACAGAACGCAGCATGTCATTCTCAATGGAGAGAAGTCTCCCAAAGTAAGAGTAATTTCAGGTGTGCCGCAGGGGAGTGTCGTACGACCGTTGCTATTCACAATACACATAAATGACCTTATGGATGGCGTTCACTGAGGCTTTTTGCGGATGATGCTGTGGTATATCGAGAGCTTGTAACAATGGAAAATTGTACTGAAACGCAGGAGGATCTGCAGCGAATTGACGCATGGTGCAGGGAATGGCAATTCAATCTCAATGTAGACAAGTGTAATGTGCCGCGAATACATCCCTTATCATGTAGCGACAATATAGCAGGTCAGCAACTGGAAGCAGTTAATTCCATAAATTATCTGGGAGTAGGCATTAGGAGTGATTTAAAATGGAATGACCATATAAAGTTGATCGTCGGTAAAGCAGATGCCAGACTGAGAATCCTAAGGAAATGCAATCCGAAAACAAAGGAAGTAGGTTACAGTACGCTTGTTCGCCCACTGCTTGAATACTGCTCAGCAGTGTGGGATCCGTACCAGATAGGGTTGATAGAAGAGATAGAGAAGATCCAACGGAGAGCAGCGCGCTTCGTTACAGGATCATTTAGTAATCGCGAAAGCGTTACGGAGATGATAAACTCCAGTGGAAGACTCTGCAGGAGTGACACTCAGTAGCTCTGTACGGGCTTTTGTTGAAGTTTCGAGAACATATCTTCACCTAGAAGTCAAGCAGTATATTGCTCCCTCCTACCTATAACTCGTGAAGAGACTATGAGGATAAAATCAGAGAGATTAGAGCCCACACAGAGGCATACCGACAATCCTTCTTTCCACGAACAATACGAGACAGGAATAGAAGGTACCCTCCCCTCCGCCACTCACCGTCAGGTGGCTTGCGGAGTATGGATGTAGATGTAGATGGTGTTTCTTTTTACCTCCTCTGAACACACAAAAATGTTGTACGCATTTTTTTTTTTTTACTCCCTGTATAAACTGATGTTGCTGAGTATCAGTGTGACGAAAACATGGAAACTGACCCAGAGCAACAGACTTGAGCCGTGTCGTGGTGTTGCAGCTGATGAAGGCCTCCTACTCGTACTACACGCTGCTGAGGCAGCTGGACAGCGACTGACGCGGGACCCGCTCTCACGGCGAGGCGAGCAGCGGGGGAGGAGACAGGGCAGCCGGGGCAGTGTGCGTGGCGGACCCGGCGAGCACAGCTCAACCTGACCGCCTCGAACCAGAGGCGGCAAGCTCGGCGGCACTGCGGCTTCGGACCGCTGCTCTGACATCTAAAAGAAAATGAATTTTTAGAATAAAAATGACGCTCTAACACTGCAAACGTGAACAAAATGTCTTTCATTTACACCTACAGAATTCCAACCCATTAATAAAAACGGCCTCGTCGTTTATTCAGCAGATCTGTTGGTCTTGAATACATTTTAAGAAAATTTGAAACACGCTAAATTTCTTCTGTTCAAACACGCCACAGATGACTCATCGCCGTTCAGCTGACTGTGTGCTAAACCGTGAATGGCCATACTATCAAGAAGACAGTCAACTGTTACCTCCCGCACTTCTGTTATCAGACGTTATTACATAGACATAGAAAGAAGGATCCTTTATTGTATGATTATATGATAGCGGAACAAACACTGGTAGCAGTTACTTCTGTAAAATATCAGGGAGTATGCGTGCGGAACGATTTGAAGTGGAATGATCGTATAAGATTAATTGTTGGTAAGGCGGGTACCAGGTTGAGATTCATTGGGAGAGTCCTTAGAAAATGTAGTCCATCAACAAAGGAGGTGGCTTACAAAACACTCGTTCGACCTATACTTGAGTATTGCTCATCAGTGTGGGATCCGTACCAGATCGGGTTGACGGAGGACATAGAGAAGATCCAAAGAAGAGCGGCGCGTATCGTCACAGGGTTATTTGGTAACCGTGATAGCGTTACGGAGATGTTTAACAAACTCAAGTGGCAGACTCTGCAAGAGAGGCGCTCTGCATCGCGGTGTAGCTTGCTCGCCAGGTTTCGAGAGGGTGCGTTTCTGGATGAGGTATCGAATATATTGCTTGCCCCTACTTATACCTCCCGAGGAGATCACGAATGTAAAATTGGAGAGATTAGAGCGCGCACGGAGGCTTTCAGACAGTCGTTCTTCCCGCGAACCATACGCGACTGGAACAGGAAAGGGAGGTAATGACAGTGGCACGTAAAGTGCCCTCCGCCACACACCGTTGGGTGGCTTGCGGAGTATAAATGTAGATGTAGATGTAGATGTACCTCGTTCCGTTCTCTGGGCATACTCACTTCCCAATTTTCTCCACTCAAAACATCACGTTTCATAATATACACTCCTGGAAATGGAAAAAAGAACACATTGACACCGGTGTGTCAGACCCACCATACTTGCTCCGGACACTGCGAGAGGGCTGTACAAGCAATGATCACACGCACGGCACAGCGGACACACCAGGAGCCGCGGTGTTGGCCGTCGAATGGCGCTAGCTGCGCAGCATTTGTGCACCGCCGACCGTCAGTGTCAGTCAGTTTGCCGTGGCATACGGAGATCCATCGCAGTCTTTAACACTGGTAGCATGCCGCGACAGCGTGGACGTGAACCGTATGTGCAGTTGACGGACTTTGAGCGAGGGCGTATAGTGGGCATGCGGGAGGCCGGGTGGACGTACCGCCGAATTGCTCAACACGTGGGGCGTGAGGTCTCCACAGTACATCGATGTTGTCGCCAGTGGTCGGCGGAAGGTGCACGTGCCCGTCGACCTGGGACCGGACCGCAGCGACGCACGGGTGCACGCCAAGACCGTAGGATCCTACGCAGTGCCGTAGGGGACCGCACCGCCACTTCCCAGCAAATTAGGGACACTGTTGCTCCTGGGGTATCGGCGAGGACCATTCGCAACCGTCTCCATGAAGCTGGGCTACGGTCCCGCACACCGTTACGCCGTCTTCCGCTCACGCCCCAACATCGTGCAGCCCGCCTCCAGTGGTGTCGCGACAGGCGTGAATGGAGGGACGAATGGAGACGTGTCGTCTTCAGCGATGAGAGTCGCTTCTGCCTTGGTGCCAATGATGGTCGTATGCGTGTTTGGCGCCGTGCAGGTGAGCGCCCAATCAGGACTGCATACGACCGAGGCACACAGGGCCAACACCCGGCATCATGGTGTGGGGAGCGATCTCCTACACTGGCCGTACACCACTGGTGATCGTCGAGGGGACACTGAATAGTGCACTGTACATCCAAACCGTCATCGAACCCATCGTTCTACCATTCCTAGACCGGCAAGGGAACTTGCTGTTCCAACAGGACAATGCACGTCCGCATGTATCCCGTGCCACCCAACGTGCTGTAGAAGGTGTAAGTCAACTACCCTGGCCAGCAAGATCTCCGGATCTGTCCCCCATTGAGCATGTTTGGGACTGGATGAAGCGTCGTCTCACGCGGTCTGCACGTCCAGCACGAACGCTGGTCCAACTGAGGCGCCAGGTGGAAATGGCATGGCAAGCCGTTCCACAGGACTACTTCCAGCATCTCTACGATCGTCTCCATGGGAGAATAGCAGCCTGCATTGCTGCGAAAGGTGGATATACACTGTACTAGTGCCGGCATTGTGCATGCTCTGTTGCCTGTGTCTATGTGCCTGTGGTTCTGTCAGTGTGATCATGTGATGTATCTGACCCCAGGAATGTGTCAATAAAGTTTCCCCTTCCTGGGACAATGAATTCACGGTGTTCTTATTTCAATTTCCAGGAGTGTATTAGTTCATAGTTGAAACTTCCTGGCAGATTAAAACTGTGTGCCGGACCGAGACTCGAACTTGGGACCTTTGCCTTTCGCGGGCACGTGCTCTACCAACTGAGCTACCCAAGCACGACTCACGCCCCGTCCTCACAGCTTTACTTCTCCCAGTACCTCGTCTCTTACCTTCCAAAAATTACAAAAGCTCTCCTGCGAACCTTGCAGGACTAGGACTCCTGAAAGAAAGGATATTGCGGAGACATGGCTTAGCCACAGCCTGGAGGATGTTTCCAGAATGAGATTTTCACTCTGCAGCGGAGTGTGCGCTGATATGAAACTTCCTGGCAATTTAAAACTGTGTGCCGGACCGAGACTCGAACTCGGGACCTTTGCCTTTCGCGGGCACGTGCTCTACCAACTGAGCTACCCAAGCATGACTCACGGCCCGTCCTCGCAGGAGAGCTTCTGTAAAGTTTGGAAGGTAGGAGACGAGGTACTGGCGGAAGTAAAGCTGTGAGGAGGGGGCGTGAGTCGTGCTTGGGTAGCTCAGATGGTAGAGCACTTGCCCGCGAAAGGCAAAGGTCCAGAGTTAGCAAAGGTCCCGAGCTCGAGTTTCGGTCCGGCACACAGTTTTAATCTGCCAGGAAGTTTCATATCAGCGCACACTCCGCTGCAGAGTGAAAATCTCATTCTAGTTCATAGTTGTTCAGTAACTTTGTTTAGACAGATAGAAACTTTTGTACCTTAGACAAAGTTCTGCCAAAGTTACAGTTTACTTTAACTGCTCTTATCCTGTAGATATAAGTATTATTACTGACATAATTCTTCCTCTATAAAACGCTAACTTGCTTCAGTGATCAATGCCGTTTAGTTCCAGTTGTTACTTATATTCATTTAGTCTGCTTTCAGTTTTCGTAGTATCAGTCTGGACATTACTCAATAACGTTTCCAAAAACATTCAGCTATTGGTTTTTATGCATAATGATTTGCAGAATGGTGTATATGGTGCAAAATTGTGAAATATGGTATAGTTTGAAGCACCAGCCTCAATTCCTTAGTGAAGCTGTCTTACATAATCGGTGACAAAACTAAATGGCGTTTTTTCTTAAAATTGGGCTATAGTAGAGCCACAATCTGAACCTATCTTTTATCATCAGTATTGAAATTTTGCAAGTTTCGCGCAATGCTGAACAGGGGAACAGCTATTTTAGAGCAAATAGAATACTTAAATTAGTAAAACCGAGGGCAAGAAAAGTATTGTGTATTTTATCGATAAAATATTGAGTTTGGTAACTTACAGTTAATACATACACATGCAAACATTTTTGATATTTAATACTTTGACTAAGTTTGCAGTGTGAAAGCAGTGTTATTACCATCCTCATGGATGAAACTTGATACTTTGCACTCAGTTTGTGAGAATTATGCTAACGCTGCACACTGTGCTGTTTGTTACCAAGTACAAGTCAAACAACAATAGGAAGACTGCATTCATGCCCGGATTGTCATTCCCAGATTGTAGCACAGGCGCTTTTTAAAATTGTCTTTTATGCAAAACTAATTGAAGTAAAATAAATGTTAAACGTATCGTGTTAATATTCTCTTACACATAATTCACTTTGTTTATCTCCAATTCCGTATCTTAGTTCATAGATGAGAGGTGAGTTGTCGCTCATATTGGTCAATAAAAACGTTTTGTGGATTCAATTTAGATAAAGGCACATGTAATAAGAACAAGGCAGCAAAGGTCGCCCACCCGTTGCAACCAGTTTTCCCACGTTCTCTACATCCAGCAACGCTCACGACAAAAACCTTTAGTTTTTACAACGTCTAAATCGCAAGAAAAAGCAGTTTCCAAAACACCAACGTTTTAGTTTGTTGGCTCTGTCTGCAGTGGCGCTACGTTAACACTGTGAAAATGGCGCCAGGGATAGCATCGCTAGCACACACGTGTTTTGTGCAGCCACTTACAGTTTGTATAAATAGATCAAAGAAAGGGAGGAGGCTTACATTATTTCACTTGTTTTCATTCTTCAGTTTGTGCGGATGTGGTAAGTACATCGAGAAGCAAAAATTTCGCTCACACATTCACCACAAGCAATTTACGCGGTAATGCAACACTGGAGAAATTTGTAATATATGATTTCTGCTCCACTGTTCAGTAATTTCAAATAAAAATTCGATGAACTATGGGTTTCAAAGAAATTTATTTCATTCAGTGGACTTCGCTGTAACATAACCCTCCGGTCTTCGAGCGTGCGCCATAAACGTATAGGTTGTGCCTAGTGTGCAAGGCTTTGAAATGAACGTGCTCTTGCCAAAAATCGTAGAGTAGCAGCAAATGCAGCTACTTTCCTGACGTTTTATGTTTATAAAAAAAAAAGAAATGGTGCGACTATTTTCGCCAGAATTACAAAATCGGAGGATGACATCCTAGATCAGTTGCGGAAACCAACACCATCGTCTGTATTCGGCTCTCATGCCGTTTATTTTTACCATTTCCGCTACATTATGTTTTTGTTCACTAAGAACGACTACACCTTTCAGTCATGTGCTTAACCACTTGAGTAGTAGTACAGCAGCACATATCGATGCATCGTTCTCTCCAAGAGAAAAAGCTTTAAAGACGATACGAATGCTCTGTAAGAAATAGCGTTGCAAAGTATGCAGGTACTGTGCCGGAAGTGTTTGCCGCCAGTGTCGAGAGAGACCTTAACAAAACGTCTACTTGAAAATGAGGCACAAACTTCTTTCCAGTGACAGTGGATGCGGTTTGGAATGTAGTATATGCGATTCCGACTTTGTTTATTTGTTAAGTACCTCATTTTTGACGAACGCGCATCACCCACGAAACCGATTACGGCCATTTTGCACTGCACAGCCGGCCGGGATGTCCGAGCGGTTCTAGGCGCTACAGTCTGGAACCGCGCGACCTCTACGGCCGCAGGTTCGAATCCTGCCTCGGGCATGGATGTTTGTGATGTCCTTAGGTTAGTTAGGTTTAAGTAGTTCTAAGTTCTAGGGGACTGATGCCCTTGGAAGTTAAGTCCCATAGTGCTCAGAGCCATTTGAACCATTTTTTGCACTGCACATCGACGGAATGAACCGGAAGCCAACATCGTCGTCAAATGCAGGTCTGTTCAGATGAAACGTCAGCACAACCTCACTATACCTGGTCCAGCCCCAACCCTGAAAGTATCTTCCACGACTTAAAATGTCCGGAGATAGTATCAGAATTAAGGATCTAGCAATGTTTAAGTTTGTTTGTTAATGGCGAAAGTGGAAATTATAATGAATGTTCTTGACAAAATTTGTGTAGTAAATTACTAAGAAGGTCAGCAGTAGGAAAAATTCGAAACATATTTGCTACGGAAACTATTCATATACAAACACATCAGAGAATATTTATGAAGCAACACAAAGTGCCTTTTTACCTTATCGATAGAGGTTTTTCTTTCTAAATACCAAAAAATGTAAAAAAACTGATTTAATCCTTCAATGCACTAACTTCCATAGTTAAAAACTATTTAATAAAAATGGTTTCACCCATGTGTATTCTAATTTATGTTCCATGTAGGCTTCCTCACGTCCAGGTACTCTAAAACACAAATCATTGTTCACTTTCATACATCTGCCCTCTTTTTGTGGAGGAACACTCACAGGAGAAATACATCCAAGTAGTCGAGGAACCTTTGCAGTAAAATAAATACTAAGAACGTAACATGGGATGAAACTCACTACAAGTTAATATCACTCAAATCTGGCTCAGAAGTGACATCAAAATGACGTGTCACTTGGTGCGACCAAGAAAGTCAATAGTAGTCCACAAACTTCAACTTTCAGGACGCCATGTTGGTCATACTTCGTTGTTTGCGTATTATTACTTCTATGCTGTAGCAATACCAGTGAACCCTAATTCTATCAAGCATCGATCTCGCATGTATAAAACAGCTGAATCCTTTAATGTGTTTGGCGTTAGGCACGTAAGCGACAAAAAACTTGAAGTTATACTTAAAATTTGGTGAAAGTCGCTTAGTGGTCTCATCATGAGACAGTGGATGAATATAGTCTGAATAATTTGCATTCCATTTTAAGCAAAATCAAGTTTTTGATGTATCTCAATGTTTATGAAGTCATACCTCCTGTGGTACAGTAATGTAATGGAAGATACATTTAGTGGTGTAAGCAACTTTTCTGCTAATATTTCTGCAAATAGAGTTGGTAATAAAGAAGTAATAAATGAAAACGTCATGAATAATGTTGAAATTTTACTGCGCGCCATCTTAAGCAGAAGGTAATTTCTTGCGCGTCTAAAGATCTACGACGCGATATACCTTCGTGACATGCGCGCCGCGGCCTGTCTTTCTCATCGGCCTCGCCTGAATGTGTCGTGCGATGATGTAACGTACCAGGTATAGTCGTGGTGGATACCCTCTAGAAACTATTGCGAATGTTGTTGTTGTTGTGGTCTTCAGTCCTGAGACTGGTTTGATGCAGCTCTCCATGCTACTCTATCCTGTGCAACCTTCTTCATCTCCCAGTACCTACTGCAGCCTACATCCTTCTGAATCTGCTTAGTGTATTCATCTCTTGGTCTCCCTCTACGATTTTTACTCTCCACGCAGCCCTCCAGTACTAAATTGGTGATCCCTCGATGTCTCAGAACATGTCCTACCAACCGATCCCTTCTTCTTGTCAAGTTCTGCCACAAACTTCTCTTCTCCCCAATCCTATTCAATACCTCCTCATTAGTTACGTGATCTACCCACCTTATCTTCAGCATTCTTCTGTAGCACCACATTTCGAAAGCTTCTCTTCTCTTCCTGTCCAAACTATTTATCGTCCATGATTCACTTCCATACATGGCTACACTCCATACAAATACTTTCAGAAACGACTTCCTAACATTTAAATCTATACTCGATGTTAACAAATTTCTCTTCTTCAGAAACGCTTTCCTTGCCATTGCCAGTCTACGTTTTATATCCTCTCTACTTCGGCCATCATCAGTTATTTTGCCCCCCAAATACCAAAACTCCTTTACTACTTTAAGTGTCTCATTTCCTAATCTTGCGAATAGTCTGTAATAAAGCAGTTATAAGATTAGGAAATTCATAACTGAGAGGCATTATAATTAATTTGGAGAGATTTACAACTAAAGCAGATTAATATAAATTAAAACTCATGTCTGGCGGTGAAGTTATGTTGCACGAACAGCGAAAATGTAGTAACCACTGAAGTTTTTTCCTTTCATCATATATTGGAGACGGTGGCGAGAACATGTTTCGTAAAGGTTTGAAATTATGTGTAAAGTTTGTCGGAAGTCGCCAAAGGCTGTCATTCTCAAATACTGAATTGCACACACCATGAGTTGCTTGTCTTATTGTGTTAAACTTACAACATAAGATCATAACTCTTAATGAGTAGATTATTACAACATTTTAAACTTTATATTCGGTGAATAATTATGCGAAATACTGTAGTCACATATGAGTTGCGTCTGAAACACGTTAGACAACAGCCAACCTGCAAGTGATACCTGGTTTTGAGTTCAGCAATAGCCGCATTTTAGTAATACACGGTATAGATTCCAGTGTGGGACAAAGTTTGGCAACTTGGTTTAAATGTACTGTGCACTCACTAAATTTCGTATACCTGGAGGTAGCAGTTTGTATGAAATGGAGCGAGCGCGTAGACCGAGTGGCAGTCATGGCACGTGGCAGGATGCTGGGAAAGTGCTCCCAGTCCACAGTGGAGACTGATCCAGTATGGTTCAGGTGTGTGGTGCCCGTCCTAAACAGGACAAGCGGGGCACGCTGAATGGTCACACAGCAGGACGGCGCGAGTGGTCACACGTCTGTTTGACTGGTGGCAGAGCGTCACGGAAACGTCCGGAAACCTGAAGCTGCAGACACTACCCATACGTTACATGTCGCTCCCGTAAGGGCCGTCAAGACATGTGTTATGGTGCTGTGTACCTTCCGCCATGCACTTCACAATGGTTTCTGGGGTATGTACAAGGCTACTACAAATGATTGAAGCGATTTCATAAATTCACTGTAGCTCCATTCATTGACATATGGTCACTACACACTACAGATACGTAGAAAAACTCATAAAGTTTTGTTCGGCTGAAGCCGCACTTCAGGTTTCTGCCGCCAGAGCGCTCGAGAGCGCAGTGAGACAAAATGGCGACAGGAGCCGAGAAAGCATATGTCGTGCTTGAAATACACTCACATCAGTCAGTCATAACAGTGCAACGACACTTCAGGACGAAGTTCAACAAAGATCCACCAACTGCTAACTCCATTCGGCGACGGTATGCGCAGTTTAAAGCTTCTGGATGCCTCTGTAAGGGGAAATCAACGGGTCGGCCTGCAGTGAGCGAAGAAACGGTTGAACGCGTGCGGGCAAGTTTCACGCGTAGCGTTCAGTGCGAAACTTGTTTTCAGTGATGAAGAAACATTTTTTTCTTAATGGTGAAGTGAACAGACACAATGTGCGAATCTGGGCGGTAGAGAATCCTCACGCATTCCTGCAGCAAATTCGCAATTCACCAAAAGTTAACGTGTTTTGTGCAATCTCACGGTTTAAAGTTTACCGCCCCTTTTTCTTCTGCGAAAAAAACGTTACATGACACGTGTATCTGGACATGCTGGAAAATTGGCTCATGCCACAACTGGAGACCGACAGTGCCGACTTCATCTTTCAATAGGATGGTGCTCCACCGCACTTCCATCATGATGTTCGGCATTTCTTAAACAGGAGATTGGAAAACCGATGGATCGGTCGTGGTGGAGATCATGATCAGCAATTCATGTCATGGCCACCACGCTCTCCCGACTTAACCCCATGCGATTTCTTTCTGTGGGGTTATGTGGAAGATTCAATGTTTAAACCTCCTCTACCAAGAAACGTGCCAGAACTGCGAGCTCGCATCAACGATGCTTTCGAACTCATTGATGGGGACATGCTGCGCCGAGTGTGGGAGGAACTTGATTATCGGCTTGATGTCTGCCGAATCACTAAAGGGGCACATATCGAACATTTGTGAATGCCTAAAAAAACTTTTTGAGCTCTTGTTTGTGTGTGCAAAGCATTGTGAAAATATCTCAAATAATAAAGTTATTGTAGAGCTGTGAAATCGCTTCAATCATTTGTAATAACCCTGTATATCGATACAGACATAGAAGTGACGGAGAACATTTGGTGCTAAACAGTCGGTCGCGTGTGCCCGTGGTGTGGCGTCACAGTTGTGTGTTTCTCACTTCTGCGTACGCGTTTTACATGCTGCAATCTCACGGGGTATGGTGTAACTGCTCGACGACCCATGTAAACTTTTGCAACTAGTAAGGAATATTACGAAATTTATTTAACACAACTGAAGCGAAGGGAGTAGTTAACTCAGCGAAGCGTGCCACATTTCTAAAATTTTTCGTAATTTTCCACTTGGCTTAACTGACTATAACAGTTACAGCACTGTTATTAGATCAAAACTTAGCGAATCATGTCTCTTGTACTGAACGAGTGCTCATAGCTTTTGAGGCATGCATTTTAGAGCCCATGTTTACTGGACATTTTTTCTCGTTTTGATCCAGAGTATCTCCTCCCAAAATATGGAAAGCGAAGAGCTAGCAGTGGAAGAGATGGGTTTCATAATAACTAAGATCAACAAGTGGCTATGCCTCTTAACGTATGCGCTGTAACGCCCCTGTTTAACAGACTTTTCTTTCTCGTTTTGATGTAACGAACCTGTCCCTAAAGTTTGTCAGTGTTTTTCGAGACTCCCTGAAAAAAAAAATGGTTCAAATGGCTCTGAGCACTATGGGACTCAACATCTTAGGTCATAAGTCCCCTAGAACTTAGAACTACTTAAACCTAACTAACCTAAGGACATCACACACACCCATGCCCGAGGCAGGATTCGAACCTGCGACCGTAGCAGTCCCGCGGTTCCGGACTGCAGCCGCTAGACCACCGCAGCCGGCTCGAGACTCCCTGAAAATATGCGTTAAACAATAAAAGCGCTTTACATTTCGTGTCATCAGAGTAGCCACAGGAATCAGATTTCGCAACAATAATTTCTACCTGAACGCCGGCTATTGTCTCGGCGTTGAGAGAATACACAGGAATTCATCGAATTACGTGCGTCTCGACGTGGGGGAACAGCGCCGCACAAACCGACGCCTTCCCTGACAGCACGGTGGCGGCGAGTTTGTCCCGAAAACAGCCGCTAGAGATTCATCTACATCTACATACATACTCTGCAAGCCACCGTATGGTGCATGGCGGAGGGTACCCTGTACCATAACTAGTCAGTTCCTTTTCTGTTCCACTCGCAAACAGAGCGAGGGAAAAACTGCTTTCTATATGCCTCTAACGAGCCCTAATCTCTCTAATTTCATCTTCGTGGTCCTTAAGTGAAATGTGCATTGGCGTCAGTGGAATTGTTCTGCAATCAGCCTCAAATGTTGGCTCTCTATATCTTGTCAGGAGTACTCCTCGAAAAGAATGTCACCTTCCCTCCAATGATTCCTATTTGACTTCCTGAAGCGTCTTCGTAACACTCGTGTGTTGTGCGACCCTACCGGTAACAAACCTAGCAGGCCGCCTCTGGCTTACTGTGCTGCCTCCCTTTAATTCGACCTGGTGCGAATCCCAAACAATCGAGCAGTACTCCAGAATCGGTCGCACAAGTGTCCTACATGAGGTCTCCTTTTCAGATTTTCCCTAAAAATTCTTCCAGTAAACCGAAGTCGAACGTTCGCCTTTCCTATTACAATTCTTACATGCTCCTTACATTTCATATTGCTTTGCGACGTTACGCCCAGGTGTTTAATCGATGTCACAATGTCAACCAGGACACTACTGTGGGTTTCAATTTCCTACTCATCTGCATTAACTTACTTTTTTTTTTACATTTAGAGCTAGCAGCCATTCATCACACGAACTAGAAATTTTGTCTAAGTCATCTTGTATCGTCCTTCAGTCAGTCATTTCCTTCATACAGCACAGCACCATCAGCAAACAGCGGCACACTGCTGCTTAACCTGTCCACCAGATCATATATTTGTGTACAGAAAAACAGTGGTCCTCTCACAGTTCCCTAGGGCACTCCTGATGATACCCCTGTCTCTGATGAACACTGGCCGTCGAGGACGACACACTGGGTAATATTACTTAAGAAGTTCTCGAGTAACTCACATATCTGTGAACCTATTCCGTATGATCGTACCTTCGTCGACAGTCTGCAGTGTGGCACCGTGTCAAACGCTTTACGGGAATCTAGGTATATACGAGGGCAGTTCAATAAGTAATGCAACACATTTTTTTTTCTGAAACAGGGGTTGTTTTATTCAGCATTGAAATACACCAGGTTATTCTCCAATCTTTTAGCTACACAACACTATTTTTCAACGTAATCTCCATTCAATGCTACGGCCTTACGCCACCTTGAAATGAGGGCCTGTATGCCTGCACGGTACCATTCCACTGGTAATAACTTCTTCATCATCCGCGTAGTGCCTCCCACGGATTGCGTCCTTCATTGGGCCAAACATATGGAAATCCGACGGTGCGAGATCGGGGCTGTAGGGTGCATGAGGAAGAACAGTCCACTGAAGTTTTGTGAGCTCCTCTCGGGTGCGAAGACTTGTGTGAGTTCTTGCGTTGTCATGAAGAAGGAGAAGTTCGTTCAGATTTTTGTGCCTACGAACACGCTGAAGTCGTTTCTTCAATTTCTGAAGAGTATCACAATACACTTCCGAGTTGATCGTTTGACCATGGGGAAGGACATCAAACAGAATAACCCCTTCAGCGTCCCAGAAGACTGTAACCGTGACTTGACCGGCTGAGGGTATGGCTTTAAACTTTTTCTTGGTTGCGGAGTGGGTGTGGCGCCACTCCATTGATTGCCGTTTTGTTTCAGGTTCGAAGTGATGAACCCATGTTTCATCGCCTGTAAAAATCTTTGACAAGAAATTGTCACCCTCAGCCACATGACGAGCAAGCAATTCTCTTTATGGTTTTCGGTTAGACAACGAGAGACCCAGCGGGAATAAACCTTTGAATATCCCAACTGGTGAACAATTGTGACAGCACTACCAACAGAGATGTCAAGTTGAGCACTGAGTTGTTTGATGGTGATCCGTCGATCATCTCGAACGAGTGTGTTCGCACGCTCCGCCATTGCAGGAGTCACAGCTGTGCACGGCCGGCCCGCACACGGGAGATCAGACAGTCTTGCTTGACCTTGCGGCGATGATGACACACGCTTTGCCCAACGACTCACCGTGCTTTTGTACACTGCCAGATCACCGTAGACATTCTGCAAGCGCCTATGAATATCTGAGATGCCCTGGTTTTCCGCCAAAAGAAACTCGATCACTGCCCGTTGTTTGCAACGCACATCCGTTACAGACGCCATTTTAACAGCTCCGTACAGCGCTGCCACCTGTCGGAAGTCAATGAAACTATACGAGACGAAGCGGGAATGTTTGAAAATATTCCACAAGAAATTTCCGGTTTTTTCAACCAAAATTGGCTGAGAAAAAAAAGTGTTGCATTACTTATTGAACTGCCCTCGTATAAGCCACCCGTCGCCCTTCATCCGTGGTTCGCAGGATTTCATGCGAGAAAAGAGCAAGCTGAGCTTCCCACGAGCTCCTTCTTGCAGAAATATTCTCCTAACCTTTTTGATTATTTTACTAACCAATGTTGCTCTGATTAGACATAGTGGTCACTAATACCCGTGTCTATACTGACGCCGTCAACTAGGGTTAGGCCTCTTGCAGCTGAGAGGTCTAAAATATTTCCGTTGCTGTGGGTTGTCGAACTAGCTAAGGACAGATTTCAGAAAGCGTGTTCAAGAGAAATTCCCAACACAGTCTGTCTGCACCCCCCTGCAATTAATCCGTAGACGTCTCCCTAACCTTGATTTGTTATTCAAACTTAACGCGGCAAGAATACGGATAGCGTCTGACAAGAATGTCGTCCCGAGCAGCTCCTTCCGAGTAGTAATGGTGTTTTCGGCCCAGAGCTTGTTTAACGGAATCTATAAATTCCACGTCATTTTACATAACAGTAAGCTGAAAATAGACGTGGTTACGGTGATGAATTGATGAAGGCAATTTCGTTTATGTAGTTAAATCGGAGAACGTACATTTCTCGCTATTATTACTGGGTTAAGAGAGAGAAAACTACACATTTTCAGTCTATTCCCGAAGAATTCAGAGTTATCAGGACATTTAACCGAGTTCGTCAAATTTCTTTATCGCGTCGTTCAAAACGGCGACCTCATTTAACAACATATCTGGCTTGGAAACGGAACTTCAGCCGTTATCAAAAGATTGCTACCGTTACTTACATGAGACGCGCTCTTAGATCCCAAATAAATTACTTCACATCACAAGAGTCGAATACCAACAGAAACATAAATGAGGAGGGATTAATATAGTTATATAACTTTTTTCTTTCTGGTCTTAACATGAATCTAAGGTACTAATGTAGCATTACCCCCCATGAACCTTGGACCTTGCCGTTGGTGGGGAGGCTTGCGTACCTCACCGATGCAGATAGCCGTACTGTAGGTGCAACCACAACGGAGGGGTATCTGTTGAGAGAACAGACAAACGTGTGGTTCCTGAAGAGGGGTGACAACCTTTTCAGTAGTTGCAGGGGCAACAGTCTGGATGATTGACTGATCTGGCCTTGTAACACTAACCAAAACGGCCTTGCTGTGCTGGCACTGCGAACGACTGAAAGCAAGGGGAAACTACAGCCGTAATTTTTCCCGAGGGTATGCACCTTTACTGTATGGTTAAATGATGATGGTGTCCTCTTGGGTAAAATATTCCGGGAGTAAAATAGTCCCCCATTCGGAACTACTCAGGAGGATGTCGTTATCAGGAGAAAGAAAACTGGCGTTGAACGGATCGGAGCGTGGAATATCAGATCCCTTAATCGGGCAGGTAGGTTAGAAAATTTAAAAAGGGAAATGGATAGGTTAAAGTTAGGTATAGGGGGAATTAGTGAAGTTCGGTGGCAGGGGGAACAAGACTTCTGGTCAGGTAAATACAGGGTTGTTGTTGTGGTCTTCAGTCCTGAGACTGGTTGGATGCAGCTCTCCATGCTACTCTATCCTGTGCAAGCTTCTTCATCCCCCAGTACCTACTGCAACCTACAACCTTCTGAATCTGCTTAGTGTATTCATCTCTTGGTCTCCCTCTACGATTTTTACCCTCCACGCTGCCCTCCAATACAGGCTCGGTAGATGCTGCTATGGAATACCTCAGACCAGAAATTTCAAGCAACTTCCATAAGATGAATTTGACCCCCACTACCCCAACAGAAATAATGTCCATCACAAAATCTTTAAAATCAAAAACATCTAGCGGGTATGATGAAATATCAACAAAGTTAATTAAAGAATGTGATTCTGAGCTAAGTAACTTATTAAGCTATCTGTGTAACCAGTCATTTATCAGTGGAGTATTTCCTGAATGGCTGAAATATGCTGAAGTTAAGCCGCTGTTTAAGAAGGGAGATAAAGAAATAGCATCAAATTTCCGTCCAATTTTACTGTTGCCAGCATTCTCAAAAACTTTCGAAAAAGTAATGTACAGTCGGCTTTATAACCATCTTATCTCAAATAACATACTGTCAAAGTCACAGTTTGGATTTCTAAAAGGTTCTGATATTGAGAAAGCTATCTACACTTACAGTGAAAATGTGCTTAATTCACTAGACAAAAAATTGCAGGCGACTGGTATATTTTGTGATCTGTCAAAGGCATTTGACTGTGTAAATCACAATATCCTTTTAGGTAAATTAGAGTATTATAGAGTAACAGGAAATGCTGTAAAATGGTTCAAATCTTATATCTCTGGCAGAAAACAAAGAGTGTTATTAGAAAAGAGACATGTATCAAGCAATCAGGCATCATCCAAATGGGAAATAATTACATATGGGGTCCCACAAGGTTCCATTTTGGGGCCCTTACTTTTTCTTGTGTATATCAATGACCTTTCATCAGTAACATTACCAGATGCCAAGTTCGTTTTGTTTTCCGATGATACAAACATTGCAATAAATAGCAAATCAAGCGTAGTCTTAGAAAGATGAGCTAATAAAATATTTGAAGACATTAATCAATGGTTCCTACCCAATTCTTTGTCACTAAACGTTGAAAAAACACACTACATGCAGTTCAGAACTTGTAAGGGCTGTCCCATGAGTATATGTTGAAAGGTGGCTACACTGAGTCACAGCGCCAGAGATTGCGCCAAAGAGTATTATTCAGCCGCCTCCACTGGCAGTGTTGGTTGAGAAGCGGTGGTAGGCAGTTCTTGTCGAGAAGCGGTGGTAGAGAGTGCTTGTGGAGATGTTGCAGTAGCGTGTCGTTGTTGAGAATATCCCATGGAGAGTGCTTGTTCAGATGTTGTCATATTGCTCTGATGGACTAGAGTGTACTTTTCGTCAATATATATGAAGGTAAAAAAATTCCTTTTTTTAATTATTTCAATGTCTTAAACAATAATGCCTCTTGGTCACAGGTTCAGTCAACGAAGCATCTGGCTCGTGTTCTCGTATTAGACTGTATTTCTGGTTTCTATGTGCAATTATAGTATTTCAGTTTTATTTAATTAATTCAGTATAAATGGTGAAGTGTCGGCAGACGTGCCGACACTGTTTTTAGAGGAGGAGGCCGAAATGCACGCGTCAACTCACGCAGGCTTGCTTAGGTCTGAAACAGGATACGTAATGAATGCTATAAAGAAAAGTACGTAGCTGCTGGAATACTTAACTTTAATCCATCATTTGTATACAGCATTCTTGATGATACAAGTGAGGCTCTCTCTAGAAATGGTTAATGGCGCCTTGCTAGGTCGTAGCCATGGACTTAGCTGAAGGCTATTCTAACTATATCTCGGCAAATGAGAGAAAGGCTTCGTCAGTGTAGTCGCTAGCAAAATCGTCCGTACAACTGGGACGAGTCCTAGTACGTCTCTCTAGACCTGCCATGTGGTGGCGCTCGGTCTGCGATCACTGACAGTGGCGACACGCGGGTCCGACATGTACTAATGGACCGCGGCCGATTTAAAGCTACCACCTAGCAAGTGTGGTGTCTGGCGGTGACACCACAAATGGTATTTAAAATATCTTGTCTTATTGAGGAACTACCGTGCCAGATGTGTACGTTGAATCACACTTCCACACACAGAACAGTTACATTTGTGTTTTGTTGTTTCGTAGGTTTTATAGTTGCTGGGGACTTAATTAATTAATTGTGTTAACGGAAGTTTTGTTTCATTCCTTGTTGTTATTCTAAGCAGTCAGATTGCGTACTAATACTACTCAGGGCTAACCGGTTACGAGACTGCGTAATCGGACAGACAGTAAAATTATTTGCATAACCAAAAAATTTAATTAAGCCCCCATGCACGTGGCGACCGCTGCTTCGGATCGTCCCTTGGAATTCTATTGATAGTAAAAATAGCAGACAGTAGTATTGTTGAAGTAATTTGTAGTTCAGTAATTGTAGTCTACATTGCATGTGTAGATTTGGTAATGAACATTTGTAGTTGTCTTGTCTTTCTTCTAATGGTGTTTTTGTTGAATTTAATTTTTGATGTCTTGTATACAGGTCTGACAATTTTGTGCAATTGTGAAGGTTTCAATTGTTCGCTAATCGTGTTTGTCGGGAAGCATTTCGTGTGAATGGTATTGTTGGAGATAAAGTGTTATTATGTGTAATTTTCGTATAGTGATGAGTTTTGTATGTTTTGTAAATGATTACACGATCGATGAAAAAGGCAAAAATGATGGATAGTCAGAATGACGAAATTGTTAACATGGCGAACTCGCCAACACAGGAGAAAAGGATGATGAATAATGAAGTGGAAAACAATTTAATAAGTCGGGAAAATAGTCCGGAACCAATTCAAAATTTTTCACAATCAAAAAATTTTCAGAATACGAGATTAACGACAGAAGATTCTGGAATAGTATCGAACACAGATAGCTTTACGGCTATGTCGAAGGAAGTTAGTTTTACGGGAAATGTTAGGGGCGAAAAGAATTTCGAACCAGTTAATATGGAGCAGTTAATGAGTGCAGTATTAAATTTGGGATCACAAATACGAACAATTAAAACTGATTTGGGAACAATGGGATCACAGTTACGATCTGAATTAAAAACAGAGATAGGAACAATTAAAACCAAGATGAAAGCAATGACAATACGGTTAGGCTCACAAATAGGAACAATTAAAACCGAGATGGAAACTATGGAAACACAGTTAGGCCCACGAATAGGAACATGTTTCAAAGACATGAAAGATGAATCAAAAAAAGAAATTAGAGAAGTACAACCGATTTTGAATGCTCACAATAATAGTTTAATTTCAATAGAAATTAGACAAGAGGAACAGGACAGAGAACAGGAAGAAAGAGATCGCGTGACACTACAAAAATTTTCAGAGTTAAATTTACAACGTGCACACGATAAGGAAGAAATACTTGAAAGAATCTAGGAATCCGTACCAAATGACAGAATAAATAACCTAACACAACAGTATGAATAGTTAACTACTGAATGTGTCAAAACTGAAACCCGAGTCGCGACACTTACGGAAGACGTAAATAAACAGAAAGAACAAATAGGTGACTTATCGGAAAGAGATGAGGAGATTGCAGATAAATTGACAGGTCTTAGTTTAAATGGGGACAGAGATTCAGATGATACAGCTCCATTGCCATTTGTAGAAATCGAAGAGTACCAGAACATAAATAAGCATGTTGAAAATCAGGGAAAATTTAATGATCGCGTTAAAAGGGAATTTGAGGCATTACGAAAGCAAGTCAAACATATTGAAGGCGAAATCGTAGGAAGGGACGGCAGAAGAAATTTAGAATCACAGATGGCTGAGGGCTTTGAAGATGATAATTTGTTTCATTTACGAGAAGCAACAACAGAGCGCCAGGCGCGCGAAATTGACAATAATCGACATTCGGAGTGGGACAGACGCGGTAGGTCTTTGTCGCCACGAGGAGAAAACTTTGACTATAAACACTTCTTAACTGTTCGGAAATTTAAGATCTTTTGCAATTCTAAGGATGACATACATCCATGTTCATGGTTGGATCGGTTTGTGTGCGCACTTGCGCCAGATTGGCCACTAAGTCATAAACTGGAATTTATGTGCGGCTATTAAAGTCCGCAGGGGATTCACTACGCTAAGTGAATATGTGCCGTAGCGTGCACAGGCCCCGAGCTGTAGTGGTGCTATTTCCCTTTTAGTTTTCTGCACTGCTGCCTACTCTTTTACTATTCTTTGCATCTATCAAAACAACTCTTCGACTATCAATCTATCTAGAGAGCGTGTAAAAAATAACCGGATATGACTATTTTACCCAAGAGTGATTTCGGAAATTACCGTTTGGACTTACTGTATCTTCTGCAGCATTCATTCGTAGTTCAAAAGAAATTTTACTTGTTCATCTTCGTGACAATATTACTTCATATGTTGACGATATTCTTATTGCTAAACGTTCTTGGAGTGAGCATAACAAAATTTTGGATTCATTATTACGTATTTTTGCAAGAGTTGGCATTACAGTGAACTTAAAAAAATCTGAACTTGGTCGTTCTCAGGTGAAATTTCTTGGTCATATTATTTTTACAGACGGTATTTTTCCTGATCCAGAGAAACTAGATGCTATTCGTAATTATGCTGTTCCTACTACAAAACGCGATGTTCGTAGTTTCCTTGGTGTCTGTAATTTTCTTAGACGTTTTGTTAGATTGGACAATTTGGCTACACCTCGTTTATGTGAACTGTCTGGAAAGAATTCTAATTGGTGTTGGGATGAGGAAGCTCAGTCAGAATTTGAACAACTTCGTGATGCTTTAGTTGCTGCTCCACTTCTTTCACACCCGGATTTATCTAAAGATTTTTGTTTGGCGACGGACTCATCATACAAAGGCCTAGGTGCACACTTATTTCAAGAGATAGAATAAAACGGCGTTGTAGTACAGAAAACTATTGCATTTGGAAGTCGTGTTCTCTCTAAATCAGAAAAGAATTATTCGATTACGGAACTTGAAGCTTTGGTTGTTGTATGGGCTTTCCCAAAATTTCGCATATTTTTGTATGGCAGACATACTAAGGTTTACACCGATCACTGAGCTCTGGAATTTCTTATGTCAACAAAATTAACACATGGAAGACTGTCACAATGGGCGTTGTATCTACAGGAATTTGATTTTAGTATTGTTTACATACAGGGTTCTTCAAATATTATTGCTGATGCTTTATCGCGTGCACCTATGGGTTTGAAACAGAGTGCTGAAGAGGATTGCAAAGAAAACAATTATTGTTTGATGTATATTCAAGGTGTTGAGTTTGAGAATTTTATTTCGTCTTCGCTCCAGGACATCGCTAAGGAGCAAAATAAGGATCCAATCTGGAAGGACATTAAGGAGAAGTGGAGGAGAAAGGAAAGCGTAGCGATCAGACAGTATTATGTAGTTCGCAATGATATTCTTTTTAAACGAAAATTGGTCGACAACTCTGTTTGGTTAGTTTGTATTCCTGATGAGTGGGTTAATAAATTGATTTGGTACACACATTTCAGTTATGCACACTTTGGTCCCAGAAAATGCTTTCATAAATTACGAGTAAATTGCTACTTCAGTAATATGGAAAAACGTATTCGATCTGTTCTTGCCAAATGCAAATTATGTCAAAAGGCTAAGCCGCCAACTATTTCTCACAGAGCACCGTTGTTTCCTATCATTCCAGCGAAATTAAAGGACATGGCTGCAGTCGATTTGTTCGATCCAGTGGTTCGTTCTACTAATGGTTTTGCGTACATTTTGGTAGCAGTAGAACTGACATCAAAATATGTGTGTTTTACACCTTTACGTAAAGCAACAGCTCATTCAGTATCTAATGCTTTCATCAAACATTTTCTTAAAGAAGTGGGACATATTGATAAAGTTATATCAGATAATGGATCACAGTTTTGTTCTAAAATTTGGGTTCGTACTCTAAGGCGTCATAAGATTAAACCAATCTTCATTTCACTTTTTCACCCTCAATCTAACGCTTCAGAGAGATGGATGAAGGAAATCTATAAATTGTGTCGACTTTATTGTCATCAGAATCACAGAACGTGGGATCAGTATCTTCATATTTTTCAAAACATTCTGAATGAACTCCCTAATGATCCAACTTCTTTACCGCCTATATTGATATTGAAAAATAAAGCACCGACAAATCGCATTTCTGAAATCGTTCCTTTTCCGCCTACACGGAAACTGCGGCATTCTGAAGTTGTCAACCTGGCTCTGCAAAACATTGCATCTGCGGCTGCTAGAAGAAAGAAATCAGCTAAACGTCCTGGTCGTTTAAAAACCTTGTCAGTTGGTCAAAAGGTGTTAATTAAGTCTCACCGTTTGTCTCACAAAGGAAAAGGCTTGTGTCGCAAATTTTTTCTGCTTTATAACAGTCCATATAGGATTCGCAAAATTATTCATGATAACACTGTCGAAGTAGAAACTCTTAAATCTCGACGCTCTAAAGGAATACATCACATATCGAACGTTAAAATTTTTGTGGAATGACATACTTTCGAGAAACCAACAGTTATACGTAAACATGCAGAGAATACAAGGATACCGCGCTGTGTTTTGGCGGCGGCACATACTCAAAGCAACAGTCAAGTCTGCGCTCCGCACAAGGCAGTCGTTGACCGCAAACAATTCCTACGTCACGCGTACCTACAGCTGATCGAGCGCTCGGTGCGAATGCACTGACAGCCGGAAACAAATACACAGTCTAATTTCTCCGATTAAATTCAGTATGAAGCTATAGTGACTTGATAAATTATGCTATTAACGTTCAGTATTTTTCAGGATACGGTTGTATAAAATATTTAAGAACTTCAGGTAAATTCTGTGTGTGTCCGACGTTAAGAGGACTTGCTATCGAGAAAATTTCGGGAAGAATGTAATTTCGAAGAAGAAAGTAATAAACTAAAAAGGTAACTATTAATTGAGTTTATGTTTCAGGTAACATATTTCCACTTTGGTACGTACTTTAGACGTAATTTGCTGCTCGTGATTACGTGATTTATACTTTGTGCTAAATTTTATGTTCTATGAATTTACTTGTGAAGCGACGTGCTTGCGTACATTTACTGATTTTGACAATGATTGATTAATGAAGAGGGTTGTTACTTAGGTATATTATGCATCGCTTGGCTGCTATGCTTTTTCACTGATGTCACATTTTCTTTATTATGTGCCTGCTGTGCTTATTTATTTAAATTGTAATTGTCACCTGATTAGTTGTGCTGATACGGTTATGTATGTAAGTTATGCTTTGTGATTTATCTGCTTGCGCCTTCATGTTTACTTATTAAGATTACATATGAACATTTATTTGCTTATGCTGATATGATGCTAATGACGTGTTTATTGTGTAAGATATATATTTGCTGCTTTGCGTATGGATTGCATATTTATACATTTCTGTTTTGTTGTCATAACTATTCTTTAATTTGGTATATATAAATGCTGATATACGGTGTACAAACATTGAGTTTAGGTCACACTTTGGTATTAATTATAGATTGTTCGCTTGGCACAGCCTCTTTGTAGGGATTGTGCTACATCCATTTGTTGACATTGTGTTCTCGACTGCTATATTTACTCGTTATTGCATGTTTTGCTTACGCTCAGTGCTTTATACACTCCTGGAAATAGAAATAAGAACACCGTGAATTCATTGTCCCAGGAAGGGGAAACTTTATTGACACATTCCTGGGGTCAGATACATCACATGATCACACTGACAGAACCACAGGCACATAGACACAGGCAACAGAGCATGCACAATGTCGGCACTAGTACAGTGTATATGCACCTTTCGCAGCAATGCAGGCTGCTATTCTCCCATGGAGACGATCGTAGAGATGCTGGATGTAGTCCTGTGGAACGGCTTGCCATGCCATTTCCACCTGGCGCCTCAGTTGGACCAGCGTTCGTGCTGGACGTGCAGACCGCGTGAGACGACGCTTCATCCAGTCCCAAACATGCTCAATGGGGGACAGATCCGGAGATCTTGCTGGCCAGGGTAGTTGACTTACACCTTCTAGAGCACGTTGGGTGGCACGGGATACATGCGGACGTGCATTGTCCTGTTGGAACAGCAAGTTCCCTTGCCGGTCTAGGAATGGTAGAACGATGGGTTCGATGACGGTTTGGATGTACCGTGCACTATTCAGTGTCCCCTCGACGATCACCAGTGGTGTACGGCCAGTGTAGGAGATCGCTCCCCACACCATGATGCCGGGTGTTGGCCCTGTGTGCCTCGGTCGTATGCAGTCCTGATTGTGGCGCTCACCTGCACGGCGCCAAACACGCATACGACCATCATTGGCACCAAGGCAGAAGCGACTCTCATCGCTGAAGACGACACGTCTCCATTCGTCCCTCCATTCACGCCTGTCGCGACACCACTGGAGGCGGGCTGCACGATGTTGGGGCGTGAGCGGAAGACGGCGTAACGGTGTGCGGGACCGTAGCCCAGCTTCATGGAGACGGTTGCGAATGGTCCTCGCCGATACCCCAGGAGCAACAGTGTCCCTAATTTGCTGGGAAGTGGCGGTGCGGTCCCCTACGGCACTGCGTAGGATCCTACGGTCTTGGCGTGCACCCGTGCGTCGCTGCGGTCCGGTCCCAGGTCGACGGGCACGTGCACCTTCCGCCGACCACTGGCGACAACATCGATGTACTGTGGAGACCTCACGCCCCACGTGTTGAGCAATTCGGCGGTACGTTCACCCGGCCTCCCGCATGCCCACTATACGCCCTCGCTCAAAGTCCGTCAGCTGCACATACGGTTCACGTCCACGCTGTCGCGGCATGCTACCAGTGTTAAAGACTGCGATGGATCTCCGTATGCCACGGCAAACTGGCTGACACTGACGGCGGCGGTGCACAAATGCTGCGCAGCTAGCGCCATTCGACGGCCAACACCGCGGTTCCTGGTGTGTCCGCTGTGCCGTGCGTGTGATCATTGCTTGTACAGCCCTCTCGCAGTGTCCGGAGCAAGTATGGTGGGTCTGACACACCGGTGTCAATGTGTTCTTTTTTCCATTTCCAGGAGTGTATTTTGAGATAAGAAAATGAACTGCCATGAGCTGGAGGTTTTATGGAAGCTGTGTAAATTTATGCTAATAGAATGGAAGCTAACGACATGACATACCAACACTAGGTTTAGACCATTGACAGTTATTACACTGCATTCTTCGTGAGCAACTGAAATAGTAAGTGAAACTTGACACAAGAAATACTCCACATGTGTGCTTCTGTTTTGCCATGATTCTTGAAGTGGTGTACACACTGTGAAATATTACGATTTATTCATTCAAAGTCTTATGTGATCTTTCATACTACGTAACCGCACCTACTTACTGAAAGTTATTCAAACTGAAGGCTGTTAGAGGTAATGTATGCATTTCTTTTATTTTATGATGGACAAGGTAACCAAAATGTATTTTATAATTCATAATGAATAGAAGATTTGACTCAGGTGGATTACACAGAGGTTGTGTGTGGACATTGTGTCTTCTGATTGTATGGGATGATGAATTGAAGTTTGCACTAGGATTTTATCTGTACTTGTTCAAGGAGACTGACTAGAGGAAAGAGTTGTTATGGAAGTGAAATGATATTGGTAATAAGGTTTATATGTATCGACGTATTGAAGAGATATTATGGAGGTATTGAGATTGTGTGAAGTTGATGATTATTGGAGTTTTGGTGGATAAGAGGTAAGGTAAATGATATTGGCGATAAGGTTTATATGTATCGACGTACTGAAGAGGTATTATTGAGGTATTGAGATTGCGTGAAATTGATGATTATTGAAGGTTTGGTGGACAAGAGGTAAGGTAAATGATATTGGCGATAAGGTGTATATGTATCGACGTAAGAGGTATTATTGAAGTATTAAGATTATGTGATGATAATGATTATTGGAGTTTTGGTGGATAAGAGGTGAAGTAAGTGAGGAGCATTTTTTGTTTGTTTGTTGGTCTATATGGAACAAGGAGGATGAAGATAGCAGACTAGAACACTCAAGTGGAAGGAAGATTGTCTACACACACACTTTGTTAAATCACTAAGCAGTATATATCTTTTTTTTTTTTGAGAAAGGAAGTAATTGCATATCTTGGCACACTGACAGTTGTTCCGCAACAATACATTTGATTTGGCTTGGCAAACATTGCTCTTGACATGATGACTACGACGTTGACTAACTATTATTGACTGTTATACATTGCTGCCACTACTACTTGATACACCAGTTGAACATAAAATTTTGGACAGAATTGCATTTACACAGTTAACACTATTCAAGTACATAGTAGTACTTAATGTGGATGAAAGATGAGTCAGTGTGTTTTGTGTGTTTTCCCTTCCTAATCCCAAATAATTGGTACCGATCTATCTCCTAAATATTATTTTACTTGTTTGTTGTGGCCTGCACTGACACCCATAAATATTATAGGTTTACTGATATTTGTGTCTTTGTAATAGTTAATATGACAATTATCTGATATCAATTGTGTGTTTGTTATAATTTGTATGTTTAGTGTAAGAGCATTGATAATGATTTTGTAAAAGCAATTGTGTGTGCATTCAAACTGTTGTTCGTACTTGCACCTATTCAACATTGCTGGGTGCCACTGGAAATGTTTAATTTCTGCTGATAAACTCTGATGAACTGTCTAATTAGTGATAGTGAATATTATGGACTGTTCTGTACACTTGTTCAACATGAAGGGTGCCATTAGGAGATGTTTAATTTGTGCTAATGAACTTTGATGAACTGTCTAATTAGTGATAGTGAATATTATGGACTGTTACCTGCACATGCTCAACATTACTGTGTGCCACTGATGGACTACTTCCACTCAGATAATGTACCTTGTTGGTGTCTGCACCTGCTCAACAATGCTGGGTGGCACTGATGAACTGCTTCTACTGAAATGATGTCACTTGTTGGTGTCTGCACCTGCTCAACATTACTGGGTGCCACTGATGGACTGCTTCTGCTGAAATGATGTCACTTGTTGGTGTCTGCACCTGCTCAACATTACTGGGTGCCACTGATGGACTGCTTCTACTGAAATGATGTCACTTGTTGGTGTCTGCACCTGCTCAACATTATTGGGTGCCACTGATGAATTGCTTCTGCTGAAATGATGTCACTTGTTGGTGTCTGCACCTGTTCAACATTGCTGGGTGTCACTGACAGACTGCTTCTACTGAGATAATGTCACTTGTTGGTGTCTGCACCTGTTCAACAATGCTGGGTGCCACTGATGGTCTGCTTCTACTGAAATAATGTCACTTGTTGGTGTCTGCACCTGTTCAACATTACTGGGTACCACTGATGGACTGCTTCTACTGAAATAATGTCACTTGTTGGTGTCTGCACCTGCTCAACATTGCTAGGTGCCAGTAATGGAACTCCTTCTACTGAAATGATGTCACTTGTTGGTGTCTGCACCTGCTCAACATTACTGGGTGCCACTGATGGACTGCTTCTGCTGAAATGATGTCACTTGTTGGTGTCTGCACCTGCTCAACATTACTGGGTGCCACTGATGGACTGCTTCTGCTGAAATGATGTCACTTGTTGGTGTCTGCACCTGCTCAACATTACTGGGTGCCACTGATGGACTGCTTCTACTGAAATGATGTCACTTGTTGGTGTCTGCACCTGCTCAACATTACTGGGTGCCACTGATGGACTGCTTCTGCTGAAATGATGTCACTTGTTGGTGTCTGCACCTGTTCAACATTGCTGGGTGTCACTGACGTACTGCTTCTACTGAGATAATGTCACTTGTTGGTGTCTGCACCTGTTCAACAATGCTGGGTGCCACTAATGGACTGCTTCTACTGAAATAATGTCACTTGTTGGTGTCTGCACTTGTTCAACATTACTGGGTACCACTGATGGACTGCTTCTACTGAAATAATGTCACTTGTTGGTGTCTGCACCTGCTCAACATTGCTAGGTGCCAGTAATGGAACTCCTTCTACTGAAATGATGTCACTTGTTGGTGTCTGCACCTGCTCAACATTACTGGGTGCCACTGATGGACTGCTTCTGCTGAAATGATGTCATTGTTGGTGTCTGCACCTGTTCAACATTGCTGGGTGTCACTGACGGACTGCTTCTACTGAGATAATGTCACTTGTTGGTGTCTGCACCTGTTCAACAATGCTGGGTGCCACTGATGGACTGCTTCTACTGAAATAATGTCACTTGTTGGTGTCTGCACCTGTTCAACATTACTGGTTACCACTGATGGACTGCTTCTACTGAAATAATGTCACTTGTTGGTGTCTGCACCTGCTCAACATTGCTAGGTGCCAGTAATGGAACTGCTTCTACTGAAATAATGTGACTTGTTGCTGTCTGCACCTGTTTAACATTGCTGGGTGCCACTACTGGAACTGCTTCTACTGACATAATGTCACTTGTTGCTGTCTGCACCTACTCAACAATGCTGGGTGCCACTAATGGAACTGCTTCTACTGAAATAATGTGACTTGTTGGTGTCTGCACCTGTTCAACATTACTGGGTGCCACTGATGGACTGCTTCTGCTGAAATGATGTCACTTGTTGGTGTCTGCACCTGCTCAACATTACTGGGTGCCACTGATGGACTGCTTCTGCTGAAATGATGTCACTTGTTGGTGTCTGCACCTGTTCAACATTACTGGGTGCCACTGATGGACTGCTTCTGCTGAAATGATGTCACTTGTTGGTGTCTGCACCTGCTCAACATTACTGGGTGCCACTGATGGACTGCTTCTACTGAAATGATGTCACTTGTTGGTGTCTGCACCTGCTCAACATTACTGGGTACCACTGATGGACTGCTTCTACTGAAATAATGTCACTTGTTGGTGTCTGCACCTGCTCAACATTGCTAGGTGCCAGTAATGGAACTCCTTCTACTGAAATGATGTCACTTGTTGGTGTCTGCACCTGCTCAACATTACTGGGTGCCACTGATGGACTGCTTCTGCTGAAATGATGTCACTTGTTGGTGTCTGCACCTGCTCAACATTACTGGGTGCCACTGATGGACTGCTTCTGCTGAAATGATGTCACTTGTTGGTGTCTGCACCTGCTCAACATTACTGGGTGCCACTGATGGACTGCTTCTACTGAAATGATGTCACTTGTTGGTGTCTGCACCTGCTCAACATTACTGGGTGCCACTAATGGACTGCTTCTGCTGAAATGATGTCACTTGTTGGTGTCTGCACCTGTTCAACATTGCTGGGTGTCACTGACGGACTGCTTCTACTGAGATAATGTCACTTGTTGGTGTCTGCACCTGTTCAACAATGCTGGGTGCCATTGATGGACAGCTTCTGCTGAAATGATGTCACTTGTTGGTGTCTGCACCTGCTCAACATTACTGGGTGCCACTAATGGACTGCTTCTACTGAGATAATGTCACTTGTTGGTGCCTGCACCTGTTCAACATTACTGGGTGTCACTGATGGACTGCTTCTGCTGAAATGATGTCACTTGTTGGTGTCTGCGCCTGCTCGCCATTTTTGGGTGCCACTGTTGAAGCTGTTTCAATACTGCTGATGAAATGTTATGACACTGCTATTTGCACCTGTTGATCATTGCTGGGTGCTACTGTTGGAACTGTCAACTATTCTGAGCAGTTCTACTTGTTTATTGAACTATTGAAAGGGTTTTATGTGAATATTTGTAAAAACTGATTTTTTGTGTGTTTACTGTTTATGAAATGTTATGAGATTCTTACCTGCACCTGTTCGTCATTTCTGGTGCCATTGAGTGAATAATACTTATGTAAACTATTATGTAAAATCATATGTATGCAAGAATTTGTATTCCTTACTGTATTTTATATATTAGGTTATTGAAGGGTCAGTGCAAAGCCAAAATTTATTTAGTTATGTGATATTTACTTATTAATATTACTTTTTAATTTTTGTCTGTATTTTTTGGACGAATTTGGTGGTATTTTCACCACCAATGCTGGCAAAAATACCATCAAATTCTAGCCCGTGGAGGAGGGGCATATGAAATGTGGCTACACTGAGTCACAGCGCCAGAGATTGCGCCAAAGAGTATTATTCAGCCGCCTCCACTGGCAGTGTTGGTTGAGAAGCGGTGGTAGAGAGTGCTTGTGGAGATGTTGCAGAAGCGTGTCGTTGTTGAGAATATCCCATGGAGAGTGCTTGTTCAGATGTTGTCATATTGCTTTGATGGACTAGAGTGTACTTTTCGTCAATATATATGAAGGTAAATAAATTCCTTTTTTTTAATTATTTCAATGTCTTAAACAATAATGCCTCTTGGTCACAGGTTCAGTCAACAAAGCATCTGGCTCATGTTCTTGTATTAGACTGTATTTCTGGTTTCCATGTGCAATTATAGTATTTCAGTTTTATTTAATTAATTCAGTATAAATGGTGTTTAAAATATCTTGTCTTATTGAGGGAGTACCGTGCCAGATGTGTATGTTGAATCACACTTCCACACACAGAACAGTTACATTTGTGTTTTGTTGTTTCGTAGGTTTTATAGTTGCTGGGGACTTAATTAATTAATTGTGTTAACGGAAGTTTTCTTTCATTCTTTGTTGTTGTTCTATGCAGTCAGATTGCGTACAAATACTGGACAGGGCCAATCGGTTACGAGGCTGCGTAACCGGACAGACAGTAAAATTATTTGCAGAATAAAATTTAATTAAGCCCCCATGCAATGTCTAACATACGATGACAAGAAGATAGAAGAAGTGGACAGTGTTAAATTTTTGGGATTACAGTTTGATAATAAATTCAACTGGGAGGAGCACACCACAGAACTGCTGAAGCGTCTTAACAAATCTCTGTTTGCAATGCGAATTTTGCCAGACATAGGGGATATAAAAATGAAAAAGCTGGCATACTATGCTTACTTTCATTCCATAATGCAATATGGGATTATTTTTTGGGGTAGTTCATCAAGCCAAGCTAAAGATTTCCGGGCACAAAAACGTGCAGTAAGAGTTATATGTGGTGTGAACTCAGGATCATCCTGCAGAAGCCTGTCTAGGGAACTAGGGATACTAACTACTGCTTCCCAATATATTTATACCTTAATGAAATTTGACATTAAAAATATATCACTTTTTCAAACCAACAGCTCAATTCATGGAATCAATACTAGAAATAAGAATAATCTTCACAAGGATTTAAAGTCACTTAGTCTTGTACAAAAAGGTGTGCATTATTCAGGAACATACATTTTCAATAACTTGCCACCAGCCATAAAAAGCTTAACAACCAATGAAATTCAGTTTAAGAGAAGCCTAAAGGATTTATTGGCGGCCAACTCCTTCTACTCCATTGATGAATTTCTCAGTAAAACCAACTGATATATATATATATATATATATATATATATATATATCAGTTGGTTATATATATATATATATATATATATATATATATATATATATATATATATATAAGTGGCCGGCCGGAGTGGCCGAGCGGTTCTAGGCGCTACAGTCTGGAACCACGCGACCGGTATGGTCGCACGTTCGAATCCTGCCTCAGGCATGGATGTGTGTGATGTCCTTAGGTTAGTTAGGTTTAAGTAGTTCTAAGTTCTAGGGGACTGATGACCTCAGCAGTTAAGTCCCATAGTGCTCAGAGCCATTGAACCATATATATAAGTACAATATAACTTCTGTGCAATTTCAGTGCAGTAATGTGTTCATTGTAAATGTGTGTGTGTGTGTGTGTGTGTGTGTGTGTGTGTGTGCGTGTGTGTGTGTGTGTGTGTGTAAGTCCAATCTTAACTTCTGCACTATTTCATTGCAGTAATGTGTTCATTGTAAATAAGTATTATAGTAGTTGTATTACATGTACATTACCTTATAAATAAATAAATAAACTTTTTTATTTTAAATTCAGTCCAATAGGATTTGTAAAATGACTTTCATATAGTGTTCATTAAAAAATGACGATCATTCCAATTGGGACCTGTGGAATGGTACATTAGCTTATTTGTTCTAGTTGTAAATATTTGTCATGTATTCTTGCTTTTCTGACATATTCCACATCCTGGAGGACCTCCTCACTACGAATCAATTGGAATGAAAGTAAATCTAATCTAATCTAAATTAGTGATCCCGTGATGCCTCAGCACATGTCCTACCAACCGATCCCTTCTTCTAGTCAAGTTGTGCCACAAACTTCTCTCCTCCCCAATCCTATTCCATACCTCCTCATCAGTTATACGATCAACCCATCTAATCTTCAGCATTCTTCTGTACCACCACATTTCGAAAGCTTCTATTCTCTTCTTGTCCAAACTAGTTATCGTCCATGTTTTACTTCCATACATGGGTACATTCCATATAAATACTTTCAGAAACGACTTCCCGAGATTTAAATCTATACTCGATGTTAACAAATTCCTCTTCTTCAGAAACGCTTTCCTTGCTATTGCCAGTCTACATTTTATATCCTCTCTACTTCGGCCATCAACAGTTATTTTGCTCCCCAAACACCAAAACTCATTTACTACTTTAAGTGTCTCATTTACTAATCTAATTCCCTCAACATCACCCGATTTCATTCGACTGCATTCCACTATCCTCGTTTTGCTTTTGTTGATGTTCATCTTATATCCTCCTATCCAGACACTGTCCATTCTTACCGTATATTGCTAATTTTTACTTATGGACCGTCTGACAGCAACTGAATAAAACACAATTAAAAAAATTATCAATATACCGTAATATTACACGCAACTGAGGAAGACAGGACTATAAAAGTTGAACTGTCCATTCTATTCAACTGCTCTTCTACGTCCTTTGCTGTCTCTGACAGAATTACAATGTCATCGGCGAAACTCAAGGTTTTTATTTCTTCTCCATGGATTTTAATTCCTACACGGAATTTTTCTGTTATTTCCTTTACTGACTGCTCAATGTACAGATTGAATAACATCGGGGAGAGGCTACAACCCTGTCTCACTCCCTTCCCAACCACTGTTTCCCTTTCATGCCCCTCGACTCTTATAACTGCCATCTGGTTTCTGTACAAATTGTAAATAGCCTTTCGCTCCCTGTGCTTTACACCTGCCACCTTCAGAATTTGAAAGAGAGTATTCCAGTCTACATTGTCAAAAGCTTTCCCTAAGTCTACAAATGCTAGAGACGTAGCTTTGCCTTTCCTTAATCTAGCTTCTAACATAAGTCGCAGGGTCAGTATTGCCTCACGTGTTCCAACATTTCTACGGAATCCAAACTGATCTTCCCCGATGTCAGCTTCTACCAGTTTTTCCATTCGTCTGTAAAGAATTCGCGTTAGTATTTTGCCTCCGTGACTTATTAAACTGATAGTTCGGTACTTTTCACATCTGCCAGCACCTGCTTTCTTTGGGATTGGAATTATTATATTCTTCTTGAAATCTGAGGGTATTTCGCCTGTCTCATACATCTTGCTCACCAGATGGTAGAGTTTGTCAGGACTGGCTCTCCCAAGGCCGTCAGTAGTTCCAATGGAATGTTGTCTACTCCCTGGGCCTTGTTTCGACTCAGGTCTTTCATTGTTCTGCCAAACTCTTCACGCAGTATCGTATCTCCCATTTCATCTTCATCTACATCCTCTTCCATTTGCATAATATTGTCCTCAAATATTCTGCCCTTGTATAGACCCTCTATATACCCCTTCCACCTTTCTCCTTTCCCTTCTTTGCTTAGAACTGGGTTTCCATCTGAGCTCTTGATATTCGTACAAGTGGTTCTCTTTTCTCCAAAGGTCTCTTTAATTTTCCTGTAGGCAGTATCTATCTTACCCCTAGTGAGATAAGCCTCTACATCCTTACATTTGTCCTCTAGCCATCCCTGCATAGCCATTTTGCACTTCCTGTTGATCTCATTTATGAGACGTTTGTATTCCTTTTTGCCTGCTTCGTTTACTGCATTTTTATATTTTCTCCTTTCATCAATTAAATTCAATATTTCTTCTGTTACCCAAGGATTTCTACTAGCCCTCGGCTTTTTACCTACTAGATCCTCTGCTGCCTTCACTACTTCATCTCTCAAAGCTACCCATTCTTCTTCTCCTGTATTTCTTTCCCCCATTCATGTCAATTGTTCCTTTATGCTCTCCCTGAAACTCTGTACAACCTCTGGTTTAGTCAGTTTATCCAGGTCCCATCTCCTTAAATTCTCACGTTTTTGGAGTTTCTTCAGTTATAATGTACAGTTCATAACCAATAGATTGTGGTCAGAGTCCACATCTGCCCCTGGAAATGTCTTACAATTAAAAACCTGGTTCCTAAATCTGTGTCTTACCATTATATAATGTATCTGATACCTTTTAGTATCTCCAGGGTACTTCAATGTATACAACCTTCTTTTATGATTCTTGAACCAAGTGTTAGCTATGATTAAGTTGTGCTCTGTGCAAAATTCTAACAGGCGGCTTCCTCTTTCATTGCTTATACCCAATCCATATTCACCTACTACCATATTCCTTCTCTCCCTTTTCCTAATACCGAATTCCAGTCACCCATGACTATTAAATTTTCGTCTGCCTTCACTATCTGAATAATTTATTTTATTTCATCATACATTTCTTCAATTTCTTCGTCATCTGCAGAGCTAGTTGGCATATAAACTTGTACTGCTGTGGTAGGCGTGGGCTTCATGTCTATCTTGCCCACAATAATGCGTTCATTATGCTGTTTGTACTAGCTTACCCGCACTCATATTTTTTTTATTCATTATTAAACCGACTCCTGCATTACCCCTATCTGATTCTGTATATATATATATATATATATATATATATATATATATATATATATAAGATGGACTTGGAAAAGCAGTTGAACGGAATGGATGGTGTCTTGAAGGGAGAATATAAGATGAACATCAACAAAAACAAAACGAGGATAATGGAATGTAGTCGAATTAAATCGGGTGATGTTGAGGGTATTAGATTAGGAAATGAGACACTTAAAGTAGTAAATGAGTTTTGGTATTTGGGGAGCAAAATAACTGATGATGGCCGAAGTAGAGAGGATGTAAAATGTAGACTGGCAGTTGCAAGGAAAGCGTTTCTGAAGAAGAGGAATTTGTTAACATCGAGTATAGATTTAAGTGTCAGGAAGTCGTTTCTGAAAGTATTTGAATGGAGTCTAGCCATGCATGGAAGTGAAACATGGACGATAAATAGTTTAGATAAGAAGAGAATAGAAGCTTTCGAAATGTGGTGCTACAAGAGAATGTTGAAGATTAGATGGGTAGATCACATAACTAATGAGGAGGTATTGAATAGAATTGGCGAGAAGAGGAATTTGTGGCACAACTTGACTAGAAGAAGGGATCGGTTGGTTGGACATGTTCTGAGGGATCAAGGGATCACCAGTTTAGTATTGGAGGGCTCCGTGGAGGGTAAAATTTATAGAGGGAGACCAAGAGATGAATACACTAAGCAGATTCAGAAGGATGTATGCTGCAGTAGGTACTGGGAGATCAAGAAGCTTGCACAAGATAGAGTAGCATGGAGTCTCAGTCTCATGACTGAAGACCACAACAACAACATGATAGTGTACGCCGAGAAACTACTAAATGTAATTTTGGGGAAGAAATTATTTCAATATTACTGTGGTGTCACCGCCAGACACCACACTTGCTAGGTGGTAGCCTTTAAATCGGCCGCGGTCCGTTAGTATACGTCGGACCCGCGTGTCGCTACTATCAGTGATTGCAGACCGAGCGCCGCCACAGGGCAGGTGTAGAGAGACTTCCTAGCACTCGCCCCAGTTGTACAGCCGACTTTGCTAGCGATGGTTCACTGACTACTTACGTTCTCATTTGCCGAGACGATAGTTTAGCATAGCCTTCAGCTACGTCATTTGCTACGACCTAGCAAGGCGCCATATTCAGTTACTATTGATATTGTGAATCATGTACCGTCAAGAGCGACGTTCATCATTAATCGATTAAAGTTAAGTATTCCACCAGCTACGTCCGTTTTTCTAAATTCTAATTTCCTTGTCCTGTTCCAGACCTCACGCCAGCCTGCGTGAGCTAAAACGCGTGCCTTTCGGCCTCCTCTAGTAATACTGCCAACCACAACAATTACTATCTTCTGACCAAAAGGAAATGTAGTTTCATGTACAGGATGTATCAAAATGAACATACCGGTTTTAAGGCGTTGTAGCATTTATTACGTTCAACTTACAATTGTAAAAAATACACTAAATGAAAGAGCGACTCAAACAGTTGTGTTGTATACCTGTGCGCAATGGGAAGATTATGGAATGACAAAAATAAAAATGCAAATGTCGTGTGACTAGGGCCTTCCATCGGGTAGACCGTTCGCTGGGTGCAAGTCTTTCGATTTGACGCCACTTCGGCGACTTGAGCGTCGATGGGGATGAAATGATGATGATTAGGACAACACAACACCCACTCCCTGAGCGTAGAGAATCTCCGACCCAACCGGGAACCGAACATTCTGTCGCGCTGACCACTTTTTTTTCTCATATTGTTTGATATTATTCGTTGCATTTGTTCGGTGCGGAAGTCCCATGACAGCCGTTCAAGTTCAGTGTGCAGCCGTTGACTCAGCTTTTCATTGCAGAGGGCAGCTAACCCTCTGACCGAACACGCTGAGCTACCGTGCCGGCTAGAGCTATGGCCCGTGCCTCAATGGGAAGAAGCTGAACAACACATCTTTATCTTTGGAGCAGGATGGTGCGTCGCCTCACTGACATAACTCAGTGCGCGACTGGTCAAACGAAGTTGTATCCGACCGGTGGACTGAGCGCAAAGGGCCGGTTGACACAGCATTTTATGCACGACCTTCACATTCACACACGATCTGACGCGATTACGTGCTTGTGCCTCCGATACCAGCTGATCTATCCGACTTTAGAAACAGTGTTACTCCAACAGTTACTCCTGACACGTTGATCAAGGTTTCGGAACAACTCGCCTATCGACTCGAAGTGTGATCGGTGTTCTCATTGAATAATTGTAAGAAAAACTGTTCGCGTTTCTGTTTCATTTGTTGTATTATTTATAATTGCAAGGAGAATGTAATATGTGCTACAAAGCCTTAAAACCTGTATATTAATTTTGAAACACCCTGTATCACCAATATTGCATATAAAATATTCTCTACCGATCGTTAAGTGGATAAGCTTAAAGATTTTAATGGTAGCTCGGAGTTTCGATATTTACTCGTATAACAAACAATCGAAAGCGCACTATTCGTCGTTTATGGACACGATCTGACTACCAGACACGCTTACCCATAGACAACCAGTTTATTAGTGATAAACTAAAGTTTCAAACACGATATCTACTTCTATACCTACATACACACCCCAAAAACTGCCGTACGGTGCATGTACCACTGCGAGGCATTCCCTTTCCTGCCCCACATGCAAATGGAGCGACGGAAGAACGACTGTCTACATGCTTCCACACGAGCCTTGATTTCTCTCATCTTGTCTTCGCAACCTTCACGCGAGACGTACCTCGGTGTGAGTAGAAGCGTCCCGTAGACACTCGCCATTGCCGGTTCTCTGAGCCTTCCCAACAGTGTTTCGTTGAAAGAACACCTCCTCCCTGTGGATACCCGTTTGAGTTCACGGAGCATTTTCGCAGTCCCCGTGTTGATCGAAACTACCGGTAATAAATCTACCAGCAGACCTCCCAGTTTTGTCCGTGTTTCCTTGTAATCCGATCTGGTGAGAATCCCATACACGCTAGCAGTACTCAAGAACGGGTCTCTTTTGTAGGTGAGCTACACGTTCCTAAAATTCTGCCATTAAACCCAAGTTCACCATTCGCCTTCCTGACAACCAACGTTAAGAGTGCGTTCCAATTCGTATCACTTTGCAACGTTACTCCTAGACAGGTCTGTTTACTCGACGGTACAGTGATTTTGGCTTGCCAGGTGTGCTTATCGTTTACTAGACCATGTTTATGAAAGAATAGTATGGTGTTGGCGCACCGATTCCTGGTACAGATTTGGAAAATGGACAGCACTCCTGATAATACAAGATAAAATAATAACTTCCACAGTTTGTAAAACCCCACAGCACAATTTCGTAAAGGAATATGCCACAGTAAGATAAACAGGTCGAGAATCGTCTTCTAGAAATGTAAGTAAATCAATGAAAACTAAATGTAAACCGCCAAGTTCAAAACGATCTGTTAAATGCAGGGCCGTCTTTACCAGGCTGTACATGCGGTTCGAGGTACCACGGCGCAGGTACCTAGGCATCGCAAGGCGGAAGCCTTATACCGAGTGTAATCTGCCCGTTTTGAAAATTACTGAACAGACATTCATTACACTTGTAAAAATACAGGCACCGATATTTTTTACAAATACGCCTCATGGAGCTTGAGGCACAATTGCGACATGCGACGGGCACGTATAATTGACTCAGGACAAGAAGACGGCTCGCGCAGGTGGTTGGCGGAGCGAATGGAATAAACCGTCTGCCGTTGCAGATACTGGAGACGTGCGTCAGGAAATGTTTACTTATTACTCACACGGCGTTGCCAACCAATGCCTAGATTACCCACGAAATAAAAATGGTATAACTTCTAACTCGCTGCCGTTGGAAACAATCTAAAAGCAAGTAGTTCTGCTTGCCAGTCGAAGACGTATTCATTGGGGGTGAAATGTACCGAACATACAGTTGATGTGACGTTGAAACGGACTTTTCGTTGGCACTTCGCAATCCAGGCGTGCGACAGATTTCCTGTTACATCAGCCAGGCATTTTAAGACGATACTTCATACCGCGAAAACGCGAGAAACTAAACCAGACAATAACACAACGCTAATAAAAAATAAGAAAACTTGAGGAAGAAGAAAGAATTAAAAAGCTGTCTTCTACAACTCACAGTCTTTCTCTGTCTGATAAGTACATTTTAGTGAAGTTAAAAACAAACTGTTTGTTATGTACACTATCTGGTCAAAAGTATCGGGACACCTGGCTGAAAATGACTTACAAATTCGTGGCGCCCTCCATGGGTAATGCTGAAATTCAGTATGGTGTTGGCCAACCCTTAGCGTTGATTACAGCTTCCACTCTCGCAGGCGTACGTCCAATCAGGTGCTGGAAGGTTTCTTGGGGAATGGCAGCCCATTCTTCACGGAGTGCTGCACTGAAGAGAGGTGTCGATGTCGGTCGGTGAGGCCTGCCACCAAGTCGGCGTTCCAAAACATCCCAGAGGTGTTCTATAGGATTCTGGTCAGGACTCTGTGCCGGACAGGGATGATATTGTCGTGTAACCACTCTGCCACAGGCCGTGCATTATGAACAGGTGCTCGATCGTGTTGAAAGACTCAGTCGCCATCGCCGAATTGCTCTTCAACAGTGGGAAGCAAGGAGGTGCTTAAAACATCAATGTAGGCCTGTGCTGTGACACTGCCACGCAAAACAACAAGGGGTGCAAGCCCCTCCATGAAAAACACGACCACGCCATAACACCACCGCCTCCGAATTTTACTGTTGGCACTACACACCTGGCAGATGACGTTCACCTGGCATTCGCCATACCCGTACCCTGCCATCGGATCGTCACATTGTGTACCGTGATTCGTCACTCCACACAACGTTTTTCCACTGTTCAATTACGCTCGTTACACCAAGCGAGGCGCCGTTTGGCATTTATGGACGTCATGTGTGGCTTACAAGCAGCAACTTGACCATGAAATCCAAGTTTTCTCACTTGCCGCCTAGTTATTATAGTACTTGCAGTGGATCCTGATGCAGTTGGGAGTTCCTGTGTGATGCTTTGGATAGATGTCTGCCTATTACACATTGCGACCCTCTTCAACAGTCGGCTGTCTCTGCCCGTCAACAGACGAGGTCGGCCTGTACGTTTTTGTGCTGTACTTGTCCCTTAACGTTTCAACTTTACTATCACATCGAAAACAGTGGTTCTATGGATGTTTAGGAGAGTGGAAATCTCGCGTACAATCACCGGACCACGTTCGAGGTCCGTGAGTTCCGCGGAGCGCCCCATTCTGCTCTCTCACGATGTCTAATGACTACTGAGGCTGCTGATATGGAGTACCTGGCAGTAGGTGGCAGCACAATGCACCTAGTATGAAAACCGTATGTTTTTAGGGGTGTCTGGATACTTTTGATCACATAGTGTATGTTGGATTTGGATAGATTTGTTTTTCATAGGCTACCTATTATGGTTGGATACGCAGAAAAAAGTTTTAGGTAATTTTCCAGTTCGGGGAGATACATATGGCGCGTATGCGCCTCATTTTAATTGCGATTAGGGCCCCGTCTGCGCCTGTTTGATATTAATAAGTAATAATGAAAAAATAACATTTTTAGTGTAAGGCAAGCAAAGACAGGGGAGCTAACCATAAAATGAAGAAAAAGCATATGCGCCGACGCCATGTTTATTTCCCCAAATAAATTACCAAATTAGTTTATTAACCAGTTAATTATTTCGTATAATATGACGCCTTGGTAATTTGGTAGTACGCTTGGCAAACGGTACATCTCTATCGCGTGACTATCGTGCTGCGAGGTATCGATTGTCACGCAGCACGCGCTAAGTTTTCCATTCTCTTAGGCGATATCATGTGTTTTCATTAAAAAACTTATTCTAATCAAACATACGTTGTAATAACGCTTTTTAATGTGCAGAGTGTTAATTCTGATATGTAAACAGACGCTTAAGAGCAAGTGCGATTTTTTTTTCCTTCAATAAAATTTGATTCCGAGGCTCGGGGAACACATTTAAAATCAGAAAATGCTTTCTTGACACAGTGGTATTCGCGTAAGCAACGTAACATTACTTTTTGAAGCAATTGCTACCTGCACACAACAGTAAAGAAGAAGATATCGTGAAGAACATAGTCTGCTAATGTTGTGGAGTACATAATACGGCAGCACCGGCTTCAAGGCGAAGCACAGCGAAAGTCCGTGGCACCGTTATCCATATATGATTATGAGCTGTGGAAGAAGCCATCTCTCACATATAAATCGTTGGCGCTGCATGCTAATGTAAACAAAACCACCCAAGTCTGTGCGTGATAATATATTACGCTTCTGCAGTAACACGGCTTGGTACTTAACTGAGAATTAAACAGATTTATAACTTTCACGAGTGTTTACTTTCATATCGAAACTATCTTCACAAACATAAACATTTGGTACGTTGGCTACATTATTTGGATCTCAACGAACGAATTGCAAACATATTTTACGTATATTCCCATTCCTTGCTATTTTAAAAATAAATTTATGGAATTTTTATAGATGTACTTCTACCGTATGGTACCAGACACAAAGAGTAACTCACTTTTTACGACGCAGATCCACAACAGGGCACTATAGTGTATAGGCGCTGCGACTACAAAACAGATAAAGGCTCGTAAAAAAATACGGCACAGGCATCACGTGACTCGGGGGAAGCATTTTTGCAGGCCTTCAAATTATTTTAGTTTCATTTCGATTTTTTGTTTTTTTGTAAATACGTACAATTACCAGGGAAAAAACTTATTATCGACATAAAATAACGCAATTAACTGTTAAAATGATTTCCTGAAAATAGTCAAATACAAAATACCCCATCATATTTCTGTATTGTCTCGGTTTTTAACAGTGGAAACCTCTGAGGTACGACATTTGGCTACCTGCATAAATTGTTGACTTATGGTATGTTGCATTTCAGGGACATCTTCGTCAATCAGAAGAGCAGCTTTCTTCAGAAGAGGCACCTGCTTCAAAAGAGACACTTACTTCAAGAGAAAGGAATACTCTCTCCAATAGTACCTCGCCTGCTCCATATGAATCAACCAGGACGCTGAATTTCCATTGGATGCACGATTTTCTGAAAATACCGCGATTGATCCTGCTCGCTGACCACAAATACGAGGGCTGGAGCTTAAATAGCGGCAACTATTTATTCACAACCGATATAAAAGAGTTACATGTTTGCACCTGTTACTGTCCTTCAGAGTAGTCACCAGAGTTGAGTAGAACCAGTTGCCAGCGATGTGGAAGGCGTAGTGTACCGTTAGCAGAGCCTTTTCTGTTGATGGTGCGAATGGAGCGGTCTACGGCCTGTCGAATCTCTGGAACAGTTCTGAAGCGAATGCCACGAAGTGGTTCCTTCACCTTCGGAATCAAATCAAAGTCACAAGGACTCAAGTCCGGGGAGTATGGTGGATGGTACAGTACTTCCCAGTCCCATCGACCGAACAGAGCAGTCACAGCTTGCGCTGTATGCGCCCGCGCATTGTCCTGCAAAATGATGGGTGGGTTGCGCAGAAAGTGTCGCCGCCTCTTTCGCAAAGCTAGTCGCAGGTGTTACTACAAAAACGAACAGTAATACTGTGCACTGACGGTCTGCCGTGGATGAACGTGAAGAGTTAGGGTAACACCATCACAGTCGTACACGAGAATCACCGTAACTGCGTCAGAGCCCCGATATGGTGAAAGTTATGGTGATTCTCGTGTACGAATGTGATGGTGTTATCCTAACGATTTACGTTCCTCCACGACAGAGTATAAGCAACATTTACGCATATATTTAACACTTTCTGTGACAGTAGCCGAAGGAAAAAAGGTCATTTCCAAAACTGAAAATAATAAAAAAAAACTATTTACGATCAACCATTACCCAAGAAAGATTGACAAATTTAGGCACTGTAAGTATCGAATCGAGAGTAGATTTCAAAACAGATGATATCATTACAAAGTTTGCCAACTTAGAAGCCAGTAAAACTGAACTCGATGTTTGAAAATGTAGTTACCTTTATTTTAGGGTACGAATTAAATTAAAAAATGGAACGTAAAAATTAAATTTTGTTGGTCTTTCTCCTTTGTTGGCAAAAGGTGGGGGGTCAGAGGCTGAATTTCCGCACCCCAGCGCCCATTATCGTTAAGACAGCCCCGGTTAAATGTACGCCTTTGGTATGTTTTTAAAGAGTATTCAGGCTAAATCGAAACAAAAAGCATGTCCTTGATGTTGTTTAACTTCATAAAACAATGAATCTTTTTGAGAAGTAATTGTAGTTTGTAAGTGAGAAGAATAACTCTTTCAGTTACTGGATACCAACCGTACAAACCAGACAAATATTTTAAATAAAAGCTTACCTGATAGCGTTTTCAACAATACTAAACACAATATAGACCGGTTAATATCTGAAATGTTAATACTTTTGCTGTAATGTCTAACTCCTATGTTTTTATTGATAGAATTTTGGCTGATATTTTATTAGATGCATCGTACTGCAGAGATAATTTTGATATGCTTAGATTTACTCTATCCTTTTTTGTTGGATAAGTACAGATAATAGACGTACTTAAAAATGTCCGCCTTTATCAGTCTGAAATTCTCCCCCGTGTCCAGAGTCACTCATTCCAGTGCAGGCGAGCTACTGCCACCCCTCCGTGCCCATTGGGTTAAAACCCCTCTGGCTACCTACGGAAACTGCCCTTTATTGCTGAGCGCTCAGCGCTGCCAGAGAAAGTCATCAGATCGTCAGAGCACGTATGTAATAGTAATGAAATTCGAGAATCAAAGAAACGTACCAGAAACATTCTACATAAAACTGGTTCTGTTATGAAATGTCTATTGAACGACAGTAATGGCGCATTACATCACTATGCATCACAGGTTTCTCATGCTTACAGTAAATTAAATGTAAAGTGCGTTTCACCATTCAATTCATCCTTAAAAATTCACCCTGACTAGTAATATATCCTTCTATACATTGTATTCCATTGTTACCGCACATACTGTAGGTCAGGGACACCGTACTCAGATCACCCAGGAAACGCTATTAGTAGCGCAAAACAAGATTTTTTATCAATTTTTCGTAATTCAATGGAAGTCAGATTTCTAAGCACACTATTTCCAGTAGCTACGTTGTATTTAGAAAAGGAGACTTAAATTTTTATGGATAACTCAAATAAATGAGAATATTCCCCACCATACAAAACGCATGAAACAAAATGCCTGAAGACACACAAGATATGTCGGAAGGACAACATATAAGCAAAGGAAAAAATACACTCGCGAAAATTTATAATTTTACGTTCACGTTCAACATCCTGGCCTGTCCGCAGTTTCCAGATGCTGTACGTGTCCAGTAAAGGTGTAAGCTAATGGAGGAACAGTTCCCCGGCATAATGAGTCGCAAATCAAAAACATCGAATCCCAATTTTATAAAAACCTCAGGAGCCACTGAATAGTCACAAAATAGTTTATTGAAAACAGATGGCAAGCTCCAAAACGGAATGCCTCACCTTAAAAATTGCATTTATACAAAACATTTAAACACAGTGCTATAAAGCGCGCACTGCATCTGATACCAAGATGTGTACACACACTTGAAGAAGAAAAAAAGAAGTAAAAACATTACGTATCACACCGGAATTATGTTGATGTACATATACAGGCAAACATATGTTGAGAGTTTCAAAAAAGCTGGATGATTTATTCAAGAGAAAGAGCTTCACAAACTGGGCAAAACAGTAACTCGCTGGTCCACCTCCGTGCCTCATACAAACAGTTATTCGGCTTGGCATTGATTACAAGAGTTTTTGGATGACCTCTTGAGGGATATCCTGCCAAATTACGTCCAAGTAGCATGGTGGCCAGTTTAAAACCCGAGCTGGTAAGAGGTTCCTGCTCATAATGCTACGAACTTTCTCAATTGGGGAGAGATCAGACGGCGTTGCTGACGACGAAGCTGGTGTTTGGCAAGCACAAAGACAATTCAGTCGGACTGGTATCCCACCGCTGCCTGGGACGCCTCCAGAAACGTCTTCACTGGTTATAGGGACTCAGTTCTAGGCGAGGCAGTTCTACTCCAGTCAACGAGATTCCAGGCCGAAGACGTGTCTGGTGACTCACCAGACAGTGCTTGGATACCAAACTGACTGTCATCTACCATATGGCCCGACAACCTGGAGTTATGGTTTGGTTTCCCATTTCTTTTCATAGCAAGACCCCTTACAGCACGGCGGTACGTCGACGATATTCTACATCCCGTACTGTTGCCTTTCATGGTGAGCCATTCTGGGCTTACATTTCAGCAGGACAATGACCGCCCACACACGACGAGAGTTTTTACTCGTGCTTTCCAAACCCTACCTTGTCCACTAAGGTCGCTGGATCTCTCCTCAATTGAGAACGTTTGGACCATCATTGGCAGGACCTTCCAACCAGCTCGAGACTTTGACGATCTAACGTGACAGTTGGGCAGAATTTGGCACGATATCCCTCGACAGGAAATCCAACAACTCTATCGATCAATGGCAAGACGAATGACTACTTGCGTAAGGACCAGAGATGGACCGACGAGTTACTGACTTGCCCAGCTTGTGAAGTTCCTTCTCTTGACTAAATCTTCCAATTTGCGTTAAATTGTAATCATTTATTTGTCTGTACATGTAAATCACATCTACTGATTTCTTTTTTCTTTTTTACTGAGAGCGTATATGCTTTTCCGACCTAGGTGCTAACAGTACCCCGACAGAGATTTGTCACGAGTCCCTTCAGTTGACTGATGCATGCTAAAGGAATCCTGAGGGAGAATACGCTAGATGATAGATTTGATGCTAAATGCCACGGATGCGAGACTGCGAGCTTATCGTGACGTTGGGAAAATATTTAACCAGCCTGTTAGAAACTGCTAAAATTACACATTACGTTATCCTGAATTGAATAAATTTTCAATTTGCACATTAAACCTGCTTTTTTTCAAAATTTGGTACGCCGTTTCAATTATCGAGATGTGAAACGAACTATTTCCCATGAAATACTACTGTGGGTCACCCTAGCCCATAAACGAACGGAAAATGAAATGGTCAGTAAGTGCCTAGTTGGCAAACGCAGAAGCTATCTTCACCGGCAAGACAAAAGTGCTTTCGTAGTAAGCACTCAAAATTTAAACAATATTTGCCTCAGGCTGTTGCTACGTAACGCCTCGACTATTGTTACAGGTTTCGCTGGTGGTAGGGACTAATGCACTGGAAAGTGCACTTCCCCATCGCAAGAGAATGCTGCGCGATTAGACGTTGCTGCCTGAGACAGAAACCTAGTTAAGAGCAGGGGGCTAACTGACAATCTCAAGATTCTGTCACTTGCGTATCCTCAGTAAAATACTAGATATGACCACATCGAACATAAAATTTAGTCACCTCCATGAGATTTTACGCCAATACCATGTAAGACCGCATTTGTCCTCAAAAATTGCTTCAATATACGGAGGAAGACAATCTACACGTCTCTCCCGTATGACATGTCCAGTTTAAGCAGATAATCGATAATTAGATCCCACGTAACTACCAAATTGCGGGAATGTTGACCGCTACAATTCAGACACAGTTCAGTATAGTCCCAAATATTTTCTGTAGAGTTAAGGAGTTTGAGAGTTTGAGTTAGCCAGTAGTGGTGCGACAGAATGCCTCGGTGTTCGTAAAACCAGCTGCGTATGGGTTCAGCCCTGGGAACACGGCTGTTATGATCGGAAAATACACAAGTCTTCACAGAGATCTCAGCACGGAAATAAAGAAGAGAGGCCGAAACATGGACACCGTGAGTGCTGAAACAAGCGTCCTGGTTCAATTCGTTATAATCTGAATGAGGGCATAAGACTAGCTGGAAATATGCTCCCACGACATGACAGAACCATCTCTGGCCAAACTAAATGCTCCACACACTGCGTGTTAAACGACTTACTGGTTCGTCACTGCACTCGACGCCTGATATCATTTGAAAACAAGCAAACCCGTGACCTGTGGCTCGTCAGTCCGCACTAAACCAGTTGCCGCCTAGCAGCTGTGTTGTTTGGCCCACCAAAAATGTGCAGCCTTATCTGCCACCGTGAAATGGACTTTGGCGAGGAATGGACCTACAGATGTCCATTCTACGCTATTTTCTTTGCAGTATTGGGTTGGGAATTTGTTGAGATTGGCCCGAATTAATGGCAGCAGCTTCCATCTGCTTGACTTCGATTGCCGTTTCATTTCGCTACACTGGTCTCTGCCTCGTGTCTGCCAGCTTCTTTTACGGTCACTGTTCCTGCGCCGTGTTACACACAGTTCGCATAGACTCAGCAACAAATCGGGCAACTTTATTCACCGTGCGATAGTGGACACATCGAAACACGATATGTCCTTTTGTCGTGTTTATTTTAACAACCATTTTTATCTGTGCGGAAAGGCGCATTTACAAGTCTCACATCGAATCTGTCCTGAAAATTGCATGTTTTGTTTCCTCGGTCGTTAACAGCTATGGATTTGTAAAAAAAATGGCACACATTGAGCGACTTGTTACGCACACTGTAAAAACGAACGTCAGTACTTAATTACATCCACTTTTCCATGACAGTGGAAGATTCAACACCGTAATTATCATCATCTACTTCACCCCACTAAACATTTTCCAACCACTGTCAGTGAGTATTTGGAACATATACATTCCGATTTTGTCCGGCCCCTCACCACCTCCTTGTTAATAAGCTGGCCAAGATTTCTGAATGTTTCCTTCACTCGTTTTGTCCACTCTTCTTTTGTCCTTCCGCTTGGTCTGTTCTCTTCCATCTTCATCTTGAGATCTACCTTAGTATCCTCGTCTCATCCAGTCTCTTCTCCTGTCCATACCATTTCAATATTTTTTGCTCAGTCTTCTATCATTTTATTTCTCTAATACTATCATCCTCGATACACCAACCTAACTTCTGAAGAATCTGATCTCACGTTCTCGCACTTTACTTTCTTCCCTTCGTTTCACGTCACAGTCTTCTGCTGCAGCGAACAATGAAACTAGTGTATGATACGTTTGCTACATCACCTTCTTACTTTTCTGGGGGGGGGGGGGGGGGGGAGGGGACTTGTTTGTTCCATATCGTGCCTCTCAGACTTCATATTTCGTTCACTTATGTCTTGAAAGGAGGGTATAAGAAGAACATCAACAAAAGCAAAACGATGATAATGGAATGTAGTTGAATTAAGTCGGGTGATGCTGAGGGAATTAGATTAGGAAATGAGGGGTTTTGCTGTTTGGGGAGCAAAATAACTGATAATGGTCGAACTAGAGAGGATATAAAATGTAGACTGGCAATGGCAAGGAAAGCGTTTCTGAAGAAGAAAAGTTTGTTAACATCGAGTATAGATTTAAATGTCAGGAAGTCGTTACTGAAAGTATTTGTGTGGAGTGTAGCCATGTATGGAAGTGAAACGTGGACGATAAATAGTTAGACAAGAAGAGAATAGAAGCTTTCGAAATGTGATGCTACAGAAGAATGCTGAAAATTATATGGGTAGATCACATAACTAATGAGGAGGTATTGAATAGAATTGGGGAGACGATGAATTTGTGGCACAACTTGACTAGAAGAAGGGATCTGTTGGTAGGACATGTTCTGAGGCATCAGGGGAGCACCAATTTGGTACTGGAGGGCAGCGTGGAGGGTAAAAATCGTAGGGGGAGACCAAGAGATGAATACACTAAGCAGATTCAGAAGGATGTAGGTTGCAGTAGGTACCGGGAGATGAAGAAGCTTGCACAGGATAGAGTAGCATGGAGAGCTCCATCAAACCAGTCTCAGGACTGAAGACCACAACAACAACAACAATGTCTTGGTCATTATTTTCAGTTTCTTGTATTGCACTCTGGTTCTCGAATCTTTCCACCAGTTTCAGCTGCTTCCAACACAGCATATTACTTCACTACAAGTTTATTACGTTTACTGGTTGTGGGCACCATTTCACACTTATTTGCCGTAACTATTTGACCATACTGTTCATAACTTCTTCCCAAACTACTGTTCTGAAATTCCTCGTCAATCTTTCCCTGTATCATCAAATCGTCAGCATTCACAATTCCTGTCCTCCTGCAGCCTATCTCCCTTACCACTTTCGTCATTATCTGAATCACCGCTATGAACTGTAAAGGAGACGGTGGGTGCACTTCCTTGCTCCTACCTGCTTTTCTGAGTCGCACTTACCCGCCTCACACATCCCTAACACTCTCCTCCTTAGAAGGACCTTTTCGATTACCGGTAGGTACGTTCATAGTTAGAGGATCTGAAGCTTACTGCCAGGACATTAATGTTTTAAAACTGTACGACGCAACTGTAAATGAACAAATACATTGAAGATTAGAAGATTTCCGAGCGTTGTTAAGTAAAATTATTTGTAACTGAGCAATAAAGTTGTCAGAAGGTGATGCTTACACAGACGCAAAAACTGTCTGTAGATATGAGTGAGCACAGAAGGGAAAAATTCTGAAAACTTTCGAAAAAGATTAATCATAGTTCCTGATGGTGGACACGGTAAACTCTGTGTCTAATATTTGAAGCAACTAATCTCTCCTCAAGCAGAGGTTATTGTTTCGTAAGTGGACGACTTTTGGTTACAGGAAAAATAACTTTTTGGTGATGTAATGAATGAATGAATGAATGGCAAACACGCTAGTAGCTCGAAAATGCTATATAGTAGAGGAAACCAAGTAATCTTGAAATTATCTATTTTTAAGCAGATTACGTGTTAGCATATTTCTAGAGAGATATTGAAAGAAAGCTTTTTGTAAACGTAGAACTGAACCTTTGCGATCAAAGCCTACTAAAATGTTCCTCACATTGACAAATAATTTTAGCATTGTACCTGTGTTGAATAGGTCAGATTAAAAACTATAAGGAGAAATAAAATGAGTTTAGTGGCTCTCCAGTTTTCAGTTAACGTTTTCTTTTTCTCGTTTTTACGATATTAAAATTAATATCTAACAATTGGCTGATTACTGATTATTGAAGCAGCGAACATTTGCATTTATCCTGTTCACTGCCAGGAAAGTTCAAAACGCTCTGCGGTACTCCCTGGCGTTTCTGCGGTTGCCCAAAGTCAAAACTCTTACCAAAATCGAACTTTCATTTAATCTTTCCTTATAGGATAGCTGCAACATACAGCGTTCTGCAATAATCGTCGAAAGAAATGTAACCCTCATAAGCGGTTCAGTCTGGGATCTTCTTTTCGGCCATGAAAGCGAAAATATTTTATTTGGGTATGCCTGCCCATCAAAAAGACAGGTTTGGATGATCCGCTCGTACCTTGACAAAGACGAGATAAAGTGAAATTTTGTAGACATTTCGAAAGTAACGAAATTTTTTTATCGGTTAAAACTGTCAAAATGGTAGTATGAACAGCAGAACATTAAAAGTGTAAGTGTAGCTAATCCAGTACCATTAAATGTTACCTCGCTTCCAACAAGTATAAATTGGGTCGTCAGAGCGAGCATGTATTTGGAATGAAATAGCAACATACCTAATACCATCGAGATGAAACTGGTTCAGTTTCGAACGATACTAACGGTTATTACTTCACCATACGACATAGGTTACAGCTGCTTACCGTAAGCCCGCATCTCGTGGTCGTGCGGTAGCGTTCTCGCTTCCCACGCCCGGGTTGCCGGGTTCGATTCCCGGCGGGGTCAGGGATTTTCTCTGCCTCGTGATGGCTGGGTGTTGTGCGCTGTCCTTAGGTTAGTTAGGTTTAAGTAGTTCTAAGTTCTAGGGGACTTATGACCACAGCAGTTGAGTCCCATAGTGCTCAGAGCCATTTGAACCATTTTTTGCTTACCGTAAATTAAATGTAAAGTACGTTTCACCATTTACTTCGTCCTATTACGATATGAATACTGACAGTGGCCACGTTAAATTTACAATACTAAAGCTAAATATGTAGGACTAACTTAAACGAATGGGTCTATTTATAAAAATCTTCTTGGTTTTCAAGCCACATCAAGTTGAATAAAATTCTCGTGTTACCGATTAGCATCTCTGCCATCGTCATCAGAAGTAAAACGACTAACTACTACGGCTGGCACGTTTTCTGCTTATATAGGCACGGTTACTTCCTCTGGGACCAATCAGAAAAGACCGGAACGACACGTGCGCACAAGCTGACTGGGCCCGGTTACTTCCTCTGGGACCAATCAGAAAAGACCGAAACGACACGTGCGCACAAGCTGACTGGGCCCGGTTACTTACTCTGGGACCAATCAGAAAAGGATGAAACGACACGTGCGCACAAGCTGACTGGGCCCAGTTACTTCCTCTGGGACCAATCAGAAAAGACCAAATTGACACGTGCGCACAAGCTGACTGAGCCCGGTTACATCCTCTGGGACCAATCAGAAAAGACCAAAACGACACGTGCGCACAAGCTGACTGGTCCTGGTTACTTCCCCTGGGACCAATCAGAAAAGACCGAAACGACACGTGCGCACAAGCTGACTGGGCCCGAATATTTTCTCTGGGACCAATCAGAAACGACCGAAACGACACGTGCGCACAAGCCGATTCGGCCCGGTTACTTCCCCTGGGACCAACCAGAAAAGACCGAAACGACACGTGCGCACAAGCTGACTGGGCCCGGTTACTTCCTCTGGGACCAATCAGAAAAGACCGAAACGACGCGTGCGCACAAGCTGACTAAGCCTGGTTACTTCCTCTGGGACCAATCAGAAAAGACCGAAACGACACGTGCGCACAAGCTGACTGGGCCCGGTTACTTCCTCTGGGACCAATCAGAAAAGACCGAAACGACACGTGCGCACAAGCTGACTAAGCCCGGTTACTTCCTCTGGGACCAATCAGAAAAGGCCGAAACGACACGTGCGCACAAGCTGACTGGGCCCGGTTCCTTCCTCTGGGACCAATCAGAAAAGACCGAAACGACACGTGCGCACAAGCTGACTGGGCACGGTTACATCCACTGGGACCAATCAGAAAAGACTGAAACGACACGTGCGCACAAGCTGACTGGGCCCGGTTACTTCCTCTGGGACCAATCAGAAAAGACCGAAACGACACGTGCGCACAAGCTGACTGGGCCCGGTTACTTCCTCTGGGACCAATCAGAAAAAACCGAAACAACACGTGCGCACAAGCTGACTGGGCACGGTTACTTCCTCTGGGACCAATCAGAAAAGACCAAAACGACACGTGCGCACAAGCTGACTGCGCACAGTTACTTCCTCTGGGACCAATCAGAAAAGACCGAAACGACACGTGCGCACAAGCTGACTGGGCCCGGTTACTTCCACTGGGACCAATAAGAAAAGACCGAAACGACACGTGCGCACAAGCTGACTGGGCACGTTTACTTCCACTGGGACCAATCAGAAAAGACCGAAACGACACGTGCACACAAGCTGACTGGGCACGGTTACTTCGTCTGGGACCAATCAGAAAAGACCGAAACGACATGTGCGCACAAGCTGAGTGGGCCAGGTTACTTCCTCTGGGTCCAACCAGAAAAGACCGAAATGACACGTGCGCACAAGCTGAATGGGCACGGTTACTTCCTCTGGGACCAATCAGAAAAGACCGAAACGACACGTGCGCACAAGCTGACTGGGCCCAGTTACTTCCACTGGAACCAATCAGAAAAGACCGAAACGACACGTGCGCACAAGCTGACTGGGCACGGTAACTCCCTCTGGGACCAATCAGAAAAGACCGAAACGACATGTGCGCACAAGCTGACTGGGCCCGGTTACTTCCACTGGGACCAATCAGAAAAGACCGAAACAACACGTGCGCACAAGCTGACTGGGCACGGTTACTTCCTCTGGGACCAATCAGAAAAGACCAAAACGACACGTGCGCACAAGCTCACTGGGCCTGGTTACTTCCACTGGGACCAATCAGAAAAGACCAAAACGATACATGCGCACAAGCTGACTGGGCCCGGCTACTTCCACTGGGACCAATCAGAAAAGACCGAAACAACACGTGCGCACGAGCTGACTGCGCACAGTTACTTCCTCTGGGTCCAATCAGAAAAGACCGAAATGACACGTGCGCACAAGCTGACTGCGCACAGTTACTTCCTCTGGGACCAATCAGAAAAGACCGAAACGACACGTGCGCACAAGCTGACTGGGCCCGGTTACTTCCACTGGGACCAATCAGAAAAGACCGAAACAACACGTGCGCACAAGCTGACTGGGCACGGTTACTTCCTCTGCGACCAATCAGAAAAGACCAAAACGACACGTGCGCACAAGCTCACTGGGCCCGGTTACTTCCACTGGGACCAATCAGAAAAGACCGAAACGATACATGCGCACAAGCTGACTGGGCCCGGCTACTTCCACTGGGACCAATCAGAAAAGACCGAAACAACACGTGCGCACGAGCTGACTGCGCACAGTTACTTCCTCTGGGTCCAATCAGAAAAGACCGAAATGACACGTGCGCACAAGCTGACTGCGCACAGTTACTTCCTCTGGGACCAATCAGAAAAGACCGAAACGACACGTGCGCACAAGCTGACTGGGCCCGGTTACTTCCACTGGGACCAATAAGAAAAGACCGAAACGACACGTGCGCACAAGCTGACTGGGCACGTTTACTTCCACTGGGACCAATCAGAAAAGACCGAAACGACACGTGCACACAAGCTGACTGGGCACGGTTACTTCGTCTGGGACCAATCAGAAAAGACCGAAACGACATGTGCGCACAAGCTGAGTGGGCCAGGTTACTTCCTCTGGGTCCAACCAGAAAAGACCGAAATGACACGTGCGCACAAGCTGACTGCGCACGGTTACTTCCTCTGGGACCAATCAGAAAAGACCGAAACGACACGTGCGCACAAGCTGACTGGGACCAGTTACTTCCACTGGGACCAATCAGAAAAGACCGAAACGACACGTGCGCACAAGCTGACTGGGCACGGTAACTCCCTCTGGGACCAATCAGAAAAGACCGAAACGACATGTGCGCACAAGCTGACTGGGCCCGGTTACTTCCACTGGGACCAATCAGAAAAGACCGAAACGACACGTGCGCACAAGCTGACTGGGCACGTTTACTTCCACTGGGACCAATCAGAAAAGACCGAAACGACACGTGCGCACAAGCTGAATGGGCCCGGTTACTTCCACTGGGACCAGTCAGAAAACACCGAAACGACACGTGCGCACAAGCTGACTGGGCACGGTTACTTCCTCTGGGACCAATCAGAAAAGACCGAAACGACACGTACGCACAAGCTGAGTGGGCCAGGTTACTTCCTCTGGGTCCAATCAGAAAAGACCGAAATGACACGTGCGCACAAGCTGAATGGGCACGTTTACTTCCTCTGTGACCAATGAGAAAAGACCGAAACGACACGTGCGCACAAGCTGACTGGGCCCGGTTACTTCCTCTGGGACCAATCAAAAAAGACCGAAACGACACCTGCGCACAAGCTGACTGGGCACGGTTACTTCCACTGGGACCAATCAGAAAAGACCGAAACGACACCTGCGCACAAGCTGACTGGGCCCGGTTACTTCCACTGGGACCAATCAGAAAAGACCGAAACGACACGTGCGCACAAGCTGACTGGGCCCGGTTACTTCCACTGGGACCAATCAGAAAAGACCGAAACGACACGTGCGCACAAGCTGAGTGGGCCTGGTTACTTCCTCTGGGTCCAATCAGAAAAAACCGAAATGACACGTGCGCACAAGCTGACTGCGCACGGTTACTTCCTCTGGGACCTATCAGAAAAGACCGAAACGACACGTGCGCACAAGCTGACTGGGCCCGGTTACTTCCACTGGGACCAATCAGAAAAGACCGAAACGACACGTGCGCACAAGCTGACTGGGCACGGTTACTTCCTCTGGGACCAATCAGAAAAGACCGAAACGACATGTGCGCACAAGCTGACTGGGCCCGGTTACTTCCACTATGGACCAATCAGAAAAGACCGAAACGACACGTGCGCACAAGGTGACTGGGCACGTTAACTTCCACTGGGACCAATCAGAAAAGACCGAAATGACACGTGCGCACAAGCTGACTGGGCCCGGTTACTTCCACTGAGACCAGTCAGAAAAGACCGAAACGACACGTGCGCACAAGCTGACTGGGTACGTTTACTTCCACTGGGACCAATCAGAAACGACCGAAACGACACGTGCGCACAAGCTGACTGGGCCCGGTTACTTCCTCTGGGACCAATCAGAAAAGACCGAAACGACACGTGCGCACAAGCTGACTAGGCCCAGTTACTTCCACTGGGACCAGTCAGAAAAGACCGAAACGACACGTGCGCACAAGCTGACTGGGCACGTTTACTTCCACTGGGACCAATCAGAAAAGACCGAAACGACACGTGCGCACAAGCTGACTGGGCCAGATTACTTCCTCTGGGTCCAATCAGAAAAGACCGAAATGACACGTGCGCACAAGCTGACTGCGCACGGTTACTTCCTCTGGGACCAATCAGAAAAGACCGAAACGACACGTGCGCACAAGCTGACTGGGCCCGGTTACTTCCACTCGGACCAGTCAGAAAAGACCGAAACGACACGTGCGCACAAGCGGACTGGGCACGTTTACTTCCACTGGGACCAATCAGAAAAGACCGAAAGGACACGTGCGCACAAGCTGACTGGGCCCGGTTACTTCCTCTGGGACCAATCAGAAAAGACCGAAACGACACGTGCGCACAAGCTGACTGGGCCCGGTTACTTCCACTGGGACCAGTCAGAAAAGACCGAAACGACACGTGCGCACAAGCTGACTGGGCACGTTTACTTCCACTGGGACCAATCAGAAAAGACCGAAACGACACGTGCGCACAACCTGACTGGGCCCGGTTACTTCCGCTGGGACCAATCAGAAAAGACCGAAACGACACGTGCGCACAAGCTGACTGTGCCCGGTTACTTCCACTGGGACCAGTCAGAAAAGACCGAAACGACACGTGCGCACAAGCTGACTGGGCACGTTTACTTCCACTGGGACCAGTCAGAAAAGACCGAAACGACACGTGCGCACAAGCGGACTGGGCACGTTTACTTCCACTGGGACCAATCAGAAAAGACCGAAACGACACATGCGCACAAGCTGACTGGGACCGGTTACTTCCTCTGGGACCAATCAGAAAAGACCGAAACGACACGTGCACACAAGCTGACTGGGCCCGGTTACTTCCACTGGGACCAGTCAGAAAAGACCGAAACGACACGTGCGCACAAGCTTACTGGGCACGTTTACTTCCACTGGCACCAATCAGAAAAGACCGAAACGACACGTGCGCACAAGCTGACTGGGCCTGGTTACTTCCTCTGGGACCAACCAGAAAAGACCGAAACGACACGTGCGCACAAGCTGACTGGGCCCGGTTACTTCCACTGGGACCAGTCAGAAAAGACCGAAACGACACGTGCGCACAAGCTGACTGGGCACGTTTACTTCCACTGGGACCAATCAGAAAAGACCGAAACGACACGTGCGCACAAGCTGACTGGGCCCGGTTACTTCCTCTGGGACCAATCAGAAAAGACCGAAACGACACGTGCGCACAAGCTGACTGGGCACGTTTACTTCCACTGGGACCAATCAGAAAAGACCGAAACGACACGTGCGCACAAGCTGACAGGGCCCGGTTACTTCCACTGGGACCAGTCAGAAAAGACCGAAACGACACGTGCGCACAAGCTGACTGGGCCCGGTTACTTCCACTGGGACCAGTCAGAAAAGACCGAAACGACACGGGCGCACAAGCTGACTAGGCCCGGTTACTTCCACTGGGACCAATCAGAAAAGACCGAAACGACACGTGCGCACAAGCTGACTGGGCCCGGTTACTTCCACTGGGACCAGTCAGAAAAGACCGAAACGACACGTGCGCACAAGCTGACTGGGCACGTTTACTTCCACTGGGACAATCAGAAAAGACCGAAACTACATGTGCGCACAAGCTGACTGGGCCCGGTTACTTCCTCTGGGACCAATCAGAAAAGACCGAAACGACACGTGCGCACAAGCTGACTGGGCCCGGTTACTTCCACTGGGACCAGTCAGAAAAGACCGAAACGACACGTGCGCACAAGCTGACTGGGCCCGGTTACTTCCACTGGGACCAATCAGAAAAGACCGAAACGACACGTGCGCACAAGCTGACTGGGCCCAGTTACTTCTACTGGGACCAATCAGAAAAGACCGAAACGACACGTGCGCACAAGCTGACTGGGCACGGTAACTCCCTCTGGGACCAATCAGAAAAGACTGAAACGACATGTGCGCACAAGCTGACTGGGCCCGGTTACTTCCACTGGGACCAATCAGAAAAGACCGAAACGACACGTGCGCACAAGCTGACTGGGCACGTTTACTTCCACTGGGACCAATCAGAAAAGACAGAAACGACACGTGCGCACAAGCTGACTGGGCCCGGTTACATCCACTGGGACCAGTCAGAAAAGACCGAAACGACACGTGCGCACAAGCCGACTGGGCACGGTTACTTCCTCTGGGACCAATCAGAAAAGACCGAAACGACACGTACGCACAAGCTGAGTGGGCCAGGTTACTTCCTCTGGGTCCAATCAGAAAAGACCGAAATGACACGTGCGCACAAGCTGAATGGGCACGTTTACTTCCTCTGTGACCATAGAGAAAAGACCGAAACGACACGTGCGCACAAGCTGACTGGGCCCGGTTACTTCCTCTGGGACCAATCAAAAAAGACCGAAACGACACCTGCGCACAAGCTGACTGGGCCCGGTTACTTCCACTGGGACCAGTCAGAAAAGACCGAAACGACACGTGCGCACAAGCTGACTGGGCACGTTTACTTCCACTGGGACCATACAGAAAAGACCGAAACAACATGTGCGCACAAGCTGACTGGGCCATGTTACTTCCTCTGGGACCAATCAGAAAAGACCGAAACGACACGTGCGCACAAGCTGACTGGGCCCGATTACTTCCACTGGGACAAGTCAGAAAAGACCGAAACGACACGTGCGCACAAGCTGACTGGGCCCGGTTACTTCCTCTGGGACCAATCAGAAAAGACCGAAACGACACGTGCGCACAAGCTGACTGGGCCCGGTTACTTCCTCTGGGACCAATCAGAAAAAACCGAAACGACACGTGCGCACAAGCTGACTGGGCATGGTTACTTCCTCTGGGACCAATCAGAAAAGACCGAAACGACACGTGCGCACAAGCTGAGTGGGCCAGATTACTTCCTCTGGGTCCAATCAGAAAAGACCGAAATGACACGTGCGCACAAGCTGACTGCGCACGGTTACTTCCTCTGGGACCAATCAGAAAAGACCGAAACGACACGTGCGCACAAGCTGACTGGGCCCGGTTACTTCCACTGGGACCAGTCAGAAAAGACCAAAACGACACGTGCGCACAAGCGGATTGGGCACGTTTACTTCCACTGGGACCAATCAGAAAAGACCGAAAGGACACGTGCGCACAAGCTGACTGGGCCCGGTTACTTCCTCTGGGACCAATCAGAAAAGACCGAAACGACACGTGCGCACAAGCTGACTGGGCCCGGTTACTTCCACTGGGACCAGTCAGAAAAGACCGAAACGACACGTGCGCACAAGCTGACTGGGCACGTTTACTTCCACTGGGACCAATCAGAAAAGACCGAAATGACACGTGCGCACAAGCTGACTGGGCCCGGTTACTATCTCTGGGACCAATCAGAAAAGACCGAAACGACACGTGCGCACAAGCTGACTGGGCCCGGTTACTTCCACTGGGACCAGTCAGAAAAGACCGAAACGACACGTGCGCACAAGCTGACTCGGCACGTTTACTTCCACTGGGACCAATCAGAAAAGACCGAAACGACACGTGCGCACAAGCTGACTGGGCCCGGTTACTTCCGCTGGGACCAATCATAAAAGACCGAAACGACACGTGCGCACAAGCTGACTGTGCCCGGTTACTTCCACTGGGACCAGTCAGAAAAGACCGAAACGACACGTGTGCACAAGCTGACTGGGCACGTTTACTTCCACTGGGACCAGTCAGAAAAGACCGAAACGAAACCTGCGCACAAACGGACTGGGCACGTTTACTTCCACTGGGACCAATCAGAAAAGACCGAAACGACACATGCGTACAAGCTGACTGGGCCCGGTTACTTCCTCTGGGACCAATCAGAAAAGACCGAAACGACACGTGCGCACAAGCTGACTGGGCCCGGTTACTTCCACTGGGACCAGTCAGAAAAGACCGAAACGACACGTGCGCACAAGCTTACTGGGCACGTTTACTTCCACTGGGACCAATCAGAAAAGACCGAAACGACACGTGCGCACAAGCTGACTGGGCCCGGTTACTTCCTCTGGGACCAACCAGAAAAGACCGAAACGACACGTGCGCACAAGCTGACTGGGCCCGGTTACTTCCACTGGGACCAGTCAGAAAAGACCGAAACGACACGTGCGCACAAGCTGACTGGGCACGTTTACTTCCACTGGGACCAATCAGAAAAGACCGAAACGACACGTGCGCACAAGCTGACTGGGCCCGGTTACTTCCACTGGGACCAGTCAGAAAAGACCGAAACGACACGTGCGCACAAGCTGACTGGGCACGTTTACTTCCACTGGGACCAATCAGAAAAGACCGAAACGACACGTGCGCACAAGCTGACAGGGCCCGGTTACTTCCACTGGGACCAGTCAGAAAAGACCGAAACGACACGTGCGCACAAGCTGACTGGGCCCGGTTACTTCCACTGGGACCAGTGAGAAAAGACCGAAACGACACGGGCGCACAAGTTGACTAGGCCCGGTTACTTCCACTGGGACCAATCAGAAAAGACCGAAACGACACGTGCGCACAAGCTGACTGGGCCCGGTTAGTTCCACTGGGACCAGTCAGAAAAGACCGAAACGACACGTGCGCACAAGCTGACTGTGCCCGGTTACTTCCACTGGGACCAGTCAGAAAAGACCGAAACGACACGTGCGCACAAGCTGACTGGGCACGTTTACTTCCATGGGACAATCAGAAAAGACCGAAACGACACGTGCGCACAAGCTGACAGGGCCCGGTTACTTCCACTGGGACCAATCAGAAAAGACCGAAATGACACGTGCGCACAAGCTGACTGGGCCCGGTTACTTTTTCTGGGACCAATCAGAAAAGACCGAAACGACACGTGCGTACAAGCTGACTGGGCCCGGTTACTTCCACTGGGACAAGTCAGAAAAGACCGAAACGACACGTGCGCACAAGCTGACTGGGCACGTTTACTTCCACTGGGACCAATCAGAAAAGACCGAAACGACACGTGTGCACAAGCTGACTGGGCCCGGTTACTTCCTCTGGGACCAATCAGAAAAGACCGAAACGACACGTGCGCACAAGCTGACTGGGCCCGGTTACTTCCACTGGGACAAGTCAGAAAAGACCGAAACGACACGTGCGCACTAGCTGACTGGGCACGTTTACTTCCATGGGACAATCAGAAAAGACCGAAACTACATGTGCGCACAAGCTGACTGGGCCCGGTTACTTCCTCTGGAACCAATCAGAAAAGACCGAAACGACACGTGCGCACAAGCTGACTGGGCCCGGTTACTTCCACTGGGACCAGTCAGAAAAGACCGAAACGACACGTGCGCACAAGCTGACTGGGCCCGGTTACTTCCACTGGGACCAATCAGAAAAGACCGAAACGACACGTGCGCACAAGCTGACTGGGCCCGGTTACTTCCTCTGGGACCAATCAGAAAAGACCGAAACGACACGTGCGCACAAGCTGACTGAGCCCGGTTACTTCCACTGGGACCAATCAGAAAAGACCGAAACGACACGTGCGCACAAGCTGACTGGGCCCGGTTACTTCCACTGGGACCAGTCAGAAAAGACCGAAACGACACGTGCGCACAAGCTGACTGGGCCCGGTTACTTTTTCTGGGACCAATCAGAAAAGACCGAAACAACACGTGCGCACAAGCTGACTGGTCCCGGTTACTTCCACTGCGACAAGTCAGAAAAGACCGAAATGACACGTGCGCACAAGCTGACTGGGCACGTTTACTTCCACTGGGACCAATCAGAAAAGACCGAAACGACACGTGCGCACAAGCTGACTGGGCCCGGTTACTTCCTCTGCGACCAATCAGAAAAGACCGAAACGACACGTGCGCACAAGCTGACTGAGCCCGGTTACTTCCACTGGGACCAGTCAGAAAAGACCGAAACGACACGTGCGCACAAGCTGACTGGGCCCGGTTACTTTTTCTGGGACCAATCAGAAAAGACCGAAACAACACGTGCGCACAAGCTGACTGGTCCCGGTTACTTCCACTGCGACAAGTCAGAAAAGACCGAAACGACACGTGCGCACAAGCTGACTGGGCCCGGTTACTTCCACTGGGACCAATCAGAAAAGACCGAAACGACACGTGCGCACAAGCTGACTGGGCCCGGTTACTTCCTCTGGGACCAATCAGAAAAGACCGAAACGACACGTGCGCACAAGCTGACTGAGCCCGGTTACTTCCACTGGGACCAATCAGAAAAGACCGAAACAACACGTGCGCACAAGCTGACTGCGCCCGGTTACTTCCACTGGGACCAGTCAGAAAAGACCGAAACGACACGTGCGCACAAGCTGACTGGGCCCGGTTACTTTTTCTGGGACCAATCAGAAAAGACCGAAACAACACGTGCGCACAAGCTGACTGGTCCCGGTTACTTCCACTGCGACAAGTAAGAAAAGACCGAAACGACACGTGCGCACAAGCTGACTGGGCACGTTTACTTCCACTGGGACCAATCAGAAAAGACCGAAACGACACGTGCGCACAAGCTGACTGGGCCCGGTTACTTCCTCTAGGACCAATCAGAAAGGACCGAAACGACACGTGCGCACAAGCTGACTGGGCACGTTTACTTCCACTGGGACCAATCAGAAAAGACCGAAACGACACGTGCGCACAAGCTGACTGGGCCCGGTTACTTCCACTGGGACCAGTCAGAAAAGACCGAAACGACACGTGCGCACAAGCTGACTGGGCCCGGTTACTTCCTCTGGGACCAATCAGAAAAGACCGAAACGACACGTGCGCACAAGCTGACTGGGCCCGGTTACTTCCACTGGGACCAGTCAGAAACACCGAAACGACACGTGTGCACAAGCTTACTGGGCACGTTTACTTCCACTGGGACCAATCAGAAAAGACCGAAATGACACGTGCGCACAAGCTGACTGGGCCCGGTTACTTTTTCTGGGACCAATCAGAAAAGACCGAAACGACACGTGCGCACAAGCTGACTGGGCCCGGTTACTTCCACTGGGACAAGTCAGAAAAGACCGAAACGACACGTGCGCACAAGCTGACTGGGCACGTTTACTTCCACTGGGACCAATCAGAAAAGACCGAAACGACACGTGCGCACAAGCTGACTGGGCCCGGTTACTTCCTCTGGGACCAATCAGAAAAGACCGAAACGACACGTGCGCACAAGCTGACTGGGCCCGGTTACTTCCACTGGGACAAGTCAGAAAAGACCGAAACGACACGTGCGCACTAGCTGACTGGGCACGTTTACTTCCACTGGGACCAATCAGAAAAGACCGAAACGACACGTGCGCACAAGCTGACTGGGCCCGGTTACTTCCTCTGGGACCAATCAGAAAGGACCGAAACGACACGTGCGCACAAGCTGACTGGGCACGTTTACTTCCACTGGGACCAATCAGAAAAGACCGAAACGACACGTGCGCACAAGCTGACTGGGCCCGGTTACTTCCTCTGGGACCAATCAGAAAAGACCGAAACGACACGTGCGCACAAGCTGACTGGGCCCGGTTACTTCCACTGGGACCAGTCAGAAAAGACCGAAACGACACGTGCGCACAAGCTGACTGGGCACGTTTACTTCCACTGGGACCAATCAGAAAAGACCGAAACGACACGTGCGCACAAGCTGACTGGGCCCGGTTACTTCCACTGGGACCAATCAGAAAAGACCGAAACGACAAATGCGCACAAGCTGACTGGGCACGTTTACTTCCACTGGGACCAATCAGAAAAGACCGAAACGACACGTGCGCACAAGCTGACTGGGCCCGGTTACTTCCACTGGGACCAATCAGAAAAGACCGAAACGACACGTGCGCACAAGCTGACTGGGCCCGGTTACTTCCACTGGGACCAGTCAGAAAAGACCGAAACGACACGTGCGCACAAGCTCACTGGGCACGTTTACTTCCACTGGGACAATCAGAAAAGACCGAAACTACATGTGCGCACAAGCTGACTGGGCCCGGTTACTTCCTCTGGGACCAATCAGAAAAGACCGAAACGACACGTGCGCACAAGCTGACTGGGCCCGGTTACTTCCACTGGGACCAGTCAGAAAAGACCGAAACGACACGTGCGCACAAGCTGACTGGGCCCGGTTACTTTTTCTGGGACCAATCAGAAAAGACCGAAACAACACGTGCGCACAAGCTGACTGGTCCCGGTTACTTCCACTGCGACAAGTCAGAAAAGACCGAAACGACACGTGCGCACAAGCTGACTGGGCATGTTTACTTCCACTGGGACCAATCAGAAAAGACCGAAACGACACGTGCGCACAAGCTGACTGGGCCCGGTTACTTCCTCTGGGACCAATCAGAAAAGACCGAAACGACACGTGCGCACAAGCTGACTGGGCCCAGTTACTTCCACTGGGACAAGTCAGAGAAGACCGAAACGACACGTGCGCACTAGCTGACTGGGCACGTTTACTTCCACTGGGACCAATCAGAAAAGACCGAAACGACACGTGCGCACAAGCTGACTGGGCCCGGTTACTTCCTCTGGGACCAATCAGAAAGGACCGAAACGACACGTGCGCACAAGCTGACTGTGCACGTTTACTTCCACTGGGACCAATCAGAAAAGACCGAAACGACACGTGCGCACAAGCTGACTGGGCCCGTTTACTTCCACTGGGACCAGTCAGAAGAGACCGAAACGACACGTGCGCACAAGCTGACTGGGCCCGGTTACTTCCTCTGGGACCAATCAGAAAAGACCGAAACGACACGTGCGCACAAGCTGACTGGGCCCGGTTACTTCCACTGGGACCAGTCAGAAAAGACTGAAACGACACGTGCGCACAAGCTGACTGGGCACGTTTACTTCCACTGGGACCAATCAGAAAAGACCGAAACGACACGTGCGCACAAGCTGACTGGGCCCGGTTACTTCCACTGGGACCAATCAGAAAAGACCGAAACGACACGTGCGCACAAGCTGACTGGGCACGTTTACTTCCACTGGGACCAATCAGAAAAGACCGAAACGACATGTGCGCACAAGCTGACTGTGCCCGGTTACTTCCACTGGGACCAATCAGAAAAGACCGAAACGACACGTGCGCACAAGCTGACTGGGCCCGGTTACTTCCACTGGGACCAGTCAGAAAAGACCGAAACGACACGTGCGCACAAGCTGACTGGGCACGTTTACTTCCACTGGGACAATCAGAAAAGACCGAAACTACATGTGCGCACAAGCTGACTGGGCCCGGTTACTTCCTCTGGGACCAATCAGAAAAGACCGAAACGACACGTGCACACAAGCTGACTGGGCCCGGTTACTTCCACTGGGACAAGTCAGAAAAGACCGAAACGACACGTGCGCACAAGCTGACTGGGCCCGGTTACTTCCACTGGGACCAATCAGAAAAGACCGAAACGACACGTGCGCACAAGCTGACTGGGCCCGGTTACTTCCTCTGGGACCAATCAGAAAAGACCGAAACGACACGGGCGCACAAGCTGACTGAGCCCGGTTACTTCCACTGGGACCAATCAGAAAAGACCGAAACGACACGTGCGCACAAGCTGACTGGGCCCGGTTACTTCCACTGGGACCAGTCAGAAAAGACCGAAACGACACGTGCGCACAAGCTGACTGGGCCCGGTTACTTTTTCTGGGACCAATCAGAAAAGACCGAAACAACACGTGCGCACAAGCTGACTGGGCCCGGTTACTTCCACTGCGACAAGTCAGAAAAGACCGAAACGACACGTGCGCACAAGCTGACTGGGCACGTTTACTTCCACTGGGACCAATCAGAAAAGACCGAAACGACACGTGCGCACAAGCTGACTGGGCCCGGTTACTTCCTCTGGGACCAATCAGAAAAGACCGAAACGACACGTGCGCACAAGCTGACTGGGCCCGGTTACTTCCACTGGGACAAGTCAGAAAAGACCGAAACGACACGTGCGCACAAGCTGACTGGGTACGTTTACTTCCACTGGGACCAATCAGAAAAGACCGAAACGACACGTGCGCACAAGCTGACTGGGCCCGGTTACTTCCTCTGGGACCAATCAGAAAAGACCGAAACGACACGTGCGCACAAGCTGACTGGGCACGTTTACTTCCACTGGGACCAATCAGAAAAGACCGAAACGACACGTGCGCACAAGCTGACTGGGCCCGGTTACTTCCACTGGGACCAGTCAGAAAAGACCGAAACGACACGTGCGCACAAGCTGACTGGGCCCGGTTACTTCCTCTGGGACCAATCAGAAAAGACCGAAACGACACGTGCGCACAAGCTGACTGGGCCCGGTTACTTCCACTGGGACCAGTCAGAAAAGACCGAAACGACACGTGCGCACAAGCTGACTGGGCACGTTTACTTCCACTGGGACCAATCAGAAAAGACCGAAACGACACGTGCGCACAAGCTGATTGGGCCCGGTTACTTCCACTGGGACCAATCAGAAAAGACCGAAACGACACGTGCGCACAAGCGGACTGGGCACGTTTACTTCCACTGGGACCAATCAGAAAAGACCGAAACGACACGTGCGCACAAGCTGACTGGGCCCGGTTACTTCCACTGGGACCAATCAGAAAAGACCGAAACGACACGTGCGCACAAGCTGACTGGGCACGTTTACTTCCACTGGGACAATCAGAAAAGACCGAAACTACATGTGCGCACAAGCTGACTGGGCCCGGTTACTTTCTCTGGGACCAATCAGAAAAGACCGAAACGACACGTGCGCACAAGCTGACTGGGCCCGGTTACTTCCACTGGGACCAGTCAGAAAAGACCGAAACGACACGTGCGCACAAGCTGACTGGGCCCGGTTACTTCCACTGGGACCAATCAGAAAAGACCGAAACGACACGTGCGCACAAGCTGACTGGGCCCGGTTACTTCCTCTGGGACCAATCAGAAAAGACCAAAACGACACGTGCGCACAAGCTGACTGGGCCCGGTTACTTCCACTGGGACCAGTCAGAAAAGACCGAAACGACACGTGTGCACAAGCTGACTGGGCACGTTTACTTCCACTGGGACCAATCAGAAAAGACCGAAACGACACGTGCGCACAAGCTGACTGGGCCCGGTTACTTCCTCTGGGACCAATCAGAAAAGACCGAAACGACACGTGCACACAAGCTGACTGGGCCCGGTTACTTCCACTGGGACCAGTCAGAAAAGACCGAAACGACACGTGCGCACAAGCTGACTGGGCAAGTTTACTTCCACTGGGACCAATCAGAAAAGACCGAAACGACATGTGCGCACAAGCTGACTGGGCCCGGTTACTTCCTCTGGGACCAATCAGAAAAGACCGAAACGACACGTGCGCACAAGCTGACTGGGCCCAGTTACTTCCACTGGGACCAGTCAGAAAAGACCGAAACGACACCTGCGCACAAGCTGACTGGGCACGTGTACTTCCACTGGGACCAATCAGAAAAGACCGAAATGACACGTGCGCACAAGCTGACTGGGCCCGGTTACTTCCTCTGGGACCAATCAGAAAAGACCGAAACGACATGTGCGCACAAGCTGACTGGGCCCGGTTACTTCCTCTGGGACCAATCAGAAAAGACCGAAATGACACGTGCGCACAAGCTGACTGGGCCCGGTTACTTCCTCTAAGACCAATCAGAAAAGACCGAAACGACACGTGCGCACAAGCTGACTGGGCCCGGTTACTTCCACTGGGACAAGTCAGAAAAGACCGAAACGACACGTGCGCACAAGCTGACTGGGCACGTTTACTTCCACTGGGACCAATCAGAAAAGACCGAAACGACACGTGCGCACAAGCTGACTGGGCCCGGTTACTTCCTCTGGGACCAATCAGAAAAGACCAAAACGACACGTGCGCACAAGCTGACTGGGCCCGGTTACTTCCACTGGGACAAGTCAGAAAAGACCGAAACGACACGTGCGCACAAGCTGACTGGGCACGTTTACTTCCACTGGGACCAATCAGAAAAGACCGAAGCGACACGTGCGCACAAGCTGACTGGGCCCGGTTACTTCCTCTGGGACCAATCAGAAAAGACCGAAATGACACGTGCGCACAATCTGACTGGGCACGTTTACTTTCCACTGGGACCAATCAGAAAAGACCGAAACGACACGTGCGCACAAGCTGACTGGGCCCGGTTACTTCCACTGGGACCAGTCAGAAAAGACCGAAACGACACCTGCGCACAGGCTGACTGGGCACGTTTACTTCCACTGGGACCAATCAGAAAAGACCGAAATGACACGTGCGCACAAACTGACTGGGCCCGGTTACTTCCTCTGGGACCAATCAGAAAAGACCGAAACGACACGTGCGCACAAGCTGACTGGGCCCGGTTACTTCCACTGGGACCAGTCAGAAAAGACCGAAACGACACCTGCGCACAAGCTGACTGGGCACGTTTACTTCCACTGGGACCAATCAGAAAATACCGAAACGACACGTGCGCACAAGCTGACTGGGCCCGGTTACTTCCTCTGGGACCAATCAGAAAAGACCGAAACGACACGTGCGCACAAGCTGACTGGGCACGTTTACTTCCACGGGGACCAATCAGAAATGACCGAAACGACACGTGCGCACAAGCTGACTGGGCGGCTAAGGCCAACCGCACGGCCCACGCCCGCGAGGAACACAGGCCGTGGTGCGTATTCAAAAAGGGTTCAAATGGCTCTGAGCACTGTGGCAGTCAACATCTGAGGTCATCAGTCCCCTATAACTTAGAACTACTTAAAACTAAGTAACCTAAGGACATCACACATACCCATGCCCGAGGCAGGATTCGACCGTAGCGGTCGCGCGGTTCCAGACTGAAGCGCCTAAAACCGCTCGGCCACCGTGGCGTGTATGTCAAGCAGCCGGCTCCGGCGGGAAACGAGTAAGTATTTAAGAAAAGTTAAATAATTTTTGACTGCGCTTTTAAATACATGTTAGCTTTCAATAGCCCACAACGAAATTAAGACCTTTAGTGGATACCTTTTCAGTTAAATATTGATCTCCGGTGGGCCTTGCACAGAGCCGAGCGTTCGCGAAGTGTGTCAGGCAAGCCGACCTGTGTGACGTCAGAAGTTCGTAGTATATCTCATCGGCCCCGAAGCCAATTAGTGTGACGTCACAAGACCGTTGTAAGGCCCGTGTACCTCGTTGGTTCCGCCATGGGACCGAGTGCCATCACGTGTCGCTAGGGGCTGGCAACATATTCCAAACTGACACTCCCGCCTGTCAAGCATTCGCCGTGGCTTCGTTTCGACATCCAAAGCCCGCCTTCACGCCCTATTGCGTGTGTACCCTGGTCTCTGTTGAAATGGTTGCTGTTCATCCTAATCTCAGCCGCCCAGTATGTTGACGCATGAGCCAAGACGCTTGTGTTTTCAAACATTATTTTGTGTCTGTTTTCCGGGTAATGCTCAGCTACGGCCAATTTGTCAAGCTGCCTTTGTTTAATATGTCACTTGTGATCGCTACAACGCTCTGCAACTGTGCGAATTGTCTGAACTGTACAGATGTTGCTGCATTCAAAAGGGACAACATACGCACCGTGCGCACGAAGAGCTGGGTCGTCTTTAATACGGAGCAGCTTGTCTGGTATTTTGGGTGCCTCAGTCCGTTTCTCTCCATTACTCGTCCTAACTCGCTGCTCATTGCCCCACAGTATAATCTATTCATAAATCATCTAGAAGCTCTTTTTGGTTATTTAACAGGAAGAAACAAAGAAATTTTGATTGCTGGTGACTTTAATACCGATTTTCTAATGGAATCTACCAATAAACATTCACTGCAGTTAGTAATGTTCTCTTTCAATCTAACTCACACTGTAAACTTTCCAGCTAGGATCACTAAATCCTCTAGGACAGCCATTGATAACATTTTTATAGACAAATCAAAGGAACAAAATCATATCATAAAAACTGTTATAAATGGACTATCAGATCATGACATGCAGCTCCTTGTTTTAGATGTAAATTCTAAGCAGATTATCAAGACTGCTAAATCTGAGTACAGGTGAGTAGTTAATCAACCAAAAATTGAGTGTTTTCGAAAACTGCTCAAAGATATGAACTGGAAAGATGTGTTAGTGCTCATAACACGAATGAAAAATATAACACATTCATGAACAATGTCAGTACCATGTTTGAAAACTGTTTTCCTCTAAAAGTTACTCAAATTAAACAGACATCTATAATAAAACCATGGATTACACAAGGAATAAAGATTTTCTGTAAGACAAATAGGAAAATGTATCTGCCGACCAAGAATAGCTCCAATGCTGATGATTTAGCTAAATACAAGGAATACTGTAACATATTTAAAAAAGTAATTCAGACATCTAAACAAATGCACTACGAGAAGAAGATAGCAATGTCAGGGAACAAAATAAAAAAATATGGGATATAGTGAAAAAGGAGACTGGTAGAACCAGAAAGGAACAGGAGCAAATAGCACTAAGGGTAGATGACACATTAGTAACCGATGGGAATAATGTGGCAAATCTATTTAACAAGTACTTTATATCCATTACTGATAGAATGGGATTGTCAGGATCAGTAAATAATGCCCTTGAATATCTGAAACTAGCCTTTACAAATAGCTTCAGGTACATGAATATGTCACTCACTTCACCAAAAATAAATAAATAAATAAATAAAATAAATAAATAAATAAAATAAATAAAATAAATAAATAAATAAATAAATAAATAACTTCCATAATAAAATCTTTAAAACCAAAGCATTCTAGTGGTCACGATGAAATATCAACAAAGTTAATTAAGGAACGTTCTTGTGAGTTTAGTACAATTCTAAGATACTTGTGTAACCAGTCAATTATAACTGGGACATTTCCTGACTGGCTAAAATATGCAGATGTTAAGCCTCTGTTCAAGAAAGGGGATAAAGAGATACCATCAAACTACAGACCAATTTCACTTTTGCCAGCATTCTCAAAAATTTTAGAAAAAGTAATGTACAGGCAGCTTCTCGACCATCTGACCACAAATAACATATTATCAAGAACACAGTTTGGATTTCTGAAGGATTCTTATATCGTGAAAGCTATTTACACCTACAGTGAAAATGTACTTAATTCATTAAATAACAAGTTACAAGCAGCAGGTATTTTCTGTGATTTGTCAAAGGCATTCGATTGTGTGAACCACAACATCTTTTTAAATAAATTAGAATTCAATGGTGTCATGGGCAGTGCTGCAAAATGGTCATACCTCGCTAACAGGCTCAAAACGGCTCTGAGCACTACGGGACTCAACTGCTGTGGCCATCAGTCCCCTAGAACTTAGAACTACTTAAACCTAACTAACATAAGGACATCACACACACCCATGCCCGAGGCAGGATTCGAACCTGCGACTGCAGCAGCAGCGCGGCTCCGGACTGGAGCGCCTAGAACCGCACGGCCACCGCGGCCGACTCGCTAACAGGAAACAAAGGGTGTCAGTGCAAGGGACTAGTGAATTAAGTCATCAGTTATCGTCAGAATGGGAAGAAATTACATGTGGTGTCCCACAAGGATCCATCTTAGGGCCATTGCTTTTTCTTGTGTACATTAATGATCTCTCATCAGTTACACTGCCAGAGCAGAGTTCTTTTTGTTTGCAGATGACAAAAGTATTGCAATAAATAGTATTCGAGTGTAGTTCTAGAAAGATCTGCTAATGATATTTTCATGGATAAAGCCAACTCACTGACATTAAACTTCGAAAAGACTCACTAGATGCAATTCAGAACCTGTAAGAGGTTTCCACTTCGCATGTGCATAAAGTATGAAGAAGAGCAGATAGAACAGGTTGACAGTCTTAAATTCCTGGGATTACAACTTGATAATAAATTCAGTTGGGATGAGCACACCACAGAACTGCAGAAACGCCTTAACAAATCTTTATTTGCAATTCGAGTGTTAGCAGACATAGGCGACATAAAAATGAAAAAGCTTGTATACTTTGCATACTTTCATTCCATAATGTCATATGGTATAATATTTTGGGGTAACTCTTCAAGTCAAACAAAAGTTTTCAGAGTCCAAAAGCGTGTAATACGTATTATTTGTGGAGTAAATTCACGGACGTCCTGTAGAAACCTCTTCAAAGAACTGGGTATACTAAGTACTGCCTCTCAGTATATTTACTCCTTAATGAAATTTGTCCTAAATAATATATCTCTTTTTCCAACAAACAGCTCAGTTCACACATACAATACCAGGAACAAAAATTATCTGCACATGGACTTAAGAGCACTTACTTTAGTTCAAAAAGGGGTCCACTACTCAGGAACACTCATCTTCAACAATTTGCCAGCAAACATAAAAAATTTAGTTACAAATAAAGATCAGTTTAAAAGGAGCCTGAAAGACTTACTAGTGGCCAACTCCTTCTACTCCATTGCCGAATTTTTTAATAGAAACAAATGATGTGTTGTATATATTCATACTATTAGTATTGTTATTCCAGCTTAAAAAAAAATTGACATGTTCCACATCCACGAGGATCTCCTCAACACGGATCTATGGAACCAAAAACTAATCAAATCAAATCAAATCATGGCAGGAAAGCAGCCGGCTTGGCCTCCTCAGCCGATTCACAAGGCGTCGTTCTCCCGTGGCACCTGAAAGCATTTGCGGTGTCTGTCTTGCTATAACCATTCTCTCTGAATGTGCCTCGCGTCCTGCAATTCAGACTGTACACGGTCGTCATCAGAAATAACTTTTGCTCTGCGTATTAAAAGGGTCAGAGCCGCTTTCTTGTGTATATAGTGGTGAAAACTATCGGCGTTCAACTATCGACCATTGTGTGTCGGTTTCCTGTACATTGACCGACCGCGCCGGAATTCTGTTTCCCACTTTGCACGGATCACATATGCCGAGTTATTCACCATTTTTGCCACGCTGCTGGGACAAGGAAGCAACACGTTGCTTTGCTGAAGTGAAGCACCACAACTGAACTGCGGTAGCGGACAGAGTTTTGAAGAGCACAAGTCACACCAGATACAGCAGACAGGGTATGAGATTGATCTTAATGCCAGAAACCTATATCATCGTCATCAATTTTGGTCGTCAACGTTGTCGCCATTCGGCTGGGAGTGGGTGGACGTAGCCTTGGCAACACAAAAGCGTGCAAGTTTGTGCAAGACAGCCTCTAAGCCCGACCGCTTCACTCACAGAAGAACTGATGTGGAGAATGATAAGACCCATAGGACAGTCGTTAATCTCTCCGACCGACAACTGGACGACAGCTCTGTGGCAGCGCTGAGTAAAGATCTTAATTTTTCGCCAGTCCCGCAATTTCTGCCAATTTTGGAGATCATTAGTGGAATAGAGCAGCGCATTCGGCATCTCTCGCACGACACAGCTGAGGATGTCGGACCAACCACCAGCCATGTACTTGCGAAAGCTAAGCTGCTGAAATCTGATATTAGACAGGAGGAACGACGTGGCTTATGCTTACTGCATCAGAATGAGGGCTTGGTTGTGTTACCAGCTGACGAAGGAAATGCCATTGTGGTTCTGAACGCTGAAGAGTTCCAGCTGAAGGTGCTACATTTATTTATTAGAAGATGCCGCATACCGGAAGCTTAGTCGCGATTTGATGCAGGCCGTCGTTAGGAAGACAGGGAAGTTATTAAGGAGGATGCTAAGTTCACTGGACTTGGATACGATGTGACGTCATTATGACGTATACACGCTACATCGAAAACGATAGAAACCGTATATCGACTGTTCGACTTTTGTGAACTTTCGAGAGGTTGTGATAGGGTAGCGCTGTGCTCTGCGCCATTCGTTTAAATGTGTTTTGCGTTCCTTGCGTTTAAATCGTGTATTGTACTGTGTTTGTGTCCTGTGCGTTGTTTTTCGTTTGCTCGTCTCTAATTATGTGTTCAGCATTCGGGAGACTAATGAGAGAAAAGCTGAAAGAGTTCAGCATCGATGACGACGGGCAATTGCGTGGTTATTGTGAATCTCAAGCAGAAATTGATGTACTTCTGACCCAGCTGAAGTGCGTCGGTTATTCGTATTCGGTGAGAAGAAGCACTCAGCAGCCAAAATCTTCAGATGCGTCAAGACACTAACTTTTGGTTAAGATAACATTGAGAAATCCACTTCCCTTCGTATTTCATCTCCGGTCGACGATTTTTCTTCAACAATGCCTCATATTTTTCTTTTTAAGTTCGAAATTCAATCATTCTACACAGCAGTCGTTACTGGACACTAAGGTACCAGTCTCTGCGGTCCGAGTGTAAAATTACTTGGAATTATGGTTGATAAAAGACTATCTTGGGATGGACATATAAATTACTTAGCTAACAAACTTGCACGAGTTCTCTTTCAGCTGTATAAATTAAGAAAAAAAAGTCAGCAAGAGTATGCGGCTACAATCTAATGTGTACTGACAAGACCAATTGTATGAAACCATACTAAAATGTTGATAATAAATAAATATTATTTTCGGCGTAAGCATTCAATACAACAATCACACAATCTAATCTGGTCTGGACATAAGAAGACTTCACTTTTTTACGAAACGTGTTGTCCGTGGTGTTTTCAAGGCCACGGTCAGGAATATTTCTATTAATATCCAGCTCTTTTAGTTTTATTTTGGCGAAATACATACACGCTGCCACACTGAGCTGTTTTCAGAATCGCAAGTGTCAAAACAAACCACTAGCTGACGACAGTTTAGAATCTCGAACGTTCGTAAAAGTCGATAGGTGTGTTAATCGACTAAAGCGTATATACGTCATAATGACGTCACATCATATCCAGGTTGGGTGAACTTAGGATCCTCCAGTTATTAAAGACTCTGGTTTACGAGACCAAGTGGTGAAGAAATTAATGCCTCATGCCGCCAGAGCTCTCAGGCTTTATGAACTGCCGAAGGGGCATAAGGGAAATGTCTCTTTTGGGCCAATTGTTACAGCAGTCATCTCGCGCGCCTAGAGACATCTTGCAGGATTGTTAGCCCCAAACTGGTATGTTGTGAACACTATGACGTAAACGCGCAAAAATTTGTTGAAACACTCAAGGTAATGAAAATGGCCAGTACAAGACACGCTGGATCTTTAATCTCAACAGTTTCCACCTGGAATCGTCAAATTGTTCCTTCATGTTCTAACGACGATGTACTTCTTGTACCGCAATCAATATCATAAAATAATGGAAGGCACAGCAATGGGCTCACCACTGTCTAGGGTAGACGCGAATCTCTTCATGAGTTTCATGTGACGCTTTTTCTGCACTTTTCACCCAGTCTCACACTGTGGGTTACATCTTCACAGAGGACGAATGAGTCTGTTCCACTTGAAGAGAGCTGTATGGAATAAAATGCCAAAAGATGCATAAAATACGTCAGCAGGATGAACAACATCAAAATTTAAGTCCACATTCTATCATTTATAGGCTTTAAAATATTTTTGGATGTTCTCTCTGAGACATTAACATCACTGTACCGTTCTGGACTTGGATTTTGAAAGATAGTCCAGACTCCAGACTTGCGGCATTACTAGTGCTGAAATTAGTTGAATATTTGATTGATTTTAACATTAACAAGTAACTTGTTACCAAACTTAGTTCAATAATATCACATTATTGGTGAACATACGCTATCAAACTTTGTCGTTCTACCCACAATTTAATCATTCACCATCAGCAGATCAGAGTCTTGTTTTGTGCAAATACTGCCATATCGGAGAGATATTTATCTTATGCTGCCAAAATCCAATTCAGCCACAATGTTACACTTATGTAAGAGTCTCAGCTAACGAGTGACTATGCATTCTTCCACTCACAACAAGTTAGCAGACAGTTGACAGTAGTAATTTGACGGTAAAAAAAATCTAGAGAAGGGAAAATGGCAGGAGAATGTGGACTGGCTAAAATGTATGAGACATAGTATTAGGAAAGTGCTCTGTGCAAAATTCTACTACATGTCTTAATAACTGTGAAAGAATGTTCCGTGTATAGCAGATACCTGGCGATGTTGGAAGGTAAAAGAGGCGTTTTGAAACCATAGTTTAAACTACAAAACATTTCTAGGGACATATGTGGCTCTGATCATAATTTATTGCTTACAAAATGCAGATTAAAGCTAATGAAATTGCAGATGGGAAAGGAATATATGGGACTGTGATAAATTAAAATGGACTAAAAGGCAGTTGCGTAGTTTTGGGAGATACAGTAGTGAAGACAGCAGGGGACCAAATGGGCAAAAAGCCAAGGACCAGTAGAAATCCTCTGATGACACACAATATGTATTAGTTGATGAAAGGAGAAAACATAAAAATGCAGTAAATGAAGTAAGCATTTGGGAATACAGATACCTAAAATGTCAGATTGACAAAGTGTAAGAAATGGCAAAGTGAAAATGGATAGAGGAGAAATACAAAGCTATAAAAGCATGCATGACTGCGGGAAAGGTACTTATAAATTCTGAATATAATAATAATAAAGCAACCTTTGGAAAAAGTGAAACATCTGTGGCATAAAGTGGTGCAGGAGGCAGCATGCTTGAAAAAATGATGTCAGCAGTTGATGCACGCAGGTGGCTGGTCCAAAAAGAGAGCTACTAGGCCAACAAGTTCGGTGTCCTCTGTGTGTGCCTCAACAACCATAAGACTGGAACAAACTAAGAGAACATCTAAGTTGCAGCACCATCTCCTGTAATCAGGGGTTCAGTCATGAAATAATTCCCTTAGCAGGCACTACCTCTGCAAAAGTCAACAATTCTCCACACATGAAGTCACCAACCACTTATACAATTTTAAACATTTTTACCCTGTCAGATCTACTGCTGAACTTGAGAACCAACAATACAATTACTAGAACCACATCTCAGGCATTGCAGCTTCTTGATTCTGGCCAGCATCATGAGACAAGATAGTGGAACAGGAAACAACCCCAGACACCACTGATATTACCTTCTCCTGACCCAGCTTGTCTTTTGGGACTCAAGAAAAACACAGGGTCAAGATCACTTACAGTAATACATAGTAGGGAATAATATCAGAGAACTGACCACGTCAACAGGCCTCGTACCAAATACTAACAGCCAACGTGACCAAACCTAGGCCCCACACAGTGCCATCACTCCCAGTTGAGCTGAGTCTGACATGATGCTGGATACCACATCGCCGCTGATGGCCACTGCACGGCCACTAGCGATGGCACAGCTGCACCCACTAGTTGGTAGCCTAAGCGCTCTCTACAGCAAGAAATCACTAGTTTTCTGGTGCATATGGCTGGAGATCTGAAAGAAGGAACTGCCATGGCTCAATATCTCATACCAAAATTGCAAATTCCAGGTCAGCTGCTGTGGCCGAGTGGTTCTAGGTGCTTCAGTCTGGAACTGCGCGACCGCTACGGTTGCAGGTTCGAATCCTGCCTCGGGCATGGATGTGTGTGATGTCCTTAGGTTAGTTAGGTTTAAGTAGTTGTAAGTTCTAGGGAACTGATGACATCAGATGTTAAGTCCCATAGTACTGAGAGCCATTTGAAGCCCCCTTCCAGGGTGCAACTACCGGCTCTCCTTGACATGACTAACATGAACCCACGATGATTCGCTCGCAAACAAGTCATGCCCAAGAAGATTCACAGGACTCAGAACCCTCACAATATGATACAGTCTCAGGAAACGAGGGCTAACTTACTAGTGAAACCCAACTCCCCTTTCATGCACTGCTGGTATTGAACAAGAACACCCAGACCCCAGCCATAGCCTCACACTCCTGTTGGCCTTGATTGTAATAGTGGGCCAACCTCCTATGTGCAAGTAGGACGTTCTGTCTGCTCCTAATCCAATTCTGTTTTGGAGTAACTTGCTCCAGGAGGAGATCATTTAGTCGTTATGCTATGCAGGTCACTGGCACATTTATGGTAGAGCACTATTATATCCTACACATCTATCTCCATAACCAGACACAATTCACAATCAGTTGTCAGACATCTCAACAAGGAAAGCAAAATACACATCCTTGAAATATTTACCAATATACAACAATGCAAAAAAATATTGTTCCCCACCTAGTCAAATCTGAAAAGGACTGGCTTCTTCTGGACAGCTATGGACCATTCTGCCTGACCTAATGACTTGCAAGCCATTGGAAAGAATGGTAAAGTGATGGTGAAACCCAACTTGCACACTTCTCGCATGACACGCTGGAAGTCACAGACAGAAGCAATAAGATGGGCAGAGTGTTTCTTAATGTCCTTAAAGTACTCAGCACCTCACTAATGATTATTAATGAAAGTAAAGGAGCTGGACAAAAATATGGGAACGCCAGCAGAAAGTGCACGCTTCAACATTAATGCAGATGCCAGCAAAGTCTGCAGGCTGTGTTGTGGCACCTGCTGACTGCCTCAAATATGTCACAAGTGCCAGTCATGGTCAGAATGGTGTTCTGTGCGATTATGAGTACATTATGTTGGAGTTAAGTTATTTAAACGTAGAGAAATTGTTGGCACATGTACGGTGGGCGCTTCTGTAACCAACGGAGCTGAAGTGTTTGATGTCTGAAGAGGCACCATTTATACAGCATACAGTGGAAAAACATCATCCTCTAAGTCACAATGTTGACAAAAGTCAGTGTTGATTGGTCATGACAGATGGCATTCAAGAGCATTGTGATAAAAGAGGATGACAGCAGAAAGAGTCACTGCAGAACTTAATGTCACACTCATAAACCTTGTCAGCATCAAAACAGCACAAAACAAGCACCATGAGCAGCAAATTGTAGGGTGAGCTGGAATTACAAAACCACTCATCAGTGATTCAAATGTCCACAACAGGAAAATGTGCTACTGAAGCCATGGAAGAAAGTCATTTGGTCGGATGAGTCTTGTGGCACATTGCTTCCGACTTCTGGTTGAGTTTAGATTCCAAGAATGAATTATGGTGGTTGTTTGATGATCATTTTGGCAGTCATGTCATGCTATTCCATGGGCCTCAATGCAATGTCATATTACTGCCAAGGATTATATGATCATTTTGGCTGATCTGATCCATCCCATGGTACAATATTTGTTCTTTAATGGTAATGTTGTGTCCCAAGTTGAGAGAGTTCCCGTTCAGGCACTTCACACCATCAAGGACCAGCTTTGTGAACACAATGATGGATTGTTCCAACTCCCCTGACCCCCACAGTCACTAGATTTCAATGTTATTGACATTTTGTGGCCTACTGTGGAGAGAAAGGCATGTAATCAAACTTGTCACTCTCTTACATGAATAATGATACAACATTCCATTGAAAGCCAAGCAGGACCTCTGTTTATCCATTCCAAGCTGACTGGAAGCTGTTTTGAATGCCAGCAGGTTTCCTATACTGTATTAGGTTTGGTAATGTGTTTTTGGTGTTTCTGTATTTTTGTCCACCCACTGTACAGTCATATGTGGGTATCAAATGAAATTTATGACTGGGTTGAGGATTTCTTGGTACTGAGGATGTAGCATGTTGTTCTGGGCAGCCATCTACAGATGTAAAAGTAACTTCAGGTGTGCCCCAGGGATGTCAAGTAACCAAAGTGGCCTCCATCTGAAAGGCTTGCACCAGGCTATTGATCCATGTGACATTATTATTATTATTATTATTATTATTATTACTACTACTACTACTGCTGCTGCTGCTGCTGCTGCTGCTGCTGCTGCTACTGCTACTAATACTACTACTACCACTGCTACTAGCTATATGCCGATGCTTTGCAATTGAAGTTGAAGAAAGGCCTGCACATAGCATCGTGCATCAATCAGTAAAAACGAAACCCTTACAGGATCACTTTGTCAATAAATTTATTTTACCTTTTCAAGAAGTGAAATGTAAATAAGACTGATTGAAAAAAAATAAAAATAGAAAGAAAAACAAAGCAGATTCATTATGTTTGTAATGCACAAAGCAAAAATCAATAAATCTGTGTATCCTAGCCAACTAAATTCAATGTTGCTTTGTATTCTTAAAGATAACACTGTGGTGCTTAATTCTGACATAGACCTTCAAAACACTTCTGCCACTGAGGTAAAAAAAAAAAAAAAAAAAAAACCTAATAGCACCACTATTGATTCTCTGGTATACTGTGCAACTAATAACACCATCTACTGGCTCTCTGGTGTAGGGTAAAGTTACGAAAACTGCATCTGTTTTTAGATTTTGATTTTCTGTATTTGTATGTTTCACAACAAGTAAATTTTTAAAACATTACTGTTTTGGTTGCTACCTAATGAAAGTTATAAAAAATATTAAAAGTCTAATCTAAATATTAAAAAAAGCAGAAACTCAAATGTCACAGATCTGCAAGTGGTCCACTTGAGCTCTTGCAGGAGGCTAACAGAACCACTCAGCCACTGTCATTAAATGGGATACGTTCGGAAACAAAATACACATCAAAGCAGCCAATCATTGCACCCTTCAGAATACAGTATTTTGATATACAAACTAATTATACAAAAGGCTAATAAATTACCAATAAAACTTGAAGTCACCCAAATCACAGCTAAAAGGAAACATAGTTGCAAACTTAGGTAGCTGATCTTCATAGAAATATGTTAGGTAATATCAATATAACATCAGTCTCTTGTAGAAAACTTCTTGTGTGTTCACATAAATTCCATTTTCCAGTCATACATGCGTAAAATGACATGTGAGTCTTATCTTTTGGGACTAGCAAAACATTAGTAACATAATGTCTGAAATTTTTAGACTTTGTCATAGACTTTCGGAGTCATGAGATGCCCTATAGAACATGCCACACTTCCTTCATCTGCATAAGGACTCACTGCTTGAAGATGAGTCACCATAGGTAACATATCCTTCATAACCTGTAGATTCTTCCAAATTAAATACCTCCCACTTTCAGATCTTATTTCCTTCATTTCTAGATGATTTTCCTATAGGCCTAATAGATTTCTTCATTTTCTTTCCTTCTGTCAATCTAACTTCTTCTTCAAAACTGTTTTCGATGCGAGTGCATGACAGAATCACTGACTTAGTTTTCTTAATTTGGTTTTTCTTGGAAGAATGAGTTTGAGATGAGGTCAAACGTCTTCAGAAGACGTTTCCTCACTTCTTTTCCCACTGACCTTGACTTCTTCAGAAGGCTGACAAGTGTTAAAATCTGCAGTTATGATATTGTTGTCAGAAGTAGATGGGCAATCAATTCTTTGGGTAGATTCAGTTGGCAAACATTGATTACTTCCTGTCTGATTAAAACTGTGTGCTGGACAAAGACTCGAATTTGAGAGCTTTGCCATTCACAGGCAAGTGCTCTACCATCTGAGCTACCCAAGCATGGCTCACGGCCCATTGTCACAGGTTCAATTATGCCAGTACCTCGTATCCTACCTTCCAAACTCCACAGAAGCTCTTCTGTGAACCTTGCAGAACAGGCACTCCAGAGTGAAAATCTCTATCTGGAAACATGCCCCAGGCTGTGTCTAAGCCATGTCTCCGCAATATCCTTTCTTCCAGGAGTGCTAGTTCTGCAAGGTTCGCAGAAGATGGTTGGTTGGTTGTTTGGGGAAGGAGACCAGACAGCGTGGTCATCGGTCTCATCGGATTAGGGAAGGAAGTCGGCCGTGCCCTTTCAGAGGAACCATCCCGGCATTTGCCTGGAATGATTTAGGGAAATCACGGAAAACCTAAATCAGGATGGCCGGACGCGGGATTGAACCGTCGTCCTCCCAAATGCGAGTCCAGTGTCTAACCACTGCGCCACCTCGCTCGGTTTCGCAGAAGAGCTTCTGTGAAGTTTGGACAGTAGGAGACGAGGTAGTGGCAGAACTGAAGTTGTGATGAGGGGTCGTGAGTCATGCTTGGGTGGCTCAGATGGTAGAGCACTTGCCAGCGAATGGCAAAGGTCCAAAGTTCGAGTCTCGGTCTGGCACACAGTTTTAATCTGCCAGGAAGTGTCATATCAGTGCACACTCTGCTGCAGAGTGAAAATTTCATTCTGGAAATGTCGATTAGTCGAATAAGCTAGCTGACAGCCCTCAGGTCTGAAAATATCTGTATCCTGTAGTTCATTACCACATGCTTTAAGCCACACGTATGTGATGGCAAGGGGAATGCTCTGCCCACTAGCTCATCAACATCACAGCTTTGACAGATATCTCTGTTCTTGCCATTCGATCTCAATATGCTGCATTATGGAATTTTTTGAAAAAACCAAAACTCCCAAATCAAGAGGATGTAGCTTATGGCTTGTGTGAGATGTCTCACTAAGCAAAGACCTACCACTGCCTTTCACATATAATACTGGTGTGGCTTTCTTAAGCATCCAGAATCGTGGGTTTAGTGTGTTATTTTGTAGTCCTTTCAAGTCTGACAACGCCCTGTAGAACTATTGAAGATAATCTACTCTTCATACAGCCTGAGACTATGGCTCCACCCTCAGTGCCAGAAGGGGCACTGTGCAGTATGTAATCTATAAAGTGTGCCTTAGGAGTCACAAGAAATGAGGGCACAGCACTAGTTATTGCAACCATTGTCACAAGTGAATCTCTTTCAGCAGATATAGCTTGTTCAACTGCTCTGCAACCAGTATGAGTCAAGCCAGTCTTTTTATTGCACAGTGACAGCTAAAGTTTCTTCCAGATTGTACAAGTCCTGCAATTTAGACATGTATTTTTCTTTCAGTAAAACAATTTTACATTTCCCTCTGTAAAGCTAGTGGCCCTGATGTACTTGTATCTTCTGGTGCACATTTATGAAAGTCTGTTTTGTTTAATGAGTGGCATCAGCCATTCGTCCTGCTATGTTCCCACTTTCCCGGCTCTTTAGTACAGACTTTCCATTCCTCTCAGGAAATTCAAATGCCAGAATTCTAGCAGTTTTTGTGGTTAAGCTATAATGAATACTGTGAGAGGAAATAATATAGCTAGCCGGAATGGCCGAGCGGTTCTAGACGCTTCAGTCTGGAATGGCGCGACCGCTACGGTCACAGGTTCGAATCCTGCCTCGGGCATGGATGCGTGTGATGTCCTTAGGTTAGTCAGGCTTAAGTAGTTCTAAGTTCTAGGGGACCGATGATCTCAGATGTTAAGTCCCATAGTGCTCAGAGCCATTTGAACCATTTTTTTTAAATAATATATTCAAAAATGTTTTTCAGCCACTTTTGTGGAAATTTTTAAGTGTTCATCTAATGGCAATTCCTAGAAGAAAAGCCTTTTCTTTGTATCATTTAAGGGTTAACCTAGGAACACCAATGCCTCTTTCTACTTTCTGCAAAAAACCTCTTCCATAGATATGTTGACCGATTGTATGTTGCAGCAGCCTAGTGGATAACATCAACAACTGTTGGTTTGCTGCCTTATTCTTGGTGTTACGAACCCTGTAATTCACAGTATGCCTAATATTATTCTTAATCATGCTTCCATTGGTGCATAACAGGGAATATAAGAGTAGGTACAGGGCAAGTTTTTAATGAGGTTAACTGACCAGCTAACACCAAAATGTGCCATTCCCTTAGCCCCAAATGCACTAAAGAAATATATTTTGCAACAGCAGTACATAAACCAAAAGAACATTTGAAAATGAGGTAGGGGAAGATGGACAACATGGGATACTTAACACAAAATATATTTTGTCTAAGCTAATGTCAAATAAAAGTCCATATTTTCTATATATGACTTAAATTAGGACTCAACTACAGTTCCCACCAAAATAATTTGTAGTAAATGGTGTAGTAAGAAAACTAATAGTAATTTCTTGTAAAGTGGTTAAGTGTCTCATTTTGTTTGATTAGTCATATAAAATAGGACACCTGGAAATTTTCTTGTGATTCATCTTTTGAAATAATTTATCTCAGCAACAATAATTGATAATGGACTTATTATTTCATAAATATATTATGCAGCATTTAAATTACGATGTATCAACTAGTACACAATCCAGTCATTGAAAGTTATTTACAAAAATCACATTCAGACTCTTCACAGTCATCTGGTTCAATGCCACTGCAAGCTTCATGACCCCATCCTTCTCACTCAGAGCACTTAATCTACCCTTCCAGAGATTATGTGCTAGAAAACAAATCATTGTAGTAGCTACATGTGATATCTCAATTATTCTCTTCTCCTATGAACTGTTGTTGATTTGAACAGAATTTCTTAAGGCAGATGTCTTTGCCTTTTTTGCCATTTTCCCCATGGACTTTTTAGTGTTTCCTAGTTTTAATGACCTTGGGAAGTTTCTTTCCTTACGTGCTTCTGCACCAGTCAGTTGTTGTTTATATGGAGATGAAGTCAGTATTGTTGCTTTGCTCCATCTTTTGTCATTTAGGTTACATTTCTTCTGGGCTTGGGGAACTTTTGAATATTTTTTCAGAGGCAAACTCAATGTTGACTACCAGCCTACCCAGTTTAGCAGAATAAATTGTGACATGTGGGGCCATGGTCATAATGTTTCATTGTTGGTAGTAAATTGGTGGTATCAGGTATGACAACACAAATTTGTGTCAGTTGCTGCTGTGGTATTTCTTGATTAATATCCTCAACTGGTCTGTCTGTAGTGTTGGCTGGAGTATACAAATGATCAGAGAAGACCTCTGTGTTGGAAGGGAACATCCCTGGACTACAAAACCCATTTATGGCTGTTTGAAGAGTGGTGGCCTTGATGAATGCTACACTATACAATTTCCCTACTTAATTGATAGTGACAGCATGACCTGCATGATACAGAAGCTAATTTTTTTCTTCAGTAGAGTGGTATGTGCTCTATTAAATGAGCACCTAATTCTGATTTAAAAATAATTTTGTATGTAACAAAAAACAAACTGATGCTTTCCTTCTACAATGGGCATTGTATGATAGACATGATCAGCAAGATTTGTCTGGGTTGACTCCACATTGCGAAAACATAATTTCAAATATATGCCAAAACACTAGAGAAAATGCATCTGATGACCCATAGGAGAGACATCTGATATAAGGCAAGTTGTAGTTTAGCATTGTTACCAAAAAGCTTGAAAAGTTCTTGACTGGTTTACTTCAAATTTTTACAAGATACTCTAATAAACATTTGGATGGACATAGACCACATATTTTAATATTTATGGTGTATAAATATCTATATACTATATACCAATATCAAGAAAAGGATAGTTTCAATTCACCATATAGCAGAGATGCTGAGTCACTGATATGCACAACAGAAAGACTGTCAGAAAGGAGCTTTTGACCAACAATGTCTTCATTGAAAGTAGACAACATAAACATACAGACTCATGAAAATGCAACTCACAGAGAGTGAGCATCAGTGCATGATGGGTAATGCAACCAGGTGGTGAGGGTAAGGAGAAGGCTGGGGCTGGGACAGGGAAGAGCAGGAATAGCAGGGTAGGGGTGTGGGAAAATGAAGTGCTGGTTGTGGGAGTGTACCAGGAAGAGGTGGAGAGAGGACACAGCAGCTAGGTTCAATTAGGATGTTAGATAGAGGGCAGGGGGTAGTGGAAAAGGAGAAAGTAAAAAGACTGAGGGTGCATTGGTGGAACAGAGCACTGTGTAGTGCTGGAATAGGAACAGGGAAGAGGCCTGATGGATAAGGACAATGACTAAAGAAGTTTCAGGCAGGAGGGTTATGGGAAAATAGGATATATTGCAGGGTGAGTTCCCAAATGCACAGTTCAGAGAAGCTGGTGCTGGTGGCACCATCTGGCACAGGTTGTGAAGCAGTCATTGAAATGTAGACTGTGGTGTTGGGCACCATGCTTAGCAATGGGATGGTCCAGTTGTTTCTCGGCCACAGTTTGTTAGTGTCCATTCATGTGGACAGAAAGCTTGTTGGTTGTCATGCTCACATAGAATTCCATACAGTAGTTACAGCTTAGCTTGTAAATCACATGACCAGTTTCACAGGAAGTCCTGCTTTTTATGGGATAGTTGTTGTTTCTGACCATGCTGAAGTAGATGGTGGTGGGAAGCATTTAGGTCTATTACAGGAATATGAGCCATGAGACAAGGGATTGGGAGCAGGGGTTGTGTAGGGATGGACGAGATTATTGTGTAGGTTCAGCAAGCAGCAGAATACCACTGTGGGATGGGGGGGAAAGAATAGTGGGCAGGACATTCCTCATTTCAGGGAATGATGAGAGGTGGTCAAATGGTGGTGAATGTGGTTCAGTTTCTCCAGTCCTGGGTGGTAATAAGTCACAAGGGGAATGCTCCTCTATGGGCAGATGGTGGGACTTTGGGAGGTGGTGGCTGATAAAGCATGGGAGATCTGGTTTTGTACAAGGTTGGGAGGGCAATTACAGTCTATGAAGGCCCCAGTAAGACACTCTAAGTACATTTCGAGAGGGACCACTCGGCACTACAGATGTGATGGCTATAGGTGGCTAGGTTGTATGGGTGGAACTTCTTGGTATGGAATGGGGTGGCAGCTGTTGAAGTGGAGGTATTGCTGGTGCTTAGTAGGTTTGATATGGACACAGGTACTGATACAACTATCTTTGAGGTGGAGAGAAGTGAAAGGGTGAGAAGGCATTGAGGTTCTGTAGGAATGTGGATCTGGTGTCTCACCCTTGATACAGATCACAAAGATGTCATCAATGAATCTGAACCAGGTGATGGGTTTGAGAGTCTGTGTGTTTCGGAAGGACTCCTCTTGATGGCCCATGGGTAGGTTGACATAGGATGGTGCCATGCAGGTGCCCACAGCCATACGTTCAATTTGTTTGTAGGTCATGCCTTCAAAGGAGAGGTAATTATGGGTGAGGATATAGTTGGTCATGATGACTAGGAAGTTGGTTGGCCTAGAATCTGTCAGGCATTGGGAAAGGTAGTGCTCAATCGTAGTAAGGCCATGGCCATTATGGATGTAAGGTGGCATCAGTAGTGATGAGCAGGGCACCGTGCGGTAAAGGAACAGGAACTGTGAAGAGTTAGTGAAGGAAATGGTTGGTATCTTTTACATAGGATGGTAGGTTTCAGATAATAGGCTGAAGGTGTTGGTCTATGAGAGCATAGGTTCTCTCGGTGGGGGCACAGTAATCATCCACACTGGGGTGTCCGGGGTGGTTGGGTTTATGGACTTCAGGAAGCATGTAGAAGGTACGAGTGCGGAGAGTGGTGGTGGTGAGGAGATAGACTCAGGGGACAGTTTCTGGGCTGGGCCTAATGATTTGAGGAGGGACTGGACATCCTCTTGGATTTACTGGGCAATCCCTATGGTTCAGAACCACAGCTTTTGTTGGCAGTTAGGGTGGTGGATTACAGTTCTTTCTGCTGATGTAAGGTAAGGCTGGTTTCCCTGTTGATGAATGATGGTGAGGCATGGTCTGAGGTTAAGAAATTCTGGAATGTTAACAGGGATGGATTTGGAGGCAGTGGGGGTGTTTCACAGTTATATGGAGGAATGTACAGAGTCAGGCAGGGCTCAATACTGGTTTTGAGTTGAATATGATTGGTAGGGTTGATGCCAAAAAAGTGCTTCCATTGTAGGGACCAGTATAAAAACAGAAGGCCTTTAACAAGTTGAGCATGACTGAATTTGAGAGGGACAAAAGGTAAGGCTCTTAGAAAAACTGTTACTTCTGCAGGACTAAGGCTTGTGGAGGAGAGGTTTATGCCTGTTTTTCAGGTCTGTTAGCTTCTGGATTTTGCATGATGTGGAATGGAGTTTCACAGGGGGTTGTAAATGTAGGTTTGTAGGCTCTAGTAAAGGTGGCGGAAGTGGTAGTCCAAGGTGGGAGTAGGAGGTGAACAGATTGTAGAGTGTTTTTGAGGTGGTGTTGTGCATGCTGCTCTAGTTCCTGGAGGGCAAAAGTTTCAACTATTTAAATAGTTCTCTCATGGGATGGTTAAACCACACATATTCTCATAACACTTTGAGTCCTGAACCCTTTGGATCATGCATGCAACAGAATCCCAGGCATTATTTGCATCTCTTTAATTATCTACCATTGCATTCTTATAATCTTATTTAAAGATATGGAAACTTTTTTTAGAGGGAAAGGTTCCTATTTGATCCATTTTTAAAATAAAGCACAATTTAATGAACTCTTTTAACTTAACAGCACTGGTGGATTTTCCCACTAGAGTCACAGCTAATTCTACAAGTCGAATTGACAATATCTTCTTAGACAGCAGTAGAATTCTAAACATAACTGTAAAATGTATATTGAATGGGCTCTCAGACCATGATGGTCAACTACTTTCAATTGATAATGTTAGCCCTCTTTGTAAGAACAATTCTTGCAGTAAAATTTTCAGAGTAGTTAACACACAGTCTATCCATAGCTTCTGTAATTCCCTACGAGAAGAAGACTGGGACCAGATTGATCTCTTTGACAATGTTAATGACAAGTACAATGCTTTTCTAAATGAATTTATCTGCCTATTCGAAGCGGCCTTTCCTAAAAGGACTGTCAAATCCAAACACGAGACCTACTCTGGGCATTAAAACATCTTGCAGAAGGAAAAGGAATCTGTATGCCTCACTCAAATCCACTTGTAGTGTAGAAAAAGAAAAACATTACAAACTATACTGCTCTATCCTTAAAAAAGTTCTAAGAAGGGCAAAGAGTATTTTTATAAAATCAGAAACTGATGTCTCTAATAACAAAATTAAAACCATATGGGGCAGAATAAAAAGGGAAACAGGTAAAATTCCTGCTGCAGAAAACACAATAGAAATTAAAACAAAAGATACCATTCATGACAATGTTGAAATAATCACTGACATTTTTAACAACCACTTTCTGGCATCAGCAGTACAAATTGGAAAAACATGTTCTGTTAATGAAGCCATGTTATTCCTTGAAAAAGCTATTAATAAAAAAACCAAGCAGATTAATGTGTCTCCTGTCACAGTACATGAAACTGAGAATGTAATTAGAGAGATGAAGAGCAAGAATTCTGTTGACATAGATGGTATCTCTTCAAGATTACTGAAGGAGTGCTATAAGCTGATAAGCAAAATACTGTGCCATATATTCAATGAATCCATCCAGCATGGGATTGTTCCTAGCATCAAACCTCTCTTTTAAAAAAGGCGATAAAGCTGACATTACCAACTATGGGCCTATCTCCCTTTTAACAATCTTTTCTAAAATTCTTGAGAAATTGGTCCAGAAAAGACTTACTGAACACCTCATGCATAAGGTATTAAACAGTGGCCAGTTCGGATTTCAACAGGGTGCATCAACAGAACAAGCTATTTTTTCCTTCACGCATCAAATCTTAGAGTATTTTAATAATAAATTAGCTCCTGTTGGTATCTTCTGTGACCTTTCTAAGGCCTTTGATAGTGTTAATCATGAAATCTTCTTAGCAAAGGCTGAATATTATGGTATAAGTGGCTCAGTTGGCTCATGGATTAAATCCTACCTAGCTGGAAGAAAGCAGAAGGTCATGTTGAACAACTCTGAGGGGTACTCTGTGTCATCTAGCTGGGGCTCTATTGGCTGTGGTGTTCTTCAGGGCTCTGTACTTGGCCCCCTTCTCTTCCTCATCTTTATCAATGACCTTCTCTTGCATACTAGCTTTAAAACTCACTTTACTCTTTTTGCTAATGACACCTCTATCCTCATCAACAAAACTCCGAATCTTAATCTTGAGGAATCGGCCAATATTGTCTTTAGTGAAGTACATAATTTGTTGGTAAATAATGGGTTATCACTAAATGTTAATAAGACCCAGTTTGTGCATTTCCAAGTAAGAAAAAAGTTGAGAATCAATTAAGTATTACATTGAATGGTAGTGAGTCACTACAAGTTGAGTCAACCATGTTTCTGGGTGTACACACTGACAACAGTCTAAAATGGTCTGAACATATTTTGCACCTCCACCAAAAACTCAGCTCAGCAACATTCACTGTTCATATTATTTCCACTGTATGTGACTGAGACACCACAAAAACTGGTTATTTTAGTTATTTCTATGCATTATTGCTGTAGGGCATAGTTTTCTGGGGTAATCAGTCACTATCCAAAAAAATATTCATTGCCCAAAAGAGTGTTATTAGGATAATGAGCGGAGTCCAGCCTAGGCATTCTTGTAGGAAACTTTTCAGAAAATTAGGGATACTGACAACTGCATGCCAATATATCTACTACGTGTTATGTTTCATTGGTAAAAACGGACAATCATACAAAACCAATGATTCATACCATACCCACAATACCAGGAGGAAGATGGACCTCCATTATGAATCAAAAAACCTTACTATTGTACAAAAAGGAGTCCATTACATGAGCTGCAAGGTGTTCAATACTCACCCACCATCACTGAAATTACTTATCCACGAGCTTCCCAAATTTAAACAACAGCTCAAACAGTGTTTATCAGAAAATTCCTTCTATTCAGTAGAGGAATTTTTCAGTAGAATTAACTGTAATTAATTTTTTCATTTACTAATTTGATGTGCTATTGTGCATTACGATACTGACAATCACTGTTAACATTACTGTGTCTTTCATTTAGCTATTAAGATCTACCATATTTTCTAATGTAATTTTTTCTATACCTATTAATGTGTATTTTGTGTTATACCAGATATCCTCTTGCAAGAGGTACTTTTATGTATTCCTTTTGTATTATTTGTAATAATTCTGACATGTCCTACATGCATGCGGATGCCTCACAGTATTGGATTTATGGGATATAAATAAATAAATAAAATAAGTAAATAAATACAAATTTAGGACACAAATTTTATTTACATTTCAGTATAAATTTAGTGAAAAAATTCTGCGCAGATTCTTATCTGTACATTTAACAATAATTTGCCCTTGTATGGTACAATTTGAAACACTATGGCATGCACAGTGGAATTTTACAGTCAGGGCACCACCATACTGTTTCTTTTCTTGAAGACTTTCCATTGGACAGTTTTGTTTTTTCTGCACAAATTTTGCACACTCTTGCGGGATGCGCCTTCTTTTCAGTGGAAGGAATCCTGTCTGCAAAATGCCTTCCTAGAAGTCTGCTGCTACACACATTTTGGGGAGTAGCAGTATGTTAATGTACAGCACCTTTCTTTGAAATTCTTCACCTAATTGCAGAAGAAAATTTGCCAAATGGCAGCCTTTGTTCTGATTGTTTCTTATTTTACGGTACAATATGAAAGCATTCACTGCTGCCATTATAAAAACATGGAAAAACAGTTTCTTCCAACATTTCATTTGCCTTCTCTTGAAAGGGTAATAAGATATAAGTTGGTCATTTCTGTCTACACCTGTCTTGTTGAGGTTGTAGTCCAGAATGGCATCAGGTTTCATTTTCTCCGTAAGCCCCATTTTGCTATGTACTTCTACTTCTGTTTTGGTCATCTTAGGAAGACTTAACAAACATAGAACATCTCTTGTGTCCCTCCACTTCAATCACCATTTTTCAGTTTTTGTTGACTAAACCTTGCTTAGGAAGTCCTCTACAATTAGGCATGCAAATCCCCACAGCCTTCATCTTATTCTCCCACAGGAAATCAAAAACAGAAGGTGAAGTGTAATGTCTGTCCATGTAAACAGTATGTCCCTTTTTGAGGTAGCCAGACAGAAGTCTCTGAAAAAGGGCAGTGACTGAGTTGTCTTCCTGCCCTTTATCTGTGTAAACTTCAGTGCATAAAACATATCCTGTCTTTGCATCACACAAGGTAAACAGTTTGATACCATACTTGTCAGGTTTGCTTTTTATATACACACGAAAAATAACTCTTCCCCTGAATACACAGGCACCTTCATCTATAGTGAGGTTTTCTTCAGGTGACAACGATGCTGGAAACTGTGTGAGTAAATGATTCAGGAATGGTCTGATTTTGTGCATGGGATAATGGCCAGGTTTGTTTCTTGGAATGTACGAGGCATTGTTGTTTACATGTAGGCAAGAGAGAATAGCAAAAAATCTATTTCTAGCTAGAATTGAACCCGGAAAAAGGCGTGGAAACAAAGCTGTTTGTAGACCTGTAATCATGCAGCCTATTTTTCTTCACCAGGCACATGTGGATTATGACAGCAAAGAACAAATACATTGCATGAAGCTGTATCCCCAGCCCATGAGCTCCGCATGCTATTGGGTTTCATTTTGCCTGATCTCATTTTATCTGCAATAGATTTCACATACTGCTATTTTCTGCCTTGATGTGTTTTACCATTGATTCATGGATAAAAATTGAAAAAATATTGAAAGGACTGCTGCTGTCATCCACTTCTGCCACAATCCACTTTCCTCTTTGAATTCAGGCAATGAAGTTTGTACGTCTAATGTAGTCCACCCTAATTCAGCATCTGAAGATTTTGGAACACTAGAACGGCTTCTCTTGTGTGATGACTCTGTAGGTGGCACTACATACTTCAGTATTAGGTAGTACGTTATATACCGGCGGAGGTGAAATTTCGCCTGAAGATGCAAAGGACACGTAACCGAAATAGCAGACTTATTACACAAAACAATGTATAACAAACTGCTTCAGAAGAAAAATCACTCTATTCACTTTCAGAAACGTCCCCTTCGGAACCGGAATCTTCAAATGTATCGTTCAAAAGCTTCTCAATCTCAGTATTAGTCAAAAACTTTGATATATTTATTGCAAAACGCACTGCACGTGCAACAACAAATACATGAAAACTATGGCGCCATGCGACAGTACAGTGGTTTTGAACAAATGAGGATTGTCCTTAACAATGCCGAAATAGTTTCAGAAATATCCACACGATGGCAGCACCATGCACTGGGCACATCACAGCGTGCCAAGCCTGAATATTAGACGCGAGCTCAACGAAAACAAAGCGAATGGAGGAAGAGCAGAGCTCGGGCATAGGACACTCACAGCTGCCTGTCAAATGAGCTGCACTCGGGCTTGGGACTCAAAGTGTTAAAGGTAGCAAAATGTGCACAATTGTATTTTCATTAAAATTTAATATGCAATAAGAATCTCTAGTTGTTATAATTCTAGATCTCAGTCAAGGACATGTACTGCCAGCTAATGGTGGCCAGGACTAATCAGAATCAACAGCTGTGCAGTTCTACATTCAATTTCAGATGCATTCAAAGTACACTGCCTTGTCCTGAGACAGTGTAGTCATCTGCAAGAATGCTTCACAGTTGTAATCCTACTTCCAGACATAATGTGACTGATACTTTACACCCACAATAAAAAGGATCCCTTTTGTCTACTCTCCTTGATGTTTCATCTTAACTACCTCATTCAGGAGAAAGAAAACTGGCATTCTACGGATCGGAGCGTGGAATGTCAGATCCCTTAATCGGGCAGGTAGGTTAGAAAATTTAAAAAGGGAAATGGATAGGTTTAAGTTAGATATAGTGGGAACTAGTGAAGTTCGGTGGGAGATGGAACAAGACTTTTGGTCAGGTGAATACAGGGTTATAAATACAAAATCAAATAGGGGTAATAGAGGAGTCGGTTTAATAATGAATAAAAAAATAGGAGTGCGGGTAAGCTACTACAAACAGCATAGTGAACGCATTATTGTGGCCAAGATAGACATGAAGCCCACGCCTACTACAGTAGTACAAGTTTATATGCCAACTAGCTCTGCAGATGATGAAGAAATTGATGAAATGTATGATGAGATAAAAGAAATTATTCAGGTAGTGATGGGAGATGAAAATTTAATAGTCATGGGTGACTGGAATTCGAGAGTAGGAAAAGGGAGAGAAGGAAATATAGTAGATGAATATGGATTGGGGGTAAGAAATGAAAGAGGAAGCCGTATGGTAGAATTTTTCACAGAGCATAAATTAATCATAGCTAACACTTGGTTCAAGAATCATGAAAGAAGGTTGTATACGTGGAAGAACCCTGGAGATACTAAAAGGTTTCAGATAGATTTTATAATGGTAAGACAGAGATTTAGGAACCAGGTTTTAAATTGTAAGACATTTCCAGGGGCAGATGTGGACTCTGGCCACAATCTATTGGTTATGAACTGTAGATTAAAACTGAAGAAACTGCAAAAACGTGGGAATTTAAGGAGATGGGACCTTGATAAACTGACTAAACCAGAGGTTTTAGAGAGTTTCAGGGAGAGCATAAGGGAACAACCGGTGTGAAACAGGGTTGTAGCCTCTCCCCAATGCTATTCAATCTGTATATTGAGCAAGCAGTAAAGGAAACAAAAGAAAAGTTCAGAGTAGGTATTAAAATCCATAGAGAAGAAATAAAAACTTTGAGGTTTGCCGATGATATTGTAATTCTATCAGAGACAGCAAAGGAGTTGGAAGTGCAGTTGAATGGAATGGACAGTGTCTTGAAAGGAGGATATAATATGACATCAACAAAAGCAAAACGAGGATCATGGAATGTAGTCGAATTAAGTCAGGTGATGCTGAGGGAATTAGATTAGGAAATGAGACGCTTAAAGTAGTAAATGAGTTTTGCTATTTGGGGAGCAAAATAACTGATGATGGTCAAAGCAGAGAGGATATAAAATGTAGACTGGCAATGGCATGGAAAGCGTTTCTGAATAAGAGGAATTTGTTAACGTCGAGTATAGATTTAAGTGTCAGGAAGTCGTTTCTGAAAGTATTTGTTCAGAGTGTAGCCATGTATGGAAGTGAAACATGGACGATAAATAGTTTGGACAGGAAGAGAATAGAAGCTTTCGAAATGTGGTGCTACAGAAGAATGCTGAAGATTAGATGGGTATATCACGTAACTAATGAGGAGGTATTGAATAGAATAGGGGAGGAGTTTGTGGCACAGCTTGACAAGAAGAAGGGACCGGTTGGTAGGGCATGTTCTGAGGCATCAAGGGATCACAAATTTAGCATTGGAGGGCAGTGTGGAGGGTAAAAATCGTATAGGGAGACCAAGAGATGAATACATTAAGAAGATTCAAAAGGATGTAGGTTGCAGTAAGTACTGGGAGATGAAGGAGCTTGCACAGGATACAGTAGCATGGAGAGCTGCATCAAACCAGTCTCAGGACTGAAGACCACAACAACAACCCCATTCAGCTAATTGTGTAGGCTAGAGCAATACTATCAGCTTATGTGTCTCGGATCAGTTGTATAAATTATCAATAGAATATTGTCTTCATCCCAAAAAATGGAAGAGATCACAGTGGTGGGAGTGACAGGAGAGAGCTAAACAACAAGGAGCCATCACGAAATAGTCACACGTGCTGCCAATGTATAGTCACGAACAAGTCACCTAATCTTCAATGTGTTTGGTGTGGAATGGTACAAACACAACTACTTCCAACAAATTAGCATTGACTGATAGAACCACTGATGCATGGAGGACTTTCTTATGACCCACTGTGCAGATTACCCAATGCTCACACCATATTCACCCACAATTTTATATGGCATCCCCTTGACAGGAGCCCTTATACAGCAGTATGAGGCTAACATTTGGACAGGGTGTATACAGGGACAAGGAAAAAAAAAACTGGATTATTCCCGGATATCCCATGTAAAAAATATGCTTTTTCCTGGGCAAAAACACACTTTTTCCATACTAAGTGACAGTACGTTTTCCATAGAGTTTCCCTCACAACTGTAAAACTTATCAATCCTTTGAATGGTTAACATTTTATACACCTGTGTGGGAAAAAAAAGACGGGGGAGAGAAGTTTTGGAATGACTTTTAATGAAAAAAGGAGATAAGTTTTGGAAAAACCTTTGACTTGCAGCAACATATACACTGCATTATTTTCGTATTACAAAAGTATGAATTCAAAATGCACCAAACACAGCGCGTTAGTTTCTGGAGCGTTGAATTCGAGGTTGCGATGTCCTTTTGTAAGCCAATCATATCTCATGCCAAGTGGTCTCGCCAGCCAATGACAGCAGATATTCAGAGCATAGGACATGTGTTATAGTCAGCCAATAGCAAGATCACTGGTTACGTAGTGCGATCACACAAGTGGAAAAGTTAACGGTTTACATTAATGTACATAGTGTAGCTACAAGAAAAGCTAAGCTTTCACATTTAATATTGGTCTCTAAGATTAACAAACTACAACAGAAGCTAAGCTTTCACATGTAATATTTATCTTTTTTTGTGTGTGTTATACTTTAAGATATATCAAACAAATGTGCCAGTAAATGTAAAATTATGACATAAATGTCTGGGTTCGGAATTCTTGTAAGTGGCTGGTCCTTAAACTGCTCAATTTTAAACACTCTGTGATTTAGAAATCCATCCCACTTTCTCGCACGTAACCTAATTCATCTTGCGTAAAAAGAAATTTACTTTGAAAGTAACGCTTTTCGAACCACCATTCACAATACTATCCAGAGACTGTTAGAAATACATTCGATTTAGCAGTTGCCAGAGAGTGCCAGAAAACAGGCATTATTGCGCGCACAGCTGCAGTAGTGTACGAAGCCCACATGTTCGTATGTATAAAGCACTAAGAGAGCTTACATTACACCATAAAAGAAACAGGGCATCAGAGGATACTCTCAGGAGCATCAGAATTTTGTAAACCATATTAAAATGCATAATTTGGCTTCAGGTGCACACTGGCTTTTTTCCAGATTCACAATGAAATAGATCCCATCTAATATTAAGCTTTTCATTGTGGTTTTTGGGATGTAAATTTTCTTGGCGTACCAGTACTCTACGATCTTGTTTTTGGTTCTTTATTGTGGCATAATGCCATACATAGCAGAAGATGATAACGTGCACTTGAAATTCAGCCGACAGTTGGAACTAGCCAATACTGTGGAATGAAACACTTCATTTCAAATGAAATTATTGCCTCAGCGGAAAGATTAATAAAGCCAAATTTCTTTAGCAAACTTGCAAAAATAACTTCAGTGTTCTGCAAGGTGATTAATGCTTGACTGCTAATAAGTAAGAAATAAAATAAAATCAGAAAACTGAAACTAATAATATATTTTTGCCCACTGTAATTACGTGAATGTATTTTAATTCACTTGATAGCTCCCGGCCACAGAAATCCATTTTGTTTTCATTTGATGTGGGAACTGTAAACGAAGAAAAGCAGCAAAATCACTTAACGTAAACACAGGTCACGTGGAGACTAACCCCCTCCCCACTAGAACTCAGACAACTCTGTGCATGTGCGAATCTGGCAGCTACGGCACGCGAGAAAAAATTTTCACGTTTGCATCTGGCTACTTGCTGCTACTGCCGATACAGCTAACAGCCACACTTCAAGTGGCGGGAAACGGGAGAAGGTACTGCTTATAAGCGAGTCAACTGTGCATGCGCTTCAGCCCGCTGGCAACTGGTCAAAAGAACCTAATGTGAACAGTTGTGATGTCATGCTCATAGCAAGCAGTTTGTTGTTACGGAGAATTACAGTGTTTGCCCTAGGCCTTTAACATATTTTTGATATTTGCAGACGCTTGTGCATGCAAGGTCTTCTGTTGTTGTAAATTGCACATTTCCTTTGCCACTAAAGTTTAATTTTTTTCCTCTAATTTATATTTTATTGCTGCAGTATCATTCTCCAGTAGCAGGATAATGTAACATTCTTTGCTAGACAATCAATTCTTACCAGTCACAATTTAAAAAAAATTAACTGAAAGCTAAAACAATTAAAAATTCCTAGAATTCCGAAAAATTCCCAGGTTATTCCCAGTTTTCTCCCAGACGAAAAAATTCACAGGTTGTTCCAGGAAGAAGCCGGTCATATTCCAAAACTGCAGTGATGAGGAGTCCCTCTCCAAATATGCTAAAGCTCTCACTGAGGCCTACACAGAGTGAAATCACCCTCCCAACCTCGTCCACAAAGAGATATCCCCTGCCTTTATCTTTCCAGTCATCTACCACCCCCACATATCCACTGTTCAGCCACAAAGGAGCACTCCTTTCATGACTTAGTATCACCCAGGACTGGAGCAACACAATCATGTCCTATGTTTGGGTTTCAATTACCTCTTCTTGTGCCCTGAAATGAGGAATATGCTCCCCCCCCCCCCCCCCCCTCAGTAGTATTCCACTGCCCAGCAAACATCCTTGTCCATTCCGACATCACCCCTGCTCTCAACCCCTTGCCTCAAGGCTCAAATCCCTGCAATAGTCACAGATACAAAACCTGTACCATACATCTTCACACTACCACCTACTCCAGTCCTGTCACAGGCAGCTCTTACCAGTGAAAGCAGCCATGTGATCTACAAATTAAGGTGCAATCACTGTGCTGTTTTCTACATGGTCATGACAACTAACAAGCTGTCTGTCAGAATGAATGGCCCCTGTCAAACTGTGGCTCACAGATATCTGAACAACATAGTTGCTGAACATGCTGCCCAACACAAGGCGCTTCACTTCAATGACTCCTTCACAGCCTGTGGCATCTGGATCCTTGCTACCAACACCAGATTTTCTGAATTGTCAGGTGGAAACACACTATGCATTACATCGTATATTCCCATGCACTAGTCCCTGTCCTCCATCTACCTATCTCCTTCCCTGCTCCCAGCCCAGCACTACAGAGCCTTCTATTTCATCACTGCACCCACTAGTCTATTTCCTCTTCTCTACTTTTCTCTGTTTTTGTTCCACTTTCCCTCCCCACTCAGACCTCCTATCTGCACCTAGCAGCCCTACCCCGTCCCTATCACATCCCTGCATCTTACTCCTAGCAGTACTACACCTTCCACATCCCTACCCCATTCCTCTTCCTTACCTGCATCACCCACCCCAGCAGACTACTGTTCACACCAGATGCAGACACAATTATAGTCAGGCTCCAGTGCCTGGAGATAGTGTCCATGCACTGTGAGTTGTGCTTGTGTGAACATGTGTGTTTTCCAGAAGCAAGTCATTAATTAAAACGTCCAGGTTACGACACCATCATCAAACAGTAAAAATTCTTCCTCCTGATCTCCCAAGGTGAGCCATCAACTTCCATGTATTTTGGCGACTATACTTCCATGTATTTTGGCGACCATAAGTGCTCCATACTGCTACATTCAGTTATTGATATTTTTAGAGTTATGCAGCACTTGAGCATGCTGAAAAGATTGTAAAATTTCATGAGCATGTAAACTTGAAGTGCTAATGTTCCACAAATACTATTTATTGGACTTGTAATTAAATTTTGTGGTTGTACTGCAGGTTTCATATTTCTGTCGTCGTAAATTATGCCACAGTGAAATTCAACAAATATTTTGTTGTTAATTTGTGCCCAGATTATTTCTCTTCCAAAAATATTGATGAAGGAAGAGATGTGCATCTCATTATCTGTGTAACTGTGATCTGTTAAACTAGGACTGTAGACAACAATATTACAGTGCCAATAAAGAAGTGAACCACTTTAAAACTTACCTTTGTGTGTACTACATCATATGGCATTATCATTTAGAGAATCAGTTTTCAGCATGTTATTCCAAAATGCCCCCCCAAGGAACCATGGACCTTGCCGTTGGTGGGGAGGCTTGTGTGCCTCAGCGACACAGATAGCCATACCATAGGTGCAACCACAGCTGAGGGGTATGTGTTGAGAGGCCAGACAAACGTGTGGTTCCTGAAGAGGGGCAGCAGCTTTTTCAGTAGTTGCAGGGGCAACAGTCTGGATGATTGACTGATCTGGCCTTGTAACACTACCCAAAACGGCCTTGGTGTTGTGGTACTGCGAACGGCTGAAAGCAAGGGGAAACTACAGCCGTCATTTTTCCCGAGGGCATGCAGCTTTACTGTATGAGCAGATTCAGAAGGATGTAGGCTGCACTAGGTACTGGGAGATGAAGAAGCCTGCACAGGATAGAGTAGCATGGAGAGCTGCATCAAACCAGTCTCAGGACTGAAGACCACAGCAACAACATTCCAGAATGTGAAGATTTTGAACTTAACACACGTAAAACCGAGTGCACCAACAGGTACATCTTCCCATCCTCACCCCTAGCTCTAGGTGTGGTAGGGATATCTTACTCACACAGTATTTTGACACAAATAATGAGTCACATAGATACCAAATTTGGATGAAATTATTCCAAATATTCCAGAGTTATAGTTTTACGTCACCCTGTTTTGCAGTGACCCTCAGCCATAGAGGTGCTGAGAGTGTCTGACTTACATTGTAATTTTTCCAGACAGCAAGTGATACATGTTCCATGTTTAGTAGAAACTGCTTCCAATGTTACAGAGATACGCCGCCAACAAGTCACTCTCTTTGCAACGCTGCCCCTCCAAGCCCAAGAGTGAAACATAATTGGGACTGACTCCCATGAGCCAAGCAGCTCCGAAACCCACGGATTCAATACTAATATCAGCTGTCATAGAATATTTTTAAGCGTCATGGCCTCCCGTTCCCACAACTACGGTCGGTAATTCAGAAAATTTGAGACCACATGCACAATAGACCACCAAAATTTCATTTCACTTGAATGGAATACGTGTGACAAAAAAGAATATATATCTTGTGGTCCTATCCTTAGGGCCAATTTTCTGTATGACACTGTAGTAACTTTCAACACTGAATGCATATAGCAGTTCTGACTACATCTCTGCTTTGGTTTGTTTTTCAAGACACACATCTACGGATGATTATTCTTCAATTTGTTTAAAATTAGCTGATGATCGTTTAAAACTGTGCTTCCACATCTGACACATCACATCTTGTGTGCAGATACTTATTTGTGCTGTGATGTTCAGCGGTTATGTTGGGGTTGCATTAATAACACTGCCACATTAATATGACATGAAGTGCTCATATGAATATTTTGTAAGTCTTAGGTAATACAACACCATGTGTAATTCATTGTACTGTCTACATTTCTGGATGTTTCAAGCTTTTTTGTTGAATATAGGTACTAAGATAATGGTTATTGACCACGTGATAATAAGGGCATACAGACAGCTGTGTATCATGTATTTCACAAAAAACTCAACAAACTCTCCGAACACTATTAATGCGCAACCCCTCCCCTCCACCACCACCACCAGTCACCAGACACTGTTCCCATTCTGTAATGTTTGGTTTAGCTGGGCACAGAGGCAGTGCTGCCCCTCCTCACACCTCTCTGGCTTGGCCTGTCAGCTCCTGCTTCGCCCTGACACTCCTAAACAGATCCACATTTTCCTTACTCGCTTAGCGCATCAAAAACATTCACTCATTGAAGCTGCTCCAAGATTTTGCCCTTTAAACTTGTTCTCTGCAATACTGTCAGCTGAATATTCTGTGGGTGAAGGGTTGACAATCATAGTGGTGCCGTAAGTACCGTAAGGCGGTGCACGTATAACAGACGTAGATGTAGATCTAGACTGCAACAACACACCTCTCTGACACCAGTGAAAATTCTCACTAGCCCTCCAGCACTTCCCCTGGAGACTCAGACTGCCATAGATGGTGACATTTACACAACCCAAACCATTTTCTTCGTTTCTTTGAACATGAGAAGTTTTGTGAACAGGTTCAGTATCAACACACACAATTCTTGTAATGGACTCACCAGGGGCCACAGCACAGTCGATGTGAAGAGTACACTCTCACCTTTCTCACAGTGAGCCAAATACTGTAACTTATTTTCTAACACACTCACGTTCTTTTCCTTTCTCTGTTGTTTTTAAAAACAGAAACTTTCACATCTACACCCACTACAGTGATATGATGACAGTGAAAAAGGTGCAAGTCATGATGTACAAACTAACAGTATAGCAGTCGTTACTTAATGGCAACTAACGACACAATTATAATATTCAAGAAAAACATACACAAGAAAACTGTAAGGAAAGAACAAGTAAAACTCAGTACATGCAATCAGTGCTTTCTGAAAGCACTATAGGCAAAATAATTTTCAGGTTTATTTCATAAGCATGACTTTTTATGCTCCTCATTTCAATTTTTCATTACTCTTTAAAAGACACGATCATATACCACGGGGCCACATTGTTTGAAACAATCACCATCATCATCAGCAGCAGCACCAGCAGCACACTCGTACAATTTTCAGTGCGTTTATGAACTCAGCATAGGCCAATAATCAATATTTCAGAACCCTAAAGCTGCCATCTCTGCAGACATACTCCTGCATGAGATTTATGGTTAATAATAGAAAAAAACTCTATCAAAAAACACACTAACACATTCACACAGTAGTACACTAAACAGGGAAAAATTAGCACTTGGGTACTGCTTTCTTAGGGTGATTAATGTGCACTGTTTTGCAATTTCTACTTTCAATGTGTTCCCAGTGCAACTAAACACTCCTTTTATTGTGTCTGGAGAAGTTTAAGAGCCTTTCACTTTATGGTCTTACTTATTCACATATCTCTTGATTTCTTGTCTCTCCCTCTTTCTTCCTCTAATATTCTGTGAATTCTGATAATGAGAAGTCCTGAATGGACAACACACACAGATAGAGAGAGAGAGGAGGGAGGGATGCGAGTAAATGGTGGGGGTTCTGGACACAGTCTGTCACTCTCAGTTTTTATAATATTTTTCTCCCAATTTCTTTTATTGATATCATAAAATTATTACAATAGCACAGTCAGAAATCATTTGGCAAGATCACATCCTGAAATTTTATCTTTCACACTCATGAAGTACAGAATCATGAAAACTTCCCGTTACTTTTATTTTGCACATTTGATGACACAATTTACTGCTATATCATGCATTTTTTATCTTGTTCTGAATAGCACCAGGAAAACTGTCAATTTGTTCTTTAGCACATGTAGTACAGTATCTCCTACAATAAAAAATACTGCATTTCTGAAATTGGCATACAGGCTGGTGACAACTGGAACACTTTGAACCTAATAACAGAAAATCATTTTGTCTTGGTGGTGTAAATGGGTTCCTCATAATGTAACTGTCTTCAGTAAACAATATCTTTTTCAAAAATGGTGGTTTCTGTCCAAAATAGTCATAGTGCTCTTCCAGACCACATATATAACAACAGAATATGCCACTTTCATCTGGCTTATCTGCAACAGGAGCTTCCACTATATTTCCTTCATTTTGTCTATTCTGTCCATCTGTTTCTGCCATCATAGTGAATCTGAAATACAAGGAAAAAAAGAATACTTAGAGGAAGAATCATCAAACAATGGAAAATACAGGAAGGGATGTAACACAAATGCAACTCATACAAACATGACAACAGCAGCCAGAGACTGGTCACACATTGGTGTGTGTGTGTGTGTGTGTGTGTGTGTGTGTGTGTGTGTGTGTTGTCTATTTTCGACATAGCCCTTGTTGGCCAAAAGCTCATTTTCTGACAGTCTTTTTGTTATGCTTTTCTGTGACTCAGTATCTCCACTATATGGTGACCAGCAACTATCCTTTCCATAATAGTGGAAGAATTACATTTTATATAATTCTTCTGACACAGTCAAAAGCTGTGGGAAAGACATAAGCATTATTCCACTTTGTCTCCACAAAACCATTCTTTACTGGATTTGTTTAGCATCTAGTTTGAGCTGCCAATATTTTCAAGTAGCACAGGCATAAAAGCCAATGTTACAAAGTGTACACTGATAATATGTAAGTGGGAAAATTATACTTCACTGAAAACAGCATGTCATGGAAGAAGGAAGGAAGATAAGAGTTTAACAGCCCACACAAAATGAAGTCATTAGAGACAGAGCACAACCACAGATTACACGAGGATGAATGGATTACCAGCTGATTACAATATGTTCTCCAGTTACTTATTTATGTATTTGTGCCAATTTCTCATAAAGGAACATCAAAATGATATCATGTGTATTTCATTCCTTTTGAAAGGCTCTAAGGAGATCTGTTTGTTCTACTGGGGTAAACTTGAAAATATCACTGAGAATATCTGCAATCAACCCCGGAACTCAGTCACCTTCCATCATTTTTATGAGTCACTCTCTTCCCACACTTAAGGCTCAATCAGACAGACAGTGGGTTGACCATGCATGTATGAGGAAGCAAAAAAAGTGAGTACATGAAATGAACACTTAATGATAAGATTATGGTAAGTTACATTCATCGTCCATGTTACACTGCCATACATGGCTACACTCCATACAAATACTTTCAGAAATGATTTCCTGACACTCAAATCTATATTCGATGTTAACAAATTTCTCTTCTTCAGAAACGCTTTCCTTGCCATTGCCAGTCTACATTTTATATCCTCTCTACTTTGACCATCATCAGTTATTTTGCTCCCCAAATAGCAGAACTCATCCACTACTTTGGGTGTCTCATTTCCTAATTTAATTCCCTCAGCCTCATCTGATTTAATTCAACTACATTCCATTGTCCTTGTTTTGTTTTTGTTGATGTTCACTTTATATCCTCCTCTCAAGATACTGTCCACTCTGTTCAACAGCTCTTTCATGTCCATTGCTATCTCTGACAGAATTACAATGTCATCAGCAAACCTCAAAGTTTTCACTTCTTCACCATGGATTTTAATTCCTATTCCGAATTTTTCTTCTGTTTCCTTTACTGCTTGTTCAATATACAGATTGAATAACATCGGGGAGAGGCTACAACCCTGTCTCACTCCCTTCCCAAACACTGCTTCCTGTTTCATGCCCCTTGACTCTTGTCACTACGATCTGGTTTCTGAAGAAATTGTAAATAGCCTTTTGCTCCCTGTATTTTACTCCTACCACCTACAGAATTTGAAAGAGCGTGTTCCAGACAGCATTGTCAAATCTTTCTCTAAGTCTACAAATGCTAGAAATGTAGGTTTGCCTTTCCTTAAGCTATCTTCTAAGATGAGTCCTAGGGTCGGTATTGCCTCATGTGTTCCAACATTACTACAGAATCCAAACTGATCTTCGCCAAGGTCGCCTTCTACCAGTTTTTCCATTTGTCTGTAAAGAATATGTAGTAGCCACCAGAAAGATCGCGGGAGGCGCACATTGGCACGGCGCGTCATGGACGGTAGTTGCCGCAAGTAGAGTCCCGTCCACCAGAGGGCACGCCAGAATTCGGACGCGCCCTCTGCCGGCGTAACAACAAGAACAACAACAACAATTCCGGCAGGACAGGCGGAGCACAGTCAGTCAACATCGGGCATGCCTAGGACACAGTCCCGGTCTACGCTAAGTGAAGTGCGACGTAACGTGAACAGTGTTACTACACAATTGGCGACGAGTAGGGTCGTTCTTTCGCGTGTTGCGTCGTTGTTCCGGTTTCGCAGTTTCTCCACGGCATGGAGGATTTGGTGCGGGTTTTGGTTGCGCAGCAGACGGAGCTCATGGCCACCATGAAACAAGTGCTTCTGGCGTTGCTCTCCACGCCGTCTGCTCCGGCGCCGTTCCCTCCTCCCTTTCCCCCGTATGACGAGACGGCGGAGGATTGGGACGCATATGAACATCGCCTTCGGCAGCATTTCCAGGCGTTTCATGTTGCCGATGCGGAGGTATGTCGTGCTCTCTTCTTGTCTTGGATATCTCCCTCGCTGTATCAAGTTTTGCGGCAGCTAGCGCCGTTGCAGGAACCCTCGTCCTTGTCTTTTGACGCATTGTGTTCATTGCTGTCTTCATATTACCGCCGCCGCACGCATGTTGTGGCGGCTAGGGTCGAGTTCTATCAATGCAAGAAACAGCCCCATCAGTCTTACCGGGCGTGGGCCGCAACCCTGCACGGTCTTAGTCGCAAGTGTCATTTTGTCACGGAGCAGTCGCGGGAGTCGTATGCCCATGTTATGGTACGCGACGTCATTGTTCGTTCGGCCCCTGATAGGGAGGTCCGGCAATGGGCCCTGCAGTTAGAAGACCCTTCCCTCGAAGAAGTCCTGTCCATTGCTCAATCGTATGAAGTCTCTCACGCAGCAGGTCAACAGCTGGAAGCGTGGTGCGACGTCGCGGAGGTTCAGGGCGGCGCGGCCGCATCCACTGTGTCCGGGGTGGACGACGTGCGAGCGGTACAATGCGGCCGTTACGGCCGCTCCCGCGCGGCGCGTAAACAGAATTCCGGCCACCGGCCCCTGTTGCCGTCCTGTGCATCGTGCTATATACATCACGATCGGTCGAAGTGCCCCCAGCGTTGGGCCGTTTGTCGCAAATGTAGTAAAACCGGTCACATTGCTAAAGTTTGCCGCTCAGCCTCAAAAGAATCGAAGGAAGCAAGTACAGAGGACGTGGACGTTGACATTCAGGAAGTTTCATTGGGCCAGGCTCCCGACGCATCGGCACGCAAACTCTTTATCGAGGTGTCAGTTCGGTTGCGCCGGTTACAACTGCAAGTAGATACGGGTGCGGCAGTTTCGTTGTTGAATGCACAAACGTATTCCGACCTTGGATCGCCCCCGTTGGCGCCAGTTTACCGGCGTCTACACGGTTATGGTAAACAGTTCATTCCCCTACTGGGTCAATTCACTACCGACGTGACTTACAAATCAGTCACTCGGCCTATTACTTTTATTGTTGTCAGTGATGCGAGCTCCGCTAACCTTTTTGGCCTGGATGCCTTTCAAGCTTTCGGTTTTTCTATCGCTGACACCATACAGTTGGTCTCTGAAGACGTTCCCTATCACTCATTGGAATCTTTGATCTCAGACTTTCCAGATATTTTTGAGGAGGGCCTGGGGCGTGTTTCAGATTTTGAAGCTCACTTAACGTTGAAGGCGTCGGCTCGCCCACGTTTTCTACGCGCGAGGCAGATCCCCTTGGCTCTCCGCCCTCAGGTAAAGGAAGAGCTAGACCGGCTGACAGCCCTAGGAGTCGTTCTTCCCATTTCTTCCAGTGAGTGGGCTTCGCCCCTCGTTATTGTCAAGAAGCCCTCGGGAAAATTATGTCTTTGTGGCGATTTTAAGGCCACCATTAATTCCCAATTGGTGGTGGACACCTATCCTTTGCCTCGTGCTGATGAATTGTTCTCCGCCGTGGCGGGAGGCCACTATTTTTCGAAAATCGATTTGTCAGAGGCTTATCATCAGTTACCACTTGATGAGGACTCCAAACGGCTGGCAGTCGCCAACACCCCGTTCGGCCTTTACCAATACCAGCGGTTGGCTTTTGGAATATCCAGTGCCCCGGCGATATTCCAGCGTTATCTTGAGCATGTCACGTCGACAATCCCTCATTGTCTTAATTACTGGATGACATAATTGTCACGGGCCGCAGCACGACGGACCACTTGCACAACCTTCGCACCCTCTTTCTCAAATTCAGGTCTGTGGGCTTGCGTTGCAACCTGCATAAGTCAACCTTCTTCCAACCGTCCATTGAGTATGTGGGCTACACCATCTCTCGGCATGGCATCCAGCCACTAGGAAGTTTGGTCCAAGGTATCGTCAACCTTCCTCGGCCCACATCGCTGAAGGAGTTACAAGCTTTTTTAGGCAAGATAGCCTATTACCACCGTTTCATTCCCAGGGCTTCCACTATAGCCCACCCCCTGTACTGCCTTCTGCACAAGGGTGTTCCTTTTGATTGGTCGCCTGCATGCGAGCGAGCGTTCACCTCGTTGAAGGGCCTCCTCACGTCAGCCCCTTGTTTGGCTACTTTTGATCCCCATAAGCCGTTGGTCCTGGCTACAGATGCTTCGCAGTATGGGGTGGGGGCGGTCCTGGCCCATTGCAACGCAGATGGTTCCGAGCAACCACTGGCGTTTGCGTCGAAAACGCTTAGTCCCGCGCAGGCCCATTACTCCCAGGTGGAAAAAGAGGCTTTGGCCATTGTCTACGCTGTTACCAAGTTTCACCCTTTCTTGTATGGCACGAAGTTTCAGTTAATCACTGACCATAAGCCGTTAATATCGTTATTTGGCCCCGCCTCTCAGATTCCGGATAGGGCGGCCCACAGACTACAGCGCTGGGCCTTGTTCCTCTCTAAGTACCATTATGACATTCGTTTTCGCCCTACAGGCCAGCATGCCAACGCCGACGCTCTTTCCCGTCTTCCGGTGGGCCCGGACCCTACATTTGATCGAGAGGAGATTATGTGTTTTCATTTGGATGTGGCGTCCCGCCAGGCGGTTGATGGCTTCCCGATCACTAGTTCTCGAGTCGCCAGGGAAACGGCGGCTGACCCGGTTCTCCGGCAAGTAGTTCGCCTCATTCAGCAGGGGTGGTCGTCCCGCCCTCCGGGCCGGGCCTCGGACCCTCTTCGTAATTATTTTCTTCTACGAGACCGTCTCTCGGTCTTGGAAGGAGTTCTCCTTCTGGCTACCGATGATACAGCTCCTCGCGTGGTTGTTCCTGCAAGTTTACGACGGGAGGTCCTCAAGTTATTACATGCGGGGCACTGGGGTGTTTCCCGTACTAAAACCTTGGCTCGCAGACATGTGTACTGGCCCGGTATTGACAGAGAAATTGAGCACTTGGTGGCCGCCTGTTCCCAGTGTGCGAGCCAACAAGCATCTCCCAGGGCAGCGTTCTCTTCATGGCCGCCGGCAACCCAGCCGTGGGAACGTGTTCACATCGATTTTGCGGGGCCATTTCTCAATGGCTTTTGGCTCATTGTCATTGATGCGTATTCCCGATTCCCATATGTGGTTCGCTGCTCCTCAACCACTTCAGAAGTTGCAATCCAGGCACTAGCAAAAATCTTTTCTGAGGAAGGTCTGCCAATCACCCTGGTCTCGGACAATGGACCGCAGTTTCTTTCGCAGACCTTCCAGGATTTTTGTAGGCGCTTCGGTATTCGGCACGTTTGCTCTCCCCCCTTCCATCCACAATCGAATGGGGAAGCTGAGCGCATGGTGCGCACCTTTAAGACGCAGATGAAAAAGTATGTGCACGAATTTCCTGCAGAGGAAGCATTGACGTTTTTCTTGACGGCATACCGGACCACACCAATGGGAGACCGCAGCCCCGCAGAGCTCCTCCATGGGCGTCAACCTAGGACTCTGCTGCACCTCCTCCAGCCTGGTCCTCGCCAGTCTTCCCAAAACGGAGTACCTGGCTTTCCACTGGGTATGTCAGTCTGGGCCCGTGGGTTTGGTCGCAATCCACGTTGGATACCAGCGGTGGTCCTGCACCGCCATGGCCGCCGGCTCTATACCTTGCAGGTGGGGGACCGGGTGGTACGTCGTCACCAAAATCAGCTACGTCCACGTTCGGGCACCCACCCTCCGACCTCTCGGACACCGGCTTCCCCATTGCCGGCACCTGTATTGGTTTCACAGGGGACGTTACCTCCTCTCCCCGCTGTGACTCTGCCGCACTGTGATGGTTCTCAGCCTTGGCAGCCTCCAGTGGCTCCAGCACCGGCATCACCGTCATTCGAGCTGCCCCAGCGAGAGCCGGACCCCCTAGCCGGCCCGGTTTTGCAGGGGGCTAGTTCCCCTGTGGTCGTCCCTTCCCCTTCGTCCCCGCCACTGGGTCTTGCCCCTCCTGAGGTGGAACAGGATCCAGAGTTCGACAGCTTGTCGCCCGTTCTGTCCCGGGCTCCGGTTGTGGGACGACGGGGGCCTCTTCGCGTGGGTCACTTCCAGCCGTATTCGAAGGTTCCGGCTCGAGGGTTGGCAGATTCCCTCGACTCCGGCCATCCCATGGATGTGGAAGTCATCGTTCCTGCCCGACGCTCCACCTTCCGACGCAGTGGATCACAGTGGCTTCACCCCCCGAAGGAGGAGGAGTGTAGTAGCCACCAGAAAGATCGCGGGAGGCGCACATTGGCACGGCGCGTCATGGACGGTAGTTGCCGCAAGTAGAGTCCCGTCCACCAGAGGGCACGCCAGAATTCGGACGCGCCCTCTGCCAGCGTAACAACAAGAACAACAACAACAACTCCGGCAGGACAGGCGGAGCACAGTCAGTCAACATCGGGCATGCCTAGGACACAGTCCCGGTCTACGCTAAGTGAAGTGCGACGTAACGTGAACAGTGTTACTACAGAATATATGTTAGTATTTTGCAACCATGAGTTATTAAACTGATAGTACAGTAATTTTCACACCTGTCAACATCTGCTTTCTTTGGGACTGGAATTATAACATTCTTCTTGAAGTTTGAGGGTATTTCGTCTGTCTCATACATCTTCCTCACCAGGTGGTAGAGTTTTGTCAGGACTGGCTCTCCCAAGGCTGTCAGTAGTTCTAATGGAATGTTGTCTACTCCCGGGGCCTTGTTTCAACTTAGGTCTTTCAGTGCTCTGTCAAACACTTCACGCAGTATTATATCTCCCATTTCATCTTTATCTACATCCTCTTCCATTTCCATAATATTGTCCTCAAGTACAAAGCCTTTGTATAGACCCTCTATGTACTCCTTCCATCATTCTGCTTTCCCTTCTATGCTTACAACTGGGTTTCCATCTGAGCTCTTGATATTCATACAACTGGTTCTCTTTTCTCCAAAGGTCGCTTTATTTTTCCTGTAGGCAGTATCTATCTTTCCCCTAGTGAGATAAGCCTCTAAATCCTTAAATTTGCTCTCAAGCTGCCCCTGCTTAGTCATTTTGCACTTCTTGTCGATCTCATTTTTGAGATGTTTGTATTCCTTTTTGCCCGTTTCATTTACTGAATTTTTATATTTTCTCCTTTCATCAATTAAATTCAATATATCTTCTGTTCCCCAAGGATTTCTATTAGCCCTCCTCTTTTTACCTACTTGATTCTCTGCTGCCTTCACCATTTCATCCCTCAAAGCTACCCATTCTTCTTTCACTATATTTCTTTCCCTCATTCCTGTCAATCGTTCCCTAATGCTATCCCTGAAACACTCTACAACCTCTGGTTCTTGAAGTTTATCCAGGTCACATCTCCTTAAATTCCCTCATTTTTGCAGTTTCTCCAGTTTTGATCTACAGTTCATATCCAACAGATTGTGGTAAGAGTCCATATCTGCCCCTGGAAATGTCTTACAATTTAAAACCTGGTTCCTAAATCTCTGTCTTACCATTATATAATCTATCTGAAACCTTCTAGTGCCTCCAGGCCTCTTCCACGTATACAATCTACTTTCATGATTCTCGAATCAAGTGTAAGCTATGATTAAGTTATGCTCTGTGCAAAATTCTACCAGGCAGCTTCTTCTTTCATTTCTTACCCCCATTGCATATACACCTACTATGCTTCCTGTTGTGACTCGGCAAGACAGCCAAGCCACAATGATTGGTAGCCGAAAGGCACGCGTTTAAGCTCACGCAGGCTGGCTTGAGGTCTGGAGCAGTTATAGGAGTTGAGTCTAGTAAACAAGGTACGTAGTTTCTGGAATACTTAACTTTAATCCATAATTGGTGAACATCGGTCTGACGGTACATGCATCACTAGATAAATAGCAAATGATAATGGCGCCTTGCTAGGTCGTAGCAAATGACGTAGCTGAAGGCTATGCTAACTATCGTCTCGGCAAATGAGAGCGTAATTTGTCAGTGAACCATCTCTAGCAAAGTCGGCTGTACAACTGGGGCGAGTGCTAGGGAGTGTCTCTAGACCTGCCGTGTGGCGGCGCTCGGTCTGCAGTCACTGACAGTGGCGACACGCGGGTCCGTTGTATACTAGCGGACCGCGGCCGATTTAAAGGCTACCACCTAGCAAGTGTGGTGTCTGGCGGTGACACCACACTACCCCTGCATTACCCCTATTTGATTTTGTATTTATAACCCTGTATTCACCTGACCACAATCTTGTTCCTCCTGCTACCAAACTTCACTAATTCCCACTCTATCTAACTTTAACCTATCCATTTCCCTATTTAAATTTTCTAACCTGCCTGCCCAATTAAGGGATCCGACATTACAAGCTTCAATCCGTAGAATGCCAGTTTTCTTTCTCCTAATAATGATGTACTCCTGAGTATACCCACCCAGAAATACGAATGGGGGACTATTTTACCTCCGGAATATTTTACCCAAGAGGACGCCATCATCATTTAACCATACAGTGAAGCTGCAAGCCCTTGGGAAACATTACGGCTGTGGTTTCCCCTTCCTTTCAGCTCCTGTTACTGTAAGTCTATTATTCACATGAGTCTCATTCTGCTCTTCTTTATCTAATAACCATTCCTTCATAAGTAGGGTTGGTATAAATGCTATGAGCTACCACAGCTTTTGGTGGTACAAATGCTTGGAGTTTTGTTATTCGTTGCCATGTGAACAAACATCTGAGGGCTGTTATTTCTTCACCTACTGTTACATTGTTTATTCTTGCCATAGACAAACCTTGTAACTTGACAAAAGTTTGCTTCTCTCCTTTTCTGGGATTTACTATTTATTCAGTTACTATCACTATTTATATCATCATGATTATTATTGCCTCTCTCACTATTCATCGTATCTAAACTTTCTACACAGGATAACAACTCTTTTACTGTTGTTCATCCTCTACATAAAATCTCTTTACATAGTAGGGTAGTCTTCTGACTAACACTTTTGCTAAATGTACTTCTTAAAGCTCCCCCATGAACTATTATAATATTTGGAGTCAAGCAATTCTAATGTTAGTTCTTCCTATATATATATTGAGACCAAGTCTTCCATTTAAACTTTCCTTGGAAGTTGTTCCAAGACACAAATTCTCCTGAGTGAGCATTTCCCCACTCCACAGTGTCACCTACCAAATAACTTAAAGCAAAGTCTGTCTTTTTCAAATCTTGCCACTGAGGTGGTAAAGCTCTCAAAAAGAAGTAAGTAGGGCATTGTGGTGTCACCGCCAGACACCACACTTGCTAGGTGGTAGCCTTTAAATCGGCCGCGGTCCGCTAGTATACGACGGACCCGCGTGTCGCCACTATCAGTGATTGAAGACCGAGCGCCGCCACACGGCAGGTCTAGAGAGACTTCCTAGCACTCGCCCCAGTTGTACAGCCGACTTTGCTAGCGATGGTTCACTGACTACTTACGTTCTCATTTGCTGAGACGATAGTTTAGCATAGCCTTCAGCTACATCATTTGCTACGACCTAGCAAGGCGCCATATTCAGTTACTATTGATTTCGTGAATCATGTACCGTCAAGAGCGACGTTCATCATTAATGGATTAAAGTTAAGTATTCCACCAGCTACGTCCGTTTTTTCTAAAGTCTAATTTCCTTGTCCTGTTCCAGACCTCACGCCAGCCTGCGTGAGCTAAAACGCGTGCCTTTCGGCCTCCTCTAGTAACACGGTGTTGGCTCTCCTACCAACCACAATAGGCATACATCACCATCAGGTGTTGATTTTGGAAAATGCTTTTTTAATTGCCATCCCAAATTGAAATTCTTCCAACAATTTACTAGTGAAACTAGATTGTCTTGTGTGATGTCTGTCTTTAAGTTCCTGGCAAGTTTTAGCCAACTCATCCCATAACTGTTCAAACTCATTGTTCTCTTAACTAGCCCTTTTACCAAAACGTTTGACACTACTCAGATTTTCTGCCTTCTATAGAAATTTTTGACCTACCTATGCTTGTAACCTCCAAACAAGTAATCATCTCCTGTGGGCAAGTAGTATCGCCATTTTCACTTCTCTGTTCTAATAATTTGATATGCCTCATTACTTCCGTGATACGATCCTTCAGAATTTTAATTCCTTTTCCATACACTCACAAACACTATCTATGTTTGTATGCAGTTCTTTAATATGTTCATGTATCTCATTATTTCCTAAGTCACACTTTCTGCATGTACCTCTTCTTTCAAAGCAGTTAGTTTACTACCTACAATATTTTCAAGATCTGAGTGCAGAACCTCATGAGCTTCCCGAATATTAAGTTTTAACTCATCTCTTAATTCATTGTTATTTCTTTGTAAGGTGATTATACAGGGTGAAGAAAAAGTCTAGGTACACCCCTACAAATGTCGAATGGTGTGAGGAATCACAACAGTGACTGGTATGGGGTGTCTGTAAGTGGGGGCACACCTTATAGGAATTATGGCGACAGCAGCTGCCATCTTGAAGTCCACTACCTTGGGTTTGGGTTACATGTTTCATATGGGAAGGTAGTCATGTGGTACATCATTTTCAACCCCCTCTTTCTCAGGAATACACATGTGACATATGCTTTAGGATATCATTATTTGTGTAGGAGTTGTGACATGTTAAAGTTTGAAATTGCAAGGAGGTGATCAGTTCTGTTTACTGTTGCAGATAATCCACAATGCCACTTACACAGCAGGAGCATGTTGAAATTGTGTTAACGAGTGGTGGACGAAGTACCAGAGTGACTGCTGCCGACTTCAATGCCCAGTGTCCTGAGGGAAATGACATTTCACATATGACAGTACCCCAGTTATTGGACAAATTTTGTGCTACAGGTTCTGTGATGACAAGCCACACAGTGGACGTCCAAGAACAGCCACCAATGAGGAGACTGCAACAGCAATTGTGGCATTGTTTGTGAAAAGTCCACATCGCACTATGTGACAGTTATCAACAGCATCCAGTGACAGTCAGTGTTCAATCCTGCATGTATGGCACACACACCAATGGCACCTGTACAAGTTACAGTTGCAACATCATCTCTCTGAGGATGACCCTGATCAGCAGTTGCAGTTTGCAAAATGGGCTGTGGAGCAGCATAACAGGAATCCAAACTTCATATGTTAGGTATTTTTCAGTGACAAAGTGAATTTTTCTGTGCAAGGAAAAGTAAACAAACAGAATCATCATTACTATTCAGATGCAAACTTCTCATGGACTGATCCTTGTAAAGGTGCCGGTGGTGAAAAAGTGACGGTTTAGTGTGGGATTTGGGACACAAGAATTGTAGGTCCAATGTTTATTGATAGAACATTGAATGGGAAGAAGTGTCTTAACATGTTCTGTGAGTATGTGCTTCCGATGCTGTTGAATCTGCAGGGTGATTTCCCAACTTACTTCCAACATGACTGTGCATCTCCCCACTATGCTACTGAGGTCGAGCAGTTTTTGAATGAAGAGGCCACTGGATTGGTATGAGGGATCCTAGCAAATGACCACCACAATCCCCTGATTTTACATCTCTTCCTGTAACTGTGGAGACATCTGAAATCAATTACGAAGTAAAAATCAACAATGTAGCTGAACTGTGACGGCGTATTGCGGAGATGTGTTCCTCTGTTTACCCAACATCCTACCATGTGTGCAGCAGCACTGGCAAGAAAGACTCCGATTGTGTGTCCAGCACAATGGAGGTCATATTGAGCAGATGCTGTCATGCCAACTTTGGCAAGTGTCTTAAACTTTAACAGTCATAACTCTTACACAAATAAATATCTTAAAACAGATTTCAACTCCGTCAGTTCTGGTCCCAAGCCTGGGGGCTCATCTCGCAAGTGATGAGGAAGGAGAAGGGTGAGGAGTAACACCTCGTAAGAAAACCTGGGTCCATCTGGCTCCGGATGGTAGTACCTTGTGCGGGCCCCTGCCTAGGGTTAAAGGTGAAGCTCAGTCAACGGTCTCAAAGGCGGAAGAGAAATCCTAACTCCCAACAGCAGAGAGAGCAGAAGAACCTAATGGAGAAAACAAAACCAAATCCACTTTGCCTCTGTCTTGTAGCAAGCGGCGCAATGGTCAGCGTCTGTTCACCAGTGGTGTGGCTGAAATCCATATTCTGAAACTATCCCTTCCAGTCTTAACATTCTGGGTTCACTCAATGAGTCTTCCTTAACCCCACCTGATTCCAGGTACAATCATCATGGAGCATTTTGATAATCACAATATTACCCCAGGTGTTCAATCCACAGCTCGTATTACTGGCACAACTGGTCTTTCAGATTCTGGGCCGCCAGGTTAAAATGCAATGTGATTCAGCAGAGGAAGTCGGAGCCTTCCGGCCAACTTAAAACCAAAACAAATACTTTTTTGCAACACTTAACATACAAGAACTTTTGCAACCAGGCAAACTTCATAAAATGGGAGATACATTAAAAGAACAGAAGATTCGAATTTTGGCACTTCCAGAAATGCGAATGACGAACAATAACGCCATGGATTTCAGCAATTATCGTCTTTTTAAAAGTAAAACTGGTAAAAGAATACTTAATAGGATTGGATTGGATTGTTTGGGGGGAAGAGACCAAACAGCGAGGTCATTGGTCTCATTGGATTGGGGAAGGACGGGGAATTAAGTCGGCCGTGCCCTTTCAAAGGAACCATCCCGGCATTTGCCTGGAGCGATTTAGGAAAATCACAGAAAACCTAAATCAGGATGGTCGGAAATACTTAATAATGCGCCACATCTTGGAGTTGCTTTTTCAATCTCCAAAAATATTTTAAAATCAATAAAGGAGGTAAAACCCATTAATAATAGACTAATGACAATCTCTCTTAATTGTGCAAATAAAGCATACACTTTAATTAATTGACCATCTGCCAGTCAATCAGAATAACCATAAAAAACCTGATGAAGTTAATGAAGCTTGGGAAACATTAGAAAGCATCATCTCGAAAATTCCCTCAAACCGTGCTAAAATTTTAATAGGTGATTTTAATACTCAATTAGGTAAAGAGAAAAAATATAAGAAAACAGTGGGTGGAGTTCCTCACACAAATGGAAAAACCAAAATGGCCAAAGACTTGTTGAAACATGCAAATATTTTAAAAAGAACCCTTCTAAACAAAAAACCCGCCGGGCAACCAATATATTTACTGGGGAATTTCAAATCGATCATGTAGCAATTTCATACCCAAACTACAAAAAAATTTTACATGTTCAAGTTAGGAAAGGGGCTTATACTGATTCTAATCATTATTTAATGCGAATAAAAATAAAACTTCAGCCTCAGAAACTCTTCAAAACAAAAAATGTTATCCCAAAATAACCCCATGTCTAACAAGTGAACTTAACAAAAAACAATGTAACAATTGGCAAAGCCTAAAAGAAAAGTTCATCAAAACAGCACAAAATTTAGTTCCGCTTCAAAAAAAAACAAAAACACCCTTGGCTGAATGCAGATCGCGAAACAGCAGTTAAGTCTAGGCATGAGGCATTCAAAAATTGGAATAGTAACAAAACTGAAAAAAGTACACCACCTTTCTAACTGTGAGAAAAAAAATAACATCTAAATTAATCCGACAGACTAAAAGAAACTACAAAAATGCGTACTTTTGGAAATCAAAAAAGATTTCCAAAAGAACAATGCAAGAAACTTTTATAAAACATTCAAAACAAAACTAACTGGTTACCTACCTAAAATTCTTTGCTTCAAAACTGAAAATGGCAGCTTGGCTCTTAAGAACCAGGAAAATTGTAAGGTACTTGCTAATTATTTTGAAAAACTATTGAACTGCCCAGAATCAGCGAATAAATTCCACCCACAGCAAATTAATAACACCAACCCTAACTTTAAAGCACCTGACGAAATTGAAATAACTAAACAACTTAAAAGAGATCACTCAACTATTAGGACATGTCTGGCAAACTGAGAAAATACCTGAGGACTGGAAAACTGCCCTAATTCATTCATTGCATAAAAAAGGGGATAGGACCGATGTTAATAATTACTGAGGAATCTCTCTCCTCCCAGTGACATACAAAATTCTCTCGCAGTGTTTACTTGATCAAGCCCAAGAACAACTAGAACCTAAAATTGGTGAATACCAAGCAGGCTTTAGACCAAACAGATCCTGTCCGGAACAAATTCTTGCTTTAAAACTAATCCTCAGACACCAAAGGATTTCTAGTAACAATACTGTATGTACATTTGTGGATTTTAAAAAGGCTTATGACTCAGTTGATCATGAGTCTCTTTTCCAAATTTTAAAGGCACAAGGGCTAGATAATAAAACACTAACACTGATAAAGGAAACATTAATCGACAGTATACCTAAAGTTAAATTCTTGGGAGAGATTTCTGAACCATATCAAATAAAGACTGGTGTCAGGGAGATGGACTCTCTCCATTATTGTTTAACTGTGTTTTGGAAAAGGTAATCACAGAATGGCGAGAACAAAAGTCAATTCAAAATATAGACCAATCAATCAAGTTAGGCAGAAGTTATATTAGAGTAGATTGCCTTGCCTTTGCTGATGATCTGGCAATTTTAACTAGGGATGTTACCACATCTCAAAAACAAATTGAAATTCTTAAAGAAGTAGGACTATAAATATCATTCAAAAAAACAAAATACATGACATGCAACAAACAAGCACCAAAGTTTTTGAATACAAAATATGGAAAAATAAAAAGGGTGTCTCAGTTTAAACACTTGGGGGAAATCCTGCAAGAAAACGGTCTGGAAAAAGCTGCAAATGTAGCCTGCTGTCAAAAGATGGCAACTGCATTCAGATTAACACAAAACATTTATAATAAAAAATCACTTTCTAAATTAACTAAACTTAGATATTACAGCACTGTAATCAAACATGAATGTCTTTATGAAGCAGAAACTTTAATTTAATTTAATTTAATTTAATAGGAAGAGGGATATTGGTGAAATTCAAAAGAAAGAAAGAAAGAAAGAAAGATTGTCAGGAAAATATTAGGCCCCAAAATTACTGAGGGAGAAACTTATAGGCTGAGAAGTAATAAGGAAATAGAAGAACACACAGACATACATGTTGACATGAGAAAACGAAGACTTAAATTTTATGGGCACATTAAAAGAATGGCACCCATTAGGTTGACAAAACAAATAGTAGAATTCTACGAAAACAGAAGGAAGGCCAAAACTGAGCCAATGAAATGGATTCCTGCAATTATGGAGGATCTTAAAGCAGCCGGTATAACTCAGACAGACCTTACAGATAGGAAAACATTCAGACAAAAGATATTTGATTTGAAAGTTGGTCAGAGGGAAATTAGAAAACGGAATGGAACACCATGATCTGATGAAAGAAAGAGACTTCACTCTGAAAGGATGAAATAAATTTGGGCACAAAGAAAGGCCAACCATCAAACATGACATTGATGGATTGTCCCTCGTGTGGTCCTACTGGGCCCATATGTGAATAATAATAAAACAGATTTCACATGTGTTTTCCTGCGAAAGAGGTAGTTCAAAATGATGTGCCACATGACCTCCTCCTCATTTGAAACATGTAACTCAAATCCAAGACAGCGAATTTCAAAATGGCTACCACTGTCGCCACAGCTTCTACAAGTTGTGCCTCCACCTATGGACACCCCATACCAGATGCCATATGATTCCTTACACTGCTCAAGTTTTCTAGCAGTGTATCCAGAATTTTGACTCACCCTGTACTGGCCCACCTTTGTGATAGCTCATTGCTAATCTTACCACTACTATCTCATAATAGTGAGAGTTTGTTATTAATCTTATTATTGCTATCTTTTATTTTCTTATGTCCGCAGCTCTTGGTCTTGCTGTAGCATTCTCGCGTTCCGCACATGGGGTCCTGGGTTCAATTCCGGTGGGGTCAGGGATTTTCCCTGCCTCAAGATGACTGGGTGGTGTTGTGTCATCTTCATTATCAACATCATCATCATTAATCACCATTACAGTCATAGGAAGGCAATGGTAAACCACCTCTGCTAGGACCTTGCCTAGACGGCAGTGCGGGTCTCCCACATCGTTCCCTACACTCCTCGGCATATGGAAATGAAACTCTCATCATCATCATCATCATCATCATCATCATCAACTTATTTTCTTATTAATACTATCCTCTTAGATTTTGAACATCTCCTCGATTGCTTGCACCCTGTACTGCCTCGAATTTCTGATAGCTCTTACCATTACTTTCTCATAGTAGTGAGAGTTCATTATTAATCTTATTACTACTGTCTTTTACACTGAAGTGCCCAAAAAACTGGTATAAACATGTGTATTCAAATACAGAAGTATGTAAACAGGCAGAATACAGTGCCGCAGCTGGCAACACCTTTATAATACAGCAAATGTCTGGTGCAGTTGTTACATTGGTTACTGCTGCTACAATGGCAGGTTATCAAGATTTAAGTGAGTTTGAATGTGGTGTTATAGTCGGTGCACAAGCGATGGGACACAACATCTCCTAGGCAGCGATTAGGTGGGGATTTTCCCATACAATCATTTCACGAGTGTACCGTGAAAATCAGGAATCCAAAAAAACATCGGATCTCCAACATTGCTTTGACTGGAAAAAGATTTTACACGAATGGGACCAATGACAACTGAAGAGAATCGTTCAACATGACAAAAGTGCAACCCTTCCACAAATTGCAGCAGATTTCATTGCTAGGCCATCAAAAAGTGTCAGCATGCAAATCATTCAACAAAACATCATCGATATGGGCTTTTGGAGCTGAAGGCCCACTCGTATATCCTTGATGACTACACGACAGAAAGCTTTATGCCTTGCCCCGGCCCATCAACAATGATGTTGGACTGTTGATGATTGAAACATGTTGCCTGGTGGGACAAGTCTCTACTCAAAGCCGCGCGGGATTAGCCGAGCGATCTAAGGCGCTGCAGTCATGGACTGTGCGGCTAGTCCCGGCGGAGGTTTGAGTCCTCCCTCGGGCATGGGTGTGTGTGTTTGTCCTTAGGATAATTTAGGTTAAGTAGAGTGTAAGCTTAGGGACTGATGACCTTAGCAGTTAAGTCCCATAAGATTTCACACACACACACATCTCTACTCAAATTGTATTGGTCAGATGGATGTGTATGGGTATGGAGACAACCTCATGAATCCATGGATCCTGCATGTCAGCAGCGGATTTTTCAAGCTTGTGGAAGCTCTGTAATGATGTGGGTCATGTGCAATTGGGAGTGACATGGAACCCCTGATACGTCTAGATACAACTCTGACTGGTGACACGTATGTAAGCATCCTGTCTGATCACCTGCATCCATTCATGTTCATTGTGCATTCTGACAGACTTGGGCAATTCCAGCAGGACAATGTGACACCCTACACATCCAGAATTGCTACAAAGTGGCTCCAGGAACACTCTTCTAAGTTTAAACACTTCCTATGGCCACCAAACTCCCAAGAAATGAACAATATTGAGCATATCTGGGATGCCTTGCAATGTGCTGTTCAGAAGAGATCTCCACCCCCTCAAACTCTTACAGATTTATGAATTGTCCTGCAGGATTCATGGTGTCAATTCACTCTAGCACTACTTCAGAATCAGTTGTGTCCATGCCACATCATGTTACAGCACTCCTGCATGCTCGGGCGGGCCCAACATGATATTAAGCACATGTACCAGTTTCTTTGGCTCTTTAATGTATTTTCTTATTAATACTATCCCTTAGTTGTTGAACATCTCCGAAACCTTTACAAATAAAGTCATCATATATATTCCTTGTGCTTTCATGGCCATTTTCCTAGTCCACATAGGCATATGCTAGGCTGAAGAGCCAAAGAAACTGGAAAAACAGACTAATATCACGTAATGTTCCCACGAGCACACAGACGTGATGACATGACGTGGACTTGGCTAATGTCTGAAGTAGTGCTGAAGGGAATTGACACCATGAATCCTGCAGGGCTGTCCACAAATCCGTAAGAGTATGAGGGAGTGGAGATGTCTTCTGAACAGTATGCTGCAAGACATCCCAGATATGCTCAATAACGTCCATTTCTGGGGAGTTTGGTGGCCAGCAGAAGTGTTTAAACTTAGAAGTGTGTTCCTGGAGCCACTCTGTAGCAATTCTGGATGTGTGTGGTGTCGCATTGTCCTGCTGAAATTGCCCAAGTCTGTCGGAATGCACAATGGACAGAAATGGATGCAGGTGATCAGGCACGATGCTTGCGTATGTCTCACCTGTCAAGTGTCATATCTAGACCTATTTGGGGTCCCATATCACTCCAACTGCACACACCCCACACCGTTACAGAGCCTCCACCAGCTTGAACAGTCCCTTGCTGACATGCGGGGTCCATCGATTCATGAGGTTGTTTCCATACCTCTACACGTCCATCCACTTGATATAGTATAAAATGAGACTCTTCCAACCAGCCAACATGTTTCCAGTCATTAACAGTCCAATTACATTGTTAATGGGCCCAGGCAAAGTGTAAAGCCTTGTGTCGTGCAGTCATCAAGGGTACACAAGTCGGCCTTCGGCTCTGAAAGCCCATATCGATGATGTTTCATTGAATGGTTCCCACACTGACACTTGATGATGGCCCAGCATTGAAATCTGCAGCAGTTTTTGGAAGAGTTGCACATCTGTCGCACTGACTGATTCTCTTCAGTCATCACTGGTCCCGTTCTTGCAGGATCTTTTTCCAGCCACAGCAATGTCGGAAATTTGATGTTACCAAATTCCTGATATTCACATTACACTCGTGAAATGGTCATAGGGGAAAATCCCCACTTCATTGCCACCTCGCAGATGCTGTGTCCCATCTCTCCTGCACTGACTATAACACCTTGTTCAAAGTCACTTAAATCTTGATAACCTGCCATTGCAGCAGCAGTAACAAGTTTAACAAGTGTGCCAGACCCTTGTTGTCTTATATAGCTGTTGCCAACTGTAGCACCATATTCTGCCTGTTTGCATATCTCAAAAAATGATGTTGTTGTTGTTGTTGTGGTCTTCAGTCCTGAGACTGGTTTGATGCAGCTCTCCATGCTACCCTATCCTGTGCAAGTTTCTTCATCTCCCAGTACCTACTGCAACCTACATCCTTCTGAATCTGCTTAGTGTATTCATCTCTTGGTCTCCATCTACGATTTTTACCGTCCATGCTGCCCTCCAATGCTAAATTTGTGATCCCTTGATGCCTCAGAACATGTCCTACCAACCAGTCTCTTCTTCTCGTCAAGTTGTGCCACAAACTCCTCTTCTTCCCAATTCTATTCAATACCTCCTCATTAGTTATGTGATCTCCCCATCTAATCTTCAGCATTCTTCTGTAGTACCACATTTCGAAAGCTTCTATTCTATTCCTGCCCAAACTATTTATCGTCCATGTTTCACTACCATGCATGGCTACACTCCATACAAATACTTTCAGAAACGACTTCCTGACACTTAAATCTATACTCTTCTTCAGAAACGCTTTCCTTGCCATTGCCAGTCTACATTTTATATCTTCTCTACTTCGACCATCATCAGTTATTTTGCTCCCCAAATAGCAAAACTCCTTTACTGCTTTAAGTGTCTCATTTCCTAATCTAATTCCCTCAGCATCACCCGATTTAATTCGACTACATTCCATTATCCTCGTTTTGCTTTTGTTGATGTTCATCTTATATCCTCCCTTCAAGACACCATCCATTCTGTTCAACTGCTCTTCCAAGTCCTTTGCTGTCTCTGAAAGAATTACAATGTCATCAGCAAACATCAAAGTTTTTATTTCTTCTCCATGGATTTTAATACCTACTCCGAATTTTTCTTTTGTTTCCTTTACTGCTTGCTCAATATACAGATTGAATAACATTGGGGAGAGGCTACAACCCTGTCTCAGTCCCTACCCAACCACTGCTTCCCTTTCGTGCCCCTTGACTCTTATAACTGCCATCTGGATTCTGTACAAATTGTAAATAGCCTTCCGCTCTCTGTATTTTACCCCTTCCACCTTTAGAATTTGAAAGAGAGTGTTCCAGTCAACATTGTCAAAAGCTTTCTCTAAGTCTACAAATGCTAGAAACGTAGGTTTGCCTTTCCTTAATCTTTCTTCTAAGATAAGTCGTAAGGTTAGTATTGCCTCACGTGTTCCAATATTTCTACGGAATCCAAACTGATCTTCCCCGATGTCAGCTTCTACCAGTTTTTCCATTCATCTGTAAAGAATTCGTGTTAGTATTTTGCAGCTGTGACTTATTAAACTGATAGTTTGGTAATTTTCACATCTGTCAACACCTGCTTTCTTTGGGATTGGAATTACTATATTCTTCTTGAAGTCTGAGGGTATTTCGCCTGTCTCATACATCTTCCTCACCAGATGGTAGAGTTTTGTCAGGACTGGCTCTCCCAAGGCCATCAGTAGTTCTAATGGAATGTTGTCTACTCCCGGGGCCTTGTTTCAGCTCAGGTCTTTCAGTGCTCTGCCAAACTCTTCACGCAGTATCATATCTCCCATTTCATCTTCATCTACATTCTCTTCCATTTCTATAATATTGTCCTCAAGTACATCGCCCTTGTATAGACCCTCTATATACTCCTTCCATCTTTCTGCTTTCCCTTCTTTGGTTAGAACTGGGTTTCCATCTGAGCTCTTGATATTCATACAAAAGGTTCTCTTTTCTCCAAAGGTCTCTTTAATTTTCCTGTAGTATCTATCTTACCCCTAGTGAGATGAGCCTCTATATCCTTACATTTGTCCTCTAGCCATCCCTGCTTAGCCATTTTGCACTTCCTGTCGATCTCATTTTTGAGACGTTTGTATTCCTTTTTGCCTGCTTCATTTACTGCATTTTTATATTTTCTCCTTTCATCAATTAAATTCAATATTTCTTCTGTTACCCAAGGATTTCTATTAGCCCTTGTCTTTTTACCTACTTGATCCTCTGCTGCCTTCACTACTTCATCCCTCAGAGCTACCCATTCTTCTTCTACTGTACTTCTTTCCCCCACTGCTGTCAATTGTTCCCTTATGCTCTCCCTGAAACTTTGTCCAACCTCTGGTTATCCAGGTCCCATCTCCTTAAATTCTCACCTTTTTGCAGTTTCTTCGATTTTAATCTGCAGTTCATAACCAATAGATTGTGGTCAGAGTCCACATCTGCCCCTTGAAATGTCTTATAATTTAAAACCTGGTTCCTAAATCTCTGTCTTACCGTTATATAATCTATCTGATACCTTTTAGTATCTCTGGGATTCTTCCATGTATACAACCTTCTTTTATACTAGAAAATGATATTGTTATTATTTGCATATCTCTGTATTTGAATATGCATGCCTATACCAGTTTCTTCGGCACTTCAGTGTATTATCATACTGTTAATCAATGTATACCATAAAAGTAAGTGTACAATGTGTGTGTCACTAAAACTAAGAAATGAATCTCAGAACAATCAAGGGAGTTATATGGTGTGGTAGCCCTCTGCCCGCATCAATGAAGAAGTTTCTCATTTTTACCTGAAGGGCATGCTTTTGAAGATATAAGGGAAGGGCTGGGAAGTTTCACCCTCTAGAAATTTCCAGAACATTCAAGTGTATTTAAGAAGATTCCATAACGTCTGTTAGTATTAGAGAGCTTTCCACATCATTCAACAATGATCTGGGATATTTTTGAATGTTAGGGAATAACCTGGAATGTTCCAGAAGATTCCAGAACGTTAAGGAACATCCCAGAACATCCCAAATCATTGTGGGAGATTCCAGAACACTCTCGAATATTGTGGAATGTTCTGGAACATAGTGGACTATTCAAAGTCTTTTTGGTATGTTCTGGAATTCACCACTGGTGGGGCTACCCACTGGTAAGGGTATATAAAGCAAAACCAGTCATAGGTTCAAACATCAGTTTCATATCAAAGACAAAAGGATGAACCAAAAAAATAGTGCACTGACTGAATAAAAAAATAGTGAAGTGTGAGTAGTCAAAGTGATACAGTGACTGAATGTAAATTGAAAACAATGCATGAAAATTGTGCAAAGTGTACTCAGTGTACCTGTTACTAATAAGTTGATTTCATTTATGTTTTGGGCAATGCCCAAATATAAAAGAGGACGAGATATTGCCAATTCTGAAGCAAATGGAGAAAACAAAAAGAAGAACACAAAGCATGTGTAAGTTCCCAACGAACGGCAATGAGCACCGTGGAAAGCAGAGAAACCAAAGATGAACGAAATTAACAGATTGAAGAATCAAGAATTGCAACACAATTTTATAATAAAAGATGGCAAACTCAAGCTAGCCACGAAAATATCACTCGACAAGATGAGGAAAAGTAAACAGTGCGACCTAACAAATGAAGCATTCCAGTACGTGATGAAAGAATATAATGAACATAAACACGCCGTAATTGGAAAAATTGATAATGTCTGCCAATTCTGCAATGCAAAAATGTTCAGTAGAGAAAACCAGGATTCTGCTGCATGGATTACCACAACTAGAAGCACCTCCACAGGAATTTTTACATTAAATAATCGGGCAAACTCCAGAGTCAAAACACTTCCTTCAAAATATAAAAGCATACAACACCTGCTTCAAAATTATCACTTCTTTTGGTGTCACTTTGAACAATACTACCAGAGATGAAATCAATTGTGTTGTTTTTTTTTTCCATCCAAGGACAAATCTATCAAAACGCAGGATCATTATTACCACTACCCAATGAAGACCATAGATTTCTGCAAGCGTATTACGTCAAAAATGAGGGAAAAGAAATTGATCAACGATGCACAAATATTAGTGGATTGAAAGGAGAAGTATTCCAAGATGTACAGAGGATATTACAAAAATATAAACGACTGATTCAATATTCACAACAGCACTAGACTGAATCATTTCTGATGACTATAAAGTTATAATTCAAGCCAATAAAAGACCGCCTGGAGAATATGAATGTTGATTTAATGCACCTCAGGTAGACAAAGTTGCCATCACAACTGTGGATGATGAAAACACAAGCCGTCATGTAATTGTACAATGAAGAATAGAAGGACTACAGCGCATTGCAGAGACAACTTTGATAGAATGGCCTCCAATATTTCTGCATGGAGAGGAAGGATATCATATTATGTGAAACAAATCCAACCTGAAATACAACAAAAAACAAACAAAAAGTCACTTCCAACGAGCTGTATGCTTACCGCTTAACGATCAGAGACAATGAAACATACAATCACATTCTCAACACTCACAATTTATACCAACAATTCCTGGTAGATATGTCTCAGAACAGATGCTTTACATAAGACAGAATCAGAAAAAAACTAGACACAGAAGAACACATCCATCTTCAAAACGCAATCATAAATGACAGAAACATTGACAGCATTGGAACAGTGGTAATCTTATCCTCATCATACATAGGAAGTCCGAGACACATGCACAAATACATTCAAGATGCCATGACCTACATAAGAAAATATTGATGACCTGACCTCTTCATAACATTCACAAGCAACTCATCATGGCCAGAAAGCAAAGAACAACTAAGATTTGAATAGCCCCTATGTATCACCATGACATAATAGCTCGAGTTTTCCGACAAAAAAGAAATGAGATTTATTGAAGTCGTCATAAAATACTACGTCTTGGGAACTGTTAGTTGCTGGATGACCACAATTGAGTGGCAAAAATGAGGACAGCCTCACTCACACAGTCTCGTATGTCTACACGACAGAATTCATCCCACAGATATCGACAAAATTATCCAATCTGAATTCCCCAATCCACAAGAAGACCCGGAACTGTACTGCATAGTAGCGAACAACGTGATTCACAGACCACGCTGGCATTTAAAGCCCAATTCGCCATGTATAAGTGATGGAGGGGAAAAAACAGAAATCAGAGCCATACTTGGACAACACACAAATCAGAGTTGATAGTTATCCCAAATATAGAAGATGATCACCCAAAAATGGTGGCTTCACTGTAAAAATATGAATATGAGGCAGCAACAAACTGAAAATAGGTACTCAATGGGTAGTATCACACAACACACTATTTTCCAAAATGTTCCAAGCACACATAAACGTAGAATACTGAAATTCAAAGAAATCCATAAAATATGTAAGTATGTGAACAATGGCAGTAACAAGGCAGAATTTAAAATAGCCAAAGACATTGAACAACAAAACAAACAACAAGAATGTCATGCACGAAATGGGAAGATACATAACAAAGCAGCATGGCTTTTTTTGGTTTTCCCATACACGAACGCAAACCTACTGTGCAACATTTAGCAGTACATTTGGAGAATGGATAGAGAGTTTACTTTATAAAAGATATTGCCAGAAAAATTGCAACCAAATCACCTAAGAACACAACATTAACAGCTTTTACCAACTGTGCCAAACGGATCTATTCACAAAAACATTACTAAATGAAACTCCAGCCTGCTGGAGTAGCTTTTTAAAGTCTTCACCAAACTTTTTAAACTTTTTAAAATCTTTACCAAAAAGAGTCAAATCACTGACCAGTAATACACAGCAGCACCATATATGGTGTGTATTACAAAATTGTATGCCATGTTGGCACATAAAAATCATTAAATGTCAAACCATGCAAGCCAACAACAAAATTATTACTTTTTAAATCCATTACCAAAACAGTTAACTATTCAAACCCACTGGGCAGTAAAACAAAACAGCACCACTTGCGGTGAGTATTACAAAGTTGTATGCAATGTAGCATGAAAAAATGTCTAAAAATAAACAGCAATATTGGTATTAAAACAATAGGAGACCAAAAATCTCCATCACTTATGACCATTTACAAGCAAAAGAACTTAAGCACACAAAACTTTGCAAATTCTGTGCAGATAAAACAACTTTTTCATAATATGTTCCACAGAAAAACAAACATTAAACCACATGTTGTCTTTTTTCAAAGCACCAAAAATATACTTGCCATCCTGAGGAAGACACAGCATAACCATACCCAAGGGCATATAGGGTGAGAGAGCGTTCGTAGGGGGACAGGGATGCGGGGGGGGGGGGGGGGGGGGGGGGGGGGGGCATGGAGAGCTGGGAAATGGGGGGTGGGAGGAACATTGTAGTGCATCGAGAATTTCGGGGTAAATTCTAGAGACACTTGGTCTTCCACCGTCTCGAACACTCGATATTTTAAGTATGAATGTGGGAGAGTGGAGATGTGTCTACCACACCACCGGTTTTTGTGTGTGCAGGATGGACGTGTATCAGGAGAATACTGCAATCGTGGTGGTCAATCAGCACAGACAAGTGTTTGCCGCTCGCACCATAGAAGCTGCATGAGATGTACAAGGAGCAAGCATGCATTATTCTTTGATGGTGTAATGATTGTAATTGTTATGAATAAATGAAATATGATTTGACCAGAGACACTTATTCGGGTGTTAGACTTGCGAGAAGCGAGAACTGTCTTTGAATTTCTGGTGGTTATTAAACTCACCGCATTGTAAATATACTTAATTGTATCTGACGGTTAAAGACACAATTGACTTGCAAGAATTTGTATACTTACGTGAGACTTGTGGACATGGAAATATACCAGAACTGAAAGTATTATGAGAGTACCTAGTTATTTCAAGAGCAGAGAGAGAGAAAGAGAGAGAGAGAGAGAGAGAGAGTTTTTCTTTTAACCCCTCTAACAAACATTATTTCTTTGGAGAAGAAGTTGTGGAGATAAATGCAGCCACATATCCAGAGAAGAGGATCGGCTGAATGTTTCAAGTAAGGCAATTGTAATAAGAGAAAGGGAGAGTGCACACTCCAGTTTTGCCCCGTTTCTCTTGTCGCCAAAACTGTTAGAACATGAAGATGAAGGAGCCATAAAACGAGACTGTAAATATATTATCAGTAGTAGTAAGAGAAAATTATTGAAAATTGGACCAGAAATGTGCATTCTCCAGCTTTACAATCAAACACAAACTACTATCTTCAACAGAGAAACCATATGTCACTCAAGAGTAATTGTACAGATAATATGCTAACAAAAAGGAACCCAAACAACTTTTTATGATAATTTTGTGGTGAAGACCACATAATCAACCAGTAACCGAGATTCATAATATGCCATACACATGACGCCACATAAGCAGCATAATGGCACAACAAACACAGAAACTTTATTATCCAACCAGCAGCAGCCTTTAGGCACCACAGACAATAGTGCATACTTAAAACGAGCTGTACTTCTCAGTGTATCAGCAACGGAATATGAAAACAATGCAAGAACCAAAACATGCACTTTAAAATATGCAATGTATTTTTATGAAATGAGAAAGGGAGGTGGAAGGGGCAGGGGAACGCACAACTTCTGTGGTAGCCATCAACATAAAAAAGCTGGAAACTGAACTCGGTATATGACAGTGAATCCAGGGAGCGAAAGGTTGCTACAAGAATATTAGAAAATGAGCAGAAGGTGTGGGGGGGAGGGGGGGGGGGTGGAAATAGGGAAAGGAAATGGGGTTGAGGAAATGTTCATTGCACATTTTCGACATCTTTGGCAATGTCATCTTTGACATTTTTAAATAAGTTTAAAGTGATATGTTCTGTATCTTTGGCATATGCTTTAGAATTTGGTAATAGCTGTATTTTGCACAAGTGTAAATTTTGTTTTCTGGCCTGTAGGATGATTTGAGAATGGGTCTCAGGCTGAAACTAGTCATCAAATGAACAAAAAGCAAAAATTTGCAACTTGGACTGGTTTTTCATTTTACACACATTGCTTTATGTCTCTACATATTATACATCGAACAAAAGAAGAAAAATCTTTCAATGATGTAAACAAAAAATTCCAGTACAGGATCATCCAGGAATCATGAAAACAGGTGCACCAGGCTGAGTACACACTGTACATCTGAACACCACCAAATGTTTCTATCTCTGGTTGTTGCTATATGAAATACAGAGATCAACAAAGATTGTTGACGATTACCTATTCCTGGTATACAGTGGAGCAAGCTAACACTTATGACTACTGGAGAACAACCACCACTGGGAATTAACACTACAAGAAGCCCCACTCACAGCCTCAGCTGAACAAACGAGAGATTTATTCACCATAATTCTAACAACGTGTAACTCATTGAATCCAAAACAGCTACATCAAAGAGAGTACGAGTGACGACATACTGTACCAAATCCGACTAGCTCATCCTGACCTGACCATCGAATTTGATGACAACGTCTTTAATGAAACGTTCATTCACCTAGGAGATAAATATTTAGCAATAAACAACCAGACCTTAGTACAAATTGGGATGCAAGCATCACAAAAAGATGCTATCAGTGTGCTAAACTTCAAAATTACAGAGGAAAAAAGCTGCAACATCAACAAACTACTTCAATACTACTCCTCAAAGGCTCTCAAAAGGAAATTATAACATTATCATGGACCGGATCAACAACAACACTGGCAAAATTATTTACTTGGATAAACCAGGTACCACTGGGGAGACATTTCTAATAAATCTATTGCTGGGGGAAATACGAACTAAACAATACATCACACTTGCACTGGCATCATCCACCATTGCAGCCACACTCATGACAGGAGGACGAACTGCCCAGTCCACCCCAACTGCCATTGAATATAGCCAATGAACAATTCCCGGTACGTAAAATCTCAACAGCTTCTGAACAGGGTGAACTTCTAAAGCAAGCTAAAATTATCTTCTGGGATGAATGCATGATAGCACATAAAACATAACTCAAAGCCATGGACAGAACATTACAGTACTTGTGACAAAACTCCGAAATGGTGGGAGGAGCTATACTCATACTCTCAGGATATTTTCAACAAACACACCCAGCAGATGAGATCAATACATGCTTTAAAAAAATCACATCTCTGGCCACACATATAAATACTGCAACTAACAAAAAATATGAGAGTTGACTTATCAAAAGATTTTGCTCAATAAATTTTACAAATAGGTGAAAGCACATATCCTACTAACTAGATGACCGGCCTCATTAAACTCAACAGTGATTCCTACCAAACGGCAACTGCTTAAAACAAACTCATCAACCAAATTTATCAAAACATTGTTCACAACTATACCAATCTAGACTGGCTATTCGAAATGACAATTTTGGCAACTAAAAATAATATTGTCAATGATATCAATCTGAATATTCAAAACAACATTCCCAGTGAAGAGAAAATATACAAATCAATTGACACAATGGTAAACACTGAAGAAAGTGTGATCTCCCTCACAGAATTTCTAACTATTTGCAAGTACCAGTAATACCATTACACTGCCTTTGACTTAATATTCGCTCTCCAATCATACGACTCAGAAATTTCAACTCACCAAAACTGTGTAATGGAACAAGAATGATCATCAAACAGCTATCAAATAACATCACTGAAGCTGAACTTATGACTGGAAACTGCAAAGGACACACACTATTTATTCCCGGAATACCTCTGATCTCTACTGAAATGCCATTCCAATTTAAAAGACTACAATTTCCAATCAAATTAGCCTAGTTTTACAATTAACAAAATGCAAGGACAAATTTAAAATATTGTGGTATCAACCTCAAAGACTTCTGCTTCTCTCATTTTCAACTATACATAGCTTGATCTTGAGCAGGTATTTCAAAAATTTCTACATATATATCCTGGACAACAAAATGGAAAATGTTGTTTATAAACAAGTATTGTAAATAGTTAGAATATGTTTTCAACAATTTTCTTTCACTTTAAAGTTTATGCTTTTATTCCAACTACCATACAATCTCATATCAACTTCCTGACTGAAGCCGGATACCCCAATTAGTTATTAATAATTCTTATTGCTTCCCGCTCCATGTTACTAGCTGGTTATTCTAGTCTCCTTTTAACACAATACAAAAAATAGTGCTTTAAATTATAATAATCACAACTGATCTGCTGACAAAACAGTTGGCTTGGGATGAACTGTGAGTGCTTTGTGGCTATGTCGTACTGAACAACTGTGTCAAACTGCTGCTGGACTGTTACTGATTACACAGTGTCATGCGACTGCCCAGTGCATTTTCAGTTGGTAAAATTGTCATTTCATATAGCCAGTCCAGATTGTTATAGTTGTGAACAATGTTTGGATAAATTTGGTCAATGAGTTTGTTCCTTCCCTGTTTAACATTAAAGTAAGTTATGGCAGTTGGATACACTTTCACATCTTTAACATCTGTGCTAGCATCAGTTGCAAGACAAAAGGGGTTTTCTTGTAAGTATTATAGTACATCACTCTGTGTTCCAGATGACAAAGAATTTATAAATTCAGTTGTTTTAGTTCTTCCACAACTTTATTTTTAGCAATGTGAGAGTCAGGATACATTTTTTTGAACAGCAGTGAAATATAATCTGCATAAGAAATTGGCGAGCTGCGTTCAACAATAAATGAACCAAAAAGCATTGGTGACAGAGTCTTCCATGCCAGATTTTATTCCAAATGATGACAATGATGCATTTGAAGACTGAAGGTTTGCTAGCTCTACAAATACTTCAGACAGAACATGATGACAGCAGTCATCACGACCGGCATGCTTTATAGAAATATCTACTGAACACACTGCACAAAAAACATTTTGGCCTGAATTTATTTGATTTTACCAAACATGACCATTCTTTACTATACTGTTCCTGAAATTTCTGTCCAGTTTTACATTTTTCGTCACACTGCCAGCCACTGTACTAACGCTTTGGTGTTCCACAATATTACTGTCTGAATTTGGTACAGTGTTTTTCTCACTTGCAGTCAGGATATCTTTCACACAGTTTAATTTCACATCATCAGTTTGTTATGCTTCCCTCACAGACACTATTAAAAATTGCTTAAGAAACAAAAAATTCTTAATTCCTTGCATTTTTAACAAACAACTAAAACTTTCCTTAGCAGCTAACACAATGTTTTCGAATTCCAAATGGACGAATATTACCACCAAACACAATGTAACTATTACCAAAAATACCAGCAGTCTATACACAATTCATGTGGGACAGTCCTGCTGTGTTTCCATGCACGAGTCACTCATCTGAATTTAAATATTTCAAAGAGTTCATGGTTCCTATTTATTACGTAATTGTTTATTATTATTATTCATTACATAATTTTTGTTCTCTTATGAAAAATCAGGGATCTACATTCTGGATGTATGTACACTTTATCACCACCTAGTATGTATGCACAGATTTACAGGTGGTTACAACTTCCACACATGGATGATGCGTCTATCAGTTTTCTTAGTTCCACTGCTAGATGGCTGTCACATTAAACTTGTACGTTGAAATCATTCATAGACAGGTTTACTACATACTTTACAAAGAAATCATTACAATCTGTACAACATTTAGCAGCATATGATTGGCGGAAAGCAAACAGTATCTTTTCCATTTCTTTTTTCTTTTTTTTAAACATGAAATCGATAATGTCCATTTCCATAATTTTTAGTACGTCTCCGTAACTCCCTAATGAAGGTGATAAATCCACAATAATTATAGACAATTCATACTAGTTGGCAGCTATGACGTAGCACTGTATGAAATCTTATCAAGATCTGCAGCTTTTTTGAAAGTGGTGCTTCAAAGATTCAGAAAGGTAAATACCTGGGTGTAAAAACTGTAGAAATATGAAATGGAATGATCACATAGGCTCAGTCATAGGCAAAGCAGATGGCAGACTTGGGTTCACTGGTGGATTTCCAGTGGAATACAATAAGCCTACAAAGGGGATTGCTTACAAAATACTGGTGTGACCCATTCTAGAATACTGCTCAAGTGTGTGGAAGCCATACCACGTAGCATTGACAGCAGATATTTATCGTATACAGAGAAGGGCAGAACAAATAATCACTGTTTTGTCTCACCCATGGGACAGTGTCATGGAGATGCTGCACAAATTGAATTGGCAGACACTAGAAGATAGATACAAAGTATCCTAGGAAAACCTACTTGCAATGTTTCAAGACTCACCTTGAAATGATGAATCTATAATTATTCTACAACCCTATACATCCTCTCCTGTAAGAATTGCAAGGACAAGACTAGATTAATCACAGTGTGTGCAGATGCATTTAAACTCTCATTCTTCCCAGGTTTCACACCCAGAACGGAATGGGAAGATGCCTTAATAACCGGTGTAATCGGATGTACCCTCTGATATCCACTGCTCAGTGGTTTGCAGCATATGGGTGTAGATGTATAAAAAGGTCTATAGATCCTAAGAACTGTTATAAATCAGTCATAGCATTTTGGTGCCTCTCAACGGGCTTTCACAAGAAGTGTGTTTTTATATACTTCCAGCTGGCAAACTACTGTTAACAAACGCACAGAACACTACATTGTCAGTGTGTTAATAATGCAGATAAGTTCTACATTATTTGTGGTGCAATTACATTTGCTTCATAGCAGTGATCAATTACATCACCTATTTAAAGAAAGGCATATTTACCGTATTTTGACTATAAGACAGGAGACCAGGACATGGGGTGCACTACACGTTCATCAAACCCCAAAATGGTTTGGAGGGCGATCACCAATCATCACTGATGACTTATTTCTGTGTAATTCCCATTTTAAAAAAATGAGTCTCTCTGAACAAAAATACCTCCGCAACTTCCCCTGTACCTTATGACAAGGTGCATCATCTTTCTGAACCAAGAAGTGAACTGTAACGGATGTTTAACTGAAGGTGAAAATCCTTTCAGTCCAAGAAATGTAAACTTCTCTCTTAAAGCATGTCATCCTGGATACATATGATGACGCATGGAAAGTTCAATGATTTCATTGGGAGTCTAGAACATTTTACAAATAAGGAAAAACTTTTGGCATTACATTTGAAACAGTGAAATTATCTATATGACTCTGCCAAAGTGTCTGCATTTTGAAACAGAACTAAAGATTTGGAGAAGTTCTTTAAAACTGAATGACCTCTCATAGTGCAAAGATATAGATGCACAGTCCTGATCTGTGGAGATCCTTCACTGATGCTTTGAAGATAAGTCTTAGCCCTGTAACTGCTACGGATGTCTTAACATGCACACCTTTCTACCTGTCCCTGTGTGTTCTGAACGTGTTTATGTGCACCACCAGACCTTCTACCTGGTACTCTGAATGTGTCTATGTGTAGACACATTCAGAGTACCAGGTAGAAGGTGCGCGTAAACAAGTTCAGAGCATACAGGAACAGGTACAAAGACATGCACTTTAACACATCCAGAGCAGTACTTTTACACAACAGTACCAACACAAAAGAAATTACTCCAGTCAGGCTATTTATCATATTTGGGTATGACTGTGCTAGATACAAGAGGAAAATGTGTGGGGGTTTCAAAGCTATTGCCATATTACTAGGTCCGTACACCTGATGCACCTAGCACAGTTGTTTCCTGTGCAAGAGGAAACCACTGTGCTTGTGACAGACATTACTTGCAGAAAAATCAGCCACAGAAAGAGGTTTTAACTTCTTAAAATGTTGTGCGTGGACTATCAATGTATCCAAGCAAATATTTTGTTCTGGCTCTACACATAAGACTGTGATTTTCGAAGTTTTTCTTTTTTTTTTTTAATTTAATTTAAATGGCTCTGCATTCATTAATTTACATCAAAAATTCCTCAGGTTCAGTTCAAAAAAACTTACATACAGATGTGCGGATGGATATGTGTGTGTGTGTGTGTGTGTGTGTGTGTGTGTGTGTGTGTGTGTGTGTGTGTGTGTGTGTGTGGGTGCGCGTGCGCGAGTGTACACCTGTCCCTTTTTCCCCTTAAGGTAAGTCTTTCCACCCCCGGGATTGGAATGACTCCTTACCCTCTCTCTTAAAACCCACATACTTTCGTCTTTCCCTCTCCTTCCCTCTTTCCTGACGAAGCAACCGTGGGTTGCGAAAGCCTGAAATTTGTGTGTGTGTTTGTGTGTTTTTTATTGTTTTTATTGTCTCTATCAACATACCAGCGCTTTCGTTTGGTAAATTACAGCTTCTTTGTTTTTAGACATATTACATTAAATATATTTGCACTTGCAAATAGGGACAACCAACAACTGTAGAATGGCATGATGACAACGAAAATTTGTGCCAGATCATGACTCGAACCCGGACTTCGCACTTATCGCAAGCAGGGTGACTTACCATTTGTCCATCTGAGCATGACTCGCAGCCTGACCCACTCTTCCATACATCGTCAACCAGGCTATGAGTTGTGCACAGATAGCCAAATGGTAAGGCAACCGCTTGTGGGAAATCCGGGTTTGAGTCCTGGATGGGCACAAATTTTCGTTGTTGTCATTCCATTCTACAACTGATAGTTGCCCTTATTCGCAAGTGCAAATACATTTAATGTATTTCATAGCGGCTGTAGTCACCGCAACGCCTGAATGCCAGTCCCAAGGAACTCTGCATTGTAATCAGAATAAAACAGGCACTGCAATATCATATCATCTTTACAGTGAGTAGCAATCTATCCTTTTCAGAAGCACTGATATTCCAAACTGGACTTTCCATTGTTTTATTAATTAAATGTGATTACATCTTCCATTGCTCTTTGTTTCTTTGTCCTTTAGTTCATTTTTTTGTGTCTACTTGTAATTTCTGACATGCACCTCTCAATTACTTTCAGGTTTGGTATAGTTTTCACACTTAAAAGTCCAAGGCCTTTTGCCAGGAGAAAAAACAATGATACTGATTGCAAACTTTCCTTTTCAGACACAATGAAGCCTTCATTACAAAAACCTATTTAGTTTACTAAAACCACTCCAGGCTACTTTTTACTCATACATTTATGTCTTCCTCTATACATCCAGCTGTCTTCCTCAGCAGCTCCAAATACAAAAACTCAATCTGTAACCTATTACTTTATTGTTAATTTGTATTCTTTTTTTTTTATGATCTCACTGTATATTACTTTTTAGTTTTATTATCCCTGATTCTCAAACCCCTGCCCAATCCAATCACCTACCCAGAACTTTCACCCACCCACCCTTCTACCCTCCCCCCCCCCCTCTCTCTCTCTCTCTCTCTCTCTCTCTCTCTCTCTCTCTCTCTCTCTCTCTCTCTCTCACACACACACACACACACACACACACAAATGAAATTGAATTAAGAATGTCATGATATCCATTTTAGAAAAGTACATCTCAATGTGAACAAAAAATTCAACATACCCATGGAAACAAACACTATTACATTAGTTTCCTATTATTTCTTGATGACAACAGGAGAAATCTACTTGTTTATCCTCCTGCAACAGCATCTGTAGAATAAAAGAGGAAAATCATATACAATTTGTTAACATAATCAGCATCACACAAATTACTCTTGTTGGGATACATACAATAATTTTAAACACAAACAGACTCAAAGACTGAATGCATCGGCAGAGTAGCAGAGGTCTCATAGTTTACTGACATTACAATTCTTAGAAAAGAGCCCCACAGACAATTTGAATTACTGTCAATGTTGAACAAGACACATATTACTTCTGTGTAAAACTTCATACACTTTAGAATATTCCTGCCATTTAAGGTTTAAATTATATGTGTGCTTTATGTAACTCCAGCCATTTCATAATTTTATTTCCATGTGAAAATTCAATGCATTAAATACCCACTAAAAAAAACTAAGACTGGGAATAAAATTGCAAAATTGTACAAATTATTACTCTGTAAATGCATCTCATTATGGGCCTAAAAACCAAAATTTCAGCAGGTGCACATGAAGCATCAGTGTGATTAAAAATAAATGCTTCATATAGGCCTATTGTGAAGGAAGTCATCAACAACAAATAAGTGCCTTCCCAGAGATTTGAAATTCCAACACTGATATCACTATCCACAAAAGCACTAAACTATTGATAGTTTATGCTTCAATTAAATCACAAAATTATTTCAGGCAAATTAGGAGGTTTAGGAATTCACAGGAGGAGAGAAATGTGGTTCAAATCATATTTCCAATACCGAACAAAGGTTGTAAAAATCACATCAGTTCATTTTTATCATAAAATGAAAAGCATTTGATATAGTAGAGCTATACAGTGATGTTTCAGATCCTTTGCGGTCCTTGTACATAAATGGTGTACTGGTCTCAGGACAGTTCTGGAAATTCTCATTGTTCATTGATGATGACGGTGTAACAGTAAGCAGCACAACAGAATTTTGGTATACAAATACTGCTCAAGTGAAACTGATTTGATGCAAACAGGTTGAGACTTAATGTAAATGAAACAGATTGCATATAATCTGCCATCTGTAGTGTGAGAAAAACCTTGGCTCTAATAAAATGAAACCACAAAAATATTGCTGGAAAGAAA